>NC_067246.2:168276104-168890896 GCF_019359855.2 Lolium perenne
ACATTCACATATAATTATCTCAAACTTGGTGGTCATTTTTCTTTTGGCGTGCTCAAACTTGATGCTCTGTAATGCTATTTTGATTGAAAATTAGGAGGTTCATTTCATCATTCCGATTGATTTTTAAGTGCAAAGCACGTGAGGCTGATTAGTAACTTAAAAGTTGCCTGCTGCACTACTGTGTGTTCTTCATGATCTATGCAAACGATGTTTTCATTGATTATTCTAAGATAAAATGTTAAGTTATAGATGTTTCTGAATGCTACTGTATGATCTGTTTGACCAAGGACATACTTTTTAGTTTCTCACTTCTGTATTGTACCAGCATTCACATTTTATGAGTTCACCCCTTTGCTTCAGTTAAGTGGAGTCTATGATTCAAGTGTTAATGATATCTGTGTAAGGTTCTTGTTACTGGACAATGTACCATGAGTAATCTGCTCATTTGTGCTCAGATGCTAAAATATTCATTGGTTGCATGATATTATCCAGCAATTACCTGTTTGACAGTCATGCCTTTGGATGTTTGTTTTTGTGCAGGATGGATGGATGAGCCTATGACATATGCTTGTTCTTGGACAGGTTGTGTTAGCCAGGTGCTGGGATGCAATGTTGGACGGTGATGTGCTCACAGGGAACAGGTTGCTGTGCAGTTGGTGGAGCGGAGAGTTCCTGATGATGCAACATTAAGAAGGTGACCTGGAGGTTAGGTTATGACAGCCGAGTTCGGCCGTCTAGAATGGCATGCTTTGGTTCTTATGATTTGACTCGATGGATGTTGTGTGATGTAATAGTCTTGCCGGTTTGTTTTCATTATCCTTTGGATTCAGCTGCAGCCTCGTCATTCTTGTATGTGTTTTTTGGAAAAATACTGGAATAGACTTCATGTATTCATCTTTGGCGTCTAAATATTATCAGATCGTGTGAAATAAATTATGACAAGTGGGACCTATGGGAAAATGGAACCTGACACGTGGGGTCTCTATATGTAATTGGCCAAAAAAATAAGCTAAAAAGGCCGAGGTAATTGGGCCAGTTAAGGGCCAAGGCCCAACAAAGCTGAAAAAAATAATCAGAACTAATGGGCTCAGCCCACATAAGGAGCTGAATGGACCGGGCTGAATTCAGATAACAACGTTTCTAATTCGTCACAATTTTGCCACGTCGGATTGCCACGCTGGACTCGGGGGCAGGTGCCCATGACGTTTTGGGAACATCATGCCGTCAGTGACATTTTAAAACGTCACAAAGCTCTACGACGTTTTCAAGTGGAACGTCTTAAGCAGTCACTGCTGACTCCCAGCTTTCGACGTTTTGAAAAGCATCACCGTAACGTCACAAGTAGCCATTAGTAAAGTTTCAGTGACACCTTTATTTTGTCAACTTATGGCAGATTTCTTGTAGTGACTCCTCAAAGTTTGGGCAAGATTGGTTGGATGGTTCGGGAGATCCACTAGGTTTAAGCTCAGCAACAATGGAGGAGAGAGAGAGAGAGGGAAGAGATAAAAACGAGTTGGGGAAGAAGGGCCTCTTAAATAGGCTCCTCCAAATCCAACCGTTATGTCCAGTTTTTTTGCCTAAGCGGTACTACCACTTTGGGTAAGCGGTACTACCGCTCTGAGTTCGAAATCCCACAGATCTGGTCCACGTGGACATAGAGCGGTACTACCGCTCGCGGTACCGCTCGAGGTAACGCAATAGGGTCCAAACCTTACTGGACACAAAGCGGTACCAGAGCGGTACTGAAGCGGTACTATCGTAACTAGTTACGGTACCTGAGCGGTACCATGGGCGGTGCTACCGCTCGCAAGCGGTACTACCGCTCCAGGTACCGCAGAGGTACCGTAACTCGTACTGTGGGTCATATCCAGCGCAGAACTACAGAGCGGTACCGTGTGCGGTACTAGTAGGGGTAGCGGTACTACCGCTACTAGTACCGGTAGTACCGGTCCAACAAAAACTAGTTTTCTCCCCTTTTTCTCTCCAGCCATGTCACCTCACGATACACACACAAAACCAGAAAACCTATAAGCTACGCTTCAGTCTTCCGATCTTGACGTGTCCAGCGAGGTCACCATGCACTTGCAAATCTAACAATGATACTCAAGGCACACGGTGAGATTACTCAAGTGTTGTCATCAAACACACAAAACCCGGGGTTTAGAGTTTGCTCTTTCAATCTCCCCCTTTTTGGTGTTTGATGACAACACAAGACTTTTCAAAAGCATATGATATTATGATGAGATACTTAGATTTGCAAAAGCTCGACGGAGCTCCCCCTAAACATGTGCATATTTTGAATATGTATTTGAATACAAATACACACATCTTAGAGGCATAACTCCCCCTAGATTTTACAAACCAAGCACATATGCAACAAGGATACAAGATCATGTTCAAATAACATATGCGCAATATGGAGGCAACACAAGATCATGCAAGGAGTTTTGGGTGAAGTTATCATACCTTTGCCTTGAGAATACCAAAAACTCACCGTAAGATGCTTCCATAGAGTTGATGTAGCCACAAGAAAAGATAAACAACGAGAATAAAAGGGCTACAAACAACAAAGGTCTCCATGCAAAAACCCATCCGAATAAGAACTTCTCCCCCTTTGGCATCTGAACACCAAAAAGGAGGGTAAGGAAACTATAAGGATGGTGAGAGAGAACATACAACCAAGCTTGCAAAAACCAAAGAGAAACAAAGCTTGAGTGAGACTCTCCAAGATCGTGGAGAAAAAGATAGCTACAAAGAAGGACAAAAAGAAAGTCACAAAGAAACACGAAGAACCGAAAAACTCCTCAAAGAGGAGGTTGGTGTTCGAAGCCACCGTGTAAGAGTGTAGTAGTGTGAGGTCGCGTAGATGTATCTAGGACTCACGACTACAACTCAACATGAAGCTCATAAGTCACTCAATTGACAAATAGCATATGTTTTGAATTTCTTTATGCATTATGGGGGGAGGGATAGCTCAATAGGTTTAAACCGCACTCCCCCTATGTTCATGCGTGCCTTTCATATAGATATAAAGGTTAGGAGTGGTATGTGCGCACGACGGTCAAGAAAAGTTCGATGGATCAATGATATTTAGCTCATGCCTCAACTCAATGAAAGGCTTCTCATCCAAGGGCTTCGTGAAGATGTCCGCCAATTGCTCCTTGGTACCAATGAAGGATAGTACAATATCTCCGCGAGCAATGTGATCCCAGATGAAGTGGTTCCTTATCTCAATGTGCTTCGTCTTGCCATGAAGAACCGGATTGTAGGCGATCTTGATTGCGCTCTCATTGTCACACAAAAGAGGTACCTTGCTATACTCGAGTCCATAATCCCGCAAGGTTTGCCTCATCCACAAGATTTGAGCACAACTACTTTCCGCGGCAACATACTCGGCTTCCGCGGTGGAGACGGAGACACAATTTTGCTTCTTCGAGGACCAACACACCAAAGATCTTCCAAGAAAGTGACAAGCTCTGGATGTAGACTTCCTATCAACCTTGTCGCTCGCCCAATCGGAGTCGGTGAAGCCAACCAAAGCAAAGTCCGTGTCCCTTGGGTACCATAGTCCGAAGTGTGGGGTATCAACTAAATATTGAAAGATCCTTTTGACCGCCACCATGTGGCTTTCCTTCGGGCTTGCTTGAAACCTTGCACACATACCAACGCTTAACATTATATCCGGGCGAGAGGCACAAAGGTAAAGAAGCGAACCTATCATCGAACGGTAGAGCTTGGTATCCACCGCCTTTCCGGTCTCGTCAAGGGAGAGTTGACACTTGAGATGCATCGGAGTTCCAATGCCTTTGGCGTCCTTCATATCGAAGCGCTTTCGCATGTCTTGGAGGTACTTTGCTTGATTGATGAAGGTGCCTTGACGCATTTGCTTGATCTCGAACCCAAGAAAGTACTTGAGTTCACCCATCATTGACATCTCAAACCTATTTGTCATCAACATAGCAAACTCATCATTGAATTTTGTGTTAGTCGAGCCAAATATGATGTCATCTACATAGAGTTGGCATACTAAAAGCTCCCCATGGACTTTCTTAGTAAAAAGAGTGGGATCAATTTTCCCCACTTCGAAACCACGGTCTTCAAGCAACTCCTTTAGATGCTCATACCAAGCTCTAGGAGCTTGTTTGAGTCCATATAGGGCCTTTTTGAGCTTGAAGACATGGTCCGGAAAATGGGGGTCCTCAAATCCCGGGGGTTGCTTCACATACACCTCCTCATGTAAAGGACCATTAAGAAAAGCACTCTTGACGTCCATTTGTTGCAACTTGAAGCCATGGTGAGAGGCAAAGGCCAAAAGGATACGGATGGACTCAAGCCATGCAACGGGTGCAAAGGTTTCACCAAAGTCCACGCCTTCGACTTGAGAATAGCCTTGTGCCACCAATCTTGCTTTGTTGCGGATGACAAAGCCACGTTCATCTTGCTTGTTCTTGAAGACCCATTTGGTGCTGATAACATTGCGGCAATGATCGGGTCGCTTCATGAGAGTCCACACATCATTCCTCTTGAAGTTGTTGAGTTCCTCTTGCATTGCATTCAACCAATCAGGATCTTCAAGAGCTTCATTAGATCACCAATAGAGACAAAGGCGTGGTGCTCACAAAAGAGACAAAGGCGTGGTGCTCACAAAAGTTTGCTAGTTGCCTCCGGGTGGTTACTTTGCTCTTTAGATCACCAATGATATTACACAAGGAATGAGACTTGAGGCGCAAGTGTCTTGTAGTAGGATCTTCACGGCGAGTGTCGGCTAAAGGAGAAGATTCTTGTGGGTCCTCTTGGCCTTCATCACGGTTTAGGTCCTCGCCTTGACCTCCATTGTTGTTGAAGGAGGCATCATCATCATGAGAGCCGGATGACTCGGGGGTACTAGGAATAGTATTGTCCATAAAGATTATCCCCGAACCACTCGGAGAAGAACTTGAAGCTTGGCCTTGGTCACTTGATGTTGGTTGTTGTGGTAGATGAGCTTGCGGTAAATGTTGTTCTTGAGCTTGTTGAGGTGAGCTTGTACTTGATTGTTGTTGTAGTTGTTGAGGTTGAACTTGAGGTTGTTGTAGAGGTTGAGGTTGAACTTGAGATTGTTGTAGAGGTTGACTTGCACTTGTAAGATCAACGGAAGAAGCTTGCCCTTGTGGTGTAGATGGATCCACTTGGGTGGAACTTGGTCCTTCCCCGGTACTCATAGAAGGTAGCTCTTGAGGTCGGCGAATGCCAACACCCATCCTTCCTATGGTATCCGGGGGAATTACATCTCCTTTCTCACAAGAAGCACTTCGCTCCTCCAAAGATCTACCATCTTCATCGAATGTCACATCACAAGATTCTACAACTCGCCAACTTGACTTGTTGAAGACTCTATAGGCGTGAGAATCCGTAGCATAGCCAACGAAAATTCCTTCTTGAGCTCTTGAATCAAACTTAGATAGGCGTGTGTCTTTGACAAGCACATAGCATTTGCATCGAAAGACCTTGAAATATGACACATTTGGCTTGTTGCCGGTGAGGATCTCATATGGTGTCTTCTCAAGACCTTTGCGAAAGTAGAGACGATTAGTAGCATGGCATGCGGTAGAGATAGCTTCGCCCAAAAATTGTAGTTATACTTGTATTCTATCATCATGGTTCGAGCGGCTTCGATCAAGGTTCGATTCTTCCTTTCGGCGACCCCATTTTGTTGGGGAGTATATGGCGTGGAGTATTGATGTTGGATTCCTTCTTCGTCGAGGAAGTCATCCAAGGTGTAGTTCTTGAACTCCGTTCCATTGTCACTCCTTATTGCGAGGATCTTGTTGTCGTACTTTCGTTGAACTTGATTGGCAAACTCAATCATGGTCCGTTGAGTCTCACTCTTGTACTTGAAGAAGAATACCCAACAATAGCGTGAATAGTCATCAACAATGATGAGGCAATACTTCTTTCCTCCAAGACTTTCATGAGACGGTGGACCGAAGAGATCAACATGTAGGAGCTCCAAGCATCTTGTGGTAGAGATGATAGTCTTGGCCTTGTGAGGAGCTCCATGCATTTTTCCTTGTACGCAAGCCCTACAAACACGATCTTAACAAAAGGAGACATCTTATTTTAGTCCGAGAATGTGGCCACCCTTGTGGAGACTTTGCAAAGTCCTCATGTTGACATGGGCTAGACGGCGATGCCATAACCAACCCTTGTCACCTTTGGCGAATAGGCAAAGAGCGGAAGATGTTGTCTTTCCGGAGAAATCAACAACATACAATTCGTTCTCTACATATCCAACAAAAGCTACACGAAGTGTCTTGCTCCACAAGAGGACCACCATATGTTCATCAAATAAAGTACATAGACCCATACGAGCAATTTGATGAATGGAGAGTAAGTTGTAACCAAGGGTCTCGACAAGGAGGACATTCACAAGTGAGATGTCGGGTGTTACCACCACCTTGCCAAGACCCAATACCTTAGAGCACGTGTTGTCGCCATATGATATGGTAGAGTGAGAAGGCTCGAGGTCGACAACAATATTCTTGCTTCCGGTCATATGACTTGTGGCTCCACTATCAACCACCCACTTTGCGCCACCGGAAGCACAGTCCTACAAGGAATCAAGTCTTGGATTTAGGTACCCATTTTTCAATGGGTCCTAGCATGTTAGTAACAAGGGGTTTGGGAACCCAAATAGTCCAATCAACATTGTCCTCTTGAGGACCAATAAAGCGAGCACGAATATGTCCATAGTAATCAACAAAAAGAACATGAGAACGGTTCTTAGAGCCGACGAAACCCTTCGAGGCGGAGTTGGGTACTCCATCCCTTCTTGAGCTAGCATCGCTCTCCTCAAGGTTGATCTCCATGTTCTCCTTGTTCTTCTTCTTCTTGGTCCTCCTATTTCTCTTCCTCTTTAAGGCGGCTATTTCTTCCTCATGGTCACAAAAAGTGGCCTTCTCCTTGCTCATGCGGAGACATTCTACCAAAGACTCTTCTTGCATGCTACTCAAAATCAATAGCTTGGCCTTGGTGGTCTCAAGAGTGGCAATTTCTTCTTCATGGTTACAAAATGAGGTCTTCTCCTTGCACAAGCGGTAATATTCATCCAAGGCTTCTTCTTGAAGAGCATTGACCTCCAAGAGAAGAGCATTGTGCTTTCTCAAGGAAGCAACTTGATCAACAAGCTCGTCATGGCAAGAGTTGGGGTCTTCATCATCTTTCTCTTTGTTAGCTTCCGAGAGAGAGAGCATCTTATTTTTGAGCTCACCCATCAAACCAAGAGCATGGTCTCGGTCCTTGGTGAGTTGAGAGACAATAGCCTTGTTGGAGTCTTCAAGGACGATGACACTAGCTTCAAGAGACATGCGCAAATTTTGTTCCTCTTCAAGCGCTTGATTGATAGAGGCAATCTCATTTGCTGCCTCCCTTTCAAGCCTCTCCTTCTCCTCTATAAGGCCTTGTGCCGCACCAAGTTGGGCCAAGATAGCCCCAACATGAGTCTTGGTATCCCCTTGCATGTTAGTGAGAAAAGAATTCAAACCCATAATCTCACGCTTAATGGTGAAACTAGTGGCATGATCAAAATATAAGGCATTAGTTGAAGATGAGGGTTTGGAAGGGGATTTTACCTCCGTGGATACCTTTGCCATAAGGCAATGAGCGTTGTGGATGATGAGGTTCTCATTAGGAGAGTCGAAGAGGGAGATAGAGGGAGTGGTAATGGCGATGACGGCCACTCCCTCTCCTTCCTTGTTGGAGCTCTTGTCCGCATGTTCCTCATCCTCATCGGAGGAGTACTCTTCTCGAATGATGAAGGATCTAGGCTTCTTGGTGAAGGAGACCTTGTCGCCATCGGGCTTGGAGGAGAACTTGGAGAATCCTTTAGGGAGAGACTTGAACTTTTCCTTGCGGACAAGCCTCCCACCATTATCTTCTCTTCTCTCGAACATGCAATCCGCAACAAAATGATTCTTGTCGCCGCAATTGTAGCATGTTCATGCCCTTTGCCCCTCCTTTGGAGTCTTGGAGAAGCTTCTTGGAGAATCACGTGATCTTCTTGGTCTTGTGCTTCGGGACTTGTTTCCGTCCCAAAATTTCTTGGCGGCGAGAGCCATGTGCTCATGATAATTGGTCTTGAGATCATCCGGTCTCCACTCAATGGGATCCTCATCGCTTTCACTAGCCTCATGTACCTTCATCTTCAATGCAAGGTTGGGCTTGCGGGTGTTGTGGGCGCGAGCAACAAGATCCTCTGCATTCTTCTTGGAGATGTCCAAAGCGATGACTTTGCTAAGAACTTCATCGGATGTCATAGCACGGAAGGAGGCATTTTGGCGGATGGCCGTCAACTTGACTTCCTCATAAGGGAGGAGAGCGTTGTATAACTTGCGCTTGATCCAATGGTCATCCACAAACGTTGCTCCAAGATCTTGCATTTGTACGGCAAGAGCGATGAGATGCTGATACATTTCTTCGGGGGACTCTCCTTCATTCATGACGAAGTTTTCGGCCATGTTGTTCACTTCATCAAAACGAGAGCTTTGGATGCACGTATTTACGAGGAAGAGCTTGTCGAGTTTATCCCATGCTTCCTTGGCGGTCTTGAGCGAGCGAATATGAGCGCGGTCCTTGGGCGTGACGGCCATGTGAATCATGTTGATGGCGGTGGCGTTGAGTTGGTCATCCACCACATCTCTTCCTGTCAAGCTCTTTGGGTCTCGTGGTGAGTAGCCTTCCTCGATGATACGCCAAAGCTTGGTAGATGCGCTGCGCACATGAGAACGCATTAAGAATTGCCAATTTTCAAAGTTATTTGACTCAAGTAACGGTGGTGAACCATGCGACAAGATATGTGGCATATGTATTGGAACGTTTATGGTGTAATCACTTGGTGGTGGCACCGCGTGATTACTCCCTAGACGTTCCGCAACCGGTGTCTCATCATTCCCTTTTGTTGAAGTGTCGGTCTCCCCAAACCCTTCCTTTTGTGGATCTTGTGTCGATTGCCCGACAAAATCAAAAAGATGAAATTGGTTAACTTTTGGTGGGGGATCCTCGGCACTTGCCTTAGGGTCTACGATAGGGGCTGGTTTTTGAGCAACCAACTCCATCATCATTGCCTTCATTTGGTTAACGATGGATGACTCCAATTTCTTGAGGTCATCCAACGTAGCCGTAGTGCTATCGATGGGAGATGATGGAGCAGGTTGCTCAAGGGAAGGTGACCCATTCACAACCGTCTCTTGTTCGTCCATTTCTTAGGCGGTAATGCCCGAGCAAGAAAACCTCGCTCTGATACCACTTGAATGGATCGTAGCGAACAAGAGGGGGGGTGAATGGACGCTATGCCAAGTTTTAGTCTTTTTCAATTTTAGCGGTGCGGAAGGTAAAGGTGAATCCTTTAATGGTGTTGGTGTTCCTACAATGATCCTAGGACGAGTGCAACAAGAAAAGGAACAAACAAGATAGTAAGAGTAAGGAGCGGGACAAACGGATGGCGCGGAGACGAGGCGAGGTTTGTTTCCCGCAGTTCCTCTCACAAAAGAGAGTACGTCTGCGTTGAGGAGGTGCTAGCCTCACACAAGAGGCTAGGCGGCCACACCACGAAGGAAGGCCTCACCTTCTTCCTCGAGAGAGCTCCACAAAGGGGCCCCCCTTCTCCACTAAGACACCGGTCGAGGCGCTGATTCCTTCACAAGGTTGGGGCGAGCTCCACACCACAAGGAGGCTCCCAACAACCCATGGAGCTAGTACAACACCAAGTTAGCCTCCATGGAAGCACTTCGTCCAATGTTCCACCATAGGAACCCTAACACCAAGATCCACTAAGGAATAGCAAGTATTGGTTAAATCTCTCGTGGTAGAACTATAGATCGGGGTCTCCTCCACCACTCCTCAAAGTTTGGGAAAGATTGGTTGGATGGTTGGGGAGATCCACTAGGTTTAAGCTCATCAACAATGGAGGAGAGAGAGAGGGAAGAGATAAAAACGAGTTGGGGAAGAAGGGCCTCTTAAATAGGCTCCTCCAAATCCAACCGTTATGTCCAGTTTTTTTTTTTGCCTAAGCGGTACTACCGCTTTGGGTAAGCGTTACTACCGCTCTGAGTTCGAAATCCCACAGATCTGGTCCACGTGGACACAGAGCGGTACTACCTCTCGCGGTACCGCTCGAGGTACCGCAATAGGGTCCAAACCTTACTGGACTCAAAGCGGTACCGGAGCGGTACTGAAGCGGTACTGCCGTAACTAGTTACGGTACCTGAGCGGTACCATGGGCGGTACTACCGCTCGCAAGCGGTACTACCGCTCCAGGTACCGCAGAGGTACCGTAACTCGTATTGTGGGTCAAATCCAGCGCAGAAATACAGAGCGGTACCGTGTGCTGTACTAGTAGGGGTAGCGGTACTACCGCTACTAGTATCGGTAGTACCGGTCCGGCAAAAACTGGTTTTCTCCCCTTTTTCTCTCCAGCCAAGTCACCTCGCGATATACACACAAAACCAGAAAACCTATAAGCTACGCTTCAGTCTTCCGATCTTGGCGTGTCCAGCGAGGTCACCGTGCACTTGCAAATCTAACAATGATACTCAAGGCACACGGTGAGATTACTCAAGTGTTGTCATCAAACACACAAAACCCAGGGTTTAGACTTTGCTCTTTGAACGTGCTTTTATTGGACGTTTTGTGGTGGTATACTTTGATGTTATTCTGATTTATAGCAAATCTTTGGAGGATAATTTGGATCATTTACGTGCTGTTTTCAATGCTTTACGTGATGCATGTTTGTATGGTAATCTTGAGAAGTGCACCTTTGCACCAATCGAGTTGTGTTTCTTGGCTATGTTGTTACTGCGCAGGGAATTGAAGTTGATCCAGCCAAGATTGCGGCAATTGAGAGTTGGCCGCAGCCAAAGACGGTCACACAAGTGAGGAGTTTTCTTGGCCTCGCTGGTTTCTATAGGCGCTTTGAAAGATTTTGGATCCATTGCTGCGCCGCTGAATGAGCTTACAAAGAAGGATGTGCCCTTTGTGTGGGGCGATGCACAACAAGAAGCCTTCATGATTCTAAAAGATAAGTTAACACATGCTCCATTACTCCAACTTCCTGATTTCAATAAGACTTTTGAGCTTGAATGTGATGCTAGTGGAATTGGTTTGGGAGGTGTGTTATTACAAGGGGGCAAACCTGTTGCATATTTTAGTGAAAAATCGAGTGGTCCTAGTCTGAACTATTCTACTTATGATAAAGAATTATATGCGCTGGTTCAGACATTAGAAACTTGGCAACATTATTTATGGCCTAAATAATTTGTTATACATTCGGATCATGAATCTTTGAAGCATATTCGTAGTCAAGCTAAGTTGAACCGTCGCCATGCAAAGTGGGTTGAGTCTATTGAGTCTTTTCTGTATGTTATCAAAAACAAAAAAGGGTAAAGATAATGTTATTGCTGATGCTTTTTCGTGCCGATATACTATGCTATCTCAACTTGACTTCAAGATTTTTGGATTAGAAACCATAAAGGAACAATACTCGCATGATGCTGATTTTAAAGATGTGTTGCTGAATTGTAGAGATGGTAGAACATGGAACAAATTCGTCCTCAATGATGGATTTGTGTTCCGTGCTAACAAGCTATGCATCCCAGATAGTTATGTTCGTCTTTTGTTGTTGCAGGAGGCGCATGGAGGAGGATTGATGGGACACTTTGGTGTGAAGAAGACGGAGGATGTACTCGTTGCACACTTATTTTGGCCACGTATGCATCGAGATGTTGAGAGGTTTGTGGCACGCTGCACTACATGTCAAAAAGCTAAGTCTCGACTTAATCCACATGGTTTATATATGCCTCTTCCTGTTCCTAGTGTACCTTGGGAGGATATTTCTATGGATTTCGTTTTGGGTTTGCCTCGTACATAGAAGGGGAGGGATAGTATCTTTGTTGTTACGCATGTTGCTGATTTGTTCTTTCGCAAAATTGTTCGTTTACATGGTGTGCCAAATACTATTGTTTCTGATCGTGATACTAAGTTTCTTAGCCACTTTTGGAGATGTTTATGGGCTAAGTTGGGGACTAAATTGCTGTTTAGTACTACATGTCATCCCCAAACTGATGGACAAACTGAAGTAGTAAATAGAACATTGTCTACTATGTTGCGGGCTGTTTTGGAGAAGAACTTAAAATTGTGGGAAGAATGTTTACCTCATATTGAATTTGCTTACAATCGTTCGCTGCATTCTACCACTAAGATGTGCCCTTTTGAGATTTTGTATGGTTTTGTACCACGTGCACCTATTGATTTGTTGCCTTTACCATCTTCGGTGCAAAATAATTTGGATGCTACAGACCGTGCTAAATTGATACTAAAATTGCATGAGACTACTAAAGACAACATAGAACGCATGAATGCTAACTATAAAATTGCTGGGGATTGATACGTCCCCGACGTATCCATAATTTCTGTCGTTCCATGCTTGTTTTATGACAATACTTACATGTTTTGCTTGCACTTTATGATGATTTCATGCGTTTTCCGGAACTAACCTATTAACGAGATGCCACAGTGCCAGTTCCTGTTTTCTGCTGTTTTTGGTTCCAGAAAGGCTGTTCGGGCAATATTCTCGGAATTGGACGAAATCAACGCCAAACCTCCTATTTTTCCCGGAAGGCTCCAGAACACCGAAGGAGAGTCGGAGGAGAGCCAGGGGGCCCCACACCATAGGGCCGCGCGGGCCAGACCCTGGCCGCGCCGGCCTAGGGTGAGGCCACCCTGTCAGCCCTCCTGCGCCGCCTCTTCGCCTATAAAACCCCTTTCGACCTAAAAACGCAGGACCAATTGACGAAACTCCAGAAAGACTCCAGGGGCGCCGCCGCCATCGCGAAACTCCAATTCGGGGGACAGAAGTCTCTGTTCCGGCACCCTGCCGGGACGGGGTAGTGCCCCCGGAAGCCATCTCCATCAACGCCATCGCCTCCATCATGCTCCGTGAGTAGTTCCCCTATGGACTACGGGTTCTAGCAGTAGCTAGTTGGTATTCTCTCCTCCATGTACTTCAATACAATGATCTCATGAGCTGCCTTACATGATTGAGATTCATCTGATGTAATCGGTGTTGTGTTTGTTGGGATCCGATGGATGATACATTATGATTAGTCTATCTATAAAGTTTGTGAAGTTATTGTTGCTGCAATCTTGTTATTCTTAATGCTTGTCACTAGGGCCCGAGTGGCATGATCTTAGATTTGAGCTCTATATTATTGCTTAGATTGTATCTACAAGTTGTATGCACATGTCACTGTCCGGAACCAAAGGCCCCGAAGTGACAGAAATCGGGACAACCGGAGGGGATGGCGGTGATGTGAGGGACACATGTTTTCACGGAGTGTTAATGCTTTGCTCCGGTACTCTATTAAAAGGAGTACCTTAATATCCAGTAGTTTCCCTTGAGGCCCGGCTGCCACCGGCTGGTAGGACAAAAGATGTTGTGCAAGTTTCTCATTGCGAGCACGTACAACTATATTGGAAAACATGCCTACATGATTAATGATCTTGATATTCTTTCTTAATGCTTTGATTCATATCAATTGCCCAACTGTAATTTGTTCACCCAACACTTGTCACTTATTGGAGAGTTGCCACTAGTGTAGATCGCTGGGAACCCTGGTCCATCTCTCATCATTATATACTCGTTCTACATGTCATTGGAAGTAGTATCAACTATTTTCCGGTGCCATTGCTCTCATATTGCTATTACTGCTGCTGTGTTACTGTTACTACTGCTCTCATATTACTGCTACTTTCACATCACCCCTGTTACTAGTGCTTTTCCAGGTGCAGCTGAATTGACAACTCAGTTGTTAAGGCTTATAAGTATTCTTTACCTCCCCTTGTGTCGAATCAATAAATTTGGGTTTTAGTACACTCGAAGACTGCTGCGATCCCCTATACTTGTGGGTCATCAAGACTGTTTTCTGGCGCCGTTGCCGGGGAGGCATAGCTCTACTCATAAGTTCACCTCGGGAGTACACTCTACCTCTCTCTCTGTTTTATTTTATTTTGTTTTGCTTAGTTTACTTTTGTCTAGTTTATTTGTGCTTAGTTTATTTCTGTCTAGTATTATTTTGCGTAGTTTACTTTTGCTTAGTTTATTTTTGTCTTGTTTTATTTGTCTCATATACCCAAAAATCCATAAAAATTTGAAAAACCAAAAAATTAAAAACTGTTGTTATGGGAGAACCTACAACCTACTTGGAGCTTATAGAATGTTATAATAATTATAGAGAATCAAGAACTGGTAAAATAATGAGTGCTATGATAGAGAAATTAAATACAATTGCTAGAATCTTGCTTAGACGCCATGATATAAACTGTTGCTCTCAACAGGATACTAAACATCTTAAATTTCAATGTGGCTTTAGTGAGGAATTTTTTATTAAGAGCTATAATCGGAAGTGCTATATTCATTATGGGTTCGAAGAGGTAGAACAATTTGTCTTATTTATGGGAGCCTCTAAGATAGAATCCTTCATGGTTGAGAATTATGAAACTTGTGTTGTTTGTAAGGACCTTAAAGATTATGTCTCTACTATCCTTAATTCTTGCATAGAATGCTACAGTAGGAATCCTTATATCCTTGATTATAAAGAGAGACACATTAATGCACAAGAATGCACTCACAATTTGCAGGAACCGGTGGAAGAAGAAATTGATGAACCTGAAAGCTCATTGGATGAAAAAGAGGAGGAAATTGATGAACTTGAAAGCTCATTGGATGAAAAAGAAGAGGAGAGTGACGAACAAAAGGAGGAAGAATGGATTAGCTACCCATGCCAACCTTCTAATGAGAGTAACTCTTTATCTCTTACACTATTTGATTGTCCTCCATGCTCACCGAAAGAGGTTGAATGTTATGTTCCTGTGGATTCTCTTGAAATATTCCCTATTGATAAAACTTGTGAGAATAATTATGCTACTGTTATTTATGATAATCCATGCTACTTTGATAAATCTTATGATAATGCTTTGTTTGTGCCTGATGTCGAAATGCATGGTACTAAAGAATTTTGCTTAGCAAATGTTTATGATAAAGCTCTAGATGACGGTCCTATGTTACTTGATAATATTAATTGTACTACTAATGAAAATGGGATTGGAGAGTTCTTGACTTATTCTATGAGTCCCATATCTCTTGAGATTGATCAACTACCTTGTTATATTATTAATAAAAGTAAGTTTGAAAGTTTTTATTCCACTATTCTTGAACTTGATAAAAATTATGTGTTTGGAAATCATGAGAAGCATGCTGCATGTGATAGTTATATTGTTGAGTTTGTTCATGAAGCTACTGAAAATTATTATGAGAGAGGAAAATATGGTAGTAGAAATTTTCATGGTACTAATACACCTCTCTATATGCTGAAATTGTTGAAGTTACACTTGTTCTATCTTCTTATGCTTGTCACTTTGTTCTTCATGAATTTATTTGTGTACAAGATTGCTTTGCATAGGAAGCATGTTAGACTTAAATGTGTTTTGGATTTGCCTCTTGATGCTCTCTTTTGCTTCAAATACTATTTCTTGCGAGTGCATCATTAAAACTGCTGAGCCCATCTTAATGGCTATAAAGAAAGCAACTTCTTGGGAGATAACCCATGTGTTATTTTGCTACAGTACTTTATTTTATATTTGTGTCTTGGAAGTTGTTTACTACTGTAGCAACCTCTCCTTATCTTAGTTTTGTGTTTTGTTGTGCCAAGTGAAGCCTCTAATCGAAGGTTGATACTAGATTTGGATTTCTGCGCAGAAACAGATTTCTATCTGTCACGAATCTGGGCTGTTTTCTCTGTAGGAAAATCAGAAAAATATGCCAATTTACGTGCGTGTTCCTCAGATATGTATGCAACTTTCATTAGTTTTGAGTTTTCTGATTTGAGCAACGGAAGTATTTTATTAAAATTTGTCTTTACTGGCTGTTCTATTTTGGCAGATTCTGTCTCTGTTTTTTGCACTGTCTCTTGTGGACTTTAAGCGAGCTTTTCTAGACATAGAGAGCTGTAGCTAATGTTTTATTGAGTTCTTGCAATGTGCCACTACAGGACCAAGGTGGATTCAAATTTTTTGAGTACTAACCCCTCTAATGAAGTCTATGAGAAGTTTGTTGTGAAGGAAGTTTTCAAGGGTCAAGAGAGGAGGATGATATATGATCAAGAAGAGTGAAAAGTCTAAGCTTGGGGATGCCCCCGTGGTTCATCCCTGCATATTTCAAGAAGACTCAAGCGTCTAAGCTTGGGGATGCCCAAGATATCCCCTTCTTTCATTAACTTATCAGGTTCCTCCCCTGAAACTATATTTTTATTCGGTCACATCATATGTGTTTTACTTGGAGCGTCTGTGTGCTTTTATTTTTGTTTTTGTTTGAATAAATTCGGATCCTAGCAATCCTTGTTTGGGAGAGAGACACGCTCCGCTTTTTCATATGAACACTTGTTCTTCGTTTTACTTTTAATGTTCAATGATAAAAGTTGGAAGCTACCATACTTATGGTTATTTGGTTGGAAAAAGAAAATGCCTCATATGTCTTGGATAATTTGACACTTGGCAATTGTTTTGAGCTCTCAAATAGATCATGATTAAGTTTTTTTTTTCATGTAGTTTAAACCTATTAGTGGAGAACTACCGTAAAGCTTGTTAAAATTGGTTTGCATAATTGATCTCTCTTAAGGTCTAGATATTTTCTGGTAAAAGTGTTTAAGCAACAAGGAAGACACTGTAGAGTATTATAATGCTTGCAATATGTTTTTATGTAAGTTTTGTTGTACCGGTTCATACTTGTGTTTGCTTCAAACAACCTTGCTAGCCTAAGCCTTGTATCGAGAGGGAATACTTCTCATGCATCCAAAATCCTTGAGCCAACCACTATGCCATTTGTGTCCACCATACCTACCTACTATGTGGTATTTCCTGCCATTCCAAAGTAAATTGCTTGAGTGCTACCTTTAAACAATTCAAAATTTATTACCTCTGATTTGTGTCAATGTTTTATAGCTCATGAGGAAGTATGTGGTGTTTATCTTTCAATCTTGTTGGGCAACTTTCACCAATGGACTAGTGGCTTCATCCGCGTATCCAATAATTTTGCAAAAAGAGCTGGCAATGGGATTCCCAGTCCCAAATTAATTAATAAAAATAGACACTCCTCCATGGTTTGTGATTGTTGGACGGCACCCGAAGGATTCGGTTAGCCATGGATTGAGAAAGCAAAGGTGGGGAGGAGTGTCATCATAATAAAACTAAAATAAAAAGGCACTCCTTCATGGTATGAGATTGTTGGCAGGCACCCGAGGATTCGGTTAGCCATGGTTTGTGAAAGAAAGGTTGGAAGGAGTGCCACACAAAAATAAAATAAAATGGGAGCCGCTCTTTGAAGGTTTGTCTGGCAAGGGGGTTAGAGTGCCCACTACCATTCGTTGACAACAACAAACACCTCTCAAAACTTTACTTTTATGCTCTCTCTATGTTTTCAAAATAAAAGCTCTAGCACAAATATAGCAATCGATGCTTCCCTCGTAGAAGGGCCATTCTTTTACTTTTATGTTGAGTCAGTTACCTAATTCCTCCCACCTTAGAAGCAAACACTTGTGTCAACTGTGCATTGGTTCTTACATACTTGCATATTTGCATTCATCATATTACTCTATGTTGACAATATCCATGAGATATACATGTTGAAAGTTGAAAGCAACCGCTGAAACTTAAATCTTCCTTTGTGTTGCTTCAATGCCTTTACTTTGAATTTATTGCTTTATGAGTTAACTCTTGTGCAAGACTTTTGATGCTTGTCTTGAAAGTATTATTCATGAAAAGTTTTGCTATATGTTATCTGTTTGTTAGCAACTATAGATCATTGCCTTGAGTCACTTCATTCATTTCATATGCTTTGTAATAGTATGATCAAGGTTATGTAAGTAGCATGTCACTACAGAAATTATTCTTTTTATCGTTTACCTGCTCGGGACGAGTAGGAACTAAGCTTGGGGATGCTGATACGTCCCCGACGTATCCATAATTTCTGTCGTTCCATGCTTGTTTTATGACAATACTTACATGTTTTGCTTGCACTTTATGATGATTTCATGCGTTTTCCGGAACTAACCTATTAACGAGATGCCACAGTGCCAGTTCCTGTTTTCTCATTTTTGGTTCCGTAAAGGCTGTTCGGGCAATATTCTCGGAATTGGACGAAATCAACGCCAAACCTCCTATTTTTCCCGGAAGGCTCCAGAACACCGAAGGAGAGTCGGAGGAGAGCCAGGGGGGCCCCACACCATAGGGCCGCGCGGGCCAGACCCTGGCCGCGCCGGCCTAGGGTGAGGCCACCCTGTCAGCCCTCCTGCGCCGCCTCTTCGCCTATAAAACCCCTTTCGACCTAAAAACGCAGGACCAATTGACGAAACTCCAGAAAGACTCCAGGGGCGCCGCCGCCATCGCGAAACTCCAATTTGGGGGACAGAAGTCTCTGTTCCGGCACCCTGCCGGGATGGGGAAGTGCCCCCGGAAGCCATCTCCATCAACGCCATCGCCTCCATCATGCTCCGTGAGTAGTTTCCCCATGGACTACGGGTTCTAGCAGTAGCTAGTTGGTATTCTCTCCTCCATGTACTTCAGTACAATGATCTCATGAGCTGCCTTACATGATTGAGATTCATCTGATGTAATCGGTGTTGTGTTTGTTGGGATCCGATGGATGATACATTATGATTAGTCTATCTATAAAGTTTGTGAAGTTATTGTTGCTGCAATCTTGTTATTCTTAATGCTTGTCACTAGGGCCCGAGTGGCATGATCTTAGATTTGAGCTCTATATTATTGCTTAGATTGTATCTACAAGTTGTATGCACATGTCACTGTCCGGAACCAAAGGCCCCGAAGTGACAGAAATCGGGACAACCGGAGGGGATGGCGGTGATGTGAGGGACACATGTTTTCACGGAGTGTTAATGCTTTGCTCCGGTACTCTATTAAAAGGAGTACCTTAATATCCAGTAGTTTCCCTTGAGGCCCGGCTGCCACCGGCTGGTAGGACAAAAGATGTTGTGCAAGTTTCTCATTGCGAGCACGTACAACTATATTGGAAAACATGCCTACATGATTAATGATCTTGATATTCTTTCTTAATGCTTTGATTCCTATCAATTGCCCAACTGTAATTTGTTCACCCAACACTTGTCACTTATTGGAGAGTTGCCACTAGTGTAGATCGCTGGGAACCCCGGTCCATCTCTCATCATTATATACTCGTTCTACATGTCATTGGAAGTAGTATCAACTATTTTCCGGTGCCATTGCTCTCATATTGCTATTACTGCTGATGTGTTACTGTTACTACTGCTCTCATATTACTGCTACTTTCACATCACCCCTGTTACTAGTGCTTTTCCAGGTGCAGCTGAATTGACAACTCAGTTGTTAAGGCTTATAAGTATTCTTTACCTCCCCTTGTGTCGAATCAATAAATTTGGGTTTTACTACCCTCGAAGACTGCTGCGATCCCCTATACTTGTGGGTCATCAGGGATAGAGGAAGAAAGCATGTTGTGTTTGATGTTGGTGATCTTGTTTGGTTGCATTTGCGCAAAGATCGTTTTCCTGAATTGCGCAAGTCTAAACTAATGCCACGCGCTGCTAGTCCTTTTAAGGTGTTAGAGAAAATAAATGATACTCCCTCCGTTTCTTTCTATAGTGCTTATTGTTTTTTGGCACGGAAATTAGCGCGAGCTATTTTTTCACACAAAACCCCCTAGCGATATCACAGAAAAAATAGGAAACTGAAAACAGATCTTAGAAATACATGACCAGATCGGTTTCCAGATTTTCTAGACTTGACCTGATCGGTGGAAGGGGTTCTTTGCAAAAAAACATAGCTTTACTCTTATATTCTGAAACAAATGCGAAAAAACAATAGGCATTATAGAAAGAAACGGAGGGATTAATACATATAAACTTGTGCTTCCTGCAGAATTGGGTCCGGTTAGTCCTACATTTAACATTGCAGATTTGAAGCCTTACTTTGGTGAAGAAGAGGAGCTTTCGTCGAGGACGACTTCAATTCAAGAAGGGGGGCATGATGAGGACATCCCATCTATTGATACAACCGTTGTACCTACAGCCACACAAATACAATGACCAATCACTCGAGCACGTCCCAAACAACTTAACTATCAGGTACTTTCGTTTCTTGGAACTATTCCTCACATACATGAGAATATGATGCTGCCTAAATCAGATATGTTTGTTACTCTTAGGAATGATGGACCAAGCATGGATGAGGAGGACAAGCATTGGAGCATGATCATACATGGAGGAGATGGCAGCAAGCATTTGAGGATTGAAGATGACGCCGCAAGTGGAGATTTCAGAACTTTGAAGCCACCATAAGAAGAGATAAAGATATGGACGAAATATAGAGTTTCCCACTTCATAATTTCGTCCATAGCATAATATGGTGTTGCGTCACCTTTAGTTTTGGGCCAGGCCCATGTCATTTTCGCAGGAATTAAGTCAGCCACTTTTTAGAGTCCGTATTGAAAGAGGAAAGGCCTTCTAGGGTTTTGTTCGGCCACCATATGTATGGCTGGCCGAAACCGCACCTTTTCCTCCTTTAAATACCCCCATAGCCGTCACGTTTAGACTCGGATTTTGATTAGATTAAAAGTTAGCCATCGCTGCAACTCTCGTGTACTTCTTTTGAGGCCAACGCCCAGAACAAGACCGACTATTCGGAATCCCACCTTTTTCAATAATGCTTTCATCTTTCATCTGCAATATTCTGATTGCAATATTAGTTCTTACTTGTTCTCGATTTCAGGTAGGAATTAAGACCCTCGCAGGTCAGGTTGATCGTGCATCCGCAAGATCAGTAACTCCCGGAGATTGTCCTAGCAATTGCATTGGCGCACGAGCTTTGCACGTGTAGTCGGATCGTCAAGCACAAACTCCACCAACAAATCGATCTATCAACGTCTCATCGAAAGATCGGCCACCTTTGCCCTATCACTCCGGCTCCCGGCTCTGATGCTCCTCTGATTGGTCCATCTCCAGCTGGCGCTTGAACTTTTACCTGTCTTATCAATTTGCTTTTGCCAAAGACAATGGTTAAATCTTCGGTATGTCGGGTGTAGCTGTAAAGACTATTATTATCTTTTTATGAAGTCGCACTTTAGTGTGTTTGTAAATCATTTGTGCTCCGGCTCATTTTCCCTCCGCCTTCTTGCTTTTTCTCATCCGCCCCACTCTTTGGCTATGCTCTTGCTGACCATACAATCGGGTTGCGGTCTATAGCCGGATCAAGAGCGGGCCGCTAAGGGAGGCCGATAATAATTCAGTCAATCAGGCCGAGTTGAACGCGCCGGTGCTTATATGAAAAATATTGAACGAGAATCGACTCGCTTTTACTCTTTTCCTTAGTTGTTTTTCGTGTGCCGGCTCCTTTAGCATCTACCCCCGCCAGCCAGATAGTCGGGTTGCCGTCTATAGCTAGTTCGGGAGCTGGCTGTCCGGAAGCCGGATCACGGTACTAATCCAACCGCGTGAGAGGGTTCAAGCCAATCGGCGAAAGCAGTAAAGTACACGAAAAAATCATTGGTACTGGGCGCACTCGGCACAAGCTTTTCTTCATTATCATAGGTTACAAAAGGGATACAAGGGATACATACATTCCTCTCCTCAAGTGTAAAATGGGCGAAGCAAGTTGACATTCCAGGGACGTTTAGTCTCCTCGTCAGCCTTGTTTGGCTTGTTTTTCTTGGCCTCTTGGGAATCTATGAGATAGTAGGAATCGTTGCCTACCGCCTTGCTCACGATGAAGAGACCTTCCCATGGGGATGAAAGTTTATGTTGTCCGGCTGTCCATTGGATCAGCCGGAGCACTATGTCTCCTTCTCGGAATGCTAAGGGCTGGACCTTCCGGCTGTGATAGCGTCGGAGGCTTTGCTGGTATATGGTGGATCTGGACACGGCCAGCAGCCAAGCCTCTTCGACCAAGTCGACTCCATCTTCACGAGCTTCCTTGGCTTCGGCTTCAGTGTATAGCTTGATTCTTGGCGCGTCGTGCTCGATATCAGTCGGCGGGACGGCTTCGGCCCCGTATACAAGGAAGAATGGTGTGAAGCCGACGGAACGGTTTCGCGTGGTGTGCAAGCTCCAGAGTACATTGGGCAACTCTTCAATCCAGCAGCTGGCTGCTCGCTTGAGCGGCTCCACCAGCCGGGGCCGGATGCCGGCTAGAATCAAGCCGTTGGCTTTCTCCACCTGTCCATTGGACTCCGGATGTACCACAAACGCTAAGTCCATCTGAATTCTTATTTCCTCGCAAAAGCGGGAGAAGATGCCTTGGGCGAAGTTGCTACCGTTGTCGGTGATGATGCTATGGGGATAGCCGTATCGCACAATGATATCCTTGAGGAACGTGGCGACTATGGAGCCATCAAGCTTCTTGATCGGATTGGCCTCGATCCACTTAGTGAATTTATCAATCATCACCAAGAGATGTGTCATGCCGCCTCGGGCGGTTCTGAATGGGCCAACTATGTCCAGGCCCCACACGTCGAATGGCCAAGTGATAGGGATGGTTTTCAAGGCGAAAGCCAGCGCGTGCCTTTTCTTGGCGAAGCGCTGACAACCATTGCATCTTTTCACCATTTCTTCTGCATCTTTTAGCGCAGTCGGCCAATAGAAGCCATGCCGGAAGGCTTTGCCCACTATGGCTCTAGAAGAGGCGTGGTGTCCGCACTCTCCCTGATGGATTTCCCGTAGGAGTTCAATCCCTTCACCTGACTCGACACACCGCTGGAACACCCCACTTACCCTGCGTTTGTACAACTGGTGGTTCATGAATGTATAGGCCTTGGCCCTTCTCTCAGTCTGCCTAGCTTGGACCTTGTCTTCGGGCATTACACCATCTGTTAGGTAGGAGAGGAATTCTTGTGCCCATGATGATACGCATTTTATTTCAAACACGCTGACCAACCAGGCCTCCGACATGGGAGCTTCCGGATTCGACTGCATGGTCACCGGGTTCGGCTGGGAAGCCCCCGAGCTTGGCTGAGAAGCCCCCGGGTTCGACTGAAGAGTCGCCCGGTTCGGCTGAGACGCCGGCGGGTTTGGCTGAGAAGCCCCCGACTTGGGCTGAGAAGCCCCCGAGTCAGCCGGTACGAATATAGAATCTGACTCAGGTGACGGTGTGATGAACGGCTTCCGCAGATGCTGCAGGGCAACTCCAGGTGGAATTGCTTGCCGGGTTGAGCCTAGTTCACCAACGAAGTCCCGGTGCGGCACACAAGCCAGATAGCTGCTGGACGTGGAAGCGGTATGACGCCATATTGGCATCCTTCGCGTCCCAGTCGCTAGATGCCTGATGTATAACCAAGTCGGAGTCGCCGAAGCAAAGGATGCAACGCACGCCGATCTCCTTGGCCAGCTTGAGCCCATGGATGAGCGCCTCATACTCCGCCACATTGTTGGATGCGGCGAAGTGGATTTGCAGGACGTAGTCCAGCCGGTCTCCTTTTGGGGAGGTGAGGACGATGTCGGCTCCCAAGCTGGTACGCATCTTGGAGACGTCGAAGTGCATTTTCCAATGTGTGGAGTCCGGCACAGGCGGCAGGTATTGCATCTCAGCCCAGTCGACGAAGAAGTCGGCTAGGATATGTGACTTGATGGCGGTTCTTGCCTCGTAGAGGATGGAATGGGCCGCCAGCTCCAGGGCCCACTTGGCAACCCAGCCATTGGCGTCCTTGCTACCAATGATTTCCGCCAAGGGTACTGTGCACACCACCTTCATGGGATGCTCCTAGAAATAGTGCTTGAGCTTCTTGGCCGCCATGTACACACCATAGGTGACCTTCTGGTAGTGGGGGTTGTTTTGCTTGGACTGGGAGAGCACCTCACTGAGGTAGTAGACTGGGCGCTGAACCGGCTGCTCCTTGCCCTCTTCCTTGCGCTCCACCACAAGGACAGCGCTAACCACTCGGTTGGTGGCTGCGATGTACAACAGCATCGGCTCCTTTGAAGCTGGCGATGCCAGGACGGGTGTGGTTGCCAACAAGCGGTTCATGTCGCGGAAAGCTTCATCCACCTGTGGTGGCCAGACAAAAGTGTCCGATTTCTTGAGCAACTGGTATAGGGGCAGAGCCTTCTCCCCTAGCCGACTGACGAAGCGACTCAAGGAGGCCAGGCAACCAATGAACTTCTGGATGTCCTTGAGGCACTGGGGCAAATCCATCTTCTCGAGGGCACTGATCTTCTCTGGGTTGGCTTCAATCCCTCGCTGAGAGACGAGGTAGCCAAGGAGTTGGCCGGCTGGCACGCCGAAAGTGCACTTGGCCGGGTTGAGCTTCATCCAGAATCTTCGCAGATTGGTGAAGGTCTCTCTTAGATCGTCAAGGAGGGTACGCTTTTCCTTGGTTTTTACAACAACATCTTCCACATACGCGTGAACATTTCTGCCGATTTGCTCTTGTAAACATTTTTGCATGCACCTTTGATAGGTGGCGCCTGCATTTTTCAAGCCGAATGGCATAGTCGTATAGCAATAAGCCCCATACGGGGTAATGAACGAAGTCTTTATTTGATCATCCGAATTCAAAGGAATTTGGTGGTAGCCTGAATAGGCATCTAGGAAAGACAACAGTTCACAGCCGGTTGTCGAATCTATGACTTGATCTATGCGCGGCAGGGGGAAGGGGTCCTTCGGGCATGCCTTGTTTAGGCTGGTGTAGTCGATACACATGCGCCAGGAGCCGTTCTTCTTCAAAACCAGTACTGGGTTCGCCAACCAGTCCGGGTGCAGCACTTCCATGATGAAGCCGGCTGCGAGCAGCCGGGCGATTTCTTCACCGATGGCCTTCCTTCTTTCTTCGGCGAAGCGGCAAAGGGGTTGCTTCACCGGCTTGGCCTATGGCCTGACGTGGAGGTGGTGCTCAGCCAACTCCCTCGGCACACTCGACATGTCCCCTTGAGACCATGCGAAGATGTCCTGATTCTCACGGAGGAAGCTGGTGAGCTCGCCTTCCTATTTGCTGTCCAGGCCAGCACCGATGGTGACAAACCTGTCCGGCTGCGCGGGGTCCAGCAGGATCTTCTTGGTGTTGTTGGCTGGCTGGATGTGAGTCGTCCCAGCCTGGTTGCCTACAACCGGCATGCCGGTTTGCGTGGCTTTGGCCATGGCCACCGCGTCTTGGATCTGCTGCTTCTCGGCAGCGATGACCAGCGTCTGAGCCATCTTGGAGCTCTGCATGGCACACTCGATGGAGCAGCGGTAGTCGCCAGCTATGGAGATGACCCCCTTGGGGCCAGGTAGTTTCATCTTCAGGTACCCATAATGGGGCACCGCCATGAATCGGGTCAGGGCTGGCCTGCCCAGGAGCGCGTGGTAGGGACTGACCAAGTCCACCACCTCGAACTCGATTGCCTCAATGCGGAAGTGGTCCGGCTTGCCGAACATGATGTCCAGCTTGATTAGGCCAATCGGCTGGCAGGAGTGTCCCGGCACAGTGTCGTGGAAGACAGTGGGAGTGGGGCGCAGCTCGCTCTCCTGGATGCCCAGCTTGCGGGCGGTGTCGCGGTAGAGAATGTTGATGCTGCTGCCGCTGTCGATGAGAACGCGCGAAAAATGCACGTTGCGCTCGCTCGTGCCAATGGTTGGGTCCAGGACCATGGCGTAGCTTCCCGGCTTGGGAAGGACAGCCGGTGTGTCGCGGCGATCAAAGGTGATGGCCTGCTCTGACCAGTTTAGGTACTTGGGGACCGGCGGTATGACTGCGTTCACCTCGAGGGAACGGCGCTGCTGGCTCATTTTGTCCTCGGGCTCGGTGGTGAAGATGATGTAGGCGGCATCCTCAGCCAGGTACCGCCCGTGCTAGACCACGTTGGCCTCTTGCTGTTGCTGTTCGGGGTTGGCGGCTTGGGCGCCAGCTTGGCCACCCGGCCCGCCGGCAGGCGGAGGTGGAGGTGGAGGCGGCAGCGGCTCGCCGCTAGTCAACCGCTTGGTGAAGTGGTAGTCGCGAGTGGAGTAGTTGGCCGGGTTCTTGCCGTTGTGGTACTTGCACGGCACGTCGAGCATCTACTCAAACGTAAACTTCGGCTTCCAGGGCCGATCCTGCTTCTAGCGTCGGCTGCCTCCGTCCGCTACATGATCCGATATAGCCGCCACATGGGCGGAGCCGTACCGGTGGTCTTGCTGGTCGCTATGCCTCTTGCCGCGGTACTTGTCGCGGAGACTGCCGTGCGAGGTTCCTTCGGCCGACTTGTGCTCGGCCGGCTTGGTGTGATCGTACCGGGGCGCGGCAGGCGGGTTGTTGGCCATGGTCTGGCCGACTTCCTCGGCCGGCGCGTACTTGTCCGCGATGGCCATCAGGGCCGCCTTGGTCTTGGGGTCGCTGCGGCGCAGCTTGTGCCACAACATCATGTTAGGCCGGCAGCCGGCCATGAAGAAACTGATGGCCTGGATCTCATGCACGCCCTCGCAGGAGTTGCACATTTCGCACTAGCGCGTCAGGTACGCGCGATCCGTCTCGTCCGGGCCCTGATTGCACATCTCGAGTTGTTGGGGGCGACCCGGCTAGCGGTAGGTGCCGATGAAGTTGCGGACGAAGGCATCCTCGAAGTCCAGCTAGCCGTTGATGCTGCCGGCTAGCAAGTTGTTGAGCCAGGTGCGGGCGGAGCCGACTAGCATCAGGGGGAGTAGCGCACAGCCCAGCGCTTGTTACCTTTGGCCATGCCGACTGCGGTGGAGTAGTCCAGCAGCCAGTCTTCCGGCTTGGCGGTGCCATCATACTTGGGCGTGTCGCGTGGGAGTTGGAAGCCATCGACCATGGGCTCACCCAGGATATGCGGCCCGAAGCACTTTGGGCCGGCTGGCCCCTCTTCCTCCGCGATGCGGGATTCTACGAGCCAGTCGAGGCGGTCCCTGGCATCCACCGGCTCGACGTCTGGGCCCAGCTTGGAGTGGGTCGGCTGGCGACGGCCGCTGGCCTCAGGTGTCGGCCCGTACGGGCGCCTTTGCTCCGGCTGCACGGAGTCGTCTTCGTGGCGCTAGCTTGGTGGTGGCCGACTGCCGCTGCTTCTGCCGCTTCTCAGCCGGCTCTGCCGGCTTGGGCTGTCGTGGGTGGCCTGGGAGTCCCTGCGCCGACTTGGCGAAGGAGACGACGAATCCGCCGTGTCTCGGGGACCGCCTCCGTAGTTGTCGGCTGCACCATGGACATGAGAAGTAGGGGCATTGCCGGCGTACCTTGGGTTTTTCGGCTGCTCGTTGACGACGCGGAGCAACTCGGTCACTCGCCTCGTTTGGCGGCGCAGCTCTTAGCCCTCCAGGCGGCTCAGCTCCTCTACGGCGGCATCGGCCGCGAGCATGTTCTTCTCGGGGGTGTTGTAGACCGGCAGCTGCATGGAAGGAGCCGGCGATTCCACGCCGTCGCGCTTGATCTCCGCTCCTAGGCCGCCTCCTCTGCGGCGAATCAGGCCGGCTCGGCTGGGGTCGTTGCCGGCTGGTGTGCAGCCGTGGGCGCGATCGAGCTCACGCCGGGTGATGTCCAGCCGGCGCTTGGCAGCAGCTACCTCCCCCGATTGCTTCTGTAGGAGTTGGCGGTGCGCCTCCAGGTCCGCCTCCATGGTGGGGGGGTCCGCGCCGGTTGTGAGCGGAGTGCTCTGCTTGGCCCTGACTTCCTCCAGCCGGAAGGGTGGTGGTGGTGCCTTTGCGCCGGAGGCAGAAGCGCCGCCGTCCATGTTGCGCTCCAGGTGAGGGCCGCGGACGCGCGTGGTCTTGGTAGCGTTCTCGTCGCCGATGTCCATGACCTACTGCATGATGCAGGGGCTAGCGAAGTTGTTGCTGGTACCGGCTCCTGGGGGAGGGCTTGCACAGCGTAGCACTTGTTGCGGGTAGCACGGTGGCGCGACAGCGGCGACGTAGACGTCGTGGCCGCCGAAGGAGATGACGCTGGCGCCGGCAGGGAAGGGCCTGTCGGCGAAGCAGCCAGCGTTGTCGCTAACGCAGTCGAGGGAGCTGAATATCCAGATCAAGCCTAAAGCGACTCGCTCGCCGGTGGTGATTGTGAGGCCCGTCCGGAAGAAAACACCGGCCGAAGACGTTGAAGGCCCCACGGTGGGCGCCAAATGTCGTAGTATCATCACGACATATGCCATAGGGTGGCTCAAGTTAGGTGGCCCCTGCTAGGTCAACGGCGGTATCCGGATGCGGGTATGAGCACAAGCGACACAGCGATGTACCCAGGTTCAGAGCCCTCGTATGGAGGTAACACTCCTACTCCTGCTCTAGAGTGTATATGAAGTATGACAGTACAATGGTGCTCCTTGAGCTGTATCCGGCTGCGAGGGAGGGCTAGAGGTAGACGAAGGTCTCTCTCCTGAGCAACTCTGAGTATGGAAATGAAGAAAGGATCGATCCTCTCACGCACAGGAGGGCTAGCTCAGCTTATATAGATGTTGGCATTTTACATAGAAGTCCCTATGACCTACTGGCCGGCTCCACCGGCTCCGGCTTTACCGCTCCTTCCCGAGGCGCTGGCGTCAGTGGCCGTTGAGGCCTGTCTGTCCTTTTGCTGAGGTCAGCGGCGACAGGACGTGGCCTCTATTGGTTATAGTTTTGCTGCCGCTAAACCTACCATATAGCCCCAGGCGATATATTCGCCCGGCGAGCATAGCCATTTCTTTGTCTCGCTAAGTACATGCCGGAGTTCGTTCCTTGGTACTTACTCTCGCCTTTTCTCTTCTCTTATGTTTCCTCCCTTCTGTCGGCAATCGATAGCCCGACTTCGACAGGTACAAGATGACAACATTAGCAAGGTTACCCTTCCGGATTGGCCTGGGCAGGGTTATGGACGCCACTGGTTATCTTCAGGACTCTTAGTCCAATTTGTATCTTGTCCGTACTCGGACGTATTCGACATTTCTGTATGATTTGGATCTTTGTATTGTATATTTGTATCTTGACTCGCTGGAGTCGTTGTTGTAATATATGTTTCTTGTGGGCTCTATTGTAATCATGTTGTAATGTTACCGCTCGTATTAATTCCTCTGGCATCACGTGTGTGCTTCGTCATGCACGTCGTGTCTGAATCGATATCGTGCGGATTTTGGCGGGATCGCTGGAATCCTCATGATACCGGTTCCAGGGCGTCACAGAACTCACAAGTAGTGGTACTAACACGCAAATGATCAGGATAGCATAAACATGCAAAGCCTTCTCTACTTCCAATTCCCAAGTAAGGTATGCATCAGGATTATATCTACCCTCAAATGGCGGAATATTCAGTTTCAGTTTAGCAACATGATCATCATCACGTATTGGTCGTAGAGGTGGGCGAGCGTTGCGGTTCAGTTGTCGTGGATGACCCAGTGCAGGTTGTTAGACTTCCTCGCCGTCCAGCATGTTCTCATGTACCCGCTCGTCCGTGTCCCCTTCATAGTCTTTGTATCCTTCATCAGAACGCGCGTCATGTGCGGCTGCTGCAGCAAGAGCGGTACCCGCAGGCACCTCCGCACGAGGAACGCGGCGCGCGCGTTGTCGCACATTGTTGCGATGTGGCGGCAATCGAGTCAAGAGCTCCTGGAACTTGGCATCGAGCTTGGAGTTGAAAGCTTTTTCGAGGCCATCCAGCTTGTGCAGCAGTTTGGCGTCCACATCACCAATGCGCGCATCGACGTCACGTGCATGCCCGCCCAAAAGGTGGGTGCAGTGAGCATGCAACTCCTCAGTCGTCATCTTTGTCGGGTCAACAGCTCCCGGTGTAGGTCCTGTCATGATTAGTACACAAAAAGCACAAATATATATGCCTACAAACTACGGAATATGGTGGTTCACGCACAATTCATTAAGCAAAATACAAAGCTCTTACAAGTTCTTACCAAACAGGAGGAACGTGATACGACAACCAACAAGGATCAGCGTCTCCAAAGATTGCCAAAGCGATTACCAGGTATCGATACAGAGAACGTGGAGACAATATGTAGAGTTGTAGGAAGGATAATATGGTAGCAAACAACAATTCTCAAAACAGCAATGCAATATTGAAAGTATGCTCAACAACAGTATTGTGCTGGTCCTAGGCTAGACCGTATTAGAGACACGAGCCTAGTTCACCAACGAAGTCCCGGTGCGGCACACAAGCAACGAGCAGCGATGAAGTGATATATGGTGGCGGATGGCTCCAACAAGCACAAAGGAATAGCTCAAAAGCAAGATATAAGTGAAGAACACAGGAATTTCCGGGTAGTAAACTTAAAGGTCAAAATCTCAACCTTCCCGATGTTTTTTGGCAATTCTGATGGTTCTTAAAGTTTTTGTGGCTGGATAGAACTTTTTCTCCTGGTGATTTTGAGTGTTCGAACGTCGAAAACGGAGTTCGTATGCAAAAGTTATGCTCGGTCAAAGTTTGTTGTCCAAAACTGCCCAATTCGGACTAAAATCGACCTGACTAGTGGAAATCGTGGTCAACTCGACTTGGATGCAGATTCGACTTATTTTTTTGCAAATTTTCTTTTGCAAATTTTTTTTTGCAACTTTTTTTTCCCAATTTTTTTTCATAAGTCCTTACCGGCGACCGAAACTAGGAAGGAAAAACAATGAAACCTAATTCTACAAGGACTCTGTCGCGGCAGAGAAACAACACGAATCTATGTCGCGGTAGAAAACAGGGTATATGGCAGGTGTATATGACGGTGGCGGAAACGATCTGGTGGATGTATATGGTAGTGGCGGAAGTATATGGTGGTTATGATCTGCGAGCGATGCGAGTATGCGGCGACAGCGTAACTACTATGACCAGAACTCGAAACTCTAAGGAACTAGACGCTAAGACCAGCAACTCGACACGAAGATGCAGGCACAAATTCAACTATGCAAAACTGAAAAGACAATGCAAAGACGTGGCAAGGGGTTTATGGGACGATGATCTAAAACCCTAAAAGTATTTTTGGCTTTTTCGTGGTTTATGGGTATGATGGCAGATGCAATCTACACTAGGAAAACAGTAAAATCTCACCGAGCAACCTGAAATCTGATACCACTTGATAGGGCAAAGTTGGCCGATCTTTCGATGAGACGTGGATAATTCGATTTGTTGGTGGAGTTCGTGTTTGACGATCCGACTACACGTGCAAAGCTCGTGCGCCAATGCAATCCCTAGGACAATCTCCGGGAGTTACTGATCTTGCGGAAGCACGATCAGCCTGACCAGCGAGGGTCTTAATTCCTCTCTGAAATCGAGAACAAGTAAGAACAATGATGCAATCAGAATATTGCGGATGTAGATGAAAGCTTTATTTAAAAGGTGGGATTCCGAATAGTCAGTCTTGTTCTGGGCGTTGGCCTCAAAAGAAGTACACGAGAGTTGCAGCAATGGCTAACTTTTAGTCTAATCAAAATCGGAGTCTAAACGTGACGGCTATGGGGGTATTTAAAGGAGGAAAAGGTGGGGTTTCGGCCAGCCATATGTATGGTGGCCGAACAAAACCCTAGAAGGCCTTTCCCCCTTCAATACGGACTCTAAAAAGTGGCTGACTTAATTCCTGTGAAAATGACATGGGCCTAGCCCAAAACTAAAGGTGACGCAACACCATATTATGCTATGGACGAAATTATGAAGTGGACAACTCTATATTTCGTCCATGTATTCATCTCTTCTTATGGTGGCTTCAAAGTTCTGAAATCTCCACTTGCGGCGTCATCTTCAATCCTCAAATGCTTGTTGCCATCTCCTCCATGTGTGATCATGCTCCAATGCTTGTCCTCCTCATCAATGCTAGGTCCATCATTCGTAAGAGTAACAAACATATCTTCGTGTAGCTTCTTCATGGTGGTGGCGCGCTTGTCGAAGTCCATGTTCGTTCTTTCAAGAAGAGGAAGTGGGAGGATGTCGAGTGCCGTGGGCGGGTCAAAGCCATAGACGATCATGAACGGAGTCCTTGATGTCGTGGAGTGCTTGGCTTGATTGTAGGCGAACTCCGCGTGCGGTAGGCACTCTTCCCATGACTTCAAATTTTTCTTCACTAGAAACATGTGTAGGAGTGTTGAGATGCTTCGGTTCACCACTTCCGTTTGTCCGTCCATTTGCGGATGTGAGGAAGACGGAAACAAGAGCTTGACTCCAAACTTGTCCATGAGCGACTTCCATAGATAACTCATAAACTTGACGTCTCGATCCGACACAATGCTTGCCGGTATTCCGTGTAGGCGAACGACTTCCCTAAAAAACAATGAAGCAATGTGTGAAGCATCATCGGTCTTATAGCATGGTATGAAATGAGACATTTTAGAGAACCTATCCACTACCACAAAGATTGAGTCGTGACCATGTTTTTTTCTTCGTAATCCTAGTACAAAGTCCATGCTTATGTCCGACCAAGGAGCATATGGAATCGGTAAAGGCATATAAAGACCGTAAGGGTTGGTGGTAGACTTAGCTTGTAAGCATGTTGTGCATCGGTTGCATAGGTGCTCCACATCTTGCTTCATCTTCGGCCAATAATAATGGGTGGATAGCATTGAGAGCGTCTTGTCGCGTCCAAAGTGTCCCATGAGACCACCTCCATGTGACTCTTGCAAAAGCAACTTACGAAGAGAAGACTCGGGTATGCAAATTTTGTTAGCTTTAAACAAGTAGCCATCATGCAAGTAGAAATCATCAAATCCTCTTTCAACAGAACACTTTGCAAAGATGGGTCTAAAGAAAATGTCGGAAGTGTAAAGTTCTTTGATCTCTTCAAGACCCAAAACATGAAAGTCCAAGCGGGTGAGCAAAAGATTGTTCTTGCGGGAAAGAGCATCCGCAACCACATTCTCCTTTCCCTTTTTGTATTTGATAACATAAGGGAAGGACTCAATAAACTCAACCCACTTAGCATGTCTTTTGTTCAAATTGGTTTGACTTTTCAAGTACTTCAAGGACTCATGATCGGAATGAATGATGAATTCTTTCGGCCAAAGGTAATGTTGCTAAATTTCAAGAACACGACCAAACCATAAAGTTCCTTATCATATATAGGATAGTTGAGTCGTGCACCATCCAACTTCTCGTTGTAGTATGACACGGGTTTTCCATCTTGCATAAGGACTCCACCAATACCGAGTCCACTCGCGTCACATTTAATCTCAAAAGTTTTTGCAAAGTTTGGAAGAATGATAAGTGGTGCTTCGGTAAGGCGCTTTTTCAACTCATCGAAAGCATTTTGTTGGGCCTTGCCCCATAAAAATGGAACATTCTTTTTGGTAAGCTCATTCAAAGGGCAAGCAATGGTGCTAAAATCCTTCACAAAGCGGCGGTAGAAACCGGCAAGTCCATGGAAACTTCGAACTTGAACAACGGTGGTGGGCGTGGGCCAATTGTGAATGGCCTCAACCTTCGAAGAGTCCACTTCAATGCCATTTGTGGAAACAACAAACCCAAGAAAATCAACCTTGTTTTGTGCAAAGGTGCATTTAGGAAGATTTGTAAAGAGCTTCTCGCGGAGCAAGATGCATAAGACTTCTCTCAGATGTTGCACATGGTCCTCGAGATTTTTGCTATAAATGAGAATATCATCGAAATAGACAACCACACTCTTGCCAATGATAGGTCTCAAGATATGGTTCATAAGATGCATGAAAGTTGATGGAGCATTTGAAAGACCAAATGGCAAGACAAGCCATTCATAGAGACCACGTTTGGTCTTGAATCCCGTCTTCCATTCATCACTAATGGCCATGCGGATTTGGTGGTAGCCACTACGCAAATCTACCTTAGAGAAAATCGTGGCACCACTCAATTCATCAAGCATGTCATCTAAACGCGGAATGGGATGGCGGTATCAAACGGTAATGGCATTGATGGGACGACAATCCATACACATTCGTTGCGACTCATCCGGTTTAGGAACAAGAATGATCGGAACCGCAGAAGGGCTAAGGCTTTCACGGACGTACCCTTTCGCGAGGATATATTGTATTTGGGGTTGTATCTCCTTTGTATCTTTGGGGTTGGTGCGGTAGGCGGCGCGGTTTGGGAGTGGAGTGTCGGGTATGAGGTCGATGCGGTGTTCGATGCCTCGAAGCGGTGGTAGTCCATGAGGTAGCTCGTCGGGGAAGACGTCCTTAAATTCCTTCAAATGAGACAACAAAGATGAAGGAATGTTGGTTAAGGCATTAGTCTCCGACGATGGTCCCTTGCAAATGAGCATATACTGCAAAGTGGTGGATGGGTTTTCTTGCACTTCTCACCACTCGCTTTTGGTGGCTAGGAGGGCACTCTTTATCCCACTCATGTATGGCTTGTGGCGCTCACTCTCTTTTAGGTGGGTCGCTCCCTCTCCTCTCAACTCACTATGGTGGTTGTGTTGTTGTGCCCTCGCTAAAGCCTTCGAATTGTCCACGATGATTTGGCTAGGAGTCATTGGGCGAAGCTCAAACTTCTTATCCTTGACCTTGAAGGTGTAGATATTTGAGTGTCCATCATGTATAGCCTTCTTGTCATATTGCCATGGGCGTCCAAGCAACATGTGGCACATCGTCATGGGTACCACATCACACTCAATGGTGTCTTCATAAGGGCCAATCTTGAAGTTGACGGTGATGGTATGTTGTATCTAGATGTTTCCCTTGTCACTTGACATGGTATGAATGTGGATGCTTGTGGAGCGGGAGGTTGAGCTTCTCACACAACTTGGTGCTTGCTAGGTTGTGGCAACTTCCTCCGTCTATGATGACCTTGATTGACTTGCCACCAATATCGGCACGTGTTTGGAAGATGTTGCACCGTTGGTCTTCCATAGCTTGTGGTTGAGTTGTTAGCACCCTTGTGACCACAAGTGAGGGGCTTGGGTCATGCACACATAGGAGAGGGTCTTCTCCGCTTTCTTCATCGTAATCTTCTTCATTGGCGACGACGGCTTGGACAAGAGCTTCATATTCACCTTCACTTATCGTCTCTATGTCACCATTCTCCATAGTGATCACGACTTTGGTATTCTTGCACTCAAAGGACTTGTGGCCTTGTGTGCCACACTTGAAGCAAGTGACATTGGAGGGTCCCGTAGAGGCCTTTGAGGAGGCGGTCGATGTTACTGGTTGCTTCATGCGACTTTGGATAGTCGGTTTCTTGGATGGTGTAGAGAAATTGGAGGGCTTGACACTTGTTGTAGGAGTGGTTGCAGCTAGCTTGGAGGCGAAGTATGACTTGGACTTGGAGTACTTGATGTCCTCATTCACTTGACGCTCGGCCTTGGAAGCTTGGTGGACGAACTCAACCATGTTGGAGTATTTTTGAAATTCCACGATCCTCTTGATGGGATAGTTTAGGCCATTGAAGAACCTAGCAATAGTTTGGTTCTCGGATTCTTGGATGTTGGCTCACATCATAGTCAACTCCATCTCCTTGTAGAACTCCTCAACGGTCTTGGTTCCCTGCTTCAATTTTTGGAGTTTCTTGAAGAGTTCGGTCATGTAGTGTGTGGGGACAAAACGAGCTTGCATCTCCTCCTTCATCTCTTCCCCAGTCTCAATTGGAGGATCACCCTTTTCTTCCCTTAGGGTGACTACTTTCTCCCAGCAAGTGTTGGCATAATCTTCAAACTCAAGAGATGCCATGGCCACTTTCTTGGCACCGGAGTAGTTGTGTATGCGTAAGATCTTGCCAACCTTGAGTGCCCATGAGAGGTAGGCCTCGGCATCGTCTTCACCCTTGAACTTGGGCATGTTAAACTTGAGCTTGCCATACATGTTCTCTTCATCTTACAAATTCCTTCGGCGAGGACGGATGCCTTCGTCTCTTGCGGCTTGAGGTGGTTCAGGAGGTCTTCCACGGCCAACCATAGCATTGGGTTGGTGTTGTAGGTGAACACTAGCTTCACTTGGTTCGCGATGATGGTGTTGTCGAAGATCTTGACGAGGTTCTTGAGGTTGTTGACGACGTCCATTGTTGGCTATCTCATCTTGAGGATTTGACGGGTCTCCTCTTCCATGTTGGTTGTGGCGAGGGTGATTCCGGAGATCACGCCGAGGTTGCTCTAGATGACCATGGTCTTGAGAATCCATGTGTGGCTCGCGATGAGGTGATGGGTCCATGTTGAGTATGACGTTGTCGTGGGGTTGGTCGTCATGCCCATGGTGGGCATGGTGATCACATGGATGACAGTCATGTTGAGGTGCTTTGTCTTGTTGGGGACGCTCATGTGGACGGGCATGTCGATGAAACTCTCCTCGCCTTGAGTTGGACCATGAGTCGTCATGGCGATCATGATGTCGATGAGGTCGAAAAGGATCTCCTCGCCTTGAGTTGGAGCTTGAGGATGTATGACGAACATGGGAGTAGTAATCTTGTGACGAGCTTGAGGATGATGAAGTAGAGCGATGTCGGTGGCGGCGACCCAAGTTGGTGATGGCGCGCTCGAGACTATCCATGCGCCTCTCCATGTTCGCATCATTGGCCGCCATTGGGCCATTCAAGTTGTCCGTGGCTTCTCGAAGTAGGGCCATATCTTGATTGATGATAGTGAAATTGTGCGCCACTTCTTCATATTGCTCATCGATGCGCGTCTCAAACAAGGCGAGTTGCTCCTTGAACTCTTGGCGTTGTGCCCATAGATTGTGTTGGGTAGCCAACCTCTCGGTGTTGCGTAGGACTCCATCCTCCCTTTCTTCTTCTCCGTTCCTATCCATGATATGAAGACAAGAACTAGATTGTGTATGTTAGTGGAAGGACACTACCTCGCAACCTTACCTTGGTGTGATAGTATCGAGGCGATTAACCAAACTGAGAGCAAAACCAATTGTATCGGGGACACACGCAAAGGCACACGCAAAAGCTAGCTAGTATGGTGATAGGTGAGTATGGTGGAAACCAAAGGACGAAATCCGAAATCAAGTGTATTGTTAAAAGTGGATAAGCTCCAAAAATAAAATGTCCAAATGGTGATCACGGAAACACGAATGATATGGAACGCACACACGAGATGAACGGGGTTAGTGCGACCAAAGAACGAGCGGAAAAACAAGATGGCCTACAAATACCGGCTCGGTGTCACACTAACACAAGAAGAGATCAAAGCTTGGTTGCAAAAGAAGAGACAACAAGATTCACACGCGGCCTCTCTTCCCTTTTCTCTCTTTTGCTTAAAAGCTTTTTACTCTTTTGTATATGGTGGCACTTGCACTCGTTTGCTCTTTTTGTGTTTTTTTTTCGGCTTTTTGTCACACTATGATGGTGTTAGCCTTGCTTTTGCTATGTGTCCACACGAGTGTATTGCTTATAAGCTTTACTCCACACTGCACACACAACCTCACAATCGGGGACACGTGCAATGTCTCGCAACACTTGATAAGCAATGCTCGATAGGATAGGTCGCAAAAGGAAGAAGGGTTACAAGGTTGTGCAAGTTATACCTAATGGGTTGTAGGCGGTGATGATCACACAACTTGCGATGGTGGTGGTGGTGGGTGTCAAAGTACGTTTGGAGTTCCGGGGTGCCGAGGTTGTCTTTGCGTTGGCGTCTTCGCTGCGGTGTTAGGGGATACAACAAATGATGTAGCCCCGCTCACCGACGACACTACACCAAGACCAACAAGTCCCCCAAGTGGACCAATGACGCGGGCTCGAGTTAAAGCGCTACATGATAAGGTGAACTCGCTCCTCACCACCCTTGATCTCGGTACCCCTTTGGATGGAATGCTACCTCATGCCGATATGCTTTGTGTCATTAGGTACAAGGTGCGTCAAGACCCTGGAGTGGAGGACACACCATGGTCAAGGGAAGGAGAGGAGCAGCTAGACGTGAAGATGGGAATGGAGCTGGACGCGACGTCATCCGAAGACCGCGGAGGAAGGGAGGGAGCCAGCCGGCCCAGGACCCGGTCGACCGGCCCCACAACCGGACCACCCGGTCCCAGGACTGGTCAACCGGGCGGCACGCCGGACGCACCTCGGCGTCAACCGGGCGTCGCACCGGGGCCAACCGGAAGGACATCTGCGACGTTTCCGGTTGGCGCCCGGTCCCCGGTCCGGTTTGGACCGGACCCGCCGATCCCAAGTCCGGTCTAACCGGCCCGTGGACCGGATCCGTCGAAACGCCTCAACCAAAACTGCCTAAGTCGTTCACTTATGTACCTTTTCGACCTGTGGGCCATGTAGGCCTATATAAGTACCCTAGACGCCCCTCTTACTCCTTAGACTTAATTTGAGCTTAAACACTACTTTGAGCTTTGTCTCCCTAGGGTTAGATCCTCTTTGTAATCCAAGGCACTCTTGTTGTTGATTTGGATATTTGTGAGTGAGATTCTAGTGTAACCCACTCTCTCTCCCTCACCAATCTCCATCTCCAACCCCAATCTCTCACCGGGAATTCTACCTTCGCGTCTCTTCCGGGTGATTCTATTGGCGTGGTCCATCGAGCCACGAGGGTAAGTATCGACTGTATCGGGTTGTGTGCGTGTGTTCTTCCCGTGTTCTTCTCGTGTTCTTCGTCTTCCCCACCTTTTCCCCTTTGGATTTCGGGTCAATCGCGAGATCGGGCCAAACCCTAGATCTCAGATCTCATCATATGGTATCAGCAGCTTTTGGTTACCGCGATTTTGACCCTCCACCCACTCAATTTCGTTTCTAGAAAATTTTTCCAAAAAATCCCCAAAAATGGCCCCAAATTGCCTTTGGACGGATCTGCAATTTTGTTGCGTTTTGAGTGGTTTTGGTCCGTGGATTCGGTGTTGTTGTGCTTGATCTACTATTTCCCCAATTTTTAGCCCCCAATTCCATCGTTTCCCTTCGATTTGATCTTTTGGTTTTGGTTTGGGGAAGAACAAGAGAGAGAAATGCGACGATCCGGTTTAGCAGCCGGTTGACCGGCCCCCAGACCGGACCAGCCGGCCCAGCACCCGGCCGACCGGGCGCCAAACCGGACAGGCCGGTCCAGACACCAGTCCAACCGGCCCCTAGACCGGGTGCCACTCCGCGCCCCCCTCCGAGCTCGATTTTCGGCTAACACCACCACCACCACCACCACCAACATCGTAGGTATAACTTGCAGTTTTCCCTTGTAGCCCTCTTCCTTTTGCGATCTATCCTATCGAGCATTGCTTATTTAGTGTTGCGAGACATTGCACGTGGCCCCGATTGTGAGGTGTGTGTGTAGTGTGGAGTAAAGCTTCTAAGCAAACACTCGTGTGGCAAGATAGCAAAAGCAAGGCTAACGCTAACATAGTGCAAGAAAAAGCCGCAAAAACACAAAAAGAGTGCAAGTCGCACCATACATACAAAAGAGTACAAGTGCCACCATAGATACAAAAGAGTGCAAGTGCCACCGTATACAAAAGAGTCACAAGCTTTTAAGCAAAAGAGAGAAGAGAAGAGAGGCCGCGTGTGAATCTTGTTGTCTCTCCGTTGCAACCAAAGCTTTGCCTCTCCTTGTGTTAGTGTGACACCGAGCACCCTTACATACACTTTTCCGCTCACTTTTGGTTGCACTAACCCCGCTTATCCCGTGTGTGCGTTCCACAACTTTTCCATGTTTATAGTGATCTTCACTTTGACATTTGAATTTTTGGGACCTCACCCACTTTTAACAACATACTTGATTTCGGATTTCATCTTTTGGCTTTCCACCATACTCACCTAACACCATATTTGCTAGCTTTTGCGTGTGGCTTTGCGTGTATACCCGATACATTTGGTCTTGCTCTTGGCTTGGTTGATCGCCTCAATACTATCTCGCCAAGGTAAGAGTGCGAGGTAATCTTCTTCCACTAACATACACAACATAGTTCTTGTCTTTCCATCATGGATAGGAACGGAGATGAACCAAGGGATGGAGAAGTCCTCCGCAACACCGAGAGGTTGGCTACCGAACACAACCTATGGACGCAACGCCAAGAGTTCAAGGAGCAACTCACCTTATTCGAGACACGCATCGACGAACAATACGACGAAGTGGCACACAACTTCTCCGTTGTGAACCAAGACTTGGCTCTACTTCACGAAGCTACAGACAACTTGAATGGCCAAGTGGCGGCTAATGATGCGAACATGGAGCGGCGCATGGATAGCCTCGAGCGCGCCATCACCAACTTGGGTCATCATCGCCGACACCGCTCTACTTCATCATCATCAAGCTCGTCACAAGATTACTACTCTCACGATCGCCATTCGTCCTCAAGCTCCACCTCAAGGCATGAAGACCATCATCGACCTCGTCGCCCACATGATCCTCATGAAGACTCTCGCTCCAACTCTAGGCGAGGAGAATTCCATCGCCATGCTCGTCCACATGAACGTCCTCCACAAGACCATGTCTGATGAGGACATCTCTATGATAGATACAATCAATACTCCTACAACCATGTCTAAGGTACATTCGTTACTAGGAATCCTTCCTGATATATATGAGAATATGATGCTGCCTAAATCAAATGTATTTATATTATTTAGGAATGGATCTAGCATGGACGCCAAGCATTGGATTAGGAACGTGCATGGAGATGGCAGCAGACCTGCAAGGATTCAGGATGGCGTTGCAAGCGAGGATTTCACAACATTGAAGCCACCATAGTGAAGCAATGATGCTTGGATGAATTATACAAGTTACTCCATCATAAAATTCGTCCAAAGAGTTAGTTTTGGTGCTGCGTCACCTTATTTAATGGGCCAGGCCCATGTATTTTCGGATTGGGTATTTTAGGGGATTTTAAGAGGCCATATAAGTGGAGGAAGGCCCATTTAGGGGTGTTTTTGGCCAACCCTAGCTGGTTGGACGAAAATCCCTTGACTTCCCCCATATATATCCCTCTCTAGCCGTCATTAGAACTTGGATTTTGATTAGATTAAAAGTTAGCCAACTGCTGCAACTACGTGTACTTCTTTTGAGGCCAACGCCCAGAACAAGACCGACTATTCAGAATCCCACCATTATCAATCAAGCTTTCATCTCTATTCGCAATATTCTGATTGCATCTTTAGTTCTTACTTGTTCTCGATTTCAGGTAGGAATTAAGACCCTTGCTGGTCAGGCTGATCGTGCTCCCGCAAGATCAGTAACTCCCGGAGATTGTCCTAGCGATTGCATTGGCGCACGAGCTTTGCACGTGTAGTCGGATCGTCAAGCACGAACTCCACCAACAAATCGAATTATCCTCATCTCATCGAAAGATCGGACACCTTTGCCCTATCAAGTGGTATCAGCTTTCAGGTTGCTCAGTGAGATTTACAGTTTTCCTAGTGTAGATTTCTTTTACCTATAACCCAGAAAAAGCCCCACAAAAATATATTAGGTTTAGATCATCCGTCCCATAGCCCCTGCCAAGCCATTGCATGATCTTTTCAGTTTTTGCTTTTTGAGTCTTTGTCTGCAATCGTTGTGTCGCGTGCTAGTCTTAGCGTCTAGAGTCGTTAGAGTTTCGAGTTCTGGTCATAGTAGTCGCGTCGCTGCCGCACCATCTTCGCTTGCAGTCCTCGCCATATCACCGCCACCATATACTTCCGCCACATCTGCCATCAACTCTTTGTTGTTCCCCTTTGATTCCCATCATCGTAGGTTCTTTCTTGATCTTTGTTTCTGAGTTTTTCCGGGTTTTAGATCCATTTTCTTGGTCAATTTCGCGTTTTCCGTCAAAATTCTGATAGCAGTCTAGCTGAAAAAAAAAAATCGAAAAAAAAAATTTCTGGGCGCCCGACCATAGAGACCTCTATGGTCTAGCGCCAAGGGGTAGATTCTGCAAAAAAAAAATTCTGGGCGCCCGACCATAGATACCTCTATGGTCTAGCGCCAAGGGGTCGATTCCGCAAAAAAAAAATCTGAAAAAAAAAACTGGGCGCCCTACCATAGAGACCTCTAGGGTCAAGCGCCAAGATTGAGCCCAAAAAAAAACTGGGCGTCTTACCATAGGTGCCTCTATCCTCCAGTGCCAGTTTCGCTGCCTCTTGTACCTTGTGCCGCGTCGTGATCTCGTTGGTGATTTAGGCTCGCGTCTCTAATACGATCTAGCCTAGGACCAGCACAGTACCTTCGTTGAGCATTTACTCAATTTGCATCGCTGATTTGATTACTGTGCCACCATATCACTATACGTTGCCTTCCCAGAGCTCCACAGATTTCTCCACGTGCTTTGTGTCGACACCTGGTAATCGCTTTGTGCAATCTCGGGGAGAAGCTGATCCTTGTTGGTTGCCATATCACCTTCCTCCTGTTTGGTAAGAACTTGTAAGAGCTTTGTATTTTGCTTGACGAATTGCGCGTGAACCACCATATTCCGTAGTTTGTAGGCATATGCATTTGTGCTTTTTGGGTACTAACCATGACAGGAATTGAGGACCAAGCCATCGACCCGAGTACCATGATGCCTACGGAGATGCATGTGCAACCATTTACAGGAGATCATGATCAGGTTATATCCTTACCAGTTTATGAGGGTAGATATAATACAGATGCTTATTTTGATTGGGAGTTTGAGGTTGACAATATTTTTGGATGCCATGATTTTAATGAACATGAGAAAGTAAGAATTGCCGCCCAAACTTTTATTGATCTTGCTTCCGTTTGGTGGGACTGGAATTATAAAGAAAATATTGATAATACCCCTACTACTTGGGTAGATTTAAAATCTGTTTTGAGACGTAAATTTGTGCCTCTTTCTCATCAACGTGAACTGCTCCGCAAACTTGAACGATTAGAACAAGGTAGTAATACTGTGCATGTTTACTATCAGGAATTTAAATTTTACATGTACCGTTGTGATATAAAGGAATTTGAGGAAAGTACTAGAAACATGTTTTTCAATGGCTTGAACCCTGATATTAAGGTTTTGTTTACGTATATTCCTCATTCTACTATTGGTATATATGTTCGAGCTTGTTCTTTTGAGAAACACATACAGGAGAAAACGTTGGACCATTCCAACTCTTTCAAGTCATGCACACTAGCACCGGTTGTTTCTTCCAACGTTCCACGCATGAATATTGTAGTGGGAGTCACCCAGCCACAGACTTGTGACACGTCGCTGCAAACATCTTCTACGTTGGAGTCACAAGGTAAAAATGAAGGTACTGATTTTATCCCTCCACATGAGATTGATGAATGCAATGTTGATATTAATGTACCATGTGTTGAGTTCGCTGATGATTTGGCCACACCGCTTCTATTAGAGGATCATACTACTGATTTGCAAGTACCATGTGATCATACCTCTGAAATTATCATTGATATGACTAGCAATCTTTTGGTTGACTCTAGTTTTGAGAGACCTACAGATTTGTGTGTACCATGTGCTGTTTTTCGTTCCTCTATTGATATGAGTGTACAAACTGAAATTCTTGCTCCTGATAATGCACCTTGTGATTTGAAAGATGACTCTAGTATGGATCATATAAAACTGGTTATGAACAATGAAGTGTTGGCTAAGATTTCTCATGCTAATTCTTTGTTTTCTGTTGTGATGGATACTCCTATGTCTTTATCACATGCTAGAAATAAGATTGCTGAACTCAAATATTTGAAGAGTGTTTATGCCCATGGTTATACTTTTAATTTAATTGGAGATTATGGCGTAGACAATGAATTTTTAGTGAATAAAATTTGCATTACATGTGATGATGTTCCATATAGTATTGGTTTGAGGGGAAGTAAAATTCCACCTATGTTCAATCATTTTGATATGACCTCCAATAATTGTGTAGACTTTATGCCAAATACCTTGTTGCATGATCGCTTATTTAAGCTAGTTGTAGCATGTAAATTGGAAATACTGAATTTTGGTTTACCACTATTGGGATGGTTTAATGATGAGCATTATAATTTGAAAGAAGTCAATATGTGCTTCACTTATATCTGCAAACTGAGTTGTGATACATGTGTAATGGGGACTAATGATCTTCTAAGCTACTACAATACTGGTATATGTACAAAATTAAATGGGAAACATGAGAGAGCTGTTAAAACGGATGACATATACATATACCATGCATATACCTTGTCTCTTTTGTTAGCATGTTTACAGAATAAACATCGCCGAGGACGGCTTTTCTTTCAAGAAAGGGAGGATGATGAGGACATGATTACCTCTGATTTGAAGGCATATCTTGGTGAAAAAGATGAGACTACGTCGAGGACGACTTCAATTCAAGTAGGGGAGGATGATGAGGACATCTCTATGATAGATACAACCAATACTCCTACAACCATGTCTAAGGTACATTCGTTACTAGGAATCCTTCCTGATATATATGAGAATATGATGCTGCCTAAATCAAATGTATTTATATTATTTAGGAATAGGGGAGCTACCCTAGGGCAGCACATGACTACTGCCAGGGTCACCTCAAACCCTAGATCAGCCACACCAACAAGCCAAATACATATATCATCACCCTGATTGGGTTCAAAGAAGGGCTAGGGTTCCCAACCACTGTGGGCATCCATCTAGCCTAGTCCAACCAATTGTGATGATCATCACTGTACAGTTCACATCAATTATCCACTCCATCAATTCAAGCAACATAGATAATTGAGATTAACAAGTAAATCATGAAACAGACACATGCTAATGATCCAGTGGATCACTGCAAGTGTCAGCTGATGCTTGAGCAAGTACTTGCATTGATCTGTGCCATACACATACATAGAGTCAAGTAACAGCAAGGCACAGGCAACAATTAAACCATACACTGACCAACTGTTGATGATCACATGAACACCAGAACCTGCCATAGCATGCTAGGGCATGCTAGAGCATCACTAAGCAACAGAGCAAGGACCAGATATTTAATTGGCCACTGATAGTCAACAAATGTTCCACAGACAACCAAATAAATAATTAAATGATTGTATCCAGAAGCACATCAAGGGCTTGATGAACCCTGGATCTTGCTAAACAGATAAAGCGCATACCAGTAAACACTGAATCATGCAGTTACATCAACAGTAACGCTCAATTGAGCATACTCATAAATTTGAGCACAAGGAACAGCATACTAACGCTCTGGAACTTGCCAAATTGCAAGTAATGCACACAGAAACTAAGCCAGAGCAGCAAACATGAACACACTTGATATCTAGCAAGCTCAGTAACAAGAACAGAGCCACAGAGAGGGAATTAAGCAATAGAGGAGAGCATGGCAACCAATTAGATTAGGAATGCTTGCACAGGGATATAGCTGAACAACACCCAGCAATAGCACACGCTTACTACAGGCAAGCACAGCACAGTACCAAAGCGTGAACATGAGCATGAGCATCAGTACAAGCTCAGGAACAAGAACTAGGTCATGGCAGCAGCAGTAGCACAGCAGCGCAAGCATCAGCGCAGCAGCGAAGCAGCATACGCACACACAGTGAGTTAGGCGCAGTAGAGCTACTGGAGGAAGAAGAAGAGCAGGCTAGAATGAGAGAAAGGAGGGGAATTGTTGTGGGTATACTTCATGGGTGTACCATCGACAGTGCCTAGATCCGGCAAGCCCGGGTGGCCCACAGACGGTGATGAGGCATGTGGCCCATCGGGCGGCCCAGTTGCTGTTGATCATGAAGGAAGAAGTCCGGCCCAGGATCAGTAAGCCGGATCCGTACCGACATTGGGAGTAACCCGGATCCACGGAGGCCCATGAGGAACCCGGATCCAGTACGACGTATATGGAAGGCGGATCCGTGACGTGCACGACAAGGTATTGTACCGTAGCTAGGCTGTCTGTAATCCGGCTAGGACTCTCCATGTAAACCCTAGATCCGTGCGCCTTTATAAGCCGGATCCCGGGAGCCCTAGAGGCACAACCACAACTCATTGTAACAACGCGAAAGTGCCCAGATAATTCCAGACAAGCAGCAGTAGGCCCTGTCATCGTGCAGGTGTTCCGAAGCTGGGTAACTCGCGTACCACCGTCCCGTGCGCACCCCGCCCTAGGGCCCCTACTTCTGCTCCCCCACGTGAGGATCCCACCTCCGCGGTACCGTCGATAAGGCAACGACAGTTGGCGCCCACCGTGGGGCCTGTGGCGTCTGGAGGCCGGAACCGGGAGGGTTCCGCCATGGGAAGCTACGACGACACCATCGCTGTGGGGCGCGTCCTCTACGCCGGAAATCTGCCGATCGTCCCTCCGGATGAGTGCTGGATTCCGGCTAGGACAAACCCCGTCAAGCTCTCCATCGTCCCAATAGGCGGCATACACATCTTCATCGGGGAAACCGTCGATTCCGACGGAAACCCACTGGTAAGTAACGCAGACGCGACCGCCGCAGAGCTGGACGCTGTCGCGAAGATCCGATCTGAGATGCAGGAGCTTCCCAAGGAAGATTCCGCCTTGGATCTGGAAATTTCAAAGCCCACCCAATCCGCCCCTGAGCAGGAAACAACGGTGGAAGACCAATGCAGATCCGCCTGGGTCTCCCAGGTGTTAGAAAAGCAAAGGTGCCATTTCGTACACTTCTTGGCCCATACCGCCGGAACCGCCCCTCAAGAAGTCGGAGCTGGTTCTGAGCAGGTAGAGGCACCGGAAAACGGCGCAGATCCGGATCAGGCTGAGCCTGTCGGAGAAAGTGAAGCTCCGGTTGAAGAGTCGATTTTGGGCAATCTGAGCCCAATTTCCGGAGATACCCCCTCCATGGATACTGACGAGTTTAACCGCAAGCTAGGGGAGTACGGTTTCGGTGATAAGCCTGAGGTCGACTCCGCCCAGCCTAATCACGTTATCGCAACTATAGCAACACTGGGACAAAGCTGGATGCGAAGAGCCAGCCAGCCAATCTGACCCCCAGCCATCCCACCAAGGATCTCCAATGTCACGGGAGCGACCTCGCAGGGATTCTTCCTCGGAGGAAATCCTGCCGGCTGAAGAGATGGTTGCGCGAGCAGTTCTTAACACACCTATAACCCCGGGCGACGCCGCAGATCTGGAGGCTCTAGAAGCCACTAGACAGGAAATGCTGGCCACTGCCAAGAAGCTCACCGAGACCGAAGCCGCGTTAAGGGAAGAAAGGGAACGAGCTGCAGGTTTGGCGGAAGATTTCGACAGACAGGATCGCGAGATTACTGCTACACTCGAGCAGGTCAAGGGCATGGCGAAAGAGTGGGAAGTAAAGATGATTTATGCGCAGGCGGAGGCCGATCGAATTGTTAGAGAAGCAATTCCGCCTCGCAGGATACCCTTCAACACGCCCGCAGATCACCAGCCGCTGGAAACCCCAAAGGACAACATGCAAAAAGCTGCGGAACTGTTGAAGAAGAAGGACGAAGAGGTTGATATCAACTACCTCCGCACACTTGTCGCTTCAGCAATGCAGCAGCAAAGCAAGGCGGATACTTCGCGCAGGCTGGAATCCAATCCGGATAACTGTGTATCCACCGCGCAGAAGGACGCCCGTGCCGATCGGCATCCCGATGATGAATCACACACCGGATCCTCGGAACGAAGAAGAAGAGTCAGGGAACACCCAAATCCGATCCCTGTTCCGTCAAAGACGCCTTCGTCAGATCCAAGAAAGGGAAAGGACGCGATGTACTCTGGGCGAGACAAATATCGTAACCCCTCCCCTCCACCCAATGGTTACCCGCGACCCCCTCGCCGCCGTAGTCCAGCCGGAAACACCAGGCCCCCAGGGCATGGTGGGATTATTATCCGCGACAACGTGCTGCCAAGAAACAGAAACAGGGAGCGCTCGCCGGAACCACGCCGGAACCAGAACAATGTTCGTGAGCCCGAGCCCAGGAGGGGTCGGAATGAAGACCGCGGCCCAGAGCCTCGCCGGAACCGCGACCCAGAGCCTCGCCGGAGCCGTGACCCAGAGCCTCGTCGGAGCCGTGACCCAGAGCCTCGCCGGAGCCGTGACCCGGAGCCGCGCCGGAACGACCAGGGCAGCCAGCGCCAGGGCGAAGGCAGCCACAGGAGCCGGAGCCAGCACCAGGAAGGCAGAGGAGAATCAGATGGCGGAAGCAAGAAATCGGACCGCCCACCTCGCAGGTCTCCCTCACCACCACCTAGCGGTGGCGGTGGAGGTGGAGGCGGAGGCGGTGGCCGGAGATTTCGCTCTCGCTCACAATCCCCCCGCCACGACCCGTGCGATGCACGGGATCGCCTTAACGAGTACAGAACCGACTACATTGGTCCAAAGTGCTTTGGCAGGATGATTCGAGAGGAACCAAAGCCAAGGATGAATCTCAAGCTACCCGGAAATCTGAAGAATTATGATGGCACGGAAAGGCCGGATACCTGGATTGAGGATTACTATAATGCTGTAACCTTCGCCGGAGGAACCCCTAACATCGCCTGCCGCATGCATCGGTTGTACCTTGTAGGTCCAGCCCGGATACGCTCGGCGACCTCGAGAAGAATTCCATCTTTTGCTGGTTTGACCTGAAGAACGCTTTCGAGAAACACTTCAGGGGCACCTACAAGAGACCTGCCACAACAAGCGACCTGCAGGCCTGTATCCAGAAGAAGGGCGAAACATCGAGGAATTTCCTCACCCGATGGTTGGCATGCAGAAACGAGTGCGAGAACGTCGACAACCGCACAGCAATGCACGCTTTCATTGGGGGCTTGCAGCGAGGAGGATTGCTACGACACAAGCTAACTTGCTTGGTCAATGCAAACAAACTGACGTTGGATGACATGATCACCATCGCCAGCGATCACACTGCCGCCGATGATGACGCAGGCGGTGATCTCGCAGCTACAGCAATCCCCCTGCATCAACAAAAGAAGAACCGTGACAACGGTAGCAGCAGCAGCCATAAGCGCAAGAACCCTGATGACCAGAAGAGTGGCGGATCCGAGATGGTCGCCATGGCGTTTCAACGCGGAGGTCCAGGAGGCGGAAGAGGACGCGGACGCGGAGGCGGAGCCGGCAGGGGTCAGCAGCATACCTCTGAGGTCACTGCTGGCGGATCCCGCGCTCCGCAAACCTACGAGGAGTACAGAGACATGCCCTGCCTGGCCCACCTGGATCCGGTTACAGGGAAGTCCACTCACACCAACCGCAACTGCAAGTGGGTCAATGATCTAAAGAATGACCCGGAGGCAGGATACAAGCGCGCCCGAAAGCACCGCCCACGTGGCAAAGGTGGCAAGGGAAAGAACAAGGACAAAGAGGATGATAGTTCCGAGGCGATGGATGAGGATGATAACTCGCCGGATCCCAAGGCAGGATCCGCAGGAAAATCCAACCCATTCGACAAAAAGAGCGTGGGGGCTTACCACACTTTCCTCGGGACCCCAACAGTACGCGCCTCCAAGTCAGCTACCCGGATCCTGAACGCCATAGTTCCGGCTGTGCCGCAGTATGTCAGGTGGTCGGAAATCCCGTGCACATTTGATAGGAAGGATCACCCTACAATTGTGCCAAAAGAATGCTACGCCTTGGTTGTAAGTCCCCGCATAGATGGGTATGACTTCTCCAAGTGCCTCATGGATGGCGGAGCTAGCCTGAACATCATGTACCTGGAGACTCTAGAGCGGATGAACCTCACCAAGGAACAGCTCAAACACAGCACCACTGAGTTTCATGGCGTGGTTCCGGGTAAGAAGGCGAATTCCCTCGGCAGCATAACACTTCCCGTGGCTTTTGGCGATGTTCATAATTTCCGCGAAGAAAAGATCACGTTTGAAGTTGTGCCCTTCAAGAGCTCCTACCACGTCATCTTCGGCAGGCCCACCTACCACAAGTTCCACGCAAGAGCGTGCTACATCTACAACAAGCTCAAGATTCCGGGTCCTAAAGGTATGATTACCGTATCTGGAGACTACAAAAAGGCTCATGAGTGCGAGTTAGGCGAAGCCGCCTTCGCAGAGTCTGTGATATCTGGAGAAGAGCTGAAAGGCTACAGAGCCGCGGTGGATCCGACTGAGATGCAGACCACCAAGAAGCAGATCTCCGAGCAGAAAACCTCCTTCAAGGCCGCGATAGAAACCAAGAAGCACGACCTCATCAAAGGCGACTCTTCCAAGCAGGTTTCAGTCGGAGCCAACATGGACCCCAAATAGGAAGACGCGCTCGTCGAGTTCCTCCGCGCTAACATGGATATCTTCGCATGGCAACCTTCTGACATGTCCGGAGTACCTAGGGAACTCGCCGAGCACTACCTCAACATCAATCCGGGGGCTAAACCGGTGAAGCAAGCTATGCGACGCTTTGGAGATAAGAAGCGCCGCGCCATAGGAATGGAACTAGCAAAGTTACTAGAAGCAGGTTTTGTAATAGAAGTTATCCACACCGATTGGGTCGCGAATCCCGTCCTTGTACCCAAAAAGAACACTGAAATACTAAGAATGTGCATCGATTACTCTGGCTTGAACAAACATTGCCCGAAGGATCCGTTCCCCTTGCCGCGCATTGACCAAGTCATTGATTCGACGGTGGGGGCGGAACTTCTGTGTTTTCTTGATGCGTATTCCGGGTATCATCAGATCCGGATGAAGGAATCCGACCAAAAGGTGACTTCATTCATTACCCCATTTGGTACTTACTGCTATGTTACTATGCCTTTTGGTTTGAAAAATGCAGGTGCTACCTACCAACGTACGATGCAGCGGTGCCTGAAGGACCAAATTGGCCGGAACGTGCACGCCTACGTCGACGACATCGCGGTCATGACCCGGAAAGGATCCGACTTGATCAGCGACCTCACAGAAACCTTCGACAACCTCCGCAGGTACAAGATGATGTTGAATCCGCTGAAGTGCATCTTTGGCGTGCCAGCCGGAAAACTCCTTGGCTTCATAGTCTCTCACAGAGGCATTGAGGTTAACCCGGAAAAGATCAAGGCAATCCTGTGCATCAAAAGGCCAACTTGTCTCAAAGATGTGCAACGACTAACTGGTTGTGTTGTAGCAATCAGTAGGTTTGTTAGCCGTCTTGGCGAGAAGCCGCTACCTCTGTACAAGTTGCTGAAGAAAACAGACAAATTTGTCTGGGACGACGCAGCTGACGCAGCTCTTCGGGGGTTGAAGGAAATACTCACCTCCCCACCTATCTTGGCAGCTCCAGCAGAGTCAGAGCCAATGCTCCTTTATCTGGCAGCTACCAACAAAGTCATCAGCCTCGTCATCGTGGTGGAGCGAAAGGAAGAAGGTCATGAATATGACGTCCAAAGACCCATCTACTACATTAGCGAGGTGCTGACGGAGTCAAAACAAAGATACCCTCACTTTCAGAAGCTAGCCTATGGAGTGTTTCTAGGCAGCAGGAAGTTGAGACACTACTTCCAAGAGCACCCAGTAACAGTTGTGAGCAAGGCTCCGCTGTCAACAATTCTCAACAACGCTGACGCAACAGGACGTACGGCTAAATGGGGCATCGAATTATCCGCCTTCGACATCGCTTACAAGCCCAGGACTGCGGTAAAATCCCAAGTCTTGGCAGATTTCGTTGCAGATTGGACAGAGGCTCCGGATGCAAGTCTAGAGCCGGAACCAGAGACATGGGTCATGCACTTCGATGGATCCAAGCAGCATCAAGGCTCAGGAGCCGGAGTCACCCTGAAGTCCCCTACCGGAGAAGAACTGCAGTATGTTCTGTAGATCCACTTCGAAGCTACAAATAACATGGCGGAATACGAGGCTCTACTACACGGTCTGCGCATCGCTAAGGAAATTGGGATCAAGCACATCATATGCTGTGGAGATTCCGACCTGGTGGCACAACAAGTAGCCGGAACCTGGAACGCCAGAAACTCCGTCATGGCGGCCTACAGAGACGAAGTTGATGAGATCGCCAAGTGCTTCCTCGGATACGAAGTCAAGTACGTCAGGAGAGACGATAACACAGCGGCAGACATGCTATCCAAGCTCGGATCCGGCAGGAAGCAAATTCCGCCTGGCATTTTCCTGGAGCATCTCCGGATACCCTCAGTGAAGGGCGCTAACCCGGAAAACCCAGAAGTGGCAGTGTCTCCGGCTAGGGAAGTGATGGCTATCATTTCGGCTTGGACACAGCCTTTCCTGGATTACCTCATTGATCAGAAGTTGCCAGAGGACGAGGTCCTCGCAAGACAGATCGTCAAACGAGCAAGATCCTACACAATTGTTGATGGACAGCTCTACAAACGAAGTGCAGCAGGGGTATTTCTCAAATGCGTCTCCAATCAAGATGGCATTGAAATCCTCAGAGAGATCCACGCAGGGGACTGCGGGCATCATGCCGCCCCCAGATCGCTCGTTGCAAAAGCTTTTCGGTTAGGTTTCTACTGGCTCACAGCTAAAGAAGACGCTGACAAAATAGTCAAGACCTGCCGAGGTTGTCAGTACTACGCTACTCAACCAAACGCTCCAGCCCAAGAGCTGAAGACCATACCTATCACCTGGCCATTTGCGGTCTGGGGGCTCGATATGGTTGGTAAGTTAAAAAGATCATCTCCTAGCGGTTTTGAATACCTCCTGGTCGCTGTTGACAAGTTCAGCAAATGGATCGAGGCTAAGCCAGTAAGAAAAGCCGATGGTGCTACGGCACTAAAATTCGTCTGCAGCCTCGTGATGAGATTCGGCATCCCACACAGCATAATCACAGATAATGGCACAAACTTCGCTCAAGGAGAGTTGAGGGATTATTGTGAAACGATGGGGATACGGCTAGACCTTGCATCTGTGGCGCACCCACAATCCAATGGTCAGGTTGAAAGGGCTAACGGCCTAATATTATCAGGAATTAAACCACGCCTTGAAGGACCGCTGCGACGAGCAGCTGGAGCTTGGGCTGATGAGTTGGAAGCTGTCCTGTGGAGTTTACGAACTACCCCTAACAGATCAACAGGGTTTACCCCATTTTTCCTGGTATATGGATCCGAAGCCGTGCTTCCCTCCGACATCATCCACGATTCACCGCGAGTTTCCGCCTACAATGAAGAAACAGCTGACGAGGCCAGACAGCTATCTGTGGACCTGATCGAGGAAGCTCGGAACTTAGCTGACCAGCGCTCCGCCATCTACCAGCAGAAACTCCGACGTTATCACAGTCGTCGAGTTCGGAAACGCTCCTTCATGGCAGGAGACCTGGTCCTCCGCCTTCGACAGGTGAAAGACCATAAGCTGCAATCTCCATGGGAAGGACCCTTCGTCGTTAGCAAAGTGCTTCATAACGGGTCGTACTACCTTGTTGATTTCCGCGAGCTGAGGGACAGACCTGCTAATTGGCACCGAAAACGCAAGCGTGAGGATCCGGATGATATCTACGACGAGACAGAACGCCCTTGGAACATCGCACAGCTACGTCCTTTCTACACTTAGCATATTTTTTCCGAGTTGCAAACTCTGTAATAGTTATGCATGATCAATGAAATAAAGCTTATGGTTCACTCTCTGAGTCTTTTACCTCCTTTACTTGTTCATTTTTAGATCGTGTATGTTTTCCGACTAAAAACGCAGAGCTGGATTTTTCCGCCTAGGCGTGTATAAAAGTTGTGATTTTCAAAAATCGTCCTTTAGGACGTGAGCTTAAGTTTTCTGATTAAGTTGTTGTCTGTTGCGAACTCGTGGATTCCTAGTAGCGATTTCCGGCACCTATGCTTGGGGGCTTGTTTCCGCGGTTATTGACGGATTGCCATTGGGCTTCGTTGCCGCTGGCGAGCATTTCCGGCTAAGGTCTTCCGGCTCGCGGAAGGTCAAGCGGGCAAGCCGGAAAATAATGAAATCAGCACTTGCTTTCCGACACAAAACGAAACATGCACATAACATTAACGGATAGCAGGATAAGTGTTTCCGCCCCATGCATAATCGTTTCGTTCCTAGCTACTTAAGAATTTAAAGTATTATTACAAACCCACTCCGGGGCCAAAATGATGCAATTTGTTTCATTGTCTAACAACAGGAACTCTACTCGGAGTCCTCCTCTTCAGATTGCTGGTAGGTGGAGCCGTCGTCGCTGTCACCAGATCCGGCTTCGGAGTCGTCACCAGAGTTTCCTCCGGAATGCTCGCCGCTTGACCCGGATCCTTCCCCATAATATTCCGGCTCACCTGCCTCCTCCTCTGCATCGGAAAATCCTTCGGGCAGATCGTGCTTGTTATACCAGAATGAGTGATCCACTCGCCTGACAAACAACTGCTCGTAGCCTTCGGTTTCCGCGAGGAGGGCACCCATGTCGGAATCCTTGGGGGCTCCGCGTGCAACATCCGCCAGGTTGAGTGAGGGGAAGTGAGCCTTGCAGGTGGCCAGGACTAGGGAGGCGGCTCCGCGTGCTGACAATTTTTGCCAGTCCTTGATGAAATCCGGCACCTGTTGCATAAGCTTGGTCATCGTATCGATGATCGTGGTTTTGGCCTTCTTCAGCGACAGAGTCTTGGCGATTCCGCGACAGGCTTCAAACAACGCGTCAATTGAAATCCGCGCTTCGTCGTATGCCTCCGTCCTCTTCAGGTTTGACTCTTTGGACCACTCAAAGCCAAGGCTTGCTGTGGAAGAAGGAGGTTCAGTTCCGTTAGAGAGAGCATACATCATAGTCGGAGCAAAGACACGGAAAAGCGCTTACGGAAGATAAGTTTGTCAATGGCCTCCGCCTCCGCTTCCAGAACTCTGTTCTTGGATATCACGGAAAGCACGCGGCCCTGGCTTTTCTCCAGTTTATCATTCAGCTCCGCCAGGTCGCGGGCATGCTTCTCGGAGAGCTCTTTCCTCGCCTCAGTCTCCTTACTGGAGGATTCTTGGATGAAGGCTTTGAGGGACTCATTCTCCGCCTCAAGCACCTTGACCTCGGCGGAAAGCTCATCGAACGAGGAGTGCTTGGCAGTTTCTTCTGAAGGCAGCAAGTTGAACATATTATGCATCTTGACAAACTATGTCAGCACAAAAAGTAAAGACCCGGATCTCGTACCTTGAAGGCGGGTCTCAAGCAGCTGGATATCTTTTTTGCTATTTTCTGCGTGCTGGCGCAGCCCCTCAATTTCCGCGATCTGCTCTAGCACGTGCACGCGCAGATCTTCGTGCAGTTTCCGCGTGGTCTGCGAAGCAGCAAAGAGTTAGTCGGATATTAAAGTCTGGGGAGCTAGCGAAGAATCCGCCTAAAGGTACATTTTGGGAAAGCATCGGCTAATACATGTTACACGGAACTATATCACCCAATGCTTGGGGGCTAGTATTACCTGCCGCACTTCCTTGTGCTTGGCGAAAAAATCCTTCAGGCTGTCCTCCAGGTCCGCGAGCTCTCGCATCTCCTCGTCCGGCTTTCCCCACACCTTGTTCAGCATGGCGGAAACTTCCGCGTGACGTTGCGCAAGGGTAAGCTTTTGGAGGGACGGAGTTGGTTGGAGGTTGACTCGAGTCGCGTTGGTAACTTGGAGGAGCTTAGCCTTTTGCTCCTGCTCTTCTCCAGTGGGCCCCGCGAAAGCGGAGCTTGGCTGATCTGGCGGAGGAACGGGTGAGGAGGTCCCCTTGGCGGAGTCGCCATGGTGGGCGGGATCCTCAGGAAGGTCATCAAGGTCGATGACGTCTTTCGGATCCGGCTTGCTGGCAGATGAAGCCTTGGGCGGAACTTCAACTTCAGGAGTAATAGGAAAGGAAGCCGGAGATGGCCTGGCTCTCTTCTTTGGGACCCTTGGGGCCTTGGGGGGCTGGCTTCCGGAGCTTCAGAAAAAAAGTGTAAGACTGAGCGTGAAACCAGAACTCGGATCTCGGAAGTGGAAGCTTACCCGGAAGGCTTGAAGAAATGCTGGATGGCAGGTTGCCCCTTGTTGCTGGTATTAATCAGCGAGAGGCGCTTCTTTTCCGCCTCCGCTTTCCGGGTAGCCGCAGTGCTAAGCACTTCGCGGGGGCGTTTCGCATAGGGGCTGGAAGGGGCTGGCTTCTTCCTCTTAGCAGGGCGTGGGGCTTCAGGAGCTTCCGCCTCCGATGCGACATCCGGATCCGTGTTGCCGGTGGAAGGAACCCGGAGGAGAATTCCGAGTTCTCTTTCTTCAAGCGCCTCGAGCTAATGCAAAGTTAAACACTTAGACAAAAAAGTTTAGATGTGAAACAAAAGATTAAAGTCGAGACGACGTACCGCGGTTCCGGAACCATTCGAATGAATGTCTTTGTTGCACACGTGAACGTGTAGTTCACGTGGGATTTTGATGAGGAGCCGGATCCTCTTGTCGATGGCGTCGGCGGAAAGATTATCTTTTGTAGCGCGCATTTCGTCGTCGCGCCCTGTGTATTCAAACATCAGGCGGTCCCTGTGTTGGAGCGGCTGGATCCGCTTGGTGAACCAGGAGAGGGTTAAGTCCTTCCCTGTCAGCCCCTCCTCCGTCAGCTTACAGATCCGCCTGACGGCGCGTGTGAGCTGGGGCGATTCGGAAAGGTGGGGGCAGTGCGACCATGCCGGAATCTCGGTGGCGGGGCAGTTCTTGAAAGGCGGCAGCTTCTTCTCGCTCGCGGGGTCGGAGACGTCCTTCAAGTAGAAGAAACCCCCGGACCAGTACCTCGCGGATTCGTGGCGGTCGGTGGGAGGGTAGACGCGACCCGGGCAGAGGATGAAGGTGATGGATCCGCAAGTTGCCAACTCGGAAGTCTGGCGGATCTTCTCCTTCTTGACAGTAAAGAAATATTGGAACAGAGAGAGCTCGGGGGTTACCCGGAGATGACCTTCGCAGAGGGTGACGTGGTTGCTGATGGCAAGCACGCTGTTTGGAGATATGTTGTGGGGTTGGAGTCCATACGTCTTCAGAATCTCCAGGAAGAAGTCTGAAGGCGGAAATGAAAATCCGCGCTCCACCAGTGCCTTCGTCAGCACCATCTCGTCGTCCCTCGGAGCCGGAGCTAGTTCATCTGGAACTGATCTCCAGCTTCCGGGTTGCAGGAAGCCCTCCGCCTCGAGGTTCTTCAGCTCCATCTCGGTGGTGGTGCAGGGCCACCATTTTCCCTTAGCTTCGGAGTCTCGTTTGCGAGCTTTCGACTTTTTGGCAACCTCTTCCGCCTGGTGCTCCGTTTGACCCGCCCCGGAGGCATTCTCCGGGTGAGCAGAGGTCCCCTCAGCCTCCTTGCCGGAATCCTTTGAAGGATCCAGCCTGACTGGAACGAAGGGAGGAGGGGCGGAGGAGATTGGGGTCGCCATGATTGGTTCCGAGGTCGGAGGCGGAGTCGTTGAAGACATCTGAAGAAAAAGGGTTTGGCGGAAACTTTCTTTAGTCGGATCCCACATCATCTTCCCCAAGTTCACCCCTACCAACTACGGCGCGAAAGTGAAGCTCGAAGACTTACCGTAATGGCGTATGCGGTGGTCGGAGTCGCCGGCGACGAGTTTTCCGCGCGGTGGCTCGCCGGAGTTAAGAACACGAAGAACACTGCGGTGGTGAGCTCGCTCCGGTGATGCTCCGGCGAATATTCCGGCGGGTTCCGGCTCGGCGGAGGAAGAGCTCACGGGCGGCGCTCGGCAGAGAGGTGAGAAAGGGGGGTGAATGAGGGGTAAAGGGTCGACGGCGGATATTTATAGGCTGAGGAACGAGATTCGTGCTCCGCATCCTGTGGTCGGAACGCAAGCGTCGCGCCGTTGGATGCGTGACACGTGTCCCAAACCCTAACAGTAAAAATGGCTAGAGATAAGTTACCGCGCAAATCGCGCGAAAATGGCGCCAGAATTGGCGGAACCGTCTGAGTCTGTTAAGATTCCGGGTAAAAACGTAAAGATAAGCAATTCTCATTCGCAAGCAGGGGAGTAACCCGGAGACATGTTTGAAATTGTCGATGGATGAAGTCCCGCAGGATGGGGAATTTTCTGACTAAAAGTTAGGAAAGAAGAAAATGTGAAGTTGGAGCTCTTCAAGTTTCTCCGCGTTACCAACGATGCCGGAAACCTAAGGTACAAGCATGGCGGAAACTGCAGGTGAAACTCGGAGAACTCTGGGGGCTACTGTTGTGGGTATACTTCATGGGTGTACCATCGACAGTGCCTAGATCCGGCAAGCCCGGGTGGCCCACAGACGGTGATGAGGCATGTGGCCCATCGGGCGGCCCAGTTGCTGTTGATCATGAAGGAAGAAGTCCGGCCCAGGATCAGTAAGCCAGATCCGTACCGACATTGGGAGTAACCCGGATCCACGGAGGCCCATGAGGAACCCGGATCCAGTACGACGTATATGGAAGGCGGATCCATGACGTGCACGGCAAGGTATTGTACCGTAGCTAGGCTGTCTGTAATCCGGCTAGGACTCTCCATGTAAACCCTAGATCCGTGCGCCTTTATAAGCCGGATCCCGGGAGCCCTAGAGGCGCAACCACAACTCATTGTAACAACGCGAAAGTGCCCAGATAATTCCAGACAAGCAGCAGTAGGCCCTGTCATCGTGCAGGTGTTCCGAAGCTGGGTAACTCGCGTACCACCGTCCCGTGTGCACTCCGCCCTATGGCCCCTACTTCTTCTCCCCCTCGTGAGGATCCCTCCTCCGAGGTACCGTCGATTAGGCAACGACAGGAATCGGAGGAGGCGTACCTGGAGCAGCAGCACAAGGCGTGCCATGGCGGCACGGTGGCACGGGCCACCCACGGCAGCGCCAAGCCGCGCCTGGCCTGACGACGCCGAGCGTGAGCGCCCCACGGCAGCACCACAGCAGCACCACGGCGGCGCCACAGCACCTGGAGCGTCGGCGGCGACAAGATCGCCGAGGCACTCCACGCCAGGAGACCAGAGGCGAAGGGGGCGAGGCGAGCCAGCGGCGCAACACGAATCGCCACGGTGGATCTGAATCGCCGTCAAGTGGCGGTTCAGATGCGCCACATCTCGCCGGCGGCGATGGCCGGAGTCGGCCGGAACAATTCGGCGAAGGGGGCGGCGACGCGCGCGTCGCCAGAGCTCAAGGGTTAGGGTTAGGACACGCGCGAGGGAGGAGGAGAGACTGAACGGGTTGGGCCGGACCAGGTGGGTCGGCCAAACCTGACCCTTTGGGCCACCTGGTGGGGCCCAAGGGCATTTAGGTCATTTCACAATTCATATAAATACAGAAACTTTGAAATTAAATAAGAAATGCTTAGAAGCTCAGAAAAATAAATTAAAAATATGAAAATGGATCAGCATAAAATTCTCTATTTAAATAAAATACCAAACATAATTTTTGAAGTCAATTAAGAATAAATCTTATTTTGATGATTTAAATAATAATTTAAATCACACATACTAATTTCAATAATGAAAATAAGTCCATTAATACAAATGGACTATCAAAAACACCTTGACAATATTTCAAGGTTGTATTTACCCTAAATCAAGTATCTCCAAGTTGTTCTTAGTATTAACCTCTCACATAAAATTACAATGACATCGGAAGGGGGGAACAAACCCTAAAAAAATGGAATCATGCATAATTGCTTCTTTAACCATTGCCCTTATCGGACAATGATGCTATTTTTCAGAGAAAGAGGACAAGGGTCAGTCCACACCTTCAAACTGCAAAACTTTGCAGTGTTCAGGCAAGTTCATCACTTGCTCATGTCATTTGAGTATTTCTATCAAATTACTTGCAAAGTATTATGGTTATCACTATTGCATAAAAATCAAAACCACTACTTTCATAACTATGAATATGACTATGTGGTGGGCAATGGAACCATGGATTGTGTTGATATGGTGGAGGTTCCATTGCAAGGGTTTACATCCATCTAGGATTAAACATCAAATGTCGCCAGTGATTCTTGTGCCGTAATACCCGTGTTAACCATAAGATCCGGAGTGGGACGGAGTAGTCAAAAGTGTTTCCACCTCTCGTTCATCAACGGATGCGCTTTACCGTAGTACACTTGTAATCCAAGGGGGCAAGCTGGTGAGGCTGGGGAGTCCTAAGTCCCCACGGCATAGTCCGTAGTACACTTGTCGCCCGAAGGAGCAAGCTGGTGAGGCTGGGGAGTCCTAAGTCCCCACGGTATTGCGGTCTATGATGGGTTGCAGCTACCGGCGAAGGAGTTTGGTTCGATCCCAGACTGTCGTCGTGGTCGGGGTCCACCCTGAAATATATGGGAATAATGGGACCGGCGAGGACCCGTGGTCGGGAGCATGCAACAAAGGGTGGGTGTTCGAGGTAGCGGAGGAACATGATTGGCTAGACCTTATACCGGGCCTCACACCGAAGGAAGTGTGGACGGGAAAGCTGCCCGGTTGGCACCAAGGTTAAGATCTCTTATGGGTAAAGCAACACACCTCTGCAGAGTGTAAAGAACTGTGACCTGTCACTCCCTGTTCCGGGATGAGGAACTGCGAACGCGGCCGGAAAGGAGCTCCATGAAGTTCTAGTAAACCGGTGAAGGCTGACGGACATAGCTCTTACGAATAAAAGCAATCTTTTGAAGAAATGTTTATCAAAACTTGCATTGGTATTAGACTTTCTGGTCTAATATTGTAGCTAAAGCATTAAACACCTCTTATCTATAATGAACTTGTTGAGTACGCTCGTACTCATACCACTCTTAAATCCCATGCTTAGATTGTCTGAATCGTCTGGAGGAGGACTACGACAACAATGAAGGAGCCGAGATCATCGGCTATGAAGAACCAGACCTCTCTGGAGGTATAGAAGGCGTAGACTACCTCATCGTCTACGGATCCGGGGAGGCTTCCGGAGGAGATCAAGCCTAGAGATATCCAGTAGTAGTAGTAGTAACCGAGCAGCCCGAACTCTTAATATTTAGCTGCTCGAGGAAATAAATGTATAACTTAATGAGACTCTTATATTGTAAGCTATGTTGGGTTCGCCTCGAACCCAGGAGTATTCCTCTTAGGACCCAAGCGGAGCTCCGAGATGACATGTGTATGATAGTTGTAATAATAAATGAATGAGTTATGGATCTGCTATGTTCTGTTGTACTACTCTGAGGGATGTAATATTTGCGGAATGGTACTTCGTGAATGTTATATCAACGACTGGCATACTACAACATGCAGTGGTATGCAGGGTCACCACAGTTGGTATCAGAGCAAAAGCTTTGACCTTAGGTTGGAACCTAGTAAATGGGACCAAACGTTAGGAGTCAAATAGGACTAGTAAAGAATTCTCTAAAAATATGGTGTATATTCAATTGAGAATACAACAATCATATCTTTTAGTGCGATAATTCTTTATTATCTCTATTATGATGCATTATTACTAATCTTATAATCTTTCTATTTCTACAGCCAACATGGCAAGTTCACGTCCCGGACGAAACGTGCAAGTGATGGATTCCACACTGTGTGAATACGAAGGAGGACTTGCAGATATTCTACGAGCCATGTTACTTGAATTTGGGTGTGATCCCCAGATCCAAGTAAAGAAATACATGTACTATGACGGTACTGTATTGGCCAAGTGTAGGGTAGGACTGCGACTTCCCGAATCTCTGGGAATGAGCGTAGTCATGCCAGCAGGGGAAGCCTGGACTATCAACACAGCCTACCATATAGCTGTTATGAGAGCCATAACCGACATTCGGGAACATAAGACGAAAGAGCTTATGGGTTCCGAATTCTCCCATATTCCTCATAATCAGGAGGAAGAAGATCCCATGCTTAACCACTACAAATATGCAAAACGCAAACCCATAGCAGCTGCAAAATATATGGATAATAGCCGCAACTTCATATCATTACTCTTTCAGTTGAACCATCATCTGACGGGAGCAATTGATACGATGCTAGAGGAGTTTACTAAACCCAAGGAGGAGATTAGGGGGAAAGAACCTATGGAGAATGTGGTGCACACACCAGTTTACTCAGCTGGTGACTACATTAGTATTGATCCTCTTGAGCGTGAACCTACACCTGTTACACAGGGAACTATACGGGTAGTTCCTATGGGGGATACGAGGCGGAGAGGAATCCGGAAACAATCAGCGTTCCGAGACTCCTATAGAAAATTCCACGGGTTGGCGTTGGGGATCTGACATCTGGAACTCATAGTACTTCTGTGTATTATGATGGGGAGATGAATGATGATGCCACAACCCAGAACCAGAGTTATCCTAGTAATGAAGGAGTTGATGAAGGGTATCCGACACAGGTTGAGTCGGGTACGAGTGTTGGAAACATTTATGGTGGAGCTACAGGGGAGTACACCCGATGGGTGGACTATGATGCACTTAACGATCAGTTTGTGAACACTGATTTCTCCCTAGGATCATCATCTGATTCAGACTACTAGCCAACGGGGAGACCTTATGTTCCAGGGTCTATCAGGAGGACGACACGTTCGACCGGATGGAAGCCTGGGATGTACCGGGAGTGAAGATCGACTAGAGTCCACCAAGGGAGGCGAGGCTATAATACACAAGTACCACGTGTATTATAGTATGTAATATTTGTATAAATTTGTACATATACTTTAATAAGTGAGTTTGCATACTCACATCGACTGGAGTATTGTAATAAGACCACTTAAGTATGTATATACATGGTATATGTTTTGTATGATTTGGATTTGCTTCTTGATTTCCATTGCGTGACTAGTTCTGTGCACAAAGTTGAGCTCAGAAAACTTGCGCATGGAGTAATTATGAGTATCATCTTGTGTTGCAGAACTAGGGGGTTATGTCGGGAGCGTTAGGAGAGGAGACCGAAGCGCAGCGCATGGAGCGCGAAGCAAAACAAAAGGAAGAGGCTGAGGGAGCAGCCAGAGATCAGTTTCCACCACCACCACCACCCATGACGCAGCAGAATTTCGTCCAGTACATGCAACTGGTGGAGGAAAGACAATGTGTGACGTTGGAGCAGCAGAACAAATTCTTTCAAGAGCTGCTGCAACAGAATCGGGTGGAGAGACCCGAGAATCCGGGAGTCACCTTAGCAGACTTCCAGAACACCAAGCCTATATCTTTCGCATACGCGCCCGAGCCAATGGACGCGGAAGATTGGCTTATAGATACTGAGCGAAAGCTCAATACCGTTGGATGTAACGACCAAGAGAAGGTTCGTTATGCTACTCATCTGCTGTGTGGACCTGCCGCATCATGGTGGGACAATATCGTAGCCGTTTATCCGGCTGGAAAGGTATTTACCTGGGAGGAGTTCGCAAGGAAGTTCAGGGAATCCAATGTCCCTGAAAGTATCGTGGAATTGAAGCGTCGAGAATTTGAAAGTCTCGAGCAGAAGGACAAGGCCATCCTGACCTATGTCAGGGAATTCTCTAAACTGTCCCGGTATGCTGTTGAAGAAGTCAACACCGAGGACAAGAAGAAGAAAAGGTTTCTGAGGGGGTTAAGTCCCCAGTTCAAGGTTCAGCTCCGTATGATGAGAGCTACGGAGTTTCAAGAGTTGGTGGATGCAGCCATCACTCTGGAAGATGATTTCAAACAACTGCAGGAGGAGAAGAGGAAAAAGGCCAAATTTGAGCCCAAAAGGTTTTCCAATAACAAGCCTAATACCATCTTGAATTTCAAGCCAAGATACAACAACAACAACAGCAACTACTACGGTAGTAGGAAGAATCAAGCATTTCAGACTGCAAACCAAATAGTTTGCCGTATTTGTGGAATTAAAGGACATACTTCGAAGGACTGTCGCAAACCCAGAATCATCTGCTTTGGGTGTCGTCAGGAGGGGCACATGATGAAAGACTGCCCTAATAAGAAGAATGGAGGAGGTCAGTCTGGAGGAGGTGGAAGCCGAGGAGGAAACACCGGAGGGAACTGGAAGAATAAGAAGCCTTTCGGCAAGCTGAACTGTACCAGTCTGGAGGAGGTGGTCAACTCCGATCAGGCGGTGATAGGTACGCTTCAGATACTCACTCATCCTGGCAAAGTACTTTTTGATACTGGTGCAACTACATCATTCATTTCTCAACAATTCATCATCAAACATGGGATTAGTTGCACTAAGCTAGACACACCCATAACCATACTTTCTGTGGGGGGAACGATAGTAGTAACCCACACCAAACAAAAACAAGTCATCATGATCAATAAGTGCGCGTTTGACGCAGACCTGTTCATTTTACCGATGAAGGACATTGATGTCATTCTTGGTATGAACTGGTTAGAAGCTAATGGAGCGTTGATCGACTGTGTGAACAAGACGGTGTCTTTAAAAAGCCCCGATGGAAGTAGAATGATCTACCAAGGCGACAAACATACACAAATTGAAGTTGAGCTACAGCTGAACAGCATGAAGGAGGTGAAGTTAGTAGATATACCTGTAGTGAATGAATTCCAGGATGTGTTTCCTGTGGAATTACCTGGTATGCCACCAGATAGGGAGATAGAATTCACTATCGACCTAATTCCAGGAACAGCTCTGATTGCTAAGGCACCATATAAGATGGGGCCCAAGGAGTTGAAAGAACTTAAGGAGCAACTGGATGACTTGGAACAAAAAGGATTTATTCAAGAAAGTGTTTCACCATGGGGATCACCTGTGATCTTCGTGGATAAAAGGGATGGAGGAAGAAGGATGTGCGGAGACTACATGAATCTGAACAACGTCACAATCAAGAACAAGTATCCACTTCCAAGAATACAAGATCTATTTGATCAAGTTAGAGGCGCGGGAGTCTTTTCCAAAATTGATCTAAGATCCGGTTATCACCAGATAAAGATCAAGAAGGAAGACGTTCCGAAAACTGCCTTTGTCTCAAGGTATGGACATCATGAATACCTAGTAGTGCCTTTTGGATTAACCAATGCCCCAGCAATATTCATGAATCTCATGAATAAGATCTTCATGCCATATCTAGACAAGTTTGTCATCGTATTCATCGATGATATCTTGATATATTCCAAGAACAAGGCCGAACATGCTGAACATTTGAGGTTAGTGTTGCAAACACTAAGAGAACATCAACTCTATGCCAAATTTAGCAAGTGTGAATTTTGGCTAGATCAAGTGGAATTCCTTGGTCATGTTATTAGTAAAGATGGAATAGCTGTTAACCCGAGTAAGGTAGCAGCAGTTCTAGAATGGGAAGCACCCAAGACTGTCAAGGAAATCCGAGGATTCCTAGGAATGGCAGGATATTACCGGAGATTCATTGAAGGATTCTCTAAGATAGCAGGACCAATGACAAAGCTGTTAAGGAAGAACACACCATTCGTGTGGTCAGAGGAGTGTGAGAAGAGTTTTCAAACTCTGAAGGAGAAACTCACCACGGCACCGGTGTTAGCAGTTCCGGAAGTTGGCAAGGATTACACCGTGTACTGTGACGCATCCAAGCACGGATTGGGTTGCGTACTCATGCAAGATCGGAAAGTGATATCTTATGGATCGAGGCAACTCAGACCTCATGAAGTGAATTATCCAACACATGACTTGGAATTAGCAGCAGTCGTATTTGCACTCAAAACTTGGAGACATTTTCTTTATGGAGCCATGTGTGAGCTCTATACCGATCATAAGAGTCTCAAATATTTCTTCACCCAGAAGGAACTCAACATGAGGCAGAAAAGATGGCTAGAATTGATCAAGGATTATGATCTGACAATCAATTACACTCCAGGAAAGGCTAATGTTGTAGCAGATGCCTTGAGTAGGAAGAGCACCGGCGGAGTGGAACAAGAAATCTCACCGGAGTTGAGGAAGGAAATAAGTCAAGCCCAAATACAACTTTGGGAGAAGGAAGCCCATGAAGGATTATCGGCGTTGCAAGTAGCCGATGAGTTAAATGTTAACCTGAAGAATGAGATCATGATGGGTCAGCTGGACGATCCATTTATCGTTGAGGAGATGAGAAGAATAGATGAAGGAAGACCATCAGAATTTCACCGCGGAGAATCTGGATCATTATGGTTCCAGAAGAGAATTTGCGTTCCGGATATTGCGGAAATTAAGGAAGTAATACTCCGGGAAGCTCATCAAACACCATACTCCATTCATCCGGGAAGTACAAAGATGTACATGGATCTAAAGGAGTTATTCTGGTGGAATAACATGAAGAGAGAAATAGCACAATATGTGGCGGAATGCCATACCTGCCAGAGAGTGAAGGCTGAACACCAGAGTCCAGCAGGAAAGTTACAACCTTTACCTATTCCAGAGTGGAAATGGGAGGAAATAGGGATGGATTTCATCACCGGACTACCCATGACCAATAAAAAGAAGGACATGATATGGGTAATCGTGGACCGGTTGACGAAGAGCGCCCACTTCTTAGCGGTAAATCAGCAGGATAAAGGAGAGAAACTCATCGATCTTTACATCAAAGAGATCGTGAGTAAGCATGGAGTGCCTAAGAAGATAGTGTCGGATCGAGGATCCGTGTTCACATCAGCATTCTGGAAGCAACTACATGAAGCCTTAGGATCCAAGTTGGACTATAGTACCGCTTACCATCCCCAGACAGGTGGACAAACCGAGAGAACCAACCAGATCGTAGAGGATATGCTTAGGGCTTGTGCCCTAGACTTCGGCGGATCATGGGAGGAGCACTTACCACTAGCAGAGTTGTCATACAACAATAGTTACCAAAGCAGCATCAAGATGGCACCATTTGAAGCTCTGTATGGAAGGAAGTGTAGATCACCGATATGTTGGTATGAAACTGGAGCAAGCAAGGAGTTTAATCCTGATTATGTCAAGGAAAAACAACAAATCATTGACATTATCAGAGATAGGCTCAAGATAGCCCAAAGTCGGCAAAAGAGTTATGCCGATCAGAAGAGGAGAACATGGGAGCCACGAGTTGGAGACATGGTATATCTTAAGGTTAGCCCGATGAAAGGACTCCAGAGGTTTGGAGTAAAAGGAAAGCTCAGTCCTAGATACATCGAACCTTTCAAGATTTTGAGTCAAAACCAAGGATTAGCCTTTGAATTGGAATTACCGGGAAGGTTATCTCAGGTTCACAATGTATTCCATGTGTCACAACTCCGAAAGTGTCTGAAAACCCCCGATGAACCAGTCTCACATGAAGAGCTCGAGCTACAACCAGACTTGACTTACATCGAGAAGCCAGCCAAGATTCTCGAGGAGAGCTGGAAACAACTCAGAAATAAAGCTATCAAGTATTGCAAGATACAATGGAAGCATCACCCCGAGAGGGAAGCCACCTGGGAAAAGGAGGAAGACCTGAGGAAAACATACCCCGAACTCTTCAGGTATTACAACCACAACTTCGGGACGAAGTTTTCTTTAAGGGGGAAAGGCTGTAATGTCCCAGGTTTAGAGACGATCGAGGGGTAGATTTTAGAAAGGGATGTGCATTGCATTGTAACTTACGGGGAAATTTCGCGCTTTTAAACAAAAACTGCATCGAAGGGGGACAAGTTTCTCTCTCGACACCTTACAGGGTTAGGGTTTCGAGAGTGCGACAAACCTGTTCCTTATTCAACTAAATTAGGGTTTTGAGAAGAGAGTGGAGAGTTTGCATCACAAACTTAAGTTGCATGATTGAATTCTCAATTAATTTACATGATTGAATTCAAACTAAATTTGAATTTGAATTTCATATTCAAACATCAAATGGATATCACATAATTCAAACTTGAGATAATTTAATAAAGAATTATCATTAATCAAGATTATAAATAATCAATAATCATGTAAAGCTCATTAAGGAAAACTTGAGCTTTATTAATAATCACACATGATACATTGTCAATTACAATATTCAGAATAGAAATATGAAATATTACAACACATTACACAAATTGGAAAAATAGAAAATGAAAATAAAACAAAAGTACAAGGAAAGATTATATCCTAAATACTACAAGGTAATCTTCATTGATCTTGGACCTGATGATCTTCATGTCCATCTTGATCAATTGCTTGATCCCTGCACACAAACAAAACCAACACAACATTATGCCAAGTGGCAATGCCACCTGGCAGGTTAGCAAAAATAATGAATCAGGAGAGGATATGAACAAGGTTGCCGAGCTGATCCATCTCACCACCAAGTTCCAAGCCTGGTGCATAGTATCAGGCTTACACACACACACACTGCCTGCTCACCAGGCACTGTGCATGGAGCACACCACACACACACAGCTAGTGAGTCACCAAATTGGTGCCAGGCTAAGCTGTCGACCAGAGAAGCACGGGCCAGCCATATATAAGCTTTTCACAGCCAAAACCCTAGCCATTTGCTTCATCCATCGACAAGCAACAGGGTAAGTCACCAAGAACACCAAGAACAGCTAGAACAAGAAGAACAGCCAGTGCTGTTCAACCTGTCCAAACTCACCACTGAACCAAACCAAGAATCACAAGCCACAAGGAGGAGCAGGGCAAGTCAAGCAAACCACCAGAAGCAAAACCTCTACACCAACACACTATTTCTAGGAGCTGGAGTGAGGTATACCAAGCATCATGGACAAACCAGATGGTTTTGTTCATATATAAGCATATGCATCAAGCACACATGATCAACAGGGTGTGATACCCAAGATTGTGTCATCATCTGGTTATTAAACCATATGGTGCAAGCAAGAGCAGAAAGGCCACTGGTCAATCATAAAAAGGGAACAACAGATATGACAATAATTGCATAACTGAAGAAATCCAGCAAGAGATGAGAGCATAAGTCAGCCTAGTTACACACACTTAGCACCTACAGCTAATTGACCATCAGACCTAGACAAAATACTGTCTGTTTGATTTCAACATCAAGAGCCACTGGCAATCCAATAAATGGATCACCCAGAAAACCTTTGGTAAGCAACAGCAAGCCAACAAATATGGGAGCTACCCTAGGGCAGCACATGACTACTGCCAGGGTCACCTCAAACCCTAGATCAGCCACACCAACAAGCCAAATACATATATCATCACCCTGATTGGGTTCAAAGAAGGGCTAGGGTTCCCAACCACTGTGATCATCCATCTAGCCTAGTCCAACCAATTGTGATGATCATCACTGTACAGTTCACATCAATTATCCACTCCATCAATTCAAGCAACATAGATAATTGAGATTAACAAGTAAATCATGAAACAGACACATGCTAATGATCCAGTGGATCACTGCAAGTGTCAGCTGATGCTTGAGCAAGTACTTGCATTGATCTGTGCCATACACATGCATAGAGTCAAGTAACAGCAAGGCACAGGCAACAATTAAACCATACACTGACCAACTGTTGATGATCACATGAACACCAGAACCTGCCATAGCATGCTAGGGCATGCTAGAGCATCACTAAGCAACAGAGCAAGGACCAGATATTTAATTGGCCACTGATAGTCAACAAATGTTCCACAGACAACCAAATAAATAATTAAATGATTGTATCCAGAAGCACATCAAGGGCTTGATGAACCCTGGATCTTGCTAAACAGATAAAGCACATACCAGTAAACACTGAATCATGCAGTTACATCAACAGTAATGCTCAATTGAGCATACTCATAAATTTGAGCACAAGGAACAGCATACTAATGCTCTGGAACTTGCCAAATTGCAAGTAATGCACACAGAAACTAAGCCAGAGCAGCAAACATGAACACACTTGATATCTAGCAAGTTCAGTAACAAGAACAGAGCCACAGAGAGGGAATTAAGCAATAGAGGAGAGCATGGCAACCAATTAGATTAGGAATGCTTGCACAGGGATATAGCTGAACAACACCCAGCAATAGCACACGCTTACTACAGGCAAGCACAGCACAGTAGCAAAGCGTGAACATGAGCATGAGCATCAGTACAAGCTCAGGAACAAGAACTAGGTCATGGCAGCAGCAGTAGCACAGCAGCGCAAGCATCAGCGCAGCAGCGAAGCAGCATACGCACACACAGTGAGTTAGGTGCAGCAGAGCTACTGGAGGAAGAAGAAGAGCAGGCTAGAATGAGAGAAAGGAGGGGAATCGGAGGAGGCGTACCTGGAGCAGCAGCACAAGGCGTGCCATGGCGGCACGGCGGCACGGGCCACCCACGGCAGCGCCAAGCCGCGCCTGGCCTGACGACGCCGAGCGTGAGCGCCCCACGGCAGCACCACAGCAGCACCACGGCGGCGCCACAGCACCTGGAGCGTCGGCGGCGACAAGATCGCCGAGGCACTCCACGCCAGGAGACCAGAGGCGAAGGGGGCGAGGCGAGCCAGCGGCGCAACACGAATCGCCGCGGTGGATCTGAATCGCCGTCAAGTGGCGGTTCAGATGCGCCACATCTCGCCGGCGACGATGGCCGGAGTCGGCCGAAACAATTCGGCGAAGGGGGCGGCGACGCGCGCGTCGCCAGAGCTCAAGGGTTAGGGTTAGGACACGCGCGAGGGAGGAGGAGAGACTGAACGGGTTGGGCCGGACCAGGTGGGTCGGCCAAACCTGACCCTTTGGGCCACCTGACAGGTGGGGCCCAAGGGCATTTAGGTCATTTCACAATTCATATAAATACAGAAACTTTGAAATTAAATAAGAAATGCTTAGAAGCTCAGAAAAATAAATTAAAAATATGAAAATGGATCAGCATAAAATTCTCTATTTAAATAAAATACCAAACATAATTTTTGAAGTCAATTAAGAATAAATCTTATTTTGATGATTTAAATAATAATTTAAATCACACATACTAATTTCAATAATGAAAATAAGTCCATTAATACAAATGGACTATCAAAAACACCTTGACAATATTTCAAGGTTGTATTTACCCTAAATCAAGTATCTCCAAGTTGTTCTTAGTATTAACCTCTCACATAAAATTACAATGACATCGGAAGGGGGGAACAAACCCTAAAAAAATGGAATCATGCATAATTGCTTCTTTAACCATTGCCCTTATCGGACAATGATGCTATTTTTCAGAGAAAGAGGACAAGGGTCAGTCCACACCTTCAAACTGCAAAACTTTGCAGTGTTCAGGCAAGTTCATCACTTGCTCATGTCATTTGAGTATTTCTATCAAATTACTTGCAAAGTATTATGGTTATCACTATTGCATAAAAATCAAAACCACTACTTTCATAACTATGAATATGACTATGTGGTGGGCAATGGAACCATGGATTGTGTTGATATGGTGGAGGTTCCATTGCAAGGGTTTACATCCATCTAGGATTAAACAACAAATGTCGCCAGTGATTCTTGTGCCGTAATACCCGTGTTAACCATAAGATCCGGAGTGGGACGGAGTAGTCAAAAGTCTTTCCACCTCTCGTTCATCAACGGATGCGCTTTACCGTAGTACACTTGTAATCCAAGGGGGCAAGCTGGTGAGGCTGGGGAGTCCTAAGTCCCCACGGCATAGTCCGTAGTACACTTGTCGCCCGAAGGAGCAAGCTGGTGAGGCTGGGGAGTCCTAAGTCCCCACGGTATTGCGGTCTATGATGGGTTGCAGCTACCGGCGAAGGAGTTTGGTTCGATCCTGCATCGTCGTCGTGGTCGGGGTCCACCCTGAAATATATGGGAATAATGGGACCGGCGAGGACCCAGGGTCAGGGCATGCAACAAAGGGTGGGTGTTCGAGGTAGCAGAGGAACATGATTGGCTAGACCTTATACCGGGCCTCACACCGAAGGAAGTGTGGACGGGAAAGCTGCCCGGTTGGCACCAAGGTTAAGATCTCTTATGGGTAAAGCAACACACCTCTGCAGAGTGTAAAGAACTGTGACCTGTCACTCCCTGTTCCGGGATGAGGAACTGCGAACGCGGCCGGAAAGGAGCTCCATGAAGTTCTAGTAAACCGGTGAAGGCTGACAGACATAGCTCTTTCGAATAAAAGCAATCTTTTGAAGAAATGTTTATCAAAACTTGCATTGGTATTAGACTTTCTGGTCTAATATTGTAGCTAAAGCATTAAAGACCTCTTATCTATAATGAACTTGTTGAGTACGCTCGTACTCATACCACTCTTAAATCCCATGCTTAGATTGTCTGAATCGTCTGGAGGAGGACTACGACAACAATGAAGGAGCCGAGATCATCGGCTATGAAGAACCAGACCTCTCTGGAGGTATAGAAGGCGTAGACTACCTCATCGTCTACGGATCCGGGGAGGCTTCCGGAGGAGATCAAGCCTAGAGATATCCAGTAGTAGTAGTAGTAACCGAGCAGCCCGAACTCTTAATATTTAGCTGCTCGAGGAAATAAATGTATAACTTAATGAGACTCTTATATTGTAAGCTATGTTGGGTTCGCCTCGAACCCAGGAGTATTCCTCTTAGGACCCAAGAGGAGCTCCGAGATGACATGTGTATGATAGTTGTAATAATAAATGAATGGGTTATGGATCTGCTATGTTCTGTTGTACTACTCTGAGGGATGTAATATTTGCGGAATGGTACTTCGTGAATGTTATATCAACGACTGGCATAATACAACATGCAGTGGTATGCAGGGTCACCACACAAGATTTTCCGCATCCACAACTACTCCGGTGCCAAGAAAGTGGCCATGGCGTCTCTTGAGTTTGAGGATTATGCCAACACTTGGTGGGAGCAAGTTCTCACTGTAAGGGAAGAAAAGGGTGAACCTACAATTGACACTTGGGAAGAGATGAAGGAAGAGATGCAAGCTCGCTTTGTCCCAACACACTACATGACCGACCTCTTCAACAAGCTCCAAAAGTTGAAGCAAGGCACCAAGACCGTTGAGGAGTTCTTCAAGGAGATGGAGTTAACTATGATGCGAGCCAACATCCAAGAATCCGAGAACCAAACTATTGCGTGATTCTTCAATGGCCTTAACTACCCCATCAAGAGGATTGTGGAGTTCCAACCATATTCCAACATGGTTGAGTTGGTCCACCAAGCATCCAAGGCTGAGCGCCAAGTGAATGAGGACATCAAGTACTCCAAGTCCAAGTCATACTTCACCTCCAAGCTCGCTACATCAACTCCTACAACAAGTGTCAAGCTCATCGTGTCCTCTACACCATCCAAGCAACCGACTATCCAAAGTCGCATGAAGCATACGGTGTCCTCCACCTCCTCCTCTAAGGCATCTACGGGACCCTCTAATGTCACTTGTTTCAAGTGTGGCACCCAAGGCCACAAGTCTTTTGAGTGCAAGAATACCAAGGTCATGATCACCATGGAGAACGGTGACATAGAGACGCTAAGTGAAGATGAATATGAAGCCCTTGTACAAGCCGCCGTTGCCAATGAAGAAGCTTATGATGAAGAAAGTGGAGAAGACCCTCTCTTATGTGTGCATGACCCAAGCCCTTCACTTGTGGTCACAAGGGTGCTAACAACTCAACCTCAAGCTATGGAAGACCAAAGTTGCAACATCTTCCAAACCCGTGTCGGTATTGGTGGCAAGTCGATCAAGGTCATCATCGATGGAGGAAGTTGCCACAACCTCGCAAGCACCGAGTAGTGTGAGAAGCTCAACCTCACCCTCCGCAAGCATCCTCATCCTTATCATGTCCAATGGTTGAGCGACAAGGGCAATGTCAAGATACAACATACCGTCACCGTCAACTTCAAGATTGGACCCTATGAAGACACTATTGAGTGTGACGTCATGCCCATGACGGTATGCCACATGCCGCCCATGGAAATTTGACAAGAAGGCTATACATGATGGACACTCCAATGCATACACCTTCAAGGTCAAGGATAAGAAGTTCGAGCTACGCCCGATGACTCCTAGCCAAATCATCGCGGACAATGCGAAGGCTTTAGTGAGGGCACAACATCACACCCACCATAGTGAGTTGAGAGGAGAGGGAGCGACCCACCACAAAGATAGTGAGCGCCACAAGCCATATATGAGTGAGATAAAGAGTGTCCTACTAGCCACCAAAAGTGAGTGGAGAGAAGTGCAAGAGAACCCATCCACCATATTGCACTATGTGCTCATTTGCAAGGGACCATCGTCGGCGACTAACGACTTAACCAACATTCCTTCGACTTTGTTGTCTCTTTTGAAGGAGTTTCAAGACGTCTTCCCCGCCGAGCTCCCTCATGGGCTTCCACCACTTCGAGGCATAGAACACCGCATCGACCTCATACCCAGCGCTCTGCACCCAAACCGTGCCGCCTACCGCACCAACCCCGGAGACACGAAGGAGATTCAACGCCAAATACAAGATCTCCTCGCTAAAGGGTACGTTCGTGAAAGCCTTAGTCCTTGTACGGTTCCCGTGATTCTTGTGCCTAAACCGGATGAGACGCAACGAATGTGTATGGATTGTCGCCCCATCAATGCCATTACCGTTCGCTACTGCCATCCCATTCCGCGTTTAGATGACATGCTTGATGAGTTAAGTGGTGCCACGATTTTCTCTAAAGTCGATTTGCGTAGTGGCTACCACAAAATCCGCATGGCAATTGGTGATGAATGGAAAACGGCATTCAAGACCAAGCTTGGTCTCTATGAATGGCTTGTTATGCCATTTGGTCTTTCCAATGCTCTGTCAACTTTTATGCGTCTTATGAATCACATCTTGCGACCTCTCATTGGCAAGAGTGTGGTTGTCTATTTTGATGATATTCTCATTTATAGCAAAAATCTCGAGGACCATGTAAAACATGTGAGAGAAGTCTTATGCATCTTGCGTCATGAGAAGCTTTATGCCAACCTCCCCAAGTGCACCTTTGCTCAAAACAAGTTGGTTTTCCTTGGACTTGTGGTTTCCGCTAATGGCATTGAAGTTGATTCTTCCAAGGTGGAGGCCATCCACAATTGGCCTACTCCTACAAATGTTGGTCAAGTCCGAAGTTTTCATGGACTTGCCGGTTTCTACCGCCGCTTTGTGAAAGATTTTAGCACTATTGCTTGCCCTTTGAATGAGCTTACCAAAAAGAATGTTCCGTTTGTGTGGGGAAAGGCCCAACAAAATGCTTTGATGAGTTGAAGAAACGCCTTACCGAAGCCCCCCTTCTTGTCCTTCCAAACTTTGCAAAAACTTTTGAGATTGAGTGTGATGCGAGTGGACTTGGTATCGGTGGCGTTCTTATGCAAGATGGCAAACCCGTGGCATATTATAGTGAGAAGTTGGATGGCGCACGCCTCAACTATCCTATTTATGACAAGGAGCTCTATGCTTTGGTTCGTGTTCTTGAAATTTGGCAACACTATCTTTGGCCAAAAGAGTTTATCATTCATTCCGACCATGAGTCTTTGAAGTATTTGAAAAGCCAAAACAATTTGAACAAACGACATGCAAAATGGGTTGAGTTCATTGAGTCCTTCCCGTATGTAATCAAATACAAGAAGGGCAAGGACAATGTAGTGGCGGATGCTCTTTCCCGCAAAAACACCCTTTTGCTTACTCGCTTGGATTTTCATGTCTTGGGACTTGAAGAGATCAAAGAACTCTATCCTTCCGATTATTTCTTTGCACCAATATTTGAGAAGCGTTCCGTTGAACGAGGATTTGATGATTTCTACTTGCATGACGGCTATTTGTTTAAAGCTAACAAGATTTGCATACCCGATTCTTCTCTTCGAAAGTTGCTTTTGCAAGAGTCACATGGAGGTGGCCTCATGGGACACTTTGGACGTGACAAGACACTCTCGATGCTATCCACGCAATACTATTGGCCAAAGATGAAGCGAGACGTGGAGCGCCTATGCAACCGTTGCACCACATGCCTTCAAGCTAAGTCCACCACCAACCCTTATGGTCTTTACACACCATTACCTATTCCACATGCACCATGGTCCAATATAAGCATGGATTTTGTACTTGGGTTGCCTCGCACCAAACATGGTCATGATTCGATCTTTGTGGTAGTGGATAGGTTCTCTAAGATGGCACATTTCATACCTTGCCATAAGACCGATGATGCTTCACACATTGCTTCATTGTTTTTCAGGGAAATTGTTCGCCTACACGGAATACCGGCAAGCATTGTGTCGGATCGAGATGTCAAGTTCATGAGCTATCTATGGAAGTTGCTCATGGTAAAGTTTGGAGTGAAGCTCTTGTTCTCATCATCCTCCCACCTGCAAACGGACGGACAAACGGAAGTGGTCAATAGAAGCCTCTCAACTCTTCTACGCATACTCGTGAAGAAAAAACTTGAAGTCATGGGAAGAGTGCCTTCCGCACGCGGAGTTCGCCTACAATCGAGCCACGCACAAAACAACATCACGGAGTCCCTTCATGATCGTCTACGGCTTCGACCCTCCCACGGCACTCGACATCCTACCACTCCCCCTTCATGAGAGGACAAACATGGACTTCGACAAGCGCACCACCGCCATGAAGAAACTACATGAAGAAACAAGAGCAACAATACAAGAACATGTGCTTCGTCAAGCTACATGCCTCAATGCCAAGAAGAAGGAAAGAATATTTCAAGAAGGCGACCTCGTTTGGATCCACCTCCGGAAGGAAAGATTCCCTCATGAACGCAACTCAAAGCTCAAGCCAAGAGGAGATGGCCCCTTTAAGGTCCTCAAACGCATCAACAACAATGCCTACGTCATCGACATCCCAACCTCCAAGTACTTGGTGAGCAACACGTTCAACGTCTCGGACTTATCGCCCTATCATGGAGATGAGGAGGAGCATGAGTCGAGGACGACTCTTTCCCAAGGGGGGAGATGATGTAGCCCCGCTCACCGACGACACTACACCAAGACCAACAAGTCCCCCAAGTGGACCAATGACGCGGGCTCGAGTTAAAGCGCTACATGATAAGGTGAACTCGCTCCTCACCACCCTTGATCTCGGTACCCCTTTGGATGGAATGCTACCTCATGCCGATATGCTTTGTGTCATTAGGTACAAGGTGCGTCAAGACCCCGGAGAGGAGGACACACCATGGTCAAGGGAAGGAGAGGAGCAGCTGGACGTGAAGATGGGAATGGAGCTGGACGCGACGTCATCCGAAGCCCGCGGAGGAAGGGAGGGAGCCAGCCGGCCCAGGACCCGGTCGACCGGCCCCACAACCGGACCACTCGGTCCCAGGCCCGGTCAACCGGGCGGCACGCCGGACGCACCTCGGCGTCAATCGGGCGTCGCACCGGGGCGAACCGGAAGGACATATGCGACGTTTCTGGTTGGCGCCCGGTCCCCGGTCCGGTTTGGACCGGACCCGCCGGTCCCAGGTCCGGTCTGACCGGCCCCTGGACCGGATCCGTCGAAACGCCTCAACCAAAACTGCCTAAGTCGTTCACTTATGTACCTTTTCGACCTGTGGGCCATGTAGGCCTATATAAGTACCTGGACGCCCCCTCTTACCCCTTAGACTTAATACTACTTTGAGCTTTGTCTCCCTAGGGTTAGATCCCCTTTGTAATCCAAGGCACTCTTGTTGTTGATTTGGATATTTGTGACTGACATTCTAGTGTAACCCACTCTCTCTCCCTCACCAATCTCCGTCTCCAATCCCAATCTCTCACCGGGAATTCTACCTTCGCGTCTCTTTCGGGTGATTCTATTGGCGTGGTCCATCGAGCCACGAGGGTAAGTATCGACTGTATCAGATTGTGTGCGTGTGTTCTTCCCATGTTCTTCTCGTGTTCTTCGTCTTCGCCACCTTTTCCCCTTTGGATTTTGGGTCAATCGCGAGATCGGGCCAAACCCTAGATCTCAGATCTCATCAAAAAAGGCACTCAAAACCAGAAACCAAACACAAGTGTGAAGTCGCGGTTGAAAATGGAGCTGGAGGAGCAGGTTTGCTCTTGGCGGTAGTTTCGGCCTTTGTGGGGCGGCAGTGCCGGCCTGGCAGGGGCGGTAGTGCCAGGCACTGATGAACATCTCGAATTGTTCTTCGCGAAAACGGACCAAATTCGACCAAATTGACAAAAATCGATGGAATTGGGGACTAAGAAGTGGGGGAAACGTAGATCAACCGTAGGAACACGAAATCAATGGACCAAAACCACCCAAAACGCAACCAAATCGCAGATCCGACCAAAGGCAAATTAGGGCTATTTTTGGGGATTTTTTTTGGAAAATTTTTTAGAGGTGAAATTGGGTGGGTGGATGGTCAAATCTGTGGTAACCTAAAGCTGCTGATCCGTGGTGCGCAAATCTCACAGATTGACCCGAAATCCAAAGGGGAGAAGAAGGGGAAGATGAAGAACAAGATGAACACAAGAACAACAACACACGCACACAACCCGATACAATGAATTTCACTCTTGTGGCTCGATAAACCACGCCGATAGAATCACATGGCGAGAGACCGCGAGGTAGAATCCCGGTGTGAGAGGTCGGTAAGGGAGTTGAACAAAGTTGTGGGAGAGAGAGTGGGGTGCACTTGAATCTCACACAAACATTATTCAAATCACATAAGAGGTGGCCTTGATGAAACATAGGAGATCATCCTAGGGGTTTGTGAGCAAAGCTCCAAAGATACTCCAAGTCTATGTCTAACCCTAATTCGTGGCTGGAGGAGCCCTATATATAGTCCAGATCTAGAGAGGGGTAACTTAGTCATTTGTGAAATAAAGACAGCCACATGATTCAAACGGACGGTTCAGATGCAGTTGACTTTGGCTGCGGTGACCCAGCGTACCACTGCATGGTGTAGTACACAAGTCGTTGACATAACACAAGTGAAACACCGTTACACTCATATTACATCCCTCAGAGTGGTACAACAGAAACATATGCGAGTCCAAGGTATGTCTATAGAAGGATACACAAACTGTTTACAGAAGATCAACACAGCCTCCTACTTTACAGTGAGGTAGAACTTCAAATAAAACTCCAGAAGAACGAATCGTAGTCTAACTTATTGCTAACTCAAGCTTAAGGCCTACTTGGCTTGCTATAGAATTCTAGCTACTTAGGTACTAGGATTAGGGAAAGGTTCCCTTCTATTACTAGTCTAAGTTTCCACTCTAGTTGCTGCAGCTGTTGATGTCATTGACTTCTTTGCTTGGATTCTTCATCTCGTTGCAGTTGTCTCCTTTGTCTTCGAGTTCCACGGTAGTTTATCCTCCGGTGCCTCCATAGCTAAGCAGGGGATTTAAGAGTGGGATGAGTACGAGCGTACTCAACAAGTTTATATTAGGAAATAGGTGTATCATGCACTAGCTACAGCCATAGACCAGAAAGTCATAGGCAAATGCAAGTTTTCATAAACATTTCTTCAAAAGGTTTATTTTATTCTGAAAACTATGCCCGTCAGTCTTCACAGGTTGAACAGAACTTCGTGGAGTTCCTTTCCTGCCGCGTTCGCAGTTCCCTTCCTGGAACAGGGAGTGACAGTCACAATTCAGTATCCTCTGCAGAGGTGCATTTCTTTTCCCATAAGAGAACTTATCCTTGATGCCTTACCGAGACGCGTTTCTCGTCCACACTTCCTTGGTGTGGGGCCATGATGAGGTCTAAGACCCCGTGTGTGGCCCGATCTCGCGGATTTACTTCGAAACCAAGGGGAGAGATGGGAGAACGCGAGGAACACGAAGAACACGACGAACACGAGGAACTCCGAGACTCACGCACGCACACCAACCCGATACACCCGATGCTTACCTCCGTGGCTCGATGGACCACGCCAATAGAATCTCCGAGGAAGAGGCCGTGGCAGAATTCCCGGAGAGAGATTGGGGTTAGAGAGGAAGAGCTTGGTGAGGGAGAGAGAGTAACTAGTACTAGAATCTCACTCAACAAGATCAAAGTCAACAACCAAGGTGCCTTGATTACAGAGGGATGATACCCAAGGGAGACTAAGCTCAAAGGTAGGTTTGAGTTCAAAACAAGTCTAAAGAGTAAAGGAGGGGTCCCAGCTACTTATATAGGCACACATGGCCAGCAAGGGCGAACAGGTACGCGAATGGATAAGTTAAGGCAGTTTGGTGGGGCATTCCCGTCAGATCCGGTTTGGGTCCGGTCTGACCGGGCCTGTGACCGGGCTGTCCGGTCATGGGTCCGGTCTGACCGGGCCTGTGACCGGGCTGTCCGGTCATGGGTCCGGTCGACCGGGCGCAAACCGGGAATCTGCGAAGAATCCGGTCCTGGGTCCGGTCGTCGTCCGGTACGAGGGAGCTGGCCCGGTTTGCACCCGGTTGACCGAGCCTATGACCGGGGCGTCCGGTTGTGGGTCCGGTCTGACCGGGTTCTGGACCGGCCAGCGTCCGTCTCTTCCTTGGAGCGCTTCGAGCGACGTCGGCTTTGACTTCATGATCATCTCCATGTCCAGCTGCTTCTCTCCCTCCCTTGACCTTGGCGTCTCCTCCTCTCCGGGGTCTTGACGAGCCTTGTACCTAATGACACATAGCACGTCGGCATGAGGTAGCAACCCATCCAAAGGGGTACCAAGATCAAGGGTGGTGAGGAGCGAGTTCACCTCATCATGTAGAGCTTTGACTCGGGCTCGTGTCATCGGTCCACTTGGGGGACTTGTTGGTCTTGGTGTAGCGACATCGGTGACCGGGGCTACATCATCTCCCCCCCTTGGGAAAGAGTCATCCTCGACTCTTGCACCTCTTCATCTCCATGATATGGCGATAAGTCCGAGACGTTGAACGTGTTGCTCACCAAGTACTTTGATGTCGGTATGTCGATGACGTAAGCGTTGTTGTTGATGCGTTTGAGGACCTTGAAGGGGCCATCTCCTCTTGGCTTGAGCTTGGAGTTGCGCTCATGAGGGAACCTTTCCTTCCGGAGGTGGATCCAAACGAGGTCTCCTTCTTGAAATATCCTTTCCTTCTTCTTGGCGTTGATGCGGTTTGCTTGACGAAGCACATGTTCTTGTATGCTCGCTCTTGTTTCTTCATGTAGTTTCTTGACGGCCACGGTGCGCTTGTTGAAGTCCATGTTGATGCGCTCGTGGAGGGGTAGCGGAAGTATGTCGAGTGCCGTGTAAGGTTCGAAGCCATAGACGACCATGAAGGGGCTCCTTGATGTAGTCTTGTGCTTGGCGCGGTTGTAGGCGAACTCCGCGTGGGGAAGGCACTCCTCCCATGACTTCAAGTTCTTCTTCACGAGGATGCGTAGGAGGGTGGAGAGGCTTCGATTGACCACTTCCGTTTGGCCGTCCGTTTGCGGGTGCGAGGACGATGAGAATAGGAGCTTCACTCCAAACTTTGCCATGAGCGACTTCCAAAGATAACTCATGAACTTGACATCTCGATCCGACACAATGCTTTGCGGTACTCCATGTAGGCGAACAATTTCCCTGAAAAACAATGAAGCAATGTGTGAAGCATCGTCGCTCTTATGGCAAGGTATGAAATGAGCCATCTTAGAGAATCTATCCACTACCACGAATATAGAATCATGACTATGCTTAGTGCGAGGCAAGCCTAGAACGAAATCCATGCTAATATCGGTCCATGGTGCATAAGGAATAGGCAATGGGGTGTAAAGACCATAAGGGTTGGAGGTAGACTTAGCTTGTAAGCAAGTGGTGCACCGGCGGCAAAGGCGTTCCACATCTCGCTTCATCTTTGGCCAATAGTAGTGGGTTGACAGCATGGCATATGTCTTGTCACGTCCAAAGTGACCCATAAGACCACCTCCATGTGACTATTGCAAAAGCAATTTTCGAAGCGAGGACTTGGGAATGCAAATCTTGTTAGCTTTAAACAAGTAGCCATCATGCAAATAGAAATCATCCACTCCTCGTTCAACGGAGCACTTCTCAAATATGGGAGCAAAGAAAGAATCGGAAGGATAGAGTTCTTTGATCTCTTCAAGTCCTAAGACATGAACATCCAAACGAGTAAGCAAAAGGGTGTTTTTGCGGGAAAGAGCATCCGCCACAACATTGTCCTTGCCCTTCTTGTATTTGATCACATATGGGAAGGACTCAATGAACTCGACCCATTTTGCATGTCGTTTGTTCAAGTTGTGTTGGCTTTTCAAATATTTCAAGGACTCATGGTCGGAATGAATGATAAACTCTTTTGGCCAAAGATAGTGTTGCCAAACTTCAAGAACACGAACCAAAGCGTAGAGCTCCTTGTCATATATAGGATAGTTGAGGTGTGCGCCATCTAACTTCTCACTATAGTATGCCACGGGTTTGCCCTCTTGCATAAGAACACCACCAATACCAAGCCCACTTGCATCACACTCAATCTCAAAAGTTTTGGCAAAATTTGGAGGAACAAGAAGGGGAGCTTCGGTAAGGCGTTTCTTCAACTCATCAAAAGCATTTTGTTGGGCCTTGCCCCAAACAAACGGAACATTCTTCTTGGTAAGCTCATTCAAAGGGCAAGCAATGGTGCTAAAATCTTTCACAAAGCGGCGGTAAAACCCGGCAAGTCCATGGAAGCTTCGGACTTGACCAACATTTGTAGGAGTAGGCCAATTGTGGATGGCCTCCACCTTGGAAGAATCAACTTCAATCCCATTAGCGGAAACCACAAAGCCAAGGAAAACCAATTTGTTTTGAGCAAAGGTGCACTTGGGGAGGTTAGCATAAAGCTTTCATGACGCAAGATGCACAAGACCTCTCTCACATGTTGCACATGGTCCTCGAGACTTTTGCTATAAATGAGAATATCATCGAAATAGACAACCACACTCTTGCCAATGAGAGGACGCAAGATGTGATTCATGAGGCGCATGAAAGTAGATGGAGCATTGGAAAGACCGAAAGGCATAACGAGCCATTCATAGAGACCTAGTTTGGTCTTGAATGCCGTTTTCCATTCATCACCAATAGCCATGCGGATTTGATGGTAACCACTACGCAAATCGACTTTAGAGAAAATCGTGGCACCACTAAGTTCATCAAGCATGTCATCTAAACGCGGAATGGGATGGCGGTAACGGACGGTAATGGCATTGATGGGGCGACAATCCATACACATCCGTTGCGTCTCATCCGGTTTAGGCACAAGAATCACGGGAACCGCACAAGGGCTAAGGCTTTCGCGGACGTACCCTTTGGCGAGGAGATCTTGTATTTAGCGTTGTATCTCCTTTGTTTCTTCGGGGTTGGTGCGGTAGGCGGCGCGGTTTGGAAGCGGAGCGCCGGGTATGAGGTCGATGCGGTGTTCTATGCCTCGGAGTGGTGGTAGTCCATGAGGGAGCTCGTCGGGGAAGACGTCTTGAAACTCCTTCAAAAGAGACAACAAAGACGAAGGAATGTTGGTTAAGTCGTTAGTCGCCGATGATGGTCCCTTGCATATGAGCACATAGTGCAATATGGTGGATGGGTTCTCTTGGAGCTCTCTCCACTCACTCTTGGTGGCTAGAAGGACACTCTTGGACTCACTCATGTATGGCTTGTGGTGCTCACTATCTTTGTGGTGGGTCGCTCCCTCTCCTCTCATCTCACTATGGTGGGTGCGGAGTTGTGCCCTCGCTAGAGCCTTCGCATTATCCGCAATGATTTGGCTAGGAGTCATCGGGCGCAACTCGAACTTCTTGTCGTTCACCTTGAAGGTGTATGTGTTGGAGAGTCCATCATGTATAGCCTTCTTGTCATATTGCCAAGGGCGGCCAAGCAACATGTGGCACACCGTCATGGGTACCACGTCACACTCGATAGTGTCCTCATAAGGTCCAATCTTGAAAGTGACGGTGACGGTATGTTGTATCTTGACGTTGCCCTTGTCACTTAACCATTGGATATGGTAAGGGTGAGGATGCTTGCGGAGAGTGAGGTTGAGCTTCTCACACAACTCGGTGCTTGCAAGGTTATGGCAACTTCCACCATCTATGATGACCTTGATCGACTTGCCACCAATTTCGGCACGGGTTTGGAAGATGTTGCAACGTTGTTCTTCCATAGCATGAGGTTGTGTGGTTAGCACCCTTGTGACCACAAGTGAGGGACTTGGGTCATGCTCACATAAGAGAGGATCTTCTCCACTTTCTTGCTCATAAGCTTCTTCACTTTCCACGGCGGCTTGCACAAGGGCTTCATATTCATCCTCATCAAGCGTCTCGATGTCACCATTCTCCATAGTGATCATAACCTTGGTGTTCTTGCACTCAAACGATTTGTGACCTTGGGTGCCACACTTGAAGCAAGTGACACTAGAGGGTCCCGTGGATGCCTTAGAGGAGGCGGTGGAGGAGACCGTTTGCTTCATGCGACTTTGGATAGTCGGTTTTTTGGATGGTGTAGAGGATGCGTCGGCCTTGGCACTTGTAGCATGAGGAGTTGATGTAGTAGGAGGAGTTGATGTAGCGAGCTTGGAGGAGAAATAGGTCTTGGCCTTGGAGTACTTGATGTCCTCAATCACTTGGCGCTCGGCCTTCGATGCTTGGTGGACCAACTCAACCATGTTGGAGTAGGGTTGGAACTCGACGATCCTCTTGATGGGGTAAGTGAGGCCATTGAAGAAGCGAGCAATGGTTTGTTCCTCGGACTCTTGGATGTTGGCTCGCATCATAGTGAGCTCCATCTCCTTGTAGAACTCCTCAACAGTCTTGGTGCCTTGCTTCAACTTTTGGAGCTTGTTGAAGAGGTCGGTCATGTAGTGCGTGGGGACAAAGCGAGCATGCATCTCTTTCTTCATTTCTTCCCAAGTGTCAATTGGAGGTTCACCCTTCTCTTCTCGAAGAGTGAGGACTTGCTCCCACCAAGTGTTGGCGTAGTCCTCGAATTCAAGAGACGCCATAGCCACTTTCTTGGCACCGGAGTAGTTGTGGATGCGGAATATCTTGTCAACCTTGAGTGCCCATGAGAGGTAGGCCTCGGCATCTTCTTCTCCCTTGAACTTAGGCATGGTGAACTTGAACCTTCCGAACATGTTCTCTTCATCCTCCAAAGTTCTTCTACGAGGAGGGGCGCCTTCATCTCTTGCGGCTAGAGGAGGAATAGGAGGTCTTCTACGGCCAACCATAGCATTCGGTTGGCGTTGTAGATGAACGCTTGCTTCACTTGGTTCACGGTGAGGATGTGGTTGAAGATCTTGTCGCGATTGAGGACAATGCTCAATGTTGGGTCTCTCATCTTGATCATGGTGCGGCTCTCCTCGTCCACGTTGGTCATGGCGAGGGTGGCGGCGGAGATCTCGCCGAGGTTGATCTTGAGGACCTTGGTCTTGGGGATGGCCGTCACGCCCATGGTGGGCATGGCGATCCGCTTGGTGACGATCTTGTTGAAGGACTTGGTCTTGTGGAGGACGCTCATGTGGGCGAGCATGGCGATGGATTTCTCCACGCCTAGAGTTGGAGCGAGAGTCTTCATGACGAGCTTGTGGGCGATGAGGTCGATGATGGTCTTCATGCCTTGAGGAAGAGCTTGAGGACGAAAGGCCACCATGAGAGTAATAATCTTGTGGCGAGCTTGAGGACGATGAAGTAGAGCGGTGTCGACGATGACGACCCAAGTTGGTGATGGCGCGCTCGAGGCTATCCATGCGCCGCTCCATGTTGGCATCATTGGCCGCCATTTGGCCATTCAAGTTGTCCGTAGCTTCACGAAGAAGAGCCAAGTCTTGGTTCACGGCGGAGAAGTTGTGAGCCACCTCATCGTATTGCTCATCGATGCGCGTCTCGAAGAGGGTGAGTTGCTCCTTGAACTCTTGTCGTTGCGTCCATAGGTTGTGTTGAGTAGCCAACCTCTCGGTGTTGCGGAGGATCTCTTCATCCCTTGTGGTATCTCCGTTCCTATCCATGATGGAAAGACAAGAACTATGTTGTGTATGTTAGTGGAAGGAGACTACCTCGCACTCTTACCAAGGTAAGATAGTATTGAGGCAATCCACCAAGCCGAAAGCAAGATCAAGTGTATCGGGAACACACGCAAAACCACACGCAAAAGCTAGCAAATATGGTGTTAGGTGAGTGTTGTGGAAAGCCAAAAGACAAATCCAAGATCGAGTATGTTGTTAAAAGTGGGTAAGGTCCAAAAATCCAAATGTCAATGTGAAGATCACTATAAACACGGAAAAAGTTGTGGAACACACACACGAGATAAGCGGGGTTAGTGCAACCAAAAGTGAGCGGAAAAGTGTATGTATAAGTGCTCGGTGTCACACTAACACAAGGAAAGCCAAAGCTTCGGTTGCAAAGGAAGAGACAACAAGATTCACACGCGGCCTCTCTTCTCGTATCTCTCTTTTGCTTAAAAGCTTTTTCTCTTTTGTATATGGTGGCACTTGCACTCGTTTTTATCTTTGGTGGCACGTGGACACTTTTGTATGTATGGGCGTATGGATGTATGGATGTATGGATGTATGGTGCTACTCGCACTCTTTTTGTGTTTTTGGGGCTTTTTCACGCACTATGTTAGCGTTAGCCTCGCTTTTGCTATCTTGCCACACGAGTGTTTGCTTGGATGCCTTACTCAACGCGACACACACACCTCACAATGCGGGGCCACGTGCAATGTCTCGCAACACTAGACAAGCAATGCTCAATGGGATAGATCGCAAAAGGAAGAGGGGTTACAAGGTGAAAGCTGCAAGTTATACCTGCGATGGTGGTGGTGGTGGTGGTGGTGGTGGTGGTGATCGCCGGAAAACGAGGTCGAAGGGGGCGCGAAGATGCGCCCGGTCTGGGGCCCGGTTGGACCGGATCCTGGACCGGCCTGTCCGGTTGCCGCCCGGTCGACCGGGTTCTGGGCTGGCTCGTCCGGTCTGGGGCCCGGTTGACCGGGTTCGAAACCGGATTTCGTGATTTGGAGTTTTCTCTCTCCTGTTCTTCCCCAAACCAAATCCAAATCGACCAAAACAAAGAGAAACAATGGAATTGGAGGCTCAAAGTTGGGGAAATAGTAGATCAAGCACAACAACACCAGATCCACGGACCAAAACCACTCAAAACGCAACAAAATCACAGATTGGTCAAGAGGCAATTTGGGGCTATTTTTGGGGATTTTTTTGGAAAATTTTCTAGGAACGAAATCGGGTGGGTGGAAGGTCAAATCCGCGGTAACCAAGAGCTGCTGATACCATATGATGAGGTCTAAGACCCCGTGTGTGGCCCGATCTCGCGGATTGACTTCGAAACCAAGGGGAGAGATGGGAGAACGCGAGGAACACGAAGAACACGACGAACACGAGGAACTCTGAGACTCACGCACGCACACCAACCCGATACACCCGATGCTTACCTCCGTGGCTCGATGGACCACACCAATAGAATCTCCGAGGAAGAGGCCGTGGCAGAATTCCCGGAGAGAGATTGGGGTTGGAGAGGAAGAGCTTGGTGAGGGAGAGAGAGTAACTAGTACTAGAATCTCACTGAACAAAGTCAACAACCAAGGTGCCTTGATTACAGAGGGATGATACCCAAGGGAGACTAAGCTTAAAGGTAGGTTTGAGTTCAAAACAAGTCTAAAGAGTAAAGGAGGGGTCCCAGCTACTTATATAGGCACACATGGCCAGCAAGGGCGAACAGGTACGCGAATGGATAAGTTAAGGCAGTTTGGTGGGGCATTCCCGTCAGATCCGGTTTGGGTCCGGTCTGACCGGGCCTGTGACCGGGCTGTCCGGTCATGGGTCCGGTCTGACCGGGCTCGTGGATCGGGCTGTCCGGTCATGGGTCCGGTCGACCGGGCGCAAACCGGGAATCTGCGAAGAATCCGGTCCTGGGTCCGGTCGTCGTCCGGTACGAGGGAGCTGGCCCGGTTTGCGCCCGGTTGACCGGGCCTGTGACCGGGGCGTCCGGTTGTGGGTCCGGTCTGACCGGGTCCTGGACCGGCCAGCGTCCGTCTCTTCCTTGGAGCGCTTCGAGCGACGTCGGCTTCGACTTCATGATCATCTCCTTGTCTAGCTGCTTCTCTCCCTCCCTTGACCTTGGCGTCTCCTCCTCTCCGGGGTCTTGACGCGCCTTGTACCTAATGACACATAGCACGTCGGCATGAGGTAGCAATCCATCCAAAGGGGTACCAAGATCAAGGGTGGTGAGGAGCGAGTTCACCTCATCATGTAGAGCTTTGACTCGGGCTCGTGTCATCGGTCCACTTGGGGGACTTGTTGGTCTTGGTGTAGCGATGTCGGTGACCGGGGCTACATCAGGCCAGGTGTAAGATCCAAGCCAATCACTGCCTTCTCCGTGACCCTGCAAACCCACCCTTTTGTCCACCCGTACACCCCCGGTAGACATCTCCCGATCATACGGCTTTACCCACAGTGTACTTTGGACAATCCCTCATAGACGGTAGAGCCAGTAATCCACACGGATGGGGATTTAAAAGGCCATCCCAACCTACGGCAGTGCCTCCAACACCCCGTAGCTCTATCAAGTCCGTTGGCGTGCAGGAGGGAAAAGATACAGCTGATTTCCCCAGAGCCATTATAGATCTTATGGTTAACGCGGTATGTACGGCGCTAGAATCACTGGACGGCATTGGTACTTAGTCCTAGATGAATAGTACCCGTGCAATGGAACCACCACCAATCAACACATACCATGGTTCCATTGCCCACCACATAGTCATATTCATAATTGTAAAATAATATTTGCTTTTCAATGCAAGAGTGATAAGTGTAGTACTTTGCATATAATTTGATAAAAATAATCAAATGACATGAGCAAGCGATGAACTTGCCTTTCTTGAATGCAAGATTATGCCGGAAAAAGCTTCGATACGTGGAAACTCCAAATTCTGAAATACCATCACTGTCTGGTAAGGACAATGTTTAAAGAACTGGCAAAGATGCTATAATGCATAGTATGAGATGCAATCGTCCCGAGCGTAACCTAACCTCAATGATTTAGGATGTATGATTTGTAAAGATTTCTTTAGGGTTTGTTGCACTTTTAGAATGGTTCTCAAACAAGGTTCTTATTAGGGTTTGGTTATATTAGCATCATAACCAAGTGATATAAGACATCATAACAAGCACACATATAAAGGACTTGTAGTTGAACAATATGTGAACATCGGTTGTCAATTTTAAGTGCTACAGGACATGGTTGATGATTACGTGTATGATACTTCAAAAGAATAACTTTTGAAGAACATATTGATTAAGAAATAATAAGTATTTCAAATAAGAACTATGGCTTCTAAGGTTTGATTGACATTTGTACTTCAGAAGAATAACTTTTGAAGAACATATTCCATTAGAACAAGAACTACTATACATAGGAGCTATGGCTTCCTAGCGTTTACTATTGGACTCATTTAGTTCCCTAATAGGAACTAGTTGGGTTCTTAAACAGAATTGGTCTATATGTAGCAAGTATTAGCAGGTTTATTACTATGGTTGATTATGGGTAACATATTAAAGAATCATGGTCAAGGTGTTGCTATAAGTTAGGGTTTACTATGGCTTCACATTTGCTTCACTAAGTAATCACTAATGGTTTCTAAGAAAAATGGTTTATTACTTTCTAAGTAGGGTTTAGTTGGATATGAGCATGTAATGTGAATTACTACACAAGGTTGGTACTAGGGTTCATCATTATGCTTCTACTAGGGTTTGATGGTTGAGGTTGGTTCTAATGGTGTGATACTAAGTATGATAATCAGTGGTGCTAATATATTAACAAGCTAGGGTTTGCTCCTAAGTGACACTAGTGGATCATATAGGTTTTAATTAAAAATAAAGACATGAAATGATAATCTTATGTGAATTGGTTGTATCCTAATGGATCATGAGCATGCATATATTTGTTGCTTAGCAAGGTGCTATAAGTAATGTGAGCTTTATATGATCATATGGGCTAAACCCCTAGGGTTTTAGGGTTGCACTAATTTAGGTTGATCACATGAAATAATGAGATCAAGGTTTATGTTTATGTTAGAATTAGGTTTCTAAATTATGGTACAACTCTTAAAATGATAATTGACAATAGAGATTTGGTCACTAATTACTTTGAAACAAAATTAATAATGGTTTTAGCATTTTATCAACTTTCACAAGAATTAATAATTAGGGCAACTCCTATTTAGGTTTAATTAAGAATAGGTCTTAACATTTGTTCTTAGGTCTTAAGCTAATTAAATTGTTAAATAAAGATTTTTAAGTAAACAAGTTTTTGAGTTACCAAAATAATAATATTAGCTTTTAGTATTTTCCTTGTTTTATTATTAGTTAAAGAAAAATGCAAAATGGCAATTTGCAAATTAAGGTTTATGAATTATTACTAATATTTAAGTTAATGAAACATGACAAAGAAAACTAATCTTAATATTTGATTTAGTTACTGAATAACTAATATTTAATTTTTAACTTATCTAATTTATTGAATTCAAATTGGGTTTTAAATAAATGAAAAGGTTTAATTCATAAAGTTAAAAATAAGTGAATTTTCATTTTGACACACATTTTTATTTTATATTTTATTTGGATAGAGTTTATTTTTGTGAGCATTTTGATATATTATTCATATTTTTCTGAGTTGAAATGAATTTTATCTATTTTGGCAAAGTTTTAGCATTTTTCTGGAATTTGAAATAAAGCAAAAATCTAAACGTACCGGTTCAAGTTATACCTACAGACACATACAGGTGTGGTCTAGCCAGGTCGGACGTCACGTTGGCGAAGACTGGTCAACAGCCACGCGCGGGACCTACTGGCCACGTCGGCCTGGCCGGTCAATGACCGCCGACGGTCAGCACACGACGGCGCCGCCGTTTTATGGCCTCCCGGGACGCGCGACTAGGGTTTTCCGACTCTCCTCGACATGCTGAGACTGATGATGGTGTCGGTTTCGCAAGGGGATCACCGGAGCTATCACCGGGGAGAGGTGCTGCGGCGGTGACTCCGGCGAGAAATCGAATCGGACACTATGATGGATGCTAGAACAAAATAAAAGGCTCCAGAGGTGCGTATGCTCACCCTGAGGTTGATGGTGTGCTCGATGGCGACGATTGGTGACGGTGGCGAGTCCTATTTTGCGGATTCAGGCGAGCCACTGTGAAAGGGAACGAGTCGAATCGCTCGATTGAGTGTTCTCGCTCCGAAGTGGCTTCTTCTTCGGTATGGTTGCTCCATTGAATCTTCAGGAACTTGATACTCCTGGTGCGAGTGGTTCTGAAAGCTTCTTCTAGGATGTGAATAGGCACTTCGCAATACGTTAAGTCCTTGTTGATATCCACCGATCGGTGATCAATATTTTTGAACACTTCGGTCTTCTCGGGCACTTCTAGAAACTTCCGGAGTAATGAGATGTGAAACACGTCGTGCACAGCCGACATTTCTTCCGGTAGTTCCAGTCGATAAGATACTTCTCCTCGGCGACTCAGAACTTTGAAGGGTCCGACATATCGGGGTGCAAGCTTTCCTCTGAGCTGGAATCTCTACATTCCATTAAGGGGGGATACTTTAAGATAGACAAAATCTCCGATCTCGAAGGTCATCTCTCGGCGTCTCTTGTCGGCATAACTCTTCTGTCTTGACTGAGCAGTCTTGAGGTATTCGCGGATCTTGTGCACCTTCTCTTCAGCTTCTCGAAGAACATCTGGTCCAAAGACTTGGCTCTCTCCGACTTCCGACCAATTCAGAGGGGTACGGAACTTCCTTCCGTACATGGCTTCAAAGGGGGCCATTTGTAAACTGGCTTGGTAACTGTTGTTGTACGAGAATTCTGCGTAAGGCAGGCAGTCTTCCCACTTAGATCCATATTCCAGTACACATGCTCTCAACATGTCTTCGAGTATCTGGTTGACTCTTTCAGTCTGTCCATCGGTCTGCGGGTGATATGCGGTGCTGAAATTCAGCCAGGTTCCTAGTCCTTCATGTACTTTCTGCCAGAATCTTGGGGTGAATTGGGATCCTCTATCTGACACAATTGACTTCAGGGTTCCGTGCAGGGCGACTATTCTGGAGATGTATAACTCAGCTAACTTTGGGCCTTGGTATGTGGTCTTGACGGGGATGAAATGAGCTACCTTGGTCAATCTATCGACTACTACCCAAATAGAATCATTTCCTCTGCTAGATTTGGGCAACCCAGTGATAAAGTCCATTCCTACTGAGTCCCACTTCCATTCTGGAATCTGCAGTGGCTGCAGCAGTCCTGCGGGTCACTGATGTTCCGCCTTGACTCTCTGGCAGAGATCACACTTGGCGATGTAGCTTCCAATTTCTCTCTTCATTCCATGCCACCAGAATTGTTCCTTCAAATCTTGATACATCTTGGTTCCTCCGGGATGGATGGAGTATAGGGTGTCGTGGGCTTCCTTTAGGATAACTTGCTTCAACTCTGAGTCTGATGGCACACATAGGCGTCCGTTGTACCAAAGAACTCCTGCTTCATCTTCGGTGAATCCCGGTGCTTTCCCGGCAGCTATTTGGCTCTTGATTCCGTCAATGCTGGCATTTCCCTTCTGGGCTTCTTTGATCTGGCTAATCAAGGTGGGTTGAAGCTATATGCTGGCTAGGAATCCTTCCGCCAGGATGCTCCTTGAGGTGACACACGTCTCCTGGGCTACTCTACCGACGCTAGGGTGACCCCAGACGACGGTTTCGTCTCCGACTCCGGTGGCAGAAACTGATCGTGGACGATGGTTAGGAGGAGCTAGAGAGAGATTGGAAGGATAGGAATGTACAAGGATGTCACGGCGCTCCTCTGGTTGTATTTATAGCCCCCGTCGAGGTCAGAACCGTCACTTCACCGGCGGCGACGACGGAGATGCGACGGTGACGGTGACGCACAGTTCGGGCGCGAATCTTGATACTTTTGGATAGGCTCGGACGCAAGAGATGTTCTGCGTGGATCTGAGAGGTCTGCAGCATCCGGGGTCAGGCTTATCGTCGACGAGGGACGTGGCCGGCGAGATCGTCGCGGTGTCGCTCACAGAGAAGAAGACGACGATGGTTTTCTTCTGTTCGGTACCGATTCGCTGCGTGGACCGTTTCAATGATGGGCTGGGCTGGTTTTGGGCTTCGATGCGGGCTGCTACGTGGGCTGCTACGGCCTGCCAGGTAAGGCCTCTATCTCTCTATTTTCTGTTTTCTTTTCTATTTTCTGTTTTTATATTCTGGTTTGTATTCAAATTTGATTTCTGGTTTGTTTTGCAGGTTTCTAAGTATTTGAATCTCATTAGGATTTGACAATAGTAACTACTGCATCATTTTTTTGTTCAAAACAAATATTTAATGTTGGATTAAATTAGTATTGTTGTGAGATTCATTAATTCCAAATTTAAAATTGACATGATTTTTATGTATTCATTTAAATTCCTTTTTATTTAGGAATCAAATATGTTTAATTTGATTTTCATGGTAAACATATATTTAGGTTTTGCTAATGTGCTTAACAACATTGGTTGTTCATATGCATTCTAAATTATGGCTAGAGTTTAAATTAAATAGTGTTGAGAATGGGATGAATCATGATTTTATGTGGAGGATAGTTCTTAGGGTTTAAGAAGATGATTTGTTAATCTTTATGATTACTAATCTTGACTCAATTTTTTTAGTTTAACTCAATTAAGATAAATCCTATGCTCCTCAAATTCAATTCACTTGCTAAGGTGATGGTCCAAACTATGATATATTTTTCCTATTTGGTTAACTAAGCAATTTACTTGGAATACCAAATAGAATTGGATATTTGTTTCCCTCTACTCACCATATGGCATTTAGTCCTAAGTATATATGGCTTAGTTTATACTTGTGATCAATGATACACAAGTTAGGACATATTATTTTATGTGGAGCTAATCCTATGTGAAAGGACTAGGGTTTTGGTGATTGTTGTGGGTATACTTCATGGGTGTACCATCGACAGTGCCTAGATCCGGCAAGCCCGGGTGGCCCATAGATGGTGTTGTGGCGTGTGGCCCATCGGGCGGCCCAGTTGCGGTTGATCCTAAAGGATGAAGTCCAGCCCAGGAGAGGGAAGCCGGATCCAACCAACCTTCGGAGGAAGTCGGATCCATGGAGGCCCATAAGGAACCCGGATCCAGTACGACGTATAAGGGAAGGCGGATCCTTGACGTACACGGCAAGACATTGTACCGTAGTTAGGCAAACTGTAATCTGGCTAGGACTCTCCATGTAAACCCTAGATCCGTGCGTCTTTATAAGCCGGATCCCGGGAGCCCTAGAGGCACAACCACAACTCATTGTAACATCGCGAAAGCGCCCAGATAATTCCAGACAAGCAGCAGTAGGCCCTATCATCATGTAGGTGTTCCGAAGCTGGGTAAATCGCGTACCACCGTCCCGTGTGCACTCCGCCCTATGGCCCCTACTTCTTCTCCCCCTCGTGAGGATCCCTCCTCCGAGGCACCGTCGATTAGGCAACGACAGTTGGCGCCCACCGTGGGGCCTGCGGCGTCTGGAGGCCGGAACCGGGAGGGTTCCGCCATGGGAAGCTACGACGACACCATCGCTGTGGGGCGCGTCCTTTACACCGGAAATCTGCCAATCGTCCCTCTGGATGAGTGCTGGATTCCGGCTAAGACAAACCCCGTCAAGCTCTCCATCGTCCCAGTCGGCGGCATACACATCTTCATCGGGGAAACCGTCGATTCCGACGGAAACCCACTGGTAAGTAACGCAGACGCGACCACCGCTGAGCAGGACGCAGTCGCGAAGATCCGATCTGAAATGCAGGAGCTTCCCAAGGAAGATTCCTCCTTGGATCAGGAAAAATCAAAACCCACCCAATCCGCCCCTGAGAAGGAAATAAAGGTGGAAGACCAATGCAGATCCGCCTGGGTCTCCCAGGTGTTAGAGAAGCAAAGGTGTCACTTTGTACACTTCTTAGCCCATACTGCCGGAACCGCCCCTCAAGAAGTCGGAGCTGGTCCCGAGCAGGTCGAGGTACCGGAAAACAACGCTGCTCCGGATCAGCACGAAGCTATCGGAGAAAGCGGAACTCCGGTTGAAGAGTCGATTCTAGGCAACCTAAGCCCAATTTCTGGGGATACCCCCTCCATGGACACTGAAGAGTTCGATCGCAAGGTGAAGGAATACGGATACGGTGATCAGCCTGAAGTTGAATCCGCCCAGCCTAAACAGGTTCTCGCAACCCTGGCGGCGCTGGATCAACGCGAATCGGAGGATGAAAACACCCACTCTGACCCACAGCCATCCCACGCAGGATCTCCGCTATCGCGGGAACGACCGCATAAGGAAGTCTTGTCCCCAGAGGAGCTGGTTGAGCAAGCAGGCATGGAGGCAATCGCACACTCGGAAATACTCAACAAACCCATCGCTCCCGAAGACGCAGAAGCGCTAGAAGCTAAGAGGATAGAGATGCTGGCCACAGCCCAAAAATTCGCTCGAACCGCAGCTGCAATGATTGACGAGAGGAAGGAGGCCGCGAATTTCGTGGACGGCTTTCTCAAGCGTGAGCAGGAGGTGGACGAATCACTGGTGAAGGTCAAGCAACTCCGGAAGCATTGGGAGGACAAGATCACTGAGGCTCAACAGGAGATCGATAAGATCCGGTGAGAAACCATAGCTCCTCGTAAGATCACCTTTGCAACTCCGACCGAGCAGCAGTCGTACGCCACTCCGAAAGACAATATGAAGAAGGCTGCGGAGATCTTGAAGAAAAAGGACGAGGAGATCAACATCAACTACGTCCGTACGCTTGTTGCCTCAACAATGAAGCAGCAGAGCAAGGCAGATACTTCGCACAAGTTGGAATCCAACCCGGAGCATTGCGTCTCTACCGCGCAGAAGGACGCCTATGAAAATCACCATCGAGATGACGAATCGTGAACCGGATCCTCGGAACGCAGAAGGAAAACCAGAGAACACCCAAATCCAATCCATGTACCATCAAAGATGCCTCCGTCAGATCCAAGAAAGGGAAAGGATGCAATGTACACTGGTAAGGACAAGTACCGCAATCCCTCATCTCCGCCTAACGGATATCCGCGTCCTCCACCTCCTCGTCGCCGTAGTCCAGCCGGAAACACCAGGCCCCATGGGCCTGGCGGAATCAATATCCGCGACAACGTGCTGCCTTCAAGGAACAGGACCAGGGAGCGAACACCGGAACCTCGTCGGAGCCAGAACAATGACCGCGAGCCGGAGCACAGGAGGAGTCGGAACGAAGAACGCGACCCAGAGCCTCGCAGAAGCCGGAACGGCCACGACAGCCAGCACCAAGGTGAAGGCAGCCATCGAAGCCGGAGCCAGCATCACGTAGGGCGAGGAGAATCTGAAGGTGGAAGCAAAAGGTCGGACCGGCCCCCTCGCAGGTCTCCCTCACCACCACCTAGCGGTGGAGGCGGAGGTGGAGGCGGAGGCGGTGGCCGGAGATCTCGCTCACGCTCAAATCCCCCCGCCACGGCTCGCGTGATGCGCGGGAACGCCTCAACGAATACAGAACTGACTACATCGGCCCGAAGTGCTTTGGCAGGATGATTCGAGAGGAACCAAAGCCAAGGATGAACCTCAAGCTACCCGGAAACCTGAAGCATTATGATGGCACGGAAAGGCCGGATACCTGGATCGAAGATTACTACAATGCAGTAACCTTTGCCGGAGGAACCCCTAATATCGCCTGCCGCATGCTCCAGTTGTACCTTGTAGGTCCAGCCCGGATCTGGCTCAACGACCTCGAGAAGAACTCCATCTTTTGCGGGTTTGACCTGAAGACAGCCTTCGAGAAACACTTCAGGGGCACCTACAAAAGACCTGCCACAACAAGCGACTTGCAAGCATGTATCCAGAAGAAGGGAGAAACCTCAAGACACTTCCTCACACGATGGTTGGCATGCAGGAACGAGTGTGAAAATGTTGATCACACCACGGCCATGCACGCCTTCATAGGTGGATTGAAAAGGGGTGGATTGCTGCGGCACAAGCTTACTTGCTTGGCTAACGCGAACAAACTGACTTTGGATGACATGATCTCCATTGCCAGCGATCATACTACCGCCGATGACGACGCAGGCGGAGATCTAGCAGCTACAGCAATTCCCCTGCATTTGCAGAAGAAGAACCGTGACAACGGTAACAGCAGCGGCAACAAGCGGAAAAATCCCCCTGATGACCAGAAGAGTGGCGGATCCGAGATGGTCGCTGTAGCGTTCCAACGCGGAGGTCAAGGAGGCGGAAGAGGACGCGGCCGCGGAGGTGGAGCCGGCAGGGGCCAGCAGCGTGGCGATGAAGTCGCCGCTGCCGGATCCCGCGCCCCGCAAACCTACGAAGAGTACAGAGACATGCCCTGCCTAGCCCATCTGGATTCGGCTACGGGGAAGTCCACTCACACCAACCGCAACTGCAAGTGGGTCAATGATCTGAAAAATGACCCGAAAGCAGGATACAAGCGAGCCCGGAAGCACCGCCCACGCGGCAAAGAAGGCAAGGGCAAGAACAAGGACAAAGAGGAGGACAGTTCCGAGGCGATGGACAAGGATGATAACTCGTCGGACCCCAAAGCAGGATCCGCAGCTAAATCCAACCCTTTCGAGAAAAAGAGTGTAGGCGCGTACCACACCTTCCTCGGAACCCTAACAGTCCGCGCCACCAAGTCATCTTTCCGGATCCTGAACGCCACAGTTCCGGCTGTGCCGCAGTATGTCAGGTGGTCGGAAGTCCCGTGCACATTTGATTGGCAGGATCACCCTACCATTGTGCCGAAAGAGTGCTATGCCTTGGTTGTAAGTCCCCGCATAGACGGCTATGATTTCTCCAAGTGCCTCATGGATGGCGGAGTGATGTCTACGGGAGCTTCTATTCTTGTAGACAGTGTTGGGCCTCCAAGAGCGGAGGTTTGTAGAACAGCAGCAAGTTTCCCTTAAGTGGATCACCCAAGGTTTATCGATCTCAGGGAGGAAAAGGTCAAAGATATCCCTCTCAAGCAACCCTGCAACCACAAAGCAAGAAGTCTCTTGTGTCCCCAACACACCAAATACACTTGTCAGATGTATAGGTGCACTAGTTCGGCGAAGAGATAGTGAGATGCAAGTAATATGGATGAGTATGAGTGGTAATAGCAATCTGAATAAAATATGGCAGCGAGTAAACATGCAACAAAACAGTAAACAAACGGAGATTCGATGCTTGGAAGCAAGGCCCAGGGATCCTGCTTTCACTAGTGGACACTCTCAACAATGATCACATAATAGGACTACTCTACACCCTCTTGTTGGATGATGAACACCACTAATTGTGTAGGATTACACGAACCCTCAATGCCGGAGTTAACAAGCTCCACAATATTCGATATTCATATTTAAATAACCTTAGAGTGTAAGATAGATCAACACAATTACACCGAGAACTAACATAGCATGCACACTGTCACCATCACACTATGAAGGAGGCATAGATCATATCAATACTATCATAGCAATAGTTAACTTCATAATCTACAAGAGATCACAATCATAATCTACGCCAAGTACTACACGATGCACACACTGTCACCATTACACCGCGGAGGAGGAATAGACTACTTTAATAACATCACTAGAGTAGCACATAGATGATATTCAACTAGATCACATAAAGAGAGAGATGAACCACATAGCTACAGCGGAGCCCTCAGCCCCGGGGGTGGATTACTCCCTCCTCATCATGGAGACAGCGATGGCGGTGAAGATGACGGTGGAGACGGCGGTGGAGATGACTCCGGGGGCAATTCCCTGTCCTGGCAGGGTGCCGGAACAGAGACTTCTGTCCCCCGAATTGGAGTTTCGCGATGTGGCGGCGCCCCTAGAGTCTTTCTGGAGTTTCGTCAATTGGTGTCGAAGTTTTAGGTCATGACGGCTTAAATAGGCGAAGAGTCGGAGTCGGAAGAGTCCCGAGGGGCCCACCCCATAGGGCGGGGTGACCACCCTCCAGGCCGCGCCGGCCTATTGGGAGGAGGCCCTGGGCCTCCCCCTGGCTTGCCCTTCTGGCTCCGTGAGTCTTCCGGCGAAATAGAATTTCTGTAATTTTTCTGGATTTTTCCGAGCACTTTGGTTTTTGGGCCTTTTCTGCAATAAACAGACATAATAAACAGAAACTGGCACTGTGGCATCTTGTTAATAGGTTAGTCCAATAAATGTCATAATATGATATAAAGTGCAAGCAAAACATGTAGGTATCATCAATAATGTGGCATGGAACATAAGAAATTATCGATACGTCGGAGACGTATCAGCATCCCCAAGCTTAGTTCCTGCTCGTCCCGAGCAGGTAAACGATAACAAAGATAATTTCTGGAGTGACATGCCATCATAACCTTGATCATACTATTGTGAACACATGTAATGAATGCAGCGATCAAAACAATGATAATTGACATGAGTAAACAAATGAATCATATAGCAAAGACTTTTCATGAATAGTACTTTCAAGACAAGCATCAATAAGTCTTGCATAAGAGTTAACTCATAAAGCAATAATTTCATAGTATAGGTATCGAAGCAACACAAAGGAAGATTAAGTTTCAACGGTTGCTTTCAACTTGTAACATGTATATCTCATGGATATTGTCAACATAGAGTAATATAACAAATGCAATATGCAAGTATGTAGGAATCAATGCACAGTTCACACAAGTGTTTGCTTCTTGAGATGGAGAGAAATAGGTGAACTGACTCAACATAAAAGTAAAAGAATGGCCCTTCGCAAAGGAAAGCATCGATTGCTATATTTGTGCTAGAGCTTTGATTTTGAAAACAAGAAACAATTTTGTCAACGGTAGTAATAAAGCATATGCATCATGCAAATTATATCCTACAAGTTGCAAGCCTCGTGCATAGTATACTAATAGTGCCCGCACCTTGTCCTAATTAGCTCGGATTACCTGGATTATCATTGCAATACATATGTTTTAACCAAGTGTCACAAAGGGGTACCTCTATGCCGCCTGTACAAAGGTCTAAGGAGAAAGCTCGCATTGGATTTCTCGCTATTGATTATTCTCAACTTAGACATCCATACCGGGACAACATAGACAACAGATAATGGACTCCTCTTTTATGCATAAGCATTCAACAATTAATAATTTTCTCATATGAGATTGAGGATATTGTCCAAAACTGAAACTTCCACCATGGATCATGGCTTTAGTTAGCAGCCCAATGTTCTTCTCTAACATTATGCATGCTCTAACCATTCTAGCGGTAAATCTCCCTTACTTCAGACAAGACGGGCATGCATAGCAACTCACATGATATTCAACAAAGAGTAGTTGATGGCGTCCCCAGGAACAGGGTTATCGCACAACAAGCAACTTAATAAGAGATAAAGTGCATAAGTACATATTCAATACCACAATAGTTTTTAGGCTATTTGTCCCATGAGCTATATATTGCAAAGACAAAGAATGGAAATTTAAAGGTAGCACTCAAGCAATTTACTTTGGAATGGCGGAGAAATACCATGTAGTAGGTAGGTATGGTGGACACAAATGGCATAGTGGTTGGCTCAAGGATTTTGGATGCATGAGAAGTATTCCCTCTCGATACAAGGTTTAGGCTAGCAAGGTTATTTGAAACAAACACAAGGATGAACCGGTGCAGCAAAACTCACATAAAAGACATATTGTAAACATTATAAGACCCTACACCGTCTTCCTTGTTGTTCAAACTCTTTACTAGAAATTATCTAGACCTTAGAGAGACCAATTATGCAAACCAAATTTTAGCAAGCTCTATGTATTTCTTCATTAATAGGTGCAAAGTATATGATGCAAGAGCTTAAACATGAGCACAACAATTGCCAAGTATCAAATTATCCAAGACATTTTACCAATTAATACATGTAGCATTTCCCGTTTCCAACCATATAACAATTAACGAAGCAGTTTCAACCTTCGCCATGAACATTAAAAGCTAAGAACACATGTGTTCATATGAACCAGCGGAGCGTGTCTCTCTCCCACACAAACATTTATTCAAACAGAAACAAAAACAAAAACATACAGACGCTCCAAGTAAAGTACATAAGATGTGACCGAATAAAAATATAGTTTCAAGAGAAGGAACCTGATAATTTGTCGATGAAGAAGGGGATGCCTTGGGCATCCCCAAGATTAGATGCTTGAGTCTTCTTGAAATATGCAGGGATGAACCACCGGGGCATCCCCAAGCTTAGAGCTTTCACTCTTCTTGATCATATTGTATCATCCTCCTCTCTTGACCCTTGAAAACTTCCTCCACACCAAACTCAAAGCAAACTCATTAGAGGGTTAGTGCATAATCAAAAACTCACATGTTCAGAGGTTACACAATCATTCTTAACACTTCTGGACATTGCACAAAGCTACTGGAAGTCAATGGAACAAAGAAATCCATCCAACACAGCAAAAGAGGCAATGCGAAATAAAAGGCAGAATCTGTCAAAACAGAACAGTCCGTAAAGATGAATTTTAAAGAGGCACCAGACTTGCTCAAATGAAAATGCTCAAATTGAATGAAAGTTTCGTACATATCTGAGGATCACTCACGTAAATTGGCATAATTTGCTGAGTTACCTACAGAGAATTTTGCCCAGATTCGTGACAGCAAAGAAATCTGTTTCTGTGCAGTAATCCAAATCTAGTATGAACCTTACTATCAACGACTTTACTTGGCACAACAATGCACAAAACTAAGATAAGGAGAGGTTGCTACAGTAGTAACAACTTCCAAGACTCAAATATAAAATAAAAGTACTGTAGTAAAATAAACACATGGGTTATCTCCCAAGAAGTGCTTTCTTTATAGCCATTAAGATGGGCTCAGCAGTTTTAATGATGCACTCGCAAGAAATAGTATTTGAAGCAAAAAGAGAGCATCAAGAGGCAAATTCAAAACACATTTAAGTCTAACCCATTTCCTATGCAAAGGAATCTTGTACACAAATGAATTCATGAAGAACAAAGTGACAAGCATAAGAGGATAAAACACGAGTAACTTCAAGATTCTCAACATAAAGAGGGGAAACTTAATATTATTAAGATGCATATAACCATGTTTCCCTCTCTCATAATAACTTTCAGTAGCATCATTGATGAAATCCACAATATACCCATCACTTAAAACATTCTTATCATGGTTCATATGCATAGAAGTATCATTAATTTTGGCATAAGAAGAGTTCTTCTCATTAATAGTAATTGGAGCAAGATTATTATCAAAAATTTGAACATGGTAAACAAGTTGCGTATTAAGGGAATTGTTTTTGGTAATCAAATCATGACTATGACAAGTTTCATAAGGATAGTTATAACCTATATCATAGCATTCTTTATAATAATCATCAAAGGTCGGAGGCACAGTGTCATCATAAGAAATAGAATAGTTATCTTTCACAGTCGGTTTATCTATGACCATACCATCATTGTTATTAGAAGGAGATGTATCAAACACATAATGATCAGTAGAAAAAGGATTTTCAAACACCTCTTCCCCAAGCTTAGAGCTTTCTATATCATTATGGGAGGAAGCATGGATAGCACTGACACTATGGCAATTATTATCATCATCATTTTCAGAATTAGTTTCCCAGAGATTTGCAATATCAAAAGTAGTGTGCTCATTCAAATCATGATCACTAATGTATGTAAAGGGCATAGGAAGATCATTGTATTCAGATTCATTATCATAATAATCATTAGGAGCAACATACTTACGGTTACCTAGCGTTATCTCATTCACGCGGGGATATGTCGTTACCTCTTTCTCTTTATTCTCCTTCTTCCTCTTCTTCTTCTTCGTTCCCTTCTTCTTCTTCTTCTCTTCCTTCTCCTCGTTCCCTTCTTTAGGAGGAAGAGGCTTGAAGGGTGGCTTGTCCGCATAACCTGATTTACTTTCAGAAACAATAGAAGAAACTTGGGAGGATTCCTCCTTTTCATTAATTAGTTCAAAACACACAGCGGTCCTATCATATTTTGGCAAGGTGTCATCTTCTAAAATATTTTGTATGTAAGTATTTGTATGGCTATTATCAATGCAATAAGAAAAACACCCATGCAGGACGTCATCAATATCAAGATCACTCATATGTAACAAAGAGATTTTTCTCGATAGCTCTTCACACCACAAAAATAAAGTAAGTTCATCATGCTGATTAAGAGTAATTTCATCATCACAATACAACTTTGTAGCACTCATGGGGTTCAGATTATCATTGGAGGAGCATTGAAAATTAAAATGACCCACTCTATGGCAAAGTTCACAAATAAAAGGATAGAGGGCACACACTTTTTTACCAAGATCATCTAGAGCCCTAAACCACTTTCTAGTTTTTTCATTAATATGATGGATACAGTATTCATCTTTGATTTGATTAATTCCACAAGGTCTATGCATTCCACAAAAATTAACATGCTTATAGGAAATAGCATTCTTAGGAGTTTGAGCATGCTTATTGCAATCATTAACAACAATTTCATTCTTCATGCAATCCTCTTTAAAAGGTTCATGATACTTATCAAAATTCTTCTTAGGCAATTCAAAATGAGAAGCAAAGGCTTTATAAAGATTTGCAGCAACTTGAGAGTCAAGACCATAAGTAGCACTCATATTTCAGAATTTATCAGTATCCATAAAAGCTTCAATGCATTCATAATCGTAATTTATACCTGACTCTTTACCTTTGTTGTTCTCCCATCCTTCAGCATTCTCCTCAATCCGATCAAGAAGATCCCACTTAGCTTCAACCTCCTTGCTTGTGAAAGATCCCTCCGAACAGGCATCCAGATAGTCCTTGTGTTGTCCTGAAAGCCTCGCATAAAAATTGTTAACAATAACATTACGGGGGAGCTTATGAATGGGACATTTGAGCATTAGTGACTTCAATCTCCCCCACGCTTGGGAAATACTCTCTCCATCACGAGGATAAAAGTTATAAATGTAATTCCTATCAATATGCACTTCATGAGGAGGATAAAATTTAGAATAAAAGAGGGATGCAATTTCCTCCCAACCAAGAGAATGACTATTCTTAAGCAATTTATACCAATGCGCCGCTTTACCAGACAGCGAAATAGAGAATAGCTTCTTTCTCACTTCATCCATAGAGATACCTGCACACTTGAATAGCCCGCATAATTCATGCAAAAAACAGTAAATGATCTCCAGGATGGACAGTTCCATCCCCTTCATAGCGGTTATCCATAACACGTTCAATAATTTTCATAGGTATTTTATACGGAATACTTTCAGCAGGTGGATTTAAAATATCAGAAGCATCATTAGAGTTATCGCATATGGGAGATAAAGCATTATCAGAGCAAAATATTTCTTCCAAAGCTGAGGAGCAAAAAAATTATTTTTATATAAACTAGCTTCCCCAAGCTTAGACTTATCCATAGCATTAGCAGTGATTGCGTTCATACCAATAACATTGCTACTAGCATGCAAATGAGGTTCCATAGGTTCTTTAATTTTCGCATCACACAATTCATGTCTTAACTCAGGAAATAAAATAAGAAGCTCATTGTTGTCCATTATGCCTAACTAGTGTAAAACAAGAAACAAAAAGATGCAATTGCAGGATCTAAAGGAAATAGCTTCGAACGCTCACACAATGGCGCCAGAAAAGTACTGTTACCTGGAACCGGAGTATGAGTGCCTTTTACCTTTCCTCCCCGGCAACGGCGCCAGAAAAGTGCTTGATGTCTACGGGAGCTTCTATTCTTGTAGACAGTGTTGGGCCTCCAAGAGCAGAGGTTTGTAGAACAGCAGCAAGTTTCCCTTAAGTGGATCACCCAAGGTTTATCGATCTCAGGGAGGAAGAGGTCAAAGATATCCCTCTCAAGCAACCCTGCAACCACAAAGCAAGAAGTCTCTTGTGTCCCCAACACACCAAATACACTTGTCAGGTGTATAGGTGCACTAGTTCGGCGAAGAGATAGTGAGATGCAAGTAATATGGATGAGTATGAGTGGTAATAGCAATCTGAATAAAATATTGCAGCGAGTAAACATGCAACAAAACAGTAAACAAACGGAGATTCGATGCTTGGAAGCAAGGCCCAGGGATCCTGCTTTCACTAGTGGACACTCTCAACAATGATCACATAATAGGACTACTCTACACCCTCTTGTTGGATGATGAACACCACTAATTGTGTAGGAATACACGAACCCTCAATGCCGGAGTTAACAAGCTCCACAATATTCGATATTCATATTTAAATAACCTTAGAGTGTAAGATAGATCAACACAATTACACCGAGAACTAACATAGCATGCACATTGTCACCATCACACTATGAAGGAGGCATAGATCATATCAATACTATCATAGCAATAGTTAACTTCATAATCTACAAGAGATCACAATCATAATCTACGCCAAGTACTACACGATGCACACACTGTCACCATTACACCGCGGAGGAGGAATAGACTACTTTAATAACATCACTAGAGTAGCACATAGATGATATTCAACTAGATCACATAAAGAGAGAGATGAACCACATAGCTACAGCGGAGCCCTCAGCCCCGAGGGTGGATTACTCCCTCCTCATCATGGAGACAGCGATGGCGGTGAAGATGACGGTGGAGACGGCGGTGGAGATGACTCCGGGGGCAATTCCCCGTCCCGGCAGGGTCCCGGAACAGAGACTTCTGTCCCCCGAATTGGAGTTTCGCGATGTGGTGGCGCCCCTGGAGTCTTTCTGGAGTTTCGTCAATTGGTGTCGAAGTTTTAGGTCATGACGGCTTAAATAGGCGAAGAGTCGGAGTCGGAAGAGTCCCGAGGGGCCCACCCCGTAGGGCGGGGTGACCACCCTCCAGGCCGCGCCGGCCTATTGGGAGGAGGCCCTGGGCCTCCCCCTGGCTTGCCCTTCTGGCTCCGTGAGTCTTCCGACGAAATAGAATTTCTGTAATTTTTCTGGATTTTTCCGAGCACTTTGGTTTTTGGGCCTTTTCTGCAATAAACAGACATAATAAACAGAAACTGGCACTGTGGCATCTTGTTAATAGGTTAGTCCAATAAATGCCATAATATGATATAAAGTGCAAGCAAAACATGTAGGTATCATCAATAATGTGGCATGGAACATAAGAAATTATCGATACGTCGGAGACGTATCACAGAGCTAGCCTAAACATCATGTACCTGGAGACTCTGGAGCGGATGAACCTTACCAAGGAACAGCTCAAACACAGAAACACTGAGTTTCATGGCGTCGTTCCGGGTAAAAAGGCGAATTCCCTCGGCAACATCACACTTCCCGTGGCCTTCGGCGATGTTCATAATTTCCGCGAAGAAAGGATCACGTTTGAGGTCGTGCCCTTCAAGAACTCCTACCACGTCATCTTCGGCAGGTCCACCTACCACAAGTTCCACGCAAGAGCGTGCTACATCTACAACAAGCTCAAGATTCCCAATGGTACGATTACCGTGTCCGGAGACTACAAAAAGGCTCATGAGTGCGAGTTGGGCGAAGCCGCCTTCGCAGAGTCTGTGATATCTGGAGAGGAGCTGAAAGGCTACAGAGTTGCGGTGGATCCGACTGAAATGCAGACCACCAAGAAACAGATCTCCAAGCAGAAAAATTCCTTCAAGGCCGCGATAGAGACCAAGAAAGTCAACTTCAAGGAAGGAGACACTACCAAGCAGGTCTCAGTCGGAGCCAACATGGATCCCAAATAGGAAGACGCGCTCGTCGAGTTCCTCCGCGCTAACATGGATATCTTCGCATGGCAACCTTCTGACATATCCGGAGTACCAAGGGAACTCGCCGAGCACTACCTCAACATAAACCCGGGGGCTAAACCGGTGAAGCAAGCTATGCGACGCTTTGGAGACAAGAAGCGCCATGCCATAGGAATGGAATTAGCAAAGTTACTAGAGGCAGGTTTTGTAATAGAAGTTATCCACACTGATTGGGTCGCAAATCCCGTCCTTGTACCCAAAAAGAATTCTGAAATACTAAGAATGTGCATCGATTACTCTGGCTTGAATAAGCATTGTACGAACGATCCGTTTCCCCTACCGCGCATTGACCAAGTCATTGATTCGACGGCAGGGGCGGAACTTCTGTGTTTTCTTGACGCATATTCCGGGTATCACCAGATCCGTATGAAGGAGTCCGACCAAAAGGCGACCTCATTCATCACCCCATTTGGTACTTACTGCTATGTTACTATGCCTTTTGGCTTGAAAAACGCAGGTGCCACCTACCAACGTACGATGCAGCGATGCCTGAAGGACCAAATTGGCCGGAACGTGCACGCCTACGTCTACGACATCGCGGTCATGACCCGGAAAGGATCCGACTTGAGCAGCGACCTCACAGAAACCTTTGAGAATCTCCGACGGTACAAGATGATGTTGAATCCGCTGAAGTGCGTCTTTGGCGTTCTAGCCGGAAAACTCCTTGGATTCATTGTCTCTAACAGGGGCATTGAAGTTAACCCGCAGAAAATCAAGGCAATCTTGTGCATCAAAAGGCCAACTTGTCTCAAAGATGTGCAACGACTAACTGGTTGAGTTGCAGCAATCAGCAGGTTTGTTAGCCGTTTTGGCGAGAAGGCGCTACCCCTATACAAGCTATTGAAGAAAACAGACAAATTTGTCTGGGATGAGGCAGCAGATGCAGCACTTCAAGGGTTGAAGGAAATACTCACCTCCCCACCTATCCTAGCAGCACCAGGAGAGTCAGACCTATGCTCCTTTACCTGGCAGCTACCAACAGAGTCATCAGCCTCGTCATCGTGGTGGAGCGACAGGAAGAAGGACACGAGTGTGGAGTCCAAAGGCTAGTCTACTACATTAGCGAAGTGCTTACGGAATCCAAACAATGATATTCTCACTTTCAAAAGTTAGCCTATGGAGTATTCCTAGGTAGCAGGAAGCTGAGACACTACTTCCAGGAGCATCCAGTAACAGTCGTGAGCAAAGCTCCGCTGTCAACGATTCTCAACAACGCTGACGCAACAGGACGCACAGCAAAATGGGGCATTGAATTATCCTCCTTCGACATCAACTACAAAGCCAGGACTGCAGTCAAGTCCCAGATATTGGCAGATTTTGTCGCGGATTGGACTGAAGCTCCGGATATAAACTTGGAACCGGAACCAGAGACATGGGTTATGCACTTCGATGGATCCAAGCAGCACCAAGGCTCAGGAGCCGGAGTCACCCTGAAGTCCCCTACCGGAGAAGAACTGCGGTACGTTCTGCAGATCCACTTCGAAGCTACAAACAATATGGCGGAATACGAGGCTCTACTACACGGACTGCGCATCGCTAAGGAGATTGGGATCAAGCACATCATCTGTTGCGGAGATTCCGACCTGGTGGCACAGCAAGTAGCCGGAACCTGGAACGCCAGAAACTCCGTCATGGCGGCTTACAGAGACGAAGTTGACGAGATCGCCAAATGCTTCCTCGGATACGAAGTCAAGTACGTCAGGAGAGACGATAACACAGCGGCAGACATGCTATCCAAGCTCGGATCCGGCAGGAAGCCAATTCCGCCTGGAATTTTCCTGGAGCATCTCGTGAAGAGCGCTAACCCGGAAAACCCGGAGGTGGCAGTATCTCCGACTAGAGAAGTGATGTTTATCATTCCGGCTTGGACACAGCCCTTCCTGGACTACCTCATTGATCAGAAGTTGCCAGAGGACGAGGTCCTCGCACGAAAGATCATCAGACGAGCAAGATCCTACACAATCGTTTACGGACAGCTCTACAAACGAAGTGCAACATGAGTTTTTCTCAAATGCGTCTCTAATCAAGATGGTATTGAGATACTCAGAGAGATCCATGCAGGGGATTGCGGGCATCATGCCGCTCCTAGGTCACTCGTTGCAAAAGCTTTTCGGCTTGGGTTTTACTGGCTCACAGCTAAAGAAGATGTTGACAAGCTGGTTAAGACCTGCCGAGGTTGCCAGTACTACGCTACTCAACCAAACGCTCCAGCCCAAGAGCTTAAGACCATCCCTATCACCTGGCCATTTGCGGTCTGGGGGCTCGATATGGTTGGTAAGTTAAAAAGATCATCTCCTGGCGGTTTTGAATACCTCCTAGTCGCTGTTGACAAGTTCAGTAAGTGGATCGAGGCAAAGCCAGTGAGAAAAGCCGACGGTGCTACGGCACTAAAATTTGTTTGCAGCCTCGTGACGAGATTCGGCATCCCACACAGCATAATCACAGATAATGGCACAAACTTCGCACAAGGAGAATTGACGGATTACTGTGAGGAAGTAGGGATACGGCTGGACCTTGCCTCTGTGGCCCATCCACAGTCCAATGGTCAGGTCGAAAGGGCTAATGGTCTAATATTATCAGGAATTAAGCCACGCCTTGAAGAACCACTGCGACGCGCAGCTGGAGCTTGGGCTGATGAGTTGGATTCTGTCTTGTGGAGTTTACGAACTACCCCTAACAGGTCAACCGGATTTACTCCCTTCTTCCTGGTATACGGATCCGAAGCCGTGCTCCCCTCTGACATCATCCATGATTCACCGCAAGTTTCCGCCTATAATGAAGAAACTGCTGACGAGGCCAGACAGCTATCTGTGGACTTGATCGAAGAAGCTCGGAACCTAGCCGACCAACGCTCCACCATATACCAGCAGAAACTCCGACGCTATCACAGTCATCGAGTTCGGAACCGCTCTTTCATGGCCAGAGACTTGGTCCTCTGCCTTTGTCAGGTGAAAGACCATAAGCTGCAATCTCCATGGGAAGGACCCTTTGTCGTTAGTAAAGTGCTTCACAACGGATCGTACTACCTTGTAGATTTCCGGGAGCTAAAGGACAGACCTGCTAATTGGTACCGGAAACGCAAGCGAGAGGATCCGGATGACATCTACGACGAAACAGATCGCCCTTTGAACATTGCACAGCTACGTCCTTTCCACACTTAGCAAAATTTTCCGAGTTAATACTCTGTAATAGTTATACATGATCAATGAAATAAAGCTTTTGGTTCACTCTTTGAGTCTTTTACCTCCTTTACTTGTTCATTTTTAGATCGTGTATGTTTTCCGACTAAAACCGCAGAGCTGGATATTTCCGCCTAGGCGTGTATGAAAGTTGTGATTTTCAAAAATCGTCCTTTAGGACGTAAGCTTAAGTTTTCTGGTGGAAATGTTTTCTGTTGCGAACTCATGGATTCCTAGTAGCGATTTCCGGCACCTTAGCTGGGGGCTTGTTTCCGCGGTTATTGACGGATTGCCATTGGGCTTCGTCGCCGCTGGCGAGCGTTTCCGGCTACAGGTCTTCCGGCTCGCGGAAGGTCAAGTGAGCAAGTCGGAAAACGTTGAAATCAGCACTTGCTTTCCGACAAAACGAAACATGCAAATAATATTAAAGGATAGCAGGATAAGTTTTTTCCGCCCATGCATAACTGTTTTGTCCCTAGCTACTTAAGAATTTAAGTTATCTTACAAACCCACTTCGGGGCCAAAATGATACATCATTGTCTCATTGTTTCACAGGATTTCTATTCGGAGGAATGATCCTCCTCAGACGCAACATAGGCGGAGCCATCGCCAGAGCCGTCGCCGGAACCAATGCAGGAGTCGCCATCAGAGCCTTCCTCAGACTGCTCAGCACTCGACCCGGAGCCCTCCGCGTAATATTCCACATCGCCATCTTCTTCGTCTTCCGCGTCTGAGAAGCCCTTGGGGAGATCATACTTGTGGTACCAGAACGAGTGGTTAACTCTCCTAACAAATAGTTGATCAAACCCTTGGGTTTCCGCGAGAATGGAGCGCATGTTGGCACCCTTAGGGGTGTCGCGCGCAACATTCACGAAGTTCATAGTGGGGAAGTGCGCCTTGCAGGTGGCTAAGACGAGGGAGGCGACTCCGCGAGCAGAAGACTCTTGCCAATCTTTGATGAACTCCGGCACCTGCTTCATCAGCTTGGACATAGTGTCAATCACTGTGGTCTTGGATCTCTTCAAAGACAAGGCCTTGGCGATTCCGCGACATGCTGCGAACAGCTCGTCAATGGAACTCCGCGCTTCATCATATGCCTCCGTCCTCTTGAGGGCTGACTCTTTGGTCCACTCAAAGCCAAGACTCGCTGTGGAATTGGTGATCAGTTCTTCCGCGGACATAGCAACATATGAGGAAGTCAGAACTACAACATGAAGGATACTTACGGAAGATCATCTTGTCGATAGCCTCCGCCTCCGCTTCTTGACTCTTATTTTTGGCCACTAAGGATGTTACCCTTTGCTGGCTCTTCTTAAGCTTGCCAGTAAGTTCCGCCATGTCGCGGGCGTGCTTTTCCGAGAGCTCCTTCCTCGCCAAAGTCTCCTTCTCGGAGGATTCTTTAATGAAGGTCTTGAGGGACTCGTTCTCCGCCTCGAGCACTTGGACTTTGGCGGACAGGTTGTCGATGGAAGGGCGCTTGGCAGTTTCTTCTGTAGGCAGAAAATCAAACATGTTATGCAGCATGAAAGTTTATAGAAAGACTCAATTACAACCCGGAGTTCTTACCGTTCAGGCGGGTCTCCAAGTGCTTCATAGCCTTTTGGCTATTCTCAGCATTCTGGCGCAGCCCCTCTATCTCCCTCATTTGCTCAAGCACATGGACGCGCAAGTCTTCGTGCAGCTTCCGCGTGTTCTGAGAAGCAGACAGGAGTTAGCCGGAAATTCAAAATTCTGGGGGCTGGCGAGGAGTTCAAAGTCTTGGATTGAGAAAATTTTAAATTTCCGCCTAAGGTACATATTGCAAAAAAACATCGGCTAACACATGTTACACGGAAAAAATGTCTAACCCAATGCTTGGGGGCTAGTGTTACCTGGCGCACGTCCTTGTGCTTAGCAAAGAAGACCTTGAGATCACTCTCGAGGTCGGAAAGCTCATGCATTTCCGTGTTCGCAGGTCCCCACACCTTGTCCATCATAGCGAAAACTTCCGTGTGGCGTTGTGAGAGAGGGAGCTTTTGCAGAGACGGAGTAGGGTGAGGGTGAGTCTGGGACGTGCCAGTCGCACGGATAAGCTGCACTTTCTGCTCATATTGCTCAGGCGTTGGCTCAGCTGAGGTGGCGGTTGGCTGCTCAGGCGGAGGTGCAGACGAGGATGCGCCCTTGCCGGAATCGCCGTGGCCAGTTGGGTCTTCGGGGAGGTCATCAATGTTGATGACGTCCTTGGGATCCGGCTTGGCGGTAGAGGAGGCCTTGGGCGGAACCTCGACTTCTGGTGTAACGGGAATGGAAGCCGGAGATGGTTTGGTTCTCTTCTTGGGGACCTTTGGGGTCTTGGGGGGCTGGCTTCCGGAACTTCTGTTGTGCAAAGGAAAAATCATAATGAATAAGTATGATTCATGATGACAGAGGGATTCTAATTCGGAAATCGAGCGCTTACCTGGAAGGCTTGAAAAAGTGGTGTATGTCAGGTTGAGCTCTGTTGCTGGTGTCGATGAGCTTAAGGCGCTTCTTCTCCGCCTCCGCCTTGCGGGTAGCCGCAGTGCTAAGCACTTCGCGGGCACGTTTGGCTGCAGGGCTGGAGGGAGCAGCCCTTTTCCTCTTGGAGGGGCGCGGAACCTCGGGAACCTCCGCCTCCGATGCGGCTTCCGGATCAGTGTTGCCCGCGTGAGGGACCCGGAGGAGAGTTCAGAGATCGCCTTCCTCGAGGGCTTCGAGCTAAGTTACCGAGCCAATACTTAGACAAAACTCTGATTGCAAAGAAATCAACGGTTGAGTCAAGACAACATACCGCAGTCCCGGAGCCGCTGGTGTGGATGTCCTTGTTACACACGTGAATATGAAGATCACGCGGAATCTTGATGAGGAGTCGGATCCGCTTGTCGATGGCGCCGGCGGAGAGGTTGTCCTTTGAGGCGCGCATAGGATCGTCGCGCCCAGTGTATTGGAACATCAGGCGATCCCGATGTTGAAGTGGTTGGATCCGCTTGGTGAACCAGGACATGGTGAGGTCTTTCCCCGTCAGGCCTTCCTCCGTCAGTTTGTAGATCCGCCTAACTGCACGAGTCAGCTGAGGCGACTCGGAAAGATGAGGACATTGCGTCCAGGCCGGATTCTCGCTAGCGGGGCTGTTCTTAAAGGGTGGCAACATCCTTTCGCTCGCCGGGTCAGAGACGTCCTTCAGGTAGAAGAAGCCTCCGGACCAATACCGCGCGGATTCATGGCGGACGGTTGGAGGATAGACGCGGCCAGGGCAGAGCATGAAGGTGATGGACCCGCAAGTGGCCAACTCGGAGGTCTGTCGGATTTTCTCCTTCTTGACGGAGAAATGGTATTGAAATAGAGGAAGTTCGGGAGGTACCCGGAGATGGCCCTCGCAAAGGGTGACGTGATTGCTGATCGCCAAGATACTGCTTGGGGATATGTTGTGGGGCTGGAGCCCATATGCCTTCATGATTTCCGAGAAGAAATCGGATGGCGGAAATGAGAAGCCACGCTCCACCAGTGCCTTGGTCACCACCATCTCTCCATCCTCGGGGGCTGGAGCCAGAGAACCCGGAACTGTCCGCCAGGATCCGGGACTCAGGAAGCCTTCCGCCTCGAGGTTCTTGAGTTCAGTCTCGGTGGTGGTGCAGGGCCACCATTTCCCTTTGGACTCGCTATCCCGCTGGCGAGCCTTAGATTTTTTGGCAGCCACTTCTTCTGCCTTTTGCTCCGCCTGATCTGCTCCGGAGGCTTTCCCGGGTTATAATAGGTTCCCTCGACGTTCTTGCCGGAATCCTTGGAAGGATCCAGCTGAACGGGGACGAAGGGCGGAGGGGCGGAAGCCAGGGGTGTTGCCATGATCGGCTCGGATGCAGGAGGTGGAGTTGTAGAAGACATCTGAAGAAAACATGGCGGAAACGCTAGTTTAGTCGGATCCAACGTCAAAGTCCTAAACTCATCCCTACCAACTACGGCGCAAGGGCGAAGCTCGAGAGCTTACCGGAATGGTTTCCGCGGTGGTCGGAGTCGCCGGCGACGAGGTTTTGGCGTGGTGGCTCGCTGAAGTTAAGAACAGGAAGAACACTGCGCGGCGGCGAAGTGACTCCGGCGAGACTCCGGCGAGATTCCGGCAAACTCCGGTAGGACGGAGGGAGAGCTCGGAGGCGGCGCTGCGCTGAGAGGAGAATGGGGGGGTGAATGAGGTGTTTAGGGTTAGACGGTGGATATTTATAGGCCGTGGGAGGAGATTCGTGCTCCGCATCCTGTGGTCGGAACGCAAGCGTCGCACCTTTGGATGCGCGACATGTGTCAAAACCCTAAGCGGTAAAAACGGCTAAGGATAAATTACCGCTCAAATCGCGCGAAAATGGCGCCAGAATTGGCGGAACCGTTTGAATCTTTTAAGGTTCCGGGAAGCGGCGTGAAGATAAGCAAACTCTTGTCCGCAAGCAGGGGAGTAACCCGGAGACATGTCATATGCTGTCGATGGATGAAGTCCCGCAGGATGGGGGAGTTTCCGACTAAAAGTTGGGAAAGAAGAAAATGTGAAGTTGGAGTTCTTCAAGTTTCTCCGCGTTACCAGTATTGCCGAAGACCATAAGGCGTTAGCAAGACGGAAACAGGAGGTGAAACTCGGAGAACTCTGGGGGCTACTGTTGTGGGTATACTTCATGGGTGTACCATCGACAGTGCCTAGATCCGGCAAGCCCGGGTGGCCCATAGATGGTGATGTGGCGTATGGCCCATCGGGCAGCCCAGTTGCTGTTGATCCTAAAGGATGAAGTCCAGCCCAGGAGAGGGAAGCCGGATCCAATCGACCTTCGGAGGAAGTCGGATCCATGGAGGCCCATAAGGAACCCGGATCCAGTACGACGTATAAGGGAAGGCAGATACTTGACGTACACGGCAAGACATTGTACCATAGTTAGGCAACCTGTAATCCGGCTAGGACTCTCCATGTAAACCCTAGATCCGTGCGTCTTTATAAGCCGGATCCCGAGAGCCCTAGAGGCACAACCACAACTCATTGTAACATCGCAAAAGCGCCCAGATAATTCCAGACAAGCAGCAGTAGGCCCTGTCATCGTGCAGGTGTTCCGAAGCTGGGTAAATCGCGTACCACCGTCCAGTGTGCACTCCGCCCTATGGCCCCTACTTCTTCTCCCCCTCGTGAGGATCCCTCCTCCGAGGCACCATCGATTAGGCAACGACAGTGATGCTTCATTATTTGAATTGTAAAATAGGCATGAGGCATGGTAGGTTCTACTTATAATCCAAAGTAATTCATGGATTGGAATTTCAATGTGTCTAGGGTTTTAGTAGTGATCACCAATATAATACACCACTAGGTTTAGGATGTGAGCAATAGTTAGGTTATGTTTAATTGACTAGGATTACTTCTCCTCAGTTAGGTATAAGTCTTGTATCAAGGCAATGCTAGGGTTGTTTCAAGTGTTTGGATAAGCAAGGTTTAAATACAATAGCATTACTACTCTACACAAGGCATGAGGATTGGTTTGGTTAACTACTAGTGATTTATTTATTATTTTATGAGAAGAATGAGATCTATTGATCACATATATAGGTTTAACTTATCATCTCAATTTATAAATTAAGATCATGCATTAGACATGATCAACTGATTCCTCACTAATCTCTCTTTATTATTCCTCTCATCACATTCACTTAGATTCTTAGGGTTTATGATCATCACCCAATTTGTAATGATCAAAGTATTGGCCCCATAATAATTCATTAGTGAATCAGAGTTCTCTCTCCAGGATCAAGTATAAGTCCATATACTTGAGTATACCTCTTTAGGTTGAGCTCTTCTGAATAGGTATGGTTCCTCTAGGGTGGATGATCATTACCAAGTTGTAATGATCACAACACTTGTCTCTCTATAATTACTAGAAGAATAGGTTCTTTCTTACCATCAAGTGTGAGCTAGGTCAAGTAGGGTTTAATACTTGACTTATATTTCTGGTATCATTGGTTAGTATCAACAAGTACCTCCATTGGATAAGGTTTAAATAGTAATCTACGTTATATTCAATGGATAGAATAAGCATATGAATGATTCTCTCCTTTCTCTAGGTTTAATGGTATGAGTTGGGAAACAAGGTTGGAATGGTCAAGGGTTAATGAAGAATGAATATGAATGTCCTTGGCTTGGGTTCAAGCATTGTAGTTGAAAAGATATACCATGTGACTCAGGTTTGGAATTACTTATTTAGTTGAAGGCATGGAAAAGATAAGTAAAGAATAGTTTCTTAATTAGTTGTGTTCATTGATTTATAGTTGAATAATTATTCATGTGTTGTTGTAAGGAATGTCATGTTGAGATCCTTTATAAGATCTTGTAGTTGATCCTTACTTAAGGTGTTGTTTGTTGTAAATCTACTTTCATTTGATCTAGCCCATAGATCAAATCATCTCTACCCAAAACAGGTTTTAGCAAAGATCACAGTGAAGTTTATAGCGCTTGACTTGATGATCTACTTCAATTCCAGCAAGTCAATTGAAACTTCAGTTACTGTGGTAAGTTTTATTTGAAAGCGCGAAAATTCCCTGGATCTTCTATGCATGAATGCAATGCACACTTTGGTGTTCTCTCATTTTGTAGCCTCTAAACCTGGGATATTCCAGCCTCTCCCCCTTAAACTGAACTTCGTCCCGAAGTTTGAACGCTCTCATGTTTCGGAACGTGGAACTGAATTGAACAGATCACAATCCTTTCAAACTCCATGGTGATCTCATTAGATATAACTAGCGAAATAGCCCGCGCATTTGCGCTCCTAGATGTGTAATTAAACATTTATAGATTTGGTTTCAGGCAACAATTGATTTATACGCGATTTTAGTAAGTCTTTTGTAATTAGAGCTATATAGCAAGAAGACAACATGGTTATACTCGATTAACATATAACTTTGATTAACCATCAGAGACTTTTACAAATAAGAGAAGCAATTTTGGCAATTTAATTTCATATAACATCTATTCCCACTCCGATAGTAAGGTAATCCTTTTTTTCCTGCAAAAAGTGGAGCTTACCTTTTAACTGAGATAACATGGTATATTGAAATTACTATTATTTTTGCACTCTTTTATCTACTAAACTTGCTTTGCTGCCTTTCATCTTCAGTAAATCATATTATATAGTTAAATATATATAAATGAATAGAGTCAAATATATTTTTCTAACCAAAAAAGACAAATATAGACATGAATAGATACAAATAACCTTCACCCAACGATGTTAATATTCATATTTTATTTTTTTCCTTTTCATATTTTCTTTATTTTAGATTGAATTTTTGAGCCGAATGTTTTTTGTAAATTGAATAATAATTAGAGCAATTGTTTGTCTTACACTTATATGTCGACATCACTCTTTATAAATTACATGCCAGTGGACAACTCTCTCGGCTGTTGAGCCGTCAATTTTTTTCATGACAATTCTTGTCAGCAAGGGCCTTCGGTATTTCTAACATTTGTTAGAATTGAACTTTCTCATTGCATCTCTCGTATGAATAATCGAATCTAACAAATAATCCCAAAATTAGTACCATGATAGCCAAAGAAACAACTCTGAATTGCTGAAGTGATACTTGTACATTGAAGTTTCAGTGTACTATACAATTGTTCCAAAGTAAAAGTACGTGATGGAAAAATACCATTGTATTGTCTACCATCAAGCGGGCCAATGTAGCACTCATATTTGTCAGCTGGAAGCACCATTCATAGTAAAATACAGGCATGCCATCTCCATTTGTTACAGAAAAATGTATTCAAAAGGGAAGAGAAGTATAAAAATAAGAACTCTATATATTTTCTCTATCGATCAAGCAATAGACGAATCAATTTCTGCAAGGAGGGAGCCCCCAGCAAATATATTACTGAATAAACAAAATCATATCATGTTTCTCTCTTAACTAATTAACCGATGCCAACACTGAAAGATATATGATGTATCAATTCAAAAAAAGTAGAACCCATAATTTATAGTATTTAACATTTCAGGAAAAGTTAATGTCAATGTGGCAAAAGTGATATATGGCACCACGTCACTGAAATAGGCTATAAAAGTAATAATCGTAACTATATTGGCTGACCTATAAACATGTAATATTAGCCAATGTTATTGTATAAGGTAAATTCAAATGTTCATCCATTTTTTGATTATCATCAGAGGTAGTTATGCACGACATTGTATCAAGCACTCCCGCTAAATCTGAAAGTAGATGCAGTGTACAGTATGATCCTCTTAATAGTTTGAACTACTGATTATATATCGATGATGCTTCAGATAAATTGACAATATTGGCATGGGAATATGGGTTGTTCAGATCATATAAATTCATGGACTATCTGAACTTGTTTTATTGATGTGAAAGCATGGCCCTTCTCATTCTCGGATTTGAACTACTCATAGCGACCGAAGACCTGAAACAAAAGGAAAAAAAAAATTAGCTTAGGTGATTAACACCTAGGTTCTTCTTCTATTGCAACAAAACATGTGAGTGCTCTATCTGAAAACCAACCTTCTCTTAGTTAGCCGGCAGAAGCTCAGAATAGCCAGGCGAACATTGTAAGCACCAAAAGATATTCTCCATTGCAACCAACGCGAATCTAGATTCCTATATATCCTTGGTGGCGAAAATATAATGACGCTGCACCGGCCTTCCTCCTTTCAGATCAACCTATCACCAGGTAAAAATATAAAGAATAGGTATATCTAGGTGATTTACTTGCTTGGGTGTCGATCGAGACTGTTGGCAGAAGCCAAAAGAAAGGACCTGACTGAACCTACAGCAGATTGGAACTACTCATAGTGACCGCATACCTGAAACAAAAGGGAAAATGATCGTATATTAGCATAGGTGATTAACACCTAGGTTCCTCTATTGCCATAAAACATGTGAGTGCCCTAGCTAAAAACCGACCTTCGCATTCATCTCACACGTACTTGCTGGGAGAAGCTCAAAATAGCCAGTCAAAACATCGTAAGCGCAAACAAATTTTGTCAACTGCAATCAATATCGATCTAGATTCGTGTCGATGGGTGGTCAAAACGTACTGACGCTGGCAGAGCTATGTCGCAAATGCATGGGTAATAAATTTTGTGACAGTTAATTTAAATTTTTTGACTAAATAAAAAAAATCAACTGCATGTTAGCGTAATAAACAGGGAGAATATATATTGTCAGATTGAAATTGGTGGAACATATTACCTCGTAGTTTACCTTTAATCATGCACGAAACAGTTGGACAAACAATTTCCGATCTCGTGGTCGTACATAGTTGCCGGAAGTTAATAATCGTTGCCCCCAACTCATGGTCGTACATTGCTCAAGGTAGTAATTTACCACCACCTGATATGTGCTTGTGTTGCGGCCAAGCAGCTGATCGCATCCGTGATTCAGGCTTACCGTGCAAACCTGGCTGGTTCTGGATGAAGCGGAGGCGCGGAGCAAGGACGCCGGCCGCCCGGCGGTCGTACATGGCTCGGAGTTGTAGTTCTATTCATCTTGTCAATTAAAGATTCCATGTACTTGTGTTGCGGCGGCGCAGTTTAGGTTAGACGTGGAGAGAAAGATAGTATGTGGCGGTTTGGATACGGAGGATTAGCAATCAGCTCTCTGGATACGGAGGATTAGCGATCGGCGAAGTTAATCTGGGCCGCCCTTATTTAGTTGATTATGCCTAGCTAATCTACACCATTGATTGGTTGTTGTTTTAATAATATAATAGATTGGATATATCCCTTGTCCAGATCCTTCATGTAGTCTTCTGATGTCTGGCACTGATACTTCCTTTAATTCTAGGATTTCTTCTAACATTCGAAACTTCTAGTCTTATTCTTCAAAGAACCTTGGATTAGGACAGCTTCTTATGCTAATGGGCTTTACTTATGGGTTATGATGACAGTTTCCTATCTGGGTACCCAAAAACTTGGTTCTACGAGCTACGGTGTAATATGGCACTATGGTGTACCAGCTGCGGTGCCCAAACCTTAATTCTAAAAGATTTATTTAAGGTAGGGTATTGTTTTCCCCTACTACCATAATGAAAGTAATGGTACTTAGTAAGGTATTTACAATAGGCATGGTCCTGGTGGTTTATTCCTACGAATGGATTAGACTCATTTAGTCCATCCAATCATGGCTTCTAGTTTATGCTAGTTATCCTCCTTTTGGTTTCTTTAGGTTCCATGAAAGGAATCTTTCTAATAAACAATAGTTTTGGTTGGTCAAACCCTTCGGTCTTTGAGCTTCTCAAGCTTTGATTCTCCTTCAAAATCTACTTCATCCAACTTCATTATCTTAGACTTACTTAAGTTTCTCTTGGTTTTGATTAATTAACAATTACCCGCGCAAGTTAGGGTCTAACCCTTACTTCTTCGAGATATAAACCTCGGCTTCTGGTCTGACATCCTCCTGAGAGTACAATTATATGAATACTTTCCCACAACCTTATAAAAACAAGATCGGACTTCCTCTCAGTTCAGACCTTGTTCTTTGTCTATCACACTACAACTCATATCTTAATACTTTTCCTTCAGCCTTCCTCTCCCCTTGGAGTTTACTAATGATCTTCAAGCTTATTTTTCCTTCTAATCATTAAACTCCAAGGTTAGGTAGTTGGTCTAAGTCTAGTTTATATTTTGTATCTTTATAAAGTCTCACGAAGAATTCTTTGTGGTGTATCCACTCAGTTGTGGGTATCTGATGTGAATCCTCCGACTAAATGGTTACTAGCTACGGAATACCAGCTACGGAATACCTCTTTCTTTTAGGGTAAAGAAATGTTCAAGCTGTGGGCTATCTGGTACCAGATGCAGACTATCTAGCACCAGATGTGGCTTATTGGATACCAGCTATGGCTATGTTATGGTTCTAGTCAATATCTACCTACCAGCTGTGGCTACTTTTATAGTTTTAGGTAAGATATACCTCACTTCACATACTTTCTCTTCATGACTATCCTATATCAGCTGCGGTCTTATTATGCCAACTGCGACTTCACTTGTCTATTTTCCTTCTTTTAGGGTTTGTTTTGCAAGAAAACCACTTGTTGACACAATGAAAATAGTATCTTAAGTGACTTCACTTGCATTCCCTTCTTCCATAATGAATATGGCTCCACTTCTACTGCTTTCACCATTTTTCTCACTTTCATGGTACTTCCATGTTGAAGTACTCCTTGATTAAGGATAGAAATGAGTTTTAATTGGTCCTTCCTTCAGATTGTTGTGGTTGCTTCTCACAACTTTACTTCCTTCTTCTAATGAACCTTCATCGTGTCTTCAAAATCTTCAGAGTTCGTCACTTCCTCACACGAATACCTTTACCCTCTAGACCTATAACATCAAGTAAGAGCTTGATATTGCAACATGCATTTGCATATCAAAGTCAAACTTCATGTATGGATCTAGTCAAACAATGAAAATCCAATAAAATCCAAGAAGATTCAGCTTTGTGCTTATAATACACATCCTTATATGCCTGAATATAATAGTTGGGTAAGACATCCCTAAACATCAGGCTCAGATGTGTAGTATATAACACCACATAAGATAGGTATAGGTTGTGTTACTTAGCATATATATATGGATTCCTACTATTTGTCTCAATATTTACCTCAATTGCTCACTTGCAATCAAATAAACTTGAGCAAATTGGTCCAAAATAGTTGTAATCCACCTAATTTCCTTGGAAAGTACTAACTTACCTTCCAATCAATTGAAAACTAACCTCACGTGATTTCTCGAGACTATAACATGGCTACTCTCAACACATGATTGTTAAAATATACCACCTATGACTCCAAGATCTCTCTATGTGATATGCTCTAAATAAGCCTTCTTCAGACTATGGGCTATGGTTCTAGCATACTTGACATAGTTAACATGATTTTAAGGCCTAAGTTTTCAAACTATTCCTTAAATCCTACTCCTTATCATACTTCTGCTGACTTACTTATGATGTTCTACTCCCTCACATCATGATTCTCAAGTGAATCATATATGATTACCTATTCTATCCTGAAAAATATACTTGAATACTCCTATCACTCTTCCTTACCTCCTATGATTGACTCATCATAGGCATTTACTACCTTATATAAATTATCTCCCTTACTTATTATCAAACATCTTAGTACCTTAAATGTCTATTACTTAGCCATAACTTGTGTTGGTATACATCTTCCAATAGGATATCTTCCTTATGGTTGTATCCTCTCTTTGGAATACCATGTATTGTATACCAATTGTGGTCTACTACCACCCATTATCTTAAGCTCCAATGGTGTTCAATTTGTTTGGAATGAAGCAAGATAACTAACTAATTTTACTTAAGAAAGATAGATAAGAAAAATTGACTCAAGTGTGTCAGGATTATTCTCAAGTGAATACCCATCTCAAGTCAGAAGAATAACTGGTTTGGCTAAGATAACTTCCAAAATACACTACCAAACCTATAGGTCTCCTTTAAAGGGTTTTAATCCTAGGGTCAAAGCATTTGCTCTGATACCAGCTGCGGTGACCCAGCGTACCACTGCATGGTGTAGTACACAAGTCGTTGACATAACACAAGTGAAACACCGTTCCACTCATATTACATCCCTCAGAGTGGTACAACGGAAACATATGCGAGTCCAAGGTATGTCTATAGAAGGATACACAAACTTTTTACAAAAGATCAACACAGCCTCCTACTTTACAGTGAGGTAGAACTTCAAATAAAACTCCAGAAGAACGAAACGTAGTCTAACTTATTGCTAACTCAAGCTTAAGGCCTACTTGGCTTGTTATAGAATTCTAGCTACTTAGGTACAAGGATTAGGGAAAGGTTCCCTTCTATTACTAGTCTAAGTTTCCACTCTAGTTGCTGCAGCAGTTGATGTCATTGACTTCTTTGCTTGGATTCTTCATCTTGTTGCAGTTGTCTCCTTTGTCTTCGAGTTCCACGGTAGTTTATCCTCCGGTGCCTCCATAGCTAAGCAGGGGATTTTAAGAGTGGGATGAGTACGAGCGTACTCAACAAGTTCATATTAGGAAATAGGTGTATCATGCACTAGCTACAGCCATAGACCAGAAAGTCATAGGCAAATGCAAGTTTTCATAAACATTTCTTCAAAAGGTTTATTTTATTCTGAAAACTATGCCCATCAGTCTTCACAGGTTGAACAGAACTTCGTGGAGTTCCTTTCCTGCCGCGTTCGCAGTTCCCTTCCCAGAACAGGGAGTGACAGTCACAATTCAGTATCCTCTGCAGAGGTGCATTACTTTTCCCATAAGAGAACTTATCCTTGATGCCTTACCGAGACGCGTTTCTCGTCCACACTTCCTTGGTGTGGGGCCAGGTGTAAGATCCAAGCCAATCACTGCCTTCTCCGCGACCCTGCAAACCCACCCTTTTGTCCACCCTTACACCCCCGGTAGACATCTCCCGATCATACGGCTTTACCTACGGTGTACTTTGGACAATCCCTCATAGACGGTAGAGCCAGTCATCCACACGGATGGGGATTTAAAAGGCCATCCCAACCTACGGCAGTGCCTCCAACACCCCGCAGCTCTATCAAGTCCGTTGGCGTGCAGGAGGGAAAAGATACAGCTGACTTCCCCAGAGTCATTATAGATCTTATGGTTAACGCGGTATGTACGGCGCTAGAATCACTGGACGGCATTGGTACTTAGTCCTAGATGAATAGTACCCGTGCAATGGAACCTCCACCAATCAACTCATACCATGGTTCCATTGCCCACCACATAGTCATATTCATAATTGTAAAATATTATTTGCTTTTCAATGCAAGAGTGATAAGTATAGTAATTTGCATATAATTTGATAAAAATAATCAAATGACATGAGCAAGCGATGAACTTGCCTTTCTTGACTGCAAGATTATGCAGGCAAAAGCTTCGATACGTGGAAACTCCAAATTCTGAAATACCATCATTGTCCGGTAAGGACAATGTTTAAAGAACTGGCAAAGATGCTATAATGCATATTATGAGATGCAATCATCCCGAGCGTAACCTAACCTCGATGATTTAGGATGTATGAGTTGTAAATATTTCTTTAGGGTTTGTTGCACTTTTAGAATGGTTCTCAAACAAGGTTCTTATTAGGGTTTGGTTATATTAGCATCGTAACCAAGTGATATAAGACATCATAACAAGCACACATATAAATGACTTGTAGTTGAACAATATGTGAACATCAGTTGTCAATTTTAAGTGCTACAGGACATGGTTGATGATTACGTGTATGATACTTCAAAAGAATAACTTTTGAAGAACATATTGATTAAGAAATAATAAGTATTTCAAATAAGAACTATGGCTTCTAAGGTTTGATTGACATTTGTACTTCAGAAGAATAACTTTTGAAGAACAGATTCCATTAGAACAAGAACTACTATACATAGGAGCTATGGCTTCCTAGCGTTTACTATTGGATTCATTTAGTTCCCTAATAGGAACTAGTTGGGTTCTTAAACAGAATTGGTCTATATGTAGCAAGTATTAGCATGTTTATTACTATGGTTGATTATGGGTAACATATTAAAGAATCATGGTCAAGGTGTTGCTATAAGTTAGGGTTTACTATGACTTCACATTTGCTTCACTAAGTAATCACTAATGGTTTCTAAGAAAAATGGTTTATTACTTTCTAAGTAGGGTTTAGTTGGATAGGAGCATGTAATATGAATTACTACACAAGGTTGGTACTAGGGTTCATCATTATGCTTCTACTAGAGTTTGATGGTTGAGGTTGGTTCTAATGGTGTGATACTAAGTATGATAATCAGTGGTGCTAATATATTAACAAGCTAGGGTTTGCTCCTAAGTGACACTAGTGGATCATATAGGTTTTAATTAAAAATAAAGACATGAAATGATAATCTTATGTGAATTGGTTGTATCCTAATGGATCATGAGCATGCATATATTTGTTGCTTAGCAAGGTGCTATAGGTAATGTGAGGTTTATATGATCATATGGGCTAAACCCCTAGGGTTTTAGGGTTGCACTAATTTAGGTTGATCACATGAAATAATGGTACCACTCTTAAAATGATAATTGACAATAGAGATTTGGTCACTAATTACTTTGAAACAAAATTAATAATGGTTTTAGCATTTTATCAACTTTCACAAGAACTAATAATTATGGCAACTCCTATTTAGGTTTAATTAAGAATAGGGTTTAACATTTGTTCTTAGGTCTTAAGCTAATTAAATTGTTAATTAAAGATTTTTAAGTAAACAAGTTTTTGAGTTACCAAAATAATAATATTAGCTTTTAGTATTTTCCTTGTTTTATTATTAGTTAAAGAAAAATGCAAAATGGCAATTTGCAAATTAAGGTTTATGAATTATTACTAATATTTAAGTTAATGAAACATGACAAAGAAAACTAATCTTAATATTTCATTTAGTTACTGAATAACTAATATTTAATTTTTAACTTATCTAATTTATTGAATTCAAATTGGGTTTTAAATAAATGAAAAGGTCTAATTCATAAAGTTAAAACTAAGTGAATTTTCATTTTGACACACATTTTTATTTTATATTTTATTTGGATAGAGTTTATTTTTGTGAGCATTTTGATATATTATTCATATTTTTCTGAGTTGAAATGAATTTTATCTATTTTGGCAAAGTTTTAGCATTTTTCTGGAATTTGAAATAAAGCAAAAATCTAAATGTACCGGTTCGAGTTATACCTACAGACACATACAGGTGTGGTCTAGCCAGGTCGGACGCCACGTTGGCGAAGACTGGTCAACAGCCACGCGCGGGACCTACTGGCCACGTCGGCCTCGTCGGTCAATGACCGCCGACGGTCAGCGCACGACGGCGCCGCCGTTTCATGGCCTCCCGGGACGCGCGACTAGGGTTTTCCGACTCTCCTCGACATGCTGAGACTGATGGTGGTGTCGGTTTCGCAAGGGGATCACCGGAGCTATCACCGGCGAGAGGTGCTGCGGCGGTGACTCCGGTGAGAAATCGAATCGGACGCTATGATGGATGCTAGAACAAAATAAAAGGCTCCAGAGGTGCGTATGCTCACCCTGAGGTTGATGGTGTGCTCGACGGCGACGATTGGTGACGGTGGCGAGTCCTATTTTGCGGATTCCGGCGAGCCACCGTGAAAGGGAACGAGTCGAATCGCTCGATTGAGAGCTCCTCTACTTAATTCCTTCCGCCAGGATGCTCCTTGAGGTGACGCGCGTTTCCTGGGCTACTCTACCGACGCTAGGGTGACCCCAGACGACGGTTTCGTCTCCGACTCCGGCGGCAGAAACTGATCGTGGACGATGGTTAGGAGGAGCTAGAGAGAGATTGGAAGGATAGGAATGAACAAGGATGTCACGGCGCTCCTCTGGTTGTATTTATAGCCCCCGTCGAGGTCAGAACCGTCACTTCACCGGCGGCGACGACGGAGATGCGACGGTGACGGTGACGCACAGCTCGGGCGCGAATCTTGACACTTTTGGATAGGCTCGGACGCGAGAGATGTTCTGCGTGGTTCTGAGAGGTCTGCAGCATCCAGGGTCAGGCTTATTGTCGACGAGGGACGTGGCCGGCGAGCTCGTCGCGGTGTCGCTCACAGAGAAGAAGACGACGATGGTTTTCTTCTGTTCGGTACCGATTCGCTGCGTGGACCTTTTCATTGATGGGCTGGGCTGGTTTTGGGCTTCGACGCGGGCTGCTACGTGGGCTGCTGCGGCCTGCCAGGTAAGGCCTCTCTCTCTATTTTCTGTTTTCTTTTCTATTTTCTGTTTTTATATTCTAGTTTGTATTCAAATTTGATTTCTGGTTTGTTTTGCAGGTTTCTAAGTATTTGAATCTCATTAGGATTTTACAGTAGTAACTACTGCATCATTTTGTTGTTCAAAACAAATATTTAATGTTGGATTAAATTAGTATTGTTGTGAGATTCATTAATTCCAAATTTAAAATAGACATGATTTTTATGTATTCATTTCAATTCCTTTTTATTTAGGAATCAAATATGTTTAATTTCATTTTCATGGCAAACATATATTTAGGTTTTGCTAATGTGCTTAACAACATTGGTTGTTCATATGCATTCTAAATTATGGCTAGAGTTTAAATTAAATGGTGTTGAGAATGGGATGAATCATGATTTTATGTGGAGGATAGTTCTTAGGGTTTAAGAAGATGATTTGTTAATCTTTATGATTACTAATCTTGACTCACAAATTTTAGTTTAACTCAATTAAGATAAATCCTATGCTCCTCAAATTCAATTCACTTGCTAAGGTGATGGTCCAAACTATGATATATTTTTCCTATTTGGTTAACTAAGCAATTTATTTGGAATACCAAATAGAATTGGATATTTGTTTCCCTCTACTCACCATATGGCATTTAGTCCTAAGTATATATGGCTTAGTTTATACTTGTGATCAATGATACACAAGTTTGGACATATTATTTTATGTGGAGCTAATCCTATGTGAAAGGACTAGGGTTTTGGTGATGCTTCATTATTTCAATTGTAAAATAGGCATGAGGCATGGTAGGTTCTACATATAATCCAAAGTAATTCATGGATTGGAATTTCAATGTGTCTAGGGTTTTAGTAGTGATCACCAATATAATACACCACTAGGTTTAGGATGTGAGCAATAGTTAGGTTATGTTTAATTGACTAGGATTACTTCTCCTCAGTTAGGTATAAGTCTTGTATCAAGGCAATGCTAGGGTTGTTTCAAGTGTTTAGATAAGCAAGGTTTAAATACAATAGCATTACTACTCTACACAAGGCATGAGGATTGGTATGGTTAACTACTAGTGATTTATTTATTATTTTATGAGAAGGATGAGATCTATTGATCACATATATAGGTTTAACTTATCATCTCAATTTATAAAGTAAGATCATGCATTAGACATGATCAACTGATTCCTCACTAATCTCTCTTTATTATTCCTCTCATCACATTCACTTAGATTCTTAGGGTTTATGATCATCACCCAATTTGTAATGATCAAAGTATTGGCCTCATAATAATTCATTAGTGAATCATAGTTCTCTCTCCAAGATCAAGTATAAGTCCATATACTTGAGTATACCTCTTTAGGTTGAGCTCTTCTGAATATGTAGGGTTCCTCTAGGGTTGATGATCATTACCAAGTTGTAATCATCACAACACTTGTCTCTCTATAATTACTAGAAGAATAGGTTCTTACTTACCATCAAGTATGAGCTAGGTCAAGTAGGGTTTAATACTTGACTTATATTTCTGGTATCATTGGTTAGTATCAACAAGTACCTCAATTGGATAAGGTTTAAATAGTAATCTAGGTTCTATTCAATGGATAGAATAAGCATATGAATGATTCTCTCCTTTCTCTAGGTTTAATGGTATGAGTTGGGAAACAAGGTTGGAATGGTCAAGGGTTAATGAAGAATGAATATGAATGTCCTTGGCTTGGGTTCAAGCATTGTAGTTGAAAAGATATACCATGTGACTCATATTAGGAATTACTTATTTAGTTAAAGGCATGGAAAAGATAAGTAAAGAATAGTTTCTTAATTAGTTGTGTTCATTGATTTATAGTTGAATAATTATTCATGTGTTGTTGTAAGGAATGTCATGTTGAGATCCTTTATAAGATCTTGTAGTTGATCCTTACTTAAGGTGTTGTTTGTTGTAAATCTACTTTCATTTGATCTAGCCCATAGATCAAATCATCTCTACCCAAAACAGGTTTTAGCAAAGATCACAGTGAAGTTTATAGCGCTTGAGTTGATGATCTACTTCAATTCCAGCAAGTCAAGTGAAACTTCAGTTACTGTGGTAAGTTTTATTTGAAAGCGCGAAAATTCCCCGGATCTTCTATGCATGAATGCAATGCACACTTTGGTGTTCTCTCATTTTGTAGCCTCTAAACCTGGGATATTACAGGTGGGGCCAGCAGTGCCGGTAGTGTTGGGGCGGCAGTGCCGGCCATGGTAGATGCTGGGCTTCGGAGGCTTCAGGCGGCAGTGCCGGGGTGCTCCGGCCGGCAGTGCCGGTGGTCCCTGGCCGGCAGTGCCGGGGTGCCTCGGCCAGCAGTGTCGGGGTGCGCCCAGCAGCAGTGCCGGCCTGCAAGGGGCGGCAGTGCCGGTCCCAGACTGCATGCTCCAGCCGATGTGGTCCTCCTTCCTTGTCCGGCGCTGGGTCGACCTTGACGTATTCCTCTCGAGGCTTGTACCTGATGACACATAGAACATCGGCTTGAGGTAGCATTCCATCCAAAGTAGTGTCAAGGTCGAGTGTCAAGAGGATTGAGTTCACCTTTTCATGTAGAGCTTTCACTCAGCCTCGAGTCATCGGTCCACTTGGGGGACTAGTCGGTCTTGGTGTAGTGTCATCCTTAGGCGGGGCTACATCACCAGAATGATTGTCTATTGATGAAACATCTGCACAAATTTTACAATCATGCTGATATTCCTTGGGTCGGATTAAGTTGGGAACTCTACTACACTTCGGCTCTGTCTCCAGCTAGGCCCAGAGAGATCTCCTTTTGGTGGAGGGATTGCTTAAAGATGTTGCCTGCTTTCAAGCAAGTGGCCACATGTGAATATGTCCAAGGCAATTCCATTCTCTTATGGAAAGACAAGTGGGCTGCTGATACTTTGCAAGCAACATGACCACATCTTTTCTCCTTTACAAAGAATGGCTCAGTCTCTTTGCAGACAACACTTGAAACTTCAGATCTTACTGAATTATTTGTCTGAAGAAGCCATGGTTCAACTGAATCTCTTTCAAACTATGCTGCAGAATTTGTTACCTGGTGATGTTTATGATTCTTGGTCCATCTATGGTTCCAGCAAATCCTATAAGGTCCCCCAAATTTATAAGAACATGATGAAAAATAATGGTGTTATCCCTGATCTAAAATGGATGTGGGAGGGCTGCTGCCAGCAAAAGCGTAAGGTGTTCTTTTGGTTGCTCACAAATAATAGGCTTAATACTAGAGCCATGCTCCAGAGAAAGAATTTTTTCCTAGATGGTTACTCCTATGTCATGTGTGGGTTGCAGCTTGAGACCGTTCTTCCAATACCCTTTTGCTACCCTTTGCTGGCAATATTTATGCCTTACATGGTCTTTACAGCCCAGGACCCACTTGAATTTCCAAGAGACGATATTGAGCCTCAAGACTGCCATTGCGAAGCCTTTTTTCATGGAAATTATTATGCTGATCACGTGGAAAATTTGGATCACCAAAAATGATTTCATCTTCAAATCGATTTCACCAAGCATCAATAGATGTCACAAGAAATTCAAAGATGAAATAGCCCTCATTATTTATAAGGCAAAAAGGAAATCCTATAAGGGATCCTGGGTAGAGCAGTTTAGATAGTCCTTCTTTTTTCTCCTATGGAATGCTTTTGCTCTTTTGAGTTGTTGCACTCAACCAACTCTTTATAATAAGTTTAAACTTTTCTATTTTATTATTAATAAAAAAATATACAGCGGGGAAACCCACTGTTTTAGCCTAAAAAAAGGAAGAGTTTTGAAGCACTGAGAGTCTTGGAGAGTGCCGGATCTTTTAGGACCGGTTTAGAGAAATGACAGTGTACTGTCAAGCCCACGAAACTACTCCAAAAAAAAGCCCTTCCAATGTGTTTCGCAAAAAAAAAAAAAAAAAAAGCCCTTCCAAATCCCAAATTCCCAATCATCTCCCTATCGTCACCACACGACGCGACACTCGCTTTTGCTCCGGTCTCCAGAACTCTCGCCATGCTTCCGGCCCTCGCCGCCACCTCACCGACGAAGCACGCCTCTCCCGCAGTCTCCAGCCTCGGGTGCTACCACCGTCACCACCACGGCGTCCTGCTGCACCTCCGCCGCCTCCCTTCTTTAGCCGCCGCCGGCCGCTCTCGCGGTCGCCTCCTGGCCAGCGCATTCGCCTCCGCTGATGGTGGCGCTGGACAGGTAAAGCTCTCGTCATCTTACAATATCCCTTCAAGGCATTTATCCATATGCTCTACTAAGAGTTTCACATTTCATTTATCCCGAAGGAGCTGTGGTTAGCTCCTCACTTGCTTGCGACGCTTATTGCTACTAGTATAGTGTAGTATTCATGGGTGCCAGTTCAGGCTGTAGCCACAAACTTGGCGACCTTGACCTGGATCGAACAGTGACATGTAGCTTTGTGTCATATCTGTTTGTATGATTCGAAATAACTCTTTGAACGGGCTGGAGGAGAGTTGTTATCGATGAACTAGCTCTAGTTATTATCCTCTTTTTTTTTCGAATGAAGTTATTGTCCAGTAAATTCGCAAGCAACATTTTCCCTTTTCCATAGTATATGTAAATGTAATTTCTCTTATTTTCTGAATTTTGAGGGTTACTTGGTATCAAAGTAATAGTTATAAATGCTCCATATCTGCATATTATTCATTTCGTGTCAAATCGTTGTTTTTTTTTCGACAAAGGGAGAACCCCAGCCTCTGCATCAATAGATGCATATGGACTCTTTATTACTTTAAAGAAAAATTATTCAGAGTATTACAAAAACATCTCATGGATCACATAACGTCTCAACAAAGATGAGCCAAAAGAAAAAAGGCAGGGACATGAAGAGCCTTTGCAACATCATGTCAGCCACCTATCAGCACTCCAGCCGCACCGGCTGTAGAAATCCTGTGCTACCGTCACCAACCGATTGCACCTAGTATCCAAAGCCAGACACTCTTCCGCCGGCTGTAGGAAGGACCACATATGGATCCAGTGAGTGGCCAAAGAAATTACCTGCAAAAATGATGGGAAACTTTTTTTTGTTAAAGATAAAGTCATTCCGAACCCTCCATATTGCCCAAAGCATAGCACAAATACCAACTCGAATATGGCCTTTTTCTTTCTTTGGTACTCCATTAAGCCAATTCCCAAACAAATTTGTAATATTTGTTGGAGGTGGCATATTAAAAGACAGGAAAACGATTCTCCAGATCATCTTGGCAAATGGACACGAAAAAAATAGATGTTGATTGTTTCTTTTTATCACAGAAAACACATTTGTCGCAACCATTCCAGTTTCTTTTAGCTAAGTTATCTTTTGTAAGAATTACTCCCTCATGAAGGAACCACATAATAATTTTAATTTTCAGGGTTTTATTTTCCAAATATACTTCTTTAGAAAAACAATATGTCCATTAAGCAGATCCAAATACGTTGTCTTCACCGAAAAGATACCAGTTACCGTTAAACCCCATTTGAAAACATTGTCTTGCTCAGTTAGTTGTACTGCTATTAAACGCGATACAAGCTGTCCCCATCTGTCCCAATTAAGTGGGTTCAAAGTCCTCCTAAAACCTATGTTCGTTGGAGTACTATTCATAACACTATTGACAGTAACATTTTTGTGATACACTATGTTGTACAGAGTTGGATATTCCTCAGCTAGTGTCTTATCCCCTAACCATTTGTCCTCCCAAAAACGTGTACCCAAGCCATTGCCTACCACGAAAGATCCTCTCGAAAAAAAGTCATCTTTGACATTCATTAAACACTTCCAGAAATGAGAGTCAGTAGGTTTTGCTGTAACCTGAGATAGAGATTTAGAATTCAAATATTTCTTGTGTAGCAGCTCCTGCCATATGTCATCCTCATTGATAAGTTTATATAACCATTTACTTAGTAGGCTTCTGTTTTTTAACTCTAACACCTCCACTCCTAACCCTCCTTGATCCTTAGGTCTACAGATAATATCCCATTTGGTGAGTCTATATTTCTTCTTATGCCCATCGCTTTGCCAAAAAAATTGCGATCTAAAAAAATCTAACCTCTTTCTAACCCCTTTGGGTAATGCCAGAAACGAGAGCATAAACATCGGTAAACTAGTTATGACAGAATTAGTGAGTACTAAGCGATCCCCATATGATAACATCTTGCCAATCTAACTACTCAGCTTTTTCTCAAAACGATCTTCAACAGGTTTCCACTCTCCATTCTTAAGTTTACGGAAATGAATTGGTATTCCCAAATATCTGAATGGTAACGTCCCAATATCGCACCCAAAAAGGATTTTATACTCATCCTCTACCTCTACCGCCTTCCCAAAGCAAAATATTCCTTGTGAGAGCACTGAACACAAGTGATTGTATGGGAATTACTGTTCAGTTCTAATGGCATGAGATGGCTATTATATATCTGAGATAACCCTGCTTTGTGATTCTTGATTGAGCTTGTGGGTTGAAGTACACGAACAACTAAAATTTAGCCCTCCTGTAGTCTTCTGTGTTAGCATCTTGGTGTTCTCATGTATGTCCCTGTACTTCTTCAGCAGTTACCAATGTTGAATCTTCATCACGAACTTTCTCTGCATACACTTTCATTTGGAGTTATTGTGGTTTGAAACATCAAAGAAATCTTCCTTGCTTCTGTTAGGATGTTGGTAGTTCTGAGAGCACCGCAAGCTCAGGATCTGCATATGTTGGTCTATTTGTTCGAATGCTTGGCTTGGACAATGACGCCCTTGACAGGGAACATGCTATTTGCACACTCCGGCATTACTCCCTTGGTGGGCAGAAGTGCATCGATGAGATCATGCAGTTCCCAGGTTGTATCACCCTCATCATCGGCCTCCTGAAGTCAGAGTCCATCCGTGCTTGTGAAGCAGCGGCAGGCCTTTTGCATAATATAACTTCAGTGAAGTTATATAGAGATGTGGCAATTGAGAGTGGAGCAATGGAAGAAATATTTAGCCGGCTCCTTAAATCTACGATAACCCCAGAGGTAACTGCAAACATAACCACCAGCGATCGAAGATTTTCTCCTTCCAGTCACATTAGCTGCAAAAAGATACAGCTCAGTCCATTTCTGGCTTTGCTTGGTAGATGGTAACAATGGATAGCTAGGCAGAAAATTTTCATTTTGAAAGAATCTTGAATTACCTTATGACTTATCCAGGCATATATTCTTTTCCAGATGAAGGAGCAGTGTCTGTGTACCATTTGGAACTTCTCCACTGATGAAAATCTGCGGTACAAGATTTTAGGGAGTGATATGCTAATACCGATTGTAAGGTTCCTAGATGATGAAGATATAAAAGTCAAAGAGGCTGCTTCTGGTATCATATCAAATTTAACTTTAAGTCACCCTTATCATGGAGATCTGGTCGAAGCAGGCGTAATTCCGAAACTGGTAAGTTGTAGTTCATTTTTTTTCTGTTAAACAAAAAGTCATGTTCACACATGTTTTCATTAAGTTAACTCTGCAGGAACTATCTACACTGTATTTCATCAATGATGTTGTTATAGTTTGTCTTGTTAAATGCTCTGAACTCTGTAATGAAGAAGTCTTAATATTTTAATATGAGATATTGGTACTCCATCTTAAAGAAAATCTCAAGTTAACCTTGTGAACAAAAATACAGTTCATTTCATGTTTTGTAACACATGAATTGAGTTTTTTCCAAGCTATGGGGAGGTAAACTTAAATGGAAGATGAATATCTATTACCATGACAAACTAGTAAGCTTCATGGCATTGCAATACCATGTTATTCCTGATGAACTGTTTATAATTTGTTTTATCTGAGTATTTAGGCCTAAATTGTCACATGTGTAGCAGTGTTATGTGAACCTGTTCTGCACTTACATAGATCTGAGTATCATAAAAGTACATATTATCTTTGCACAAGCATGGTGTTGAATTCTCGATTCTATGAATTATTAGCATAAATTTCTCTTATTGCTAGTATCAATTTTCCATGTGCTGCATTGGCAACTGTCATTAGTTAATTAATATTTTTAGTCTTTCATGCTAAATACCAAGTGCTTGTCTATTTGGATTACATTCTCCTGATATCATTTGCTTAGATATCCTTACTAGCATTCCTTTGATTAATCTTGGAACTGTTCTTAGGTTCATCTTTTGCAAACCAAAGAAGATGATTATAAAATTGTCAGAAAGGAAGCTAGAAGTTCCTTATTGGAACTATCCGCGGATGATAATTACCATGCCCTTATAGTAGAGGAGGGTCTAGTCCGGGTTCCTCTGGTAGGCTCTTCTGCATATAAAGCCTTCAGACCTCAACCTCATTCATGGCCCTCTTTTCCTGACGGTTCTGAAATTCAGCGGAGCTCTCGGCCTTCAAAATATGGTGCAACCGAGTTGCTTCTTGGCCTGAGTGTCAGTGAGCACAAAACTGAACCAGATGAAGCTAAAGTTAACGCTATGATAGGGCGTTCTAATCAACAATTTCTTGCACGTGTTGGAGCTATTGAGTTGGACGATGAAGGGAAAGAACAATCTGAAACTCAAAGGAATGATCTCTATACAATCTTACCATGGGTAGATGGTGTTGCACGGCTAGTTTTAATCATTGGTCTTGAAGATGTCTCTGCAATTGCAAAGGCTGCTAATGCAATTGGTAATGCATCATTAAATGAACACATGCGCACTTCATTCAAGGAAGCTGGGGCGGTTAGACCTTTACTTCAGTTGCTGGTGCATAGTGATCTACCTGTTAGAGAAGCAACTGCTTATGCATTGGAAAAACTAAGTGTCAGGTATTATTGTCTTCTCTCTATTCAAAATCAAACATGTTTGCAGCAATGATATAAAATAATACCCCCTCTGTTCCATATTAGTTGTCGGTGATTTAGTAAAAAAGTTGCACTAAATCAGCGACAACTAATATGGAACGGAGGGAGTATTGATTAGAGTACAGCTTACATATGAAATCCATCCATTTGTTTTGGGTGTTGCGACTTCAACACATTGCTATGTTTTCATATAGGTTAGACTGTTGACTAATTAACTAATTTTGTGAGTTCAGTTATTCAGTTGTATAGATATCTGCCTAGATTTTACATATATGTCTGTGTACATCGGATCTAACAGATCAATTAACAGGTTAAAACCCAAACTGAGTGTAACTCAGTGGATACCATGTAAAGAAGTTTCTAAAGATACTAGGTCTTTGTAGGTGTATCCAGGGGCATTAAATTGATTTTTGTGTTAGAAAGGTGATCTTCACTATCTTTAATTAGCAGATGGACTGTTAGGTGGGCGGTGCTTTGCACACATCCAGTTTTATACAAAAAATGTATTTATTGAAGTTTTACTGTCTACTCTCCCTGCCATGTGGTGCTGCTGCTGTGAAGGCACCATTGCTACACTTGAGTCAAGGCACCTCTACCAAGCCTAGGGACCTTATCTAACCAGTAACCAAATAACACCATAACATTATGGCTTGTGCTTCCATAGACCCCCAAGGCGGAAACGTTTTCTTGAGTGAAACACAAGGACGACTGAGATTAAACGATACCTGTTCAGGATTAGGGGTAGGATTGCTGAGATTAAACGATATTCGTCTAGTAATTGCCAATGCTTTATTCGGATTAATAAGTGAGGAGTATTGCTTCGGCACTACCCCTACAAAAAGGTTTACGTTATCGTAAATCTACTTGATGAAGGCTAATTGTGTCCTTTAACTTGCTTGCTAATCACTAGCGCCTTCTTGCAATCACGATGGCTGCCTAAACCACTCCTCGGTGCTGTCTCATTCCCTATCCACGAGGGCCATCTCATCATTTCCAAGGGGGGTGTATCACACACTCCAATACTCCCTTCAGATTGCTTGGTGGCAGTGTGTTATTGTTGTGACGTGGCGACCACAGTGTGCTAGGTCATCACGAGCAACTCAGCATGGTCAGTTTCACACGGAGAGTCCTCTCCTGGAATGTACTGCACGAGTGGTAAAATTGAACACAAGATTCGGCCCAGTTGTCAATTGCCGACTATGACAGAAGCCTGTTGTTTTCATGGTTGTAATCCTTGGGATGGCCTGTGAACTGTGCAGGGCTAAAAATAGACCAAACTAACCTTTTCAAATGAAGGGGTAGATTTTAATCTCCACTTGCAACTTTGCATTGGAAGACGTAAGACCTTTTCCTACACAGCGTTTTTATATCTCAAAAAACAATGGATGGCAGAGATAAATGTTTACCAACATGGGAATGACCCCTCCCTTGGCTATACGTTGTTAGATAGGATATGAACCTTTCCATGCATTTTTAGGACGAATAGCACCCCTAAGGAGTCCGCGCTTTGCGCTGGATTCAAACTCAGGATGGGTGGGTTCAGCACCTTGAACTCCTGCCACTGAGCCATAGCTCAGTTCTCAATGGATGGCAGAGATAAGGTGTGTACCCGCATAAAGCTCGCCACAACTTTCACCTTTCCTAAGCCCTAAGCATCCACCAAACCAAAGAAAAATTCATAAGTCAAGTGTCTTACATAACCTGTAGTGGTGAATGTTTTCCATAGAAGATGATATAGTATAGCACTATAGCAGTGAAGCATTTTATAGCAGACTGCCGCTATACCGGCTACCGGCTACCAGATAGCATATAGCCCTGATACGAGTTCAACATGCTCAACTATTGTTTCTACAAAAATTTGAAAGGTTTATGATTATGCGTTAGTGCATTACCTATATTTCTCCAACTAGAATCAGTGTTTCTTTATTTTCTCATTTTCTTTTGTAGTTCCAAAGTTTGTGAGATGATCAGAGGAGAAGCTGGTCTAGAACTGCTTGCAAATGTAGTGAAGGATCCAGATACGCCAGTAGAACTACTGGAGAAGGTCACAACTTTTAATTGTCTGTTTAATTTTCTAAGTTTCCTGTGTATTGGCAGGTGCTAACTGAACAGCTGTGATGCAGATGATCGATATACTTCGTCGAGTACTCGATATGGAGACCAGCATGATTGCTGAGGTGAATTAAGCTTCTCAATTTGTCAATTGTACTTTATTGTGCTTTACCTAACCTGAATTACATTGTTTCGAATTTGTCAGCCAGATCACAGTGCTAGTACTGGATCTGAGGATATAGTGAATGATGAAAAGCGCAGTCAAGGTAATGTAGATGGTGGGATCAGTGGAACATTTTACAAATCATTGAAACAAGACGAGATGGCTAGGTTCGTTTTGATCTTTTTTACATTCCTGAATACCATTTATTTACAAAGTTCACAACAAATCTGTTAGTTTTTACCCCTCTATCTGTAAGTAAGTGCTGTTTTCGCTTCATGCACACATGAAGAATCTATATAAGATAACAATCCTACTCATATTAATTTTGTCAACAGTACTCCTGAAATCGAGGTCAAGCTCTGGTGTCTTGAGATACAAATGAAATGGACTATTCATGTTTTCAGACCTTAGTTGATGTCATAATACTTGTTAGCCTATCCATATATTTTATCAACCAGGGCATTTCAGCAATACATAGTCCTGATTTGGGGTTCACCTTCTAATCCTACAAAAATAGTAATTTCTTAGTACTAAATGCCATTTAGCTAAGGATGGGAATATTTTGTAAAATGAAGTATCTTATCTATGGATGGGGGTTTTACTACTTGTTGGTGGAGAAGTCGTCTCTATTGGAGTATAATGTCCAGCCCTTTCTCTTAGTTTTGAAGTTCAAACTTTTGGGCTTCAGTTGAAGACTCGACCAATGCACTATTAATGCACCGACCCCATCTCTAAGGTCTGCTGGAGCCTGGACGTGAGAGGGGTGTTGAAATATATCCGTTTCTCCATCACTTCACACTTTTGGTTAAAGTGGTTAGTGCATCCAATTCAATATGGTATCGTGACCAATAGGTCTGTAGTTCAAGACCTGGCCAACACGCTATTAATGAAATTACAGCCTACATCGATTCCAGTCTAAGGCTCCGGTAGAGCCTAGACGTGAGGGGGCGGGGGGTTGAAAATATATTCCCTGCCCTTCTCCATCAGTTCGGACTCTCGGTTGAACTGAAGGATGCATGTGATTCAATAGCCTCCTTGGAAAAGTTTGAATTCATATAATTGTATCATTATTTTTATCCAGAAAGTACGAACAATTGATTTTATCATCTACGTGGATTTCCTGATATGTGTTGTATATCATCTACTAATGTTGTCAACAACATTTACTCCTGATTTTTTCGTTTGTAGCGAGTCAATCTTTGACTTTGACGTCATCTCACGCTTAACCAAAGTTCTAAAGGAATCATCTCCAAGCTTGCAAGCAAAATGTGCTACTGTCCTGGAGCATTTAGCAGCTTCTGAGCAACATGCCACTTCCATGACTGCTTCTTGCACTGCGTCAGTGATTGAAACTGTTCTGGAAATGGGGGTTATTAGTGGTAAGTAGTTTGATTCATTTTTGCATCAAAAATTATAAATGGAGATGCAAACATGACTTATTTTTGACTTATTTCTATGTTAGAATGTTTTGTTTGAGTACTTAATTGTCCGAGAGTTATGCCCTATGGTCTAGGTGCAATGTTCTGACTTTTCTTAGTTTTAGTACCCCCTCCGCCCCACAATATAAGACGTTTTGATAAAGCTAAAACAGCTTGCCGAAATGTCTTATATTGTGGGATGGGGGGAATAGGTGCCAAGCAATTTGTGGATAAGCATGGTGCGTGTAAAGAGTTCAATAACCCATCGACAAGAGTAATGATAATTCCAGGCCCTGGTTAAATCTAGTGCAATAAATCATCAAAAGGAGGAGAGTTGATAGTAGTTCATTTGAAAGATCTACTGCACATAAATTTTCACACCAAGCAAAAGATACCACGGTAGAGTAATTTTTGCAACCTTCCTAAATTAGGGTGCTTATGTTGTCATAGGAAAGCTGTTGGCTTGGATTGCCATCTGAAGTATTTTATTTGGCGTAAGTGAATAATGCTTTCGGTACATGCTACAGTTCAGCTAACATCACGGTCATCGTGCACTTATTGCTTTTGGTGTTGTAACCTGATTGACGTTTACTTGCTATTTGTTATTGATCTGTGCAGATAACTCGAATGATACTTTTTGAGGTAGATACAGCGTAAATAGTATTTTAGTAAGAATGATGCATCAGAGGTGGCTTTTATACTGAATGTTTTGCTTAAAGTTATTTATCGAGTAATATTATGGTAAAACAAAAAAAATACTGGTGTAAATGAATGATATTGTGTTTACTCAAAATCTCTGAAATAATGTCATCTCATATGCACTACTTTTGTGACATAATATTCATCGCTATATAACAGGAACAATAGGTGGTCCTGAAAATCTTGACGAGCCTCCGACTCTTGTGATTGAAGTCAGTCAGGCTGTGGCTGCAACTCTGAGGTTACTGACGAAGTTATTGAACTTTGATATTTTTGTTCTCAGCATAAATACTGTGAAAATTGTTATTCTGTTAAGAAGCATGCTCAAGTCCAATATCCCCCTACACTCAAAGGATTGGATCACAGAATGCCTCGTTAAGCTAGAATCAAGGGATGGCTTGGTTGATCGGAGTTTTGGTGGTATAGGCATGGAGATAACTATCTACCACACTATTCCCAGGCTAGTTGAGCAGCTGATGACCTCATTTTCTTTTGAAAAGAAAAGAAAAGCTGTAATAGAGCTGAACAGGATAATATCTGGAGGTGTGGTGGAATACACAAGAGCGGTTGCCACAGCTGGAGTTATATTTCCACTGGTGAAAATGCTTGAAGAGAGTGAAGGGGATGTATTGGAAGCTAGTCTCGCTGTCTTGTATAATCTAAGCATGGATCCAGAGAATCACCCAGCAATAATTGCTGCTGGAGCAGTGCCTCTGTTGAAGCGGATTGTGCATGTGGGAAGCCCACACTGGAATCACGCTCTTCAGTTGCTGCGGGCATTGCCCGTATGACATCACAGGCTGGAAATGACCATTTGCTCTCAATACGTGTTAAACTGCGCTGACAGGTATGTTGTTAAGTTCCTGGCCAGTTTCTGTCAACTGTTTTATCCAAATGGCTGGTTGCTGGTCGCTGCTCTGCAAGAATGTTGCTACAGTTAAAGAGCAAAGTAGGCCAACTGTTTGACCCACCGATACCGCGATACCTCCATTCTAGGGAGTTGATCGACTTCTTTGGCAAATTGAGGTGCTTTAGGTGTGATAAGTATTTTTTTCAGTAGGTAATAAAGCAGCCGTATGCATCTTTTTGATGCAGAGGCTAGGGCACGTCCCCTATTTCGAAAAAAAGTATTTTTTCAGTAGGTCCTCTATTTTGTGATGGAATAATATTCCACTGGTTGAATCTTCCGACAGTTTGTTTCTGAACATCCAAGATTCAGGTTCTTGGACTTCTCTTCTTCCTGAATGGTCTTGTTCAAATTCAGGGCATAGTTTAGATGCTTGCCGATCATTTTATCTGCTTTTTTTCTCATGTATTTTTTTGGAAAGTTTATCAGTGATGCTTTTGTGTTATTATCTACTGTGTCATGTTTGGTGTTTCTTGGCGTGCCTATCTCTTGATAAATACAGCGTTCTTTCAAAATCCACAACAGAAAATTCATAATATTGACTTAGACATTATTTGTCCTCTTTGCAGTTACTGTGTTAGATGGAGATCACAGCTGACAACTGAAAGATCAGGAATTTCGTGAGAGGGAGTTCTCTTGGTGCCAGAGGTTATTGAGACTAGAGGAGTTCTTAAATCCCAGCGCCTGAACAACGGTCCCAGCCATTTCATGCTAGTGCCGATGTATTTAGTGCCCGAGGCCAGTGTAGGGTGCATACTCCAGCAATGAACATATTTTCCGCTGGTATTTAGGTTAATCATATAAATTTTATGTGAGAGAAAATATATATGCTAATGGAATAAAGGTTGGTCAAAGCCTTATCCAATCAAAAGCTAATGTGCAGACTAATTTGAAACTTATGGTTTATACTGCTCAAACGACGCATGGTTACTTTGAGTTAACCACCTCACCAAAAGGCAGTGCAAATCGAAAGTTGACGCCAAAGCCAACAGATACCATCAGATGCTTCTTTTCACAGCCTATAATTGAGCAACTATAGCTCGGCTACAAAGAACCTAATTCTAGAGAACTTTTTTGTTAGCTGGAGTTTTCACTGACTCTTAAGTCACATCATGGTGATAGAATCAACATCAATCGACGCCCGAGAACTCGACAGTAAAATAGAGTGAAAGAGCAGTCTGAAGTAAAAGGAAAAGTAGCATATGGTGTTGGAGGATCGATGCTATCGTCATCAAAGAACTTGAAGGATGCACGCCGGGCAGCATTGCGTTGTGTGTTCTGTGTCACTAGACATGGAACGTGTTAGTGTACGTAATGTTGCAAGCGGGATGGGACAGGGATAGCCACCTCCCAGCTTATCTGGCCCACCGGGACTGAACAGGATAAGCGGCAGCTAGGGAAGCGGCGCACGCAGGTCTTGCAGGACCCAAGTCCTAATTGATACGGTTGTCAACTACTACGTACTCCGTAATTTATACTACCTCCGTTTTAAAGAATAAAGCGCACGCATATTTCAAGACGAACTTTGACCATAAAAATTAAGCAATAAATGTTTAATTTTATTATATGTAATTAGCATCGTAGGATTCGTACTGAAAAGCACTTTCTAATGATGTTAATTTCATACAAACAATCTCTATATATTTAAAGTATTTTTTAGTCAAACAAAAAGCACGTAAAAAGGTGATGCTTTATTCCTTGAAATGGAGGTAGTATGACACATTCGGCTCCTGGAATGCCTTCTCTCCACTTGAATGGATTATCTTTTACTTTTTCAATCGAAATGCAGAGATAAACTCCCTAACTCGATCAATGGGCGCTCATTGGTCTTCTTAAAACTGCTATTCTGCTAGCTGCATGTCGACGCTGCATGATGGGAGTTTTATTAGCTAGCTACTGTCTTCCGCTGCATGTCACCGCTAGCTAGGTGCATGTTGCATCTTCCGCTGCGTCGTGCATGTATATACACAACGCTGCAGCCGATTGTTCAAGCCGTACGGGATTAGTGAAAATATCATGGGACGCGCTGGGGGTCGGTCGCTCGATTTCGCGTGGAAAAATCGGTTGCGTCGAGCGTCGTTCAATCTGACGCATTAGACGTTGGCGCAGTGACGCACATGTGTGAAGGGCCACTTCTGTCAATGCTGTGCGATGCTACGTGCTGGTTGCAATACAGACATTAGTGAGAACATGGCTGGCCCCATTAACGACCCCATCAACACGAGCGAGGAGTGTCTCCTGCCGTTCACATGCACAAAATTTAGTTGCTAGCTCCATAAAATTAAATTTTTAGTGGAAATACTAGTAATTTTCTGTACTATTTTTTATAAAATGCTAATATCTTCTTTTGCAACAATTATTTTCTTATAAATCTATAAACGTGAGCCCTATCGGTTGGCTGATCCGACGGATCTAATCGTCATGTTTTTGCAACAAATCAGTATCTCTTGCTAACATTTAGTTTGCAATAAATCTTGCATCATTATTTAGAAAAATTACAAAAAAGCAAAAAAAAAAATCACAACATTTCAAAATATGACACAAATTCGTGATTAGCAATATTTTTTTAGAAAAATGTTGTAGCCATGCAAAATAGTTGCACAACTTTTTGAAGCAAAGTAACACAACAAAATATTGATTACACAACAAATCTTTTGTTGTAGATTCATTTACAACAAAAACAATAAAATTCTCAATTAATACACCGAGGATACACCGCAGATGGGGAAGAGCATGTGGAGCTCGACACCAACTATGGCTCCGCAAGCACCGTGGACGAGGAAGAGCATGTGGAGCTCGACACCAACTATGGCTCCGCAAGCATCGCGGACATGACCGACATCAAGGTGCTCTACATCGACAATGGCTCAACAATCATGGACGACATGGTGGAGCACCACCACGAGGACGACATCGAGGAGCTCTACATCGATAATGGCTCAACACGCATGGACGACATGGTGGAGCACCACCATGAGGACGACGTCGACACCAAGATGGAGCCTCACCTCGACTCCACCATGCACAACACCGGTGCTCCCAAGTACCCCCCGCTTGGCCAATGGAGCTACATATGAAGATAGAGGACTTCCAAGATGGCGCCACCATGAGAGTGCTTATACACATGATCATCTACATCGAGCTCGTCACATGGATCATCAAGAGCGTCCCCAACACGATCGTCATCGACACTCCTCTCCGAGCTCAATAAGGCGCCACCAACAACATGCCATAGGCATGCCGAGGATCGTCATCGACACACACCATCTCAAGATAGTCGTCGACCATTACCACCTCATGGACTCCATCGACATACGTCCCCACATGATCTTCGCCGACACAAGCCACCTCATGATCGCCATCGACCAACATCCTCCAAGGATCTTCGACGACACCCTTCAAGACATGGTGATGATGCACGGAGACAAGAGCCTCGACATGAAGGCCACAAACACCATCATAGGGTGTCTACCACTCCAAAGGTGGAGAGGGCATATCAAGAGGACCTTCCTCATAAGGCGACCACCACATCTTGTGCCACCACCACAATGGCCCCCACCTCGTCATATGCCTATGGACTTCGATGCTACAAGTGAAAGCAACAAGGCGACCTTCCACGGGAATGTCCCAATCTCCTATGTGATATGTGCAAGGCCAAGGGTCACATGGCATGGCAATGCACAACGCCAAGCTCCAAGAAGCTCCAAGTCGACGAGCCACATGCACAAGTCACCAAGATCACTATGGCGCCCACACTTCAAGATGAAGACCAACAAGGCCGACTCAAGGGTGAAGTTGATCCGAGCCTAGCTCTCAACGACACTATGGAGCTACCGCTTGAGGACGACTTGGGAGGCGATGGAGTTGAGAAGGGTGAGCATGGGATTCTCCTTTCACCAATGGAGGCATATGGATATGAGAAAATCGAGCCTACTCCTATATGCTTGATTGATGAGTTGGTACCAATCCCATGTGAGCATGAGAGCCACTTAGCCCACTTGAGTGCTACCGATAGTGAGTTGAGCGACTTCCACCTCATATGTGAGATTGAGTGCTTCCAATTGGAGGAGATGAGTGAGACACCGAGTGAGTTGCGAGAGGTAGTTGATAGGTTCATGGAGGCCATCGCATTTGCTAACACCTTAACCTCTCCCTCCTTTGTGTTTCCTCATGATGCACTAGGTTCCATGGATGTTGAAGCACCGATGATGGACAAGAAGAGCATGTACATGGTGCAAGAAGATCACATCACACCATAGTTCGATGACGATGATGATTTCAACCATGTGGAGCATACAACTACCACAATACCTACATCAAATGAGTCGGACTACCAAGGTAAAACCAAAGGTATTGATGAGACCATGACCCCCCTCGTGGACATGAAAAATGATGACTTGTTTCCTCTTGCTTACGATATGAGGACTACTTGCTCTTTCACATGTGTTGTTGACAATGATGAAATTAGCTTCCGCATGCTTTGCCCAAAATGTTTGCACTATTCCATGATCCTTGCATCCAAGATTGTGAACAATTGCTCTTTCTTATGCTTGGTATGCAAGAATGCTTATTTGATTGTTCATGAGAAGACTATCATGACGCATGATGAATTGTTTCCTCTTGATTACAATATGAGAACAACTTGCTTTTCCACATGTGTTGTTAACAATGATGACATTAGATTTCGCATGCTTTGCCCTACATGTTTGCAATACTCCATACTCTTTGCATCCAAGATTGCCACAAATTGCTCATTCTTATGCTTGCTATGCAAAAATGCTTATTTCATTGTCCACGAGATGGCCCCCTGTCAACACCCGGATTTTTAAGTCCGAATGCCTATTATGTCATACATCGCAATCCCAGGAATATTGTTGTTGCGAGGCATAATAGTTAAGTATCACAGTCATCATTCATTACAACCCATAAGTCTTACAAATTGGAATCACATGATCCATATTACACGAATAGTTGATCTATTGATCAACGAACAAACACAAGTTCATAGTTCAACATAGCGGAAGCGTAAGATACAAGGACTCTCTAGTCCACAGGCCAACGCTTGACGTCGGAAGGCGCTTAGTTGTCGTAGGCGTCCTGCTGGTCATCTCCTTGTTCATCTTCATACTCTGGCCATTTGAATAGCCAGGGACAAAGCCGTGAGTACGTTGAGTACTCGCAAACTAAGTCAAGAAAAAGTGCTAGACATTCTAGTAGGGTTTGCTAAGCTCTAGTTTATTTGCATAAAGCTAGTTTTGGTTCACAAAGTTTTGAGAAAAACTTATTCAAGTGCTAACTAACCCAAGGGGGAACATTAGTGTCATTCCCACCATTCAAGTGGTGATTTCAATTCAATTCACCACAAGTCAATTCACCATCACCTTTCAACATCATTTTCAAAGATATGACATCGGAAACTGTATGGCCTTTCCAACCGTCCGTAACCGTGGACGCGGCTATTCGAATAGGTTTACACTCTGCAGAGGTTGCACACTTGTGCCACAACATTTGATTTCATCCGTCGGGATTTCCCCGAATAATCGTAACACAGTACGCGGATCATCAACCATAACCTTTCACTTACGAATCCTAGTATGAGCACCTCTCCCCATGAGCTTGGCCTCCCAGTGAAGACCAACTGTCAACCCGGAATCGCACAGGCTTGGGCCGGACATTCACCTCATTTCGCATCATATCGTATCGTTTCTTTTGTGGTAGAGGCAGCTTTCGGCATAACCCCGATGACGCTTGTTTAGAGGGAACCCATACTAAGACGCATAAACTTCCAGTTAAGCCCTACCCATAATCAGGTATTGTGGGGGTACTTGAGAATTGGAAAGGTATCGCATTCAAACCCACATCATGTTTTATCAAAAATCACCATCTTCTCTTGGTCATATTCACCTTCAAAACTCATTCAATGGAATGCATCTTCATTCCAAGGTTTAAAAATCCTTTCAAAATCACAAAGTTCCCATCTAGAGTAGTCAGGTTTAGTTCCTTAGCACTAGCTCTAATTCATGAGGGGTGCTATCTTGCTTTGCTTGGAAGAGACTAACTCACTACTCTAAGAACCAACTTGTACTTTGACCAAAGTTAACTATAAAAGTAAATCATTTGGAAAACAAGTAAAAACTTGGGATGGGTTCACATAAGAAAAGGTAAGACATGGTGCCTTGCCCCAAGGGGCTTTGCACTTGGCAAGAATAAAAGCTTGCATAGTAATTTAGCTTGCCTTGGTAGTTTTCAAACTGTTCCTCTTCCTCCTCCTGGTAGCAACCTTCTTCTTCGGCGTACTCTCCGGTGCTACCGTCTAAATTTGAATACGAGTATAATTACTCACTAATTCAATGGCTATTCCACACATCACAAATAAACACACAAACTACTCTATGCACACACATAAATGAACTAGGGTGCATGGGTTGTGGGATTTAAATAGGATTTGTATTCTATATGTAAATGATAGTTTCCATAGGGTTCTTGAGAAATAATTTCCTCTCATTGAAATCTTCTTAAGATTTAATTTCTCCAACAATCATGGATGAACTCATATTGACCTAAATCAAATGTTCACCATCATCATCATTTGGTAGAATGATTTAAATGAGGTGGATCACCTCATACCATTTAAATAATACTACATTTGATTTAAATCTCAAGAATTTCATATAAGAGAGTTTGGAACCAGGGGTCCAAGCATCCCATGAATTCATGTGAGACAAGTTTAAATGAAGTATAAGACTTCACACCATTTAACTTTAATAGTTTTGGACAATATCAACTAGTTAAACTAGTCAAAATGTCCACTCATTAAACCATGGCATGATCATGCAGAGTGACCACACCATTTTATTGCATAAACAATTAGTGTAAGTCAAATGTGAGCTATTAGAGTTGGAATTAACTTAATATCTATTTTGGTTGATTTTTAAGAATTATTTGAATAGGGAAAAGTCCCTGGCTTGTTATTTTTGTCACATTAATTCTACCAAGAATTTGACCCTGAGGCCAGTGGCATTGGATAGAGAATTTCAGTGGCTTTCCAACAATATCAAATTCACTAAATTTGGTTTAGCCAATTGGAAACTATTTAATTTCAAAGTTTGGGCAGTATTGAAAATGTTTGGAAAATGTTTAAAACGAATTTGAATTAAACAGGCCGGCGGGAAAAGCTAACGGGCCGAAATGGTTTAAACAGGCCCAAGGCCAGCCCACCACGCGTCTGTGCCCGCGTGGGCTGCCTGACAGGGTGGGGTCCGCCTGTCAGCCTCTTTTTAAACCCGAAACGGTATGTTTTATTGTGGGACGTAGGATTAGATCGGGATCGGACGGCGCTGGTGCGTCGTCTTCTCCGGCGAGAGGCAGGGAGGTTGGCGGCGAGGGTAGGGGGTCGGAGAGCTCACCGTGGCTACAGCGAGGGATGGCAGTGTGCTCGGGGAAGGTGTAGACGACGGCGAAGCAGCTGGTAGCAGTGGCGGAGCTCGATGTGGCCTGGATCAATGGCGATTTCTCCAGGGCTTCCGCGGCTCCGAGCTTGCGATTGGCCTTGCTCCGGCGACGATCGAGGTGGCTAACGGTGCTAGGCGAGGTGGTGAAGGGTGGGAAGTGAGGTGGTGTGCTCAGTTGCTTCCAGGGAACGCTCTATTTATAGGATTGAGCAAGGGGTGCGGGGCAGTGGCAAGGTCGACCATGGCGCGGCTTCTCCGGCGGCTGGTCGAGCTAGGCGTGGTCATGGCGATGCTCTACGGGTCCAGGCGAGTCTAACGGCAGCGACAGCTTGGTCGGGGGAGGCTTGGTTGGGTCGCATTGCTTCCACGACGGCCGCGGCGCGTACGGGAGCAAGTCGTCGTCTCCGGCGCCGGCGGTCACGGGTCTGGGCTGGGCGCGTGTCTGGGAGCGTCGCGGTGTCACTGCGGTGCTCAACGTGTGCACAGGGGGTCCAGGGCGAGTGCGGAGTGGCTGCGCGGCGCGTGGCCAGTGGCGTCCATGCGCGACGCGAGCGGCATCCAGGGCTGATCTCGGCGCGCGATCTCCGGCGATGGTTGGCGTCGAGCTCGACCGTGGCTTGGCTAGGGTGAGGTAGGAGTGTGCGGTGGCGAGTGTGGGCACCAGGGCCAGTGTAGAGAAGCAATGGAGAGAGGGGGAGAAGAACATGGCCGGCATGGGCCGGCATGGCCATGTCTTGCTTGTTCTCTCTCTCTCCCTAGGGTTTCAATGTTGCCATTCAGGGTGAAAGGGGGCAGGGGAACCATTTGGGGTAGTGTAGTGTAGGTTTGGTGTGTATAGAACACTATTTCCAATAGTGTCAAATAGTGCCATATTTTGCAAATTGCAAAATTCTCCAAATTTGAAATAATTCAAAAGGTGAAAGTTTTTGAAATGTGAGTGTTGAGATAAGTTGTAAATGACCAGAGGTGAATGGAGGTGGTGGTGGAAAAATTGGATTTCAAAAATGGCCCAAAATGGTTAAGTGAAGATTGTTGAACTCATATAAAGTTGCAACTTTAGATGAGCATAGCTAGTGATCAAAGATGAATTTGGCAGGGTGGTCTTCATCAAAGTTGTTCACCTTGATGTTGACTTTGAAATGGTGCAAAGAGTTAGCAAGAATTGGTTTGAGAAAATTGAATTGCAGGGGCTCAAAGTGGTGATCAGACTGAAATTGGCAGATTTGGTCATCATCACATGTGAGTGGGAAAGGTGTTGGAAAATTATTTGAAAAGTGAAACCTTGGTTCCAAAAGTTGTGATAAGTGTTTAGTAACATTATTCAACTAATGGTGAAGACCAAATAGGTCTAGGGTCAAAATTTATAAAAATGCCATAGGGCATATGTGAGGGTTTTTAGGGTTTTTCAATTATGGGAATTTCTTCCACTTTGATTTATTTGGTTGGTGATCTTCATATGATCACTCTAGGGTTTTAGAGCACATCAAGATACAAGTAACAACAATCATCATGGCATATCACTCAAATGCACAAGTCCTATGCATGGTACTATATGCAAAAGAAAAGTTTTTGTTGGTTTGAAATTTTGCTTTCTGAATTCTCTAACTTTCTTTTTCATTAAAAATTGGGGTGTTACACCCCCATAGACTTCTCAACTTTTGATGACTCCAAGTTACCACATACCAAAAATGCACATTCATGCCATATGCACACTCGCCATGCATTTCATAAAAGCTTGATTGACACTAATGGTGATGTGCACAAGACATGACACATCATGATGGATGATGTGTTCATCTACCATGCACACACGCTTTTTGTTTGGACTATTGTGTGTATAGGTACAAGAACGACAATCTCAACCTCTACGCAGCATGAGCTCACGACACGAGCACTAGAGAGCTACCCTAAAAAGGATTTCAACAAGAAGATCGAACACCGCACCGTACTCATACTAACCGGTCACCACACCAAACCCGATGGCAAGGACGAGATGCATCATCCAACTCATGATGTTCATGCCAACGGGTATGTTTATAAAAGCCTTCACCCATGTGTGTTTCCGACAATTCTTGGCATGTTTGCGGTTTGTCCCAATGTTTCATCACCCCTTTTGCGTCTTATGCAACATATCTTGAAACATCTTGTTGGCACAATGGTTGTTGTATGTCTTGATGATATCATCATACACTCCAAAAATCTCAAGGACCATGTTATACATGTGAGAGAAACCTTATGCACCTTGTGCCACTCTTCACACAAAAAGTTTCTCTCCTTTGAATTTTCCGTTTCATCTATGGCAATGGATTCTTTGAAACTTGAGGATACTCATACCCGGCTCACGCCAACCATAATTTCCCACGCTAGAAGTTTCCATAGCTTTGCCATTGTACATAGCAATTTTGAGAAAATTTTGGCCACCATTACTTTCCTCTTGAATGTTCCATTTGTTTGGGACAATGCTACACACCACGTTTTTGACAACTTGCAAAGGAAACTTTTCCATGCACAAACTTCCGATCTACCAAATTTTGAATACACCGACACTCTTTTTGTCCCCATTTTTGCCAAATGTCCCCTTGAGAAAGGACTTGATGCTTCATATTTGCATGAGAGCTTATTTTTTTATCGATATCAAAATTTACAAATCCAAGTTTTCCATTCAAGATTTGCTTTTACCCGAATTCTCCTTTGGACGCGACTTTCTCTCTCCACCACTTCATGGGAGAATCGTCATGGACTTCAACAAGGACGCCCGCACCACGATGAACATCCATAAGGATACAAGGGCAACAATACACAAACAAGTTCTTCGCCAAGCTACAAGGATCAACGCCTACATCATCGACAACAAAAATTCCAAGTACTTGGTGAGCATGACATTCACCATCTCGGTTCTCTCACCACATCATGGAGATGAGGAGGAACAAGAGTCGAGGACGACTCTTCCCCAAGGGGGGAGATGATGCGGGTGGCTTTTGGACACCTCCTCCTAAAGACCGACAAGCCTTCCTCGTGGCCCAATGACACGAGCTCGGGCCAAAGCCATATGAATGGATCGTAGCGAACAAGAGGGGGGGTGAATGGCGCTACGGCAAGTTTTAGTCTTTTTCAATTTTTATGCAACAGAAGGTAAAGGTGTGAACTTTAGCAATAGGGGTGATCCTACAATGAATATCGGACGAGTGCAACAAGTAAAGGAATCAACAAGATAACGAGAGTAAGGAGCGAGACAACCGAGGGGCGCGAGGCGAGTCGAGGTTTGTTTCCCGCAGTTCCTTCCACTAAAGGAAGTACGTCTGCGTTGAGGAGGTGCTAGTCTCACACAAGAGACTAGGCGGCCACACCACGAAGGAAGGCCTCACCTTCTTCCTCGAGAGAGCTCCACGGAGGTGCTCTCCCTCTTCCACTAAGGCACCGGTCGAGGCGGTGATTCCTTCACAAGGTTGGGGCGAGCTCCACACACAAGGATGCTCCCAACACCCTATGGATCTAGTACATCACCAAGCTAGACTCCATAGCTGCACATCTCCAATGCTCCACCATAGGAACCCATCACCAATGCTCCACCAAAGGAACTCTTCCAATGCTCCACCAAAGGAACTCTCCAATGCTCCACAAAAGGAACTCTTCTCCAAGATCCACTAAAGGAACCCTACCACCAAGATCCACTAAGGAATAGCTAGTATTGGTGAAATCTCTCTTGGTAGAACTATAGATCGGGGTCTCCTCCACCTATCCTCAAAGTTTGGGCATGATTGGTTGGATGGGGAAGGAGAACCTTAAGGATTAAGCTCAGCAACAATGGAGGAGAGAGAGGGGGAAGAGATAAAATCGTGTTGGGGAAGAAGGGGCCCTTAAATAGGCTCCTCCAAATCCAACCGTTATGTCCAGATTTGGCCTAAGCGGTACTACCGCTTCTGGGAAGCGGTACTACCGCTCTGAGTTCGAAATCCTCCCAGATCTGGTCAAAGGACGCAGAGCGGTACTACTGCAAGAGGTACCGCTTGAGGTACCTCAATAGGGTCCAGACCTTACTGGATCCAAAGCGGTACCAGGGCGGTACGACCGTAATTCGATTACGGTACCTAAGCGGTACCGTGAGCGGTACTACCGCCCCAGGTACTGCAGGGGTACCGCAGCGTGTTCTGGGAGATGAAATCAGCACAGACTCAGAGCGGTACCAAGAGCGGTACCTATAGGGGTAGCGGTACTACCGCTACAGGTACCGGTAGTACCGGCCTGGCTAAATCTGGTTTTCTTCCCTTTTTCTCTCCAACCATGTTACCTCGCTAAACACACACAAAACCAGAAAACCTATCAACTACGCTTCAGTCTTCCGATCTTGACACGTCCGGCGAGGTCACCGTGTACTTGCAAATCTAACAATGATACTCAAGGCACACGGTGAGATTACTCAAGTGTTGTCATCAAACACACAAAACTTGGGGTGTGAATTTTGCTCTTTCTCCCCCTTTTTGGTTTTTGATGACAACACAAGAGTTGACAATAACATATGATATTATGATGAGATTATTAGATTTGCAAAAACTCGACGGAGCTCCCCCTACACATGTGCATATCATGAATATGTATTTGAATAGAAATACACATGTTATAGAGACATCACTCCCCCTAGTTTTTACAAACCAAGCACATATGCAACATAGATAAATGACATGTTCAAGTAGCATATGCACAATATGGAGGCAACATAAGATCATGCACGGAGATTTGGGTGAAGTTATCATACCATTGCCTCGAGAATACCCAAACTCACAATAAGATGCCTCCATAGGGTTGTTGATGTAGCCATAAGACAAGATAAGCAACTAGAACCAAACGGCTACAAACAACAAAGGTCCCCATCCACCTAGGAACTTCTCCCCCTTTGGCATCGGAACACCAAAAAGGAGGGTAACGAAACTAGAAGGATGGAGAAAACGAACATACAACCAAGCTTGCAAAAATCACGAGAAAACAAGCTTGAAGGAGGTTCTCAAAAACAAGAAGAAGAAAGCAAAGAAAAAACACAAAACAAGGTCACGAAGAACCGAAAAACCCTCAAAGAGGGGGGTGTTGGTGGCCGAAGCCACCCTGTAAGAGTATAGTAGTTGTGAGGTCGCGTAGATGTATCTAGGACTCACGGACTACAACTCAACATGAAGCTCATAAGTCACTTAATTGACAAATAGCAAATGTTTTGGATTTCATTATGCATTATGGGGGGAGGGATAGCTCAATGGATTTAAACCGCACTCCCCCTATGTCCATGCATGCCTTTCATCTAGATAAGACGGTAAGATTGGTATGTGCGCACGACGGTCAAGCAAAGTTCGATGGATCAATGATATTTAGCTCATGCCTCAACTCAATAAAGCGCTTCTCATCCAAGGGCTTCGTGAAGATGTCCGCCAATTGCTCCTTGGTGCCAATATAGGATAGTACAATATCTCCGCGAGCAATGTGGTCCCGGATGAAGTGGTTCCATATCTCAATGTGCTTCGTCTTGCCATGAACAACCGGATTGTAGGCGATCTTGATTGCGCTCTCATTGTCACACAAAAGAGGCACCTTGCTATACTCGAGTCCATAATCCCGCAAGGTTTGCCTCATCCATAAGATTTGAGCACAACTACTCGCCGCGACAATATATTCGGCTTCCGCGGTGTAGACGGAGACACAATTTTGCTTCTTCGAGGACCAACACACCAAAGATCTTCCAAGAAAGTTACATGCTCCGGAGGTAGATTTCCTATCAATCTTGTCCCCCGCCCAATCGGAGTCGGTGAAACCAACCAATGCAAAGTCCGTGTCCCTTGGGTACCATAGTCCGAAGTGTGGGGTATCAACTAAATATCGAAGGATCCTTTTGACCGCCACAAGGTGGCTTTCCTTCGGACTTACTTGAAACCGTGCACACATACCAACGCTTAACATTATATCCAGGCGAGAGGCACAAAGGTAGAGAAGCGAACCTATCATCGAACGGTAGAGCTTGGTATCCACCGCCTTGCCGCCCTCGTCAAGAGTGAGTTGACACTTGAGTTGCATCGGAGTTCCAATCCCCTTGGCATCCTTCATATCAAAGCGCTTGAGCATGTCTTGGAGGTACTTTGCTTGATTGATGAAGGTGCCTTGTCGCATTTGCTTGATCTCGAACCCAAGAAAGTACTTGAGTTCACTCATCATTGACATCTCAAACCTATTTGTCATCAACATAGCAAACTCATCGTTGAATTTTGTGTTAGTAGAGCCAAATATGATGTCATCTACATAGAGTTGGCATACGAAAAGCTCCCATTGACCTTCTTAGTAAAAAGAGTGGGATCGATTTTCCCCACTTCGAAACCACGGTCTTCAAGCAACTCCTTGAGATGCTCATACCAAGCTCTAGGAGCTTGTTTGAGACCATATAGGGCCTTTTTGAGCTTGAAGACATGGTCCGGGAAATGGGGGTCCTCGAACCCTGGGGGTTGCTTCACATATACTTCCTCATGTAGAGGACCATTAAGAAAAGCACTCTTAACATCCATTTGTTGCAACTTAAAGCCATGATGTGAGGCAAAGGCCAAAAAGATACGGATGGACTCGAGCCTTGCAACGGGTGCAAAGGTTTCACCAAAGTCCATGCCTTCGACTTGAGAATAGCCTTGTGCCACCAATCTTGCTTTGTTGCGGATGACCGTGCCACTTTCATCTTGCTTGTTCTTGAAGATCCACTTGGTGCCGATAACATTGCGGCAATGATCGGGTCGCTTCATGAGAGTCCATACATCATTCCTCTTGAAGTTGTTGAGTTCCTCTTGCATTGCATTCAACCAATCGGGATCGTTGAGAGCATCATCAACTTTGAGTGGTTCCTCCCTAGAGACAAAGGCATGGTGCGCACAAAAGTTTGCAAGTTGCCTCTGAGTGGTGGCATGTCTCTTTAGATCACCAATGATGTTTTGCAAGGAATGAGACTTGAGACGCAAGTGTCTTGTGGTGGGATCTTCACGGTGAGTGTCGGCTAAAGGAGATGGTTCTTGTGAGTCCTCTTCGCCTTCATCACGGTTTAGGTCCTCGCCTTGACCTCCATTGTCGTTGAAAGAGGCAACTTTGTCATGAGATCCGGACGGCTCGGGGGTATAGGGAATATTATTGTCCATGAAGATTGTCCCCGAACCACTCGGAGAAGAACTTGAAGCTTGACCTTGGTCACTTGATGTTGAGTGTTGAGGTAGACGAGCTTGCGGTGTATGTTGTTCTTGAGCTTGTTGAGGTGAACTTGGACTTGATTGTTGTTGTAGATGTCGAGGTTGATCTTGAGGTTGAGGTTGAACTTGAGGTTGTTGTAGAGGTTGAGTTGCATTTGTTAGATCAACGGAAGAAGCTTGGCCTTGTGGTGTAGATGGCTCCACTTGGGTGGAACTTGGTCCTTCCCCGGTACTCATAGAAGGTAGCTTCTGAGGTAGGCGAATGCCAACACCCATCCTTCCTATGGTATCCGGGGGAATTGCATCTCCTTTCTCACAAGAAGCACTTCGCTCCTCCAAGGATCTATCATCTTCATCGAACGTCACATCACAAGACTCTACAACCCGTACACTTGACTTGTTGAAGACTCTATAGGCGTGAGAATCCGTAGCATAGCCAACGAAAATTCCTTCTTGAGCTCTTGAATCAAACTTGGATAGACGTGTGTCCTTGACAAGTATGTAGCATTTGCATCCGAAGACCTTGAAGTATGACACATTAGGATTTTTGCCGGTGAGGATCTCATATGGTGTCTTCTCAAGACCTTTGCGAAAGTAGAGGCAATTAGTAGCATGGCATGCGGTAGAGATAGCTTCCGCCCAAAAATTGTAGTTGGACTTGTATTCCATCATCATGGTTCGAGCGGCTTCGATCAAGGTTCGATTCTTCCTTTCGGCGACCCCATTTTGTTGGGGAGTATATGGCGTGGATTATTGGTGTTGGATTCCTTCTTCGCCGAGGAAGTCATCCAATGTGTAGTTCTTGAACTCCGTTCCATTGTCGCTCCTTATTGCGAGGATCTTGTTGTCGTACTTGCGTTGAAATTGGTTGGCAAACTCCATCATGGTCCGTTGAGTCTCACTCTTGTACTTGAAGAAGAATACCCAACAATAGCGTGAATAGTCATCAACGATGACGAGGCAATACTTCTTTCCTCCAAGACTTTCATGAGATGGTGGACCAAAGAGATCAACATGTAGGAGCTCCAAGCATCTTGTGGTAGAGATGATAGTCTTGGCCTTGTGAGGAGCTCCATGCATTTTTTCCTTGTACGCAAGCCCTACAAACACGATCCTTGCAAAAAGAGACATCTTCTTTTAGGCCGAGAATGTGGCCACCTGATGAGGATCTAAGATCCCGGAAGTGGCCCGATCTCGCGATTTGACCCCGAAAACCAAGGGAAGAGGTGGGAGAACGCGAGGAACACGAAGAACACGAAGAACGCCAGTAATCACGCGCGCACACCAACCCGATACACCCGATACTTACCCCCGTGGCTTGATGGACCACGCCAATAGAATCACCCGGAAGAGGCACGCGGCAGAATTCCCGGTGAGAGATTGGGGTTGGAGAAGAAGAGATTGATGAGGGAGAGAGTAGCTTGTACTAGAATCTCACTCAATAATATCCAAATAAACAACCAGGATGCCTTGATTACAGAGGGATGATAACCCTAGGGAGACTAAGCTCAAGTTTGTGTTTAAGAGCAATTCAAGTCTAAGGGGTAAAGGAGGGGTCCAGGCTACTTATATAGGCATACATGGCCAGCAACGCGAAAAGGTACGCGAATGGATAACTTAGGCAGTTTGGTGAGTCATTCCCGTCACATCCGGTTTGGAACCCGGTCAGACCGGGCCTTTGGCCGGGTGGTCCGGTCCTGGGTCCGGTCGACCGGGCGCCAACCAGGATCTTGCGAAGTTTCCGGTTGCCTTCCGGTACGATGCGGGAGAATCCGGTTGGGCGCCCGGTTGACCGGGCCTGGGACCGGATGACCCGGTTGTGGGGCCGGTCTGACCGGGTCCTGGACCGGCCAGCACTCTTCTCTTACTTTGAGCGCTTCGAGCGACGTCGGGTTCGGCTTCATGATCATCTCCATGTCCCGCTGCTCCTCTCCTTCCCTTGACCATGGCGTGTCCTCCTCTCCGGGGTCTTGATGCGCCTTGTACCTAATGACACATAGCACATCGGCATGAGGTAGCATTCCATCCAAAGGGGTACCGAGATCAAGGGTGGTGAGGAGCGAGTTCACCTCATCATGTAGAGCTTTAACTCGGGCTCGCGTCATCGGTCCACTTGGGGGACTTGTTGGTCTTGGTGTAGCATCGTCGGTGAGCGGGGCTACATCATCTCCCCCCCTTGGGAAAGAGTCGTCCTCGACTCTTGCGCCTCCTCATCTCCATGATAGGGTGACAAGTCCGAGACGTTGAACATGTTGCTCACCAAGTACTTTGATGTCGGGATGTCGATGACATAAGAATTGTTGTTGATGCGCTTGAGGACCTTGAAGGGGCCATCTCCTCTTGGCTTGAGCTTGGAGTTGCGCTCATGAGGGAATCTTTCCTTCCGGAGGTGGATCCAAACGAGGTCTCCTTCTTGAAATATTCTTTCCTTCTTCTTGGCGTTGATGCGGTTGGCTTGACGAAGCACATGTTCTTGTATGGTCGCTCTTGTGTCTTCATGTAGTTTCTTCATGACGGCGGTGCGCTTGTCGAAGTCCATGTTCGTCCGCTCATGAAGGGGAAGTGGAAGTATGTCGAGTGCCGTGTAAGGTTCGAAGCCGTAGACGACCATGAAGGGGCTCCTTGATGTTGTCTTGTGCTTGGCGCGGTTGAAGGCGAACTCCGCGTGAGGAAGGCACTCCTCCCATGACTTCAAGTTCTTCTTCACGAGGATGCGTAGGAGAGTGGAGAGGCTTCGATTGACCACTTCCGTTTGGCCGTCCGTTTGCGGGTGCGAGGATGATGAGAACAAGAGCTTCACTCCAAACTTTTCCATGAGCGACTTCCATAGATAACTCATGAACTTGACGTCTCGATCCGACACAATGCTTGCCGGTATTCCGTGTAGGCAAACAATTTCCCTGAAAAATAATGAAGCAATGTGTGAAGCATCATCGCTCTTATGGCAAGGTATAAAATGAGCCATCTTAGAGAATCTATCCACTACCACAAATATAGAATCATGACCATGCTTGGTGCGAGGCAATCCTAAGATGAAATCCATGCTAATATCGGTCCATGGTGCATATGGAATAGGCAATGGTGTGTAAAGACCATAAGGGTTGGAGGTGGACTTAGCTTGAAGGCATGTAGTGCAACGGTTGCATAGGCGCTCCACATCCCGCTTCATCTTTGGCCAATAGTAATGAGTGGATAACATCGCGAGTGTCTTGTCACGTCCAAAGTGACCCATAAGACCACCCCCATGTGACTCTTGCAAAAGCAATTTTCGAAGGGAAGACTCGGGAATGCAAATCTTGTTAGCTTTAAACAAGTAGCCATCATGCAAATAGAAATCATCCACTCCTCGTTCAACGGAGCACTTCTCAAATATCGGAGCAAAGAAAGAATCGGAAGGATAGAGTTCTTTGATCTCTTCAAGTCCCAAAACATGAAAATCCAAACGAGTAAGCAAAAGGGTGTTTTTGCGGGAAAGAGCATCCGCCACAACATTGTCCCTGCCCTTCTTTTATTTGATTACATATGGGAAGGACTCAATGAACTTGACCCATTTTGCATGTCGTTTGTTCAAGTTGTGTTGGCTTTTCAAATATTTCAAGGACTCATGGTCGGAATGAATGATAAACTCTTTTGGCTAAAGATAGTGTTGCCAAACTTCAAGAACACGAACCAAAGCGTAGAGCCCCTTGTCATATATAGGATAGTTGAGGCGTGCGCCATCCAACTTCTCACTATAATATGCCACGGGTTTGCCCTCTTGCATAAGAACGCCACCAATACCGAGTCCACTTGCATCACACTCAATCTCAAAAGTTTTTGCAAAATTTGGAAGGACAAGAAGGGGAGCTTCGGTAAGGCGTTTCTTCAACTCATCAAAAGCATTTTGTTGGGCCTTGCCCCAAACAAACGGAACATTCTTCTTAGTAAGTTCATTCAAAGGGCAAGCAATGGTACTAAAATCTTTCACAAAGCGACGATAGAAACCGGCAAGTCCATGAAAACTTCGGACTTGACCAACATTTGTAGGAGTAGGCCAATTGTGGATGGCCTCTACCTTGGAAGAATCAACTTCAATCCCATTAGCGGAAACCACAAAGCCAAGGAAAACCAATTTGTTTTGAGCAAATGTGCATTTAGGGAGGTTGGCATAAAGCTTCTCAAGACGCAAGATGCATAAGACCTCTCTCACATGTTGCACATGGTCCTCGAGATTTTTGCTATAAATGAGAATATCATCAAAATAGACAACCACACTCTTGCCAATGAGAGGACGCAAGATGTGATTCATAAGACGCATGAAAGTGGATGGAGCATTGGAAAGACCAAAAGGCATAACGAGCCATTCATAGAGACCAAGCTTGGTCTTGAATGCCGTTTTCCATTCATCACCAATGGCCATGCGAATTTGGTGGTAGCCACTACGCAAATTGACTTTAGAGAAAATCGTGGCACCACTTAACTCATCAAGCATGTCATCTAAACGCGGAATGGGATGGCGGTATCGGACGGTAATGGCATTGATGGGGCGACAATCCATACACATCCGTTGCGTCTCATCCGGTTTAGGCACAAGAATCACGGGAACCGCACAAGGGCTAAGGCTTTCGCGAACGTACCCTTTGGCGAGGAGATCTTGAATTTGGTGTTGGATCTCCTTTGTGTCTTCGGGGTTGGTGCGGTAAGCGGCACGGTTTGGAAGCGGAGCGCCGGGTATGAGGTCGATGCGGTGTTCTATGCCTCGAAGTGGTGGAAGTCCATGAGGGAGCTCGTCGGGGAAGACGTCTTGAAACTCCTTCAAAAGAGACAACAAAGACGAAGGAATGTTGGTTAAATCGTTAGTCGCCGACGATGGTCCCTTGCATATGAGCACATAGTGCAATATGGTGGATGGGTTCTCTTGGACCTCTCTCCACTCACTTTTGGTGGCTAGAAGGACACTCTTTGTCTCACTCATATAGGGCTTGTGGCACTCACTATCTTTGTGGTGGGTCGCTCCCTCTCCTCTCATCTCACTATGGTGCGTGCGGAGTTGAGCCCTCGCTAAAGCCTTTGCATTATCCGCGATGATTTGGCTAGGAGTCATCGGACGCAACTCGAACTTCTTGTCGTTGACCTTGAAGGTATATGTATTGGAGAGTCCATCATGTATCGCCTTCTTGTCAAATTGCCAAGGGCGGCCAAGCAACATGTGGCACACCGTCATGGGTACCACGTCACACTCAATAGTGTCCTCATAAGGTCCAATCTTGAAGTTGACGGTGACGGTATGTTGTATCTTGACGTTGCCCTTGTCACTCAACCATTGGATATGGTAAGGGTGAGGATGCTTGCGGAGAGTGAGGTTGAGCTTCTCACACAACTCGGTGCTTGCAAGGTTATGGCAACTTCCAGCATCGATGATGACCTTGATCGATTTGCCACCAATACCGGCACGGGTTTGGAAGATGTTGCACCGTTGGTCTTCCATAGCTTGAGGTTGTGTTGTTAGCACTCTTGTGACCACAAGCGAGGGACTTGGGTCATGCTCACATAAGAGAGGGTCTTCTCCACTTTCTTCCTCATAAGCTTCTTCATTTGCAACGGCGGCTTGCATAAGGGCTTCATATTCATCTTCACTTAGCGTCTCGATATCACCATTCTCCATAGTGATCATAACTTTGGTATTCTTGCACTCAAACGATTTGTGACCTTGGGTGCCACACTTGAAGCAAGTGACATTAGAGGGTCCCGTAGATGCCTTAGAGGAGGCGGTGGAGGATACCGTTTGCTTCATGCGACTTTGGATAGTCGGTTTCTTGGATGGTGTAGATGACACGTCGGGCTTGACACTTGTAGTAGGAGGAGTTGATGTAGCGAGCTTGGAGGAGAAGTATGTCTTGGCCTTGGAGTACTTGATGTCCTCAATCACTTGGCGCTCGGCCTTCGATGCTTGGTGGACCAACTCAACCATGTTGGAGTATGGTTGGAACTCCACAATTCTCTTGATGGGGTAGTTGAGGCCATTGAAGAAACGAGCAATGGTTTGGTCCTCGGACTCTTGGATGTTGGCTCGCATCATAGTGAGCTCCATCTCCTTGAAGAACTCCTCAACGGTCTTGGTGCCTTGCTTCAACTTTTGGAGCTTGTTGAAGAGGTCAGTCATGTAGTGCGTTGGGACAAAGCGAGCATGCATCTCTTTCTTCATCTCTTCCCAAGTGTCAATAGGAGGTTCACCCTTTTCTTCCCTTAGAGTGAGGACATGCTCCCACCAAGTGTTGGCGTAATCCTCAAACTCAAGCGACGCCATAGCCACTTTCTTGGCACCGGAGTAGTTGCGGATGCGGAATATCTTGTCAACCTTGAGTGCCCATGAGAGGTAGGCCTCGGCATCCTCTTCACCCTTGAACTTTGGCATGGTGAACTTGAGCCTTCCAAACATGTTCTCTTCATCCTCCAAGTTTCTTCGGCGAGGACGGATGCCTTCATCTCTTGCGGCTTGGGGTGGAATAGGATGTCTTCCACGGCCAACCATAGCATTGGGTTGACGTTGAAGGTGGACACTAGCTTCACTTGGTTCACGGTGATGATGTTGTTGAAGATCTTGTCGAGGTTGTTGACGAGGCTCATTGTTGGCCCTTTCATCTTGATCATGTGGTGCATCTCCTCTTCCACGTTGGTCATGGCGAGGGTGAAGCCGGAGATCTCGCCGAGGTTGATCTTGAGGACCTTGGTCTTGGGGTGGTTCGTCACGCCCATGGTGGGCATGGCGATCCGCTTGGTGACGATCTTGTTGGAGGACTTGATCTTGTGGAGGACGCTCATGTGGATGAGCATGGCGATGGATTTCTCCGCGCCTAGAGTTGGAGCGAGAGTCTTCATGACGAGCATGTGGGCGATGAGGTCGATGATGGTCTTCATGCCTTGAGGAAGAGCTTGAGGACGAAAGGCCACCATGAGAGTAGTAATCTTGTGGCGAGCTTGAGGAGGATGAAGTAGAGCGGTGTCGGCGATGGCAACCCAAGTTAGTGATGGCGCGCTCGAGGCTATCCATGCGCCGCTCCATGTTCGCATCATTGGCCGCCATTTGGCCATTCAAGTTGTCCGTAGCTTCACGAAGAAGAGCCAAGTCTTGGTTCACGGCGGAGAAGTTGTGAGCCACTTCATCGTATTTCTCATCGATGCGCGTCTCGAAGAGGGTGAGTTGCTCCTTGAACTCTTGGCGTTGCATCCATAGGTTGTGTTGCGTAGCCAACCTCTCGGTGTTGCGGAGAACTTCTTCATCCCTTGGGGTATCTCCGTTCCTATCCATGATGGAAAGACAAGAACTATGTTGTGTAGGTTAGTGGAAGGAGACTACCTCGCACTCTTACCAAGGTAAGATAGTATTGAGGCAATCAACCAAGCCAAAAGCAAGATCAAGTGTATCGGGGACACACGCAAAACCACACGCAAAAGCTAGCAAATATGGTGTTAGGTGAGTGTTGTGGAAAGCCAAAAGAAAAATCCAAGATCGAGTATGTTGTTAAAAGTGGGTGAGGTCCAAAAATCCAAATGTCAATGTGAAGATCACTATGAACACGGAAAAGTTGTGGAACACACACACGAGATAAGCGGGGTTAGTGCAACCAAAAGTGAGCGGAAAAGTGTATGTAAAGGTGCTCGGTGTCACACTAACACAAGGAGAGCCAAAGCTTTGGTTGCAAATGAAGAGACAACAAGAATCACCCGGAAGAGGCACGCGGCAGAATTCCCGGTGAGAGATTGGGGTTGGAGAAGAAGAGATTGATGAGGGAGAGAGTAGCTTGTACTAGAATCTCACTCAACAATATCCAAATAAACAACCAGGATGCCTTTATTACAGAGGGATGATAACCCTAGGGAGACTAAGCTCAAGTTTGTGTTTAAGAGCAATTCAAGTCTAAGGGGTAAAGGAGGGGTCCAGGCTACTTATATAGGCATACATGGCCAGCAACGCGAAAAGGTACGCGAATGGATAACTTAGGCAGTTTGGTGAGTCATTCCCGTCACATCCGGTTTGGAACCCGGTCAGACCGGGCCTTTGGCCGGGTGGTCCGGTCCTAGGTCCGGTCGACCGGGCGCCAACCAGGATCTTGCGAAGTTTCCGGTTGCCTTCCGGTACGATGCGGGAGAATCCGGTTGGGCGCCCGGTTGACCGGGCCTGGGACCGGATGACCCGGTTGTGGGGCCGGTCTGACCGGGTCCTGGACCGGCCAGCACTCTTCTCTTACTTTGAGCGCTTCGAGCGACGTCGGGTTTGGCTTCATGATCATCTCCATGTCCCGCTGCTCCTCTCCTTCCCTTGACCATGGCGTGTCCTCCTCTCCGGGGTCTTGATGCGCCTTGTACCTAATGACACATAGCACATCGGCATGAGGTAGCATTCCATCCAAAGGGGTACCGAGATCAAGGGTGGTGAGGAGCGAGTTCACCTCATCATGTAGAGCTTTAACTCGGGCTCGCGTCATCGGTCCACTTGGGGGACTTGTTGGTCTTGGTGTAGCATCGTCGGTGAGCGGGGCTACATCATCTCCCCCCCTTGGGAAAGAGTCGTCCTCGACTCTTGCGCCTCCTCATCTCCATGATAGGGTGACAAGTCCGAGACGTTGAACGTGTTGCTCACCAAGTACTTTGATGTCGGGATGTCGATGACATAAGCATTGTTGTTGATGCGCTTGAGGACCTTGAAGGGGCCATCTCCTCTTGGCTTGAGCTTGGAGTTGCGCTCATGAGGGAATCTTTCCTTCCAGAGGTGGATCCAAACGAGGTCTCCTTCTTGAAATATTCTTTCCTTCTTCTTGGCGTTGATGCGGTTGGCTTGACGAAGCACATGTTCTTGTATGGTCGCTCTTGTGTCTTCATGTAGTTTCTTCATGACGGCGGTGCGCTTGTCGAAGTCCATGTTCGTCCGCTCATGAAGGGGAAGTGGAAGTATGTCGAGTGCCGTGTAAGGTTCGAAGCCGTAGACGACCATGAAGGGGCTCCTTGATGTTGTCTTGTGCTTGGCGCGGTTGAAGGCGAACTCCGCGTGAGGAAGGCACTCCTCCCATGACTTCAAGTTCTTCTTCACGAGGATGCGTAGGAGAGTGGAGAGGCTTCGATTGACCACTTCCGTTTGGCCGTCCGTTTGCGGGTGCGAGGATGATGAGAACAAGAGCTTCACTCCAAACTTTTCCATGAGCGACTTCCATAGATAACTCATGAACTTGACGTCTCGATCCGACACAATGCTTGCCGGTATTCCGTGTAGGCAAACAATTTCCCTGAAAAATAATGAAGCAATGTGTGAAGCATCATCGCTCTTATGGCAAGGTATAAAATGAGCCATCTTAGAGAATCTATCCACTACCACAAATATAGAATCATGACCATGCTTGGTGCGAGGCAATCCTAAGATGAAATCCATGCTAATATCGGTCCATGGTGCATATGGAATAGGCAATGGTGTGTAAAGACCATAAGGGTTGGAGGTGGACTTAGCTTGAAGGCATGTAGTGCAACGGTTGCATAGGCGCTCCACATCCCGCTTCATCTTTGGCCAATAGTAATGAGTGGATAACATCGCGAGTGTCTTGTCACGTCCAAAGTGACCCATAAGACCACCCCCATGTGACTCTTGCAAAAGCAATTTTCGAAGGGAAGACTCGGGAATGCAAATCTTGTTAGCTTTAAACAAGTAGCCATCATGCAAATAGAAATCATCCACTCCTCGTTCAACGGAGCACTTCTCAAATATCGGAGCAAAGAAAGAATCGGAAGGATAGAGTTCTTTGATCTCTTCAAGTCCCAAAACATGAAAATCCAAACGAGTAAGCAAAAGGGTGTTTTTGCGGGAAAGAGCATCCGCCACAACATTGTCCCTGCCCTTCTTTTATTTGATTACATATGGGAAGGACTCAATGAACTCGACCCATTTTGCATGTCGTTTGTTCAAGTTGTGTTGGCTTTTCAAATATTTCAAGGACTCATGGTCGGAATGAATGATAAACTCTTTTGGCTAAAGATAGTGTTGCCAAACTTCAAGAACACGAACCAAAGCGTAGAGCCCCTTGTCATATATAGGATAGTTGAGGCGTGCGCCATCCAACTTCTCACTATAATATGCCACGGGTTTGCCCTCTTGCATAAGAACGCCACCAATACCGAGTCCACTTGCATCACACTCAATCTCAAAAGTTTTTGCAAAATTTGGAAGGACAAGAAGGGGAGCTTCGGTAAGGCGTTTCTTCAACTCATCAAAAGCATTTTGTTGGGCCTTGCCCCAAACAAACGGAACATTCTTCTTAGTAAGTTCATTCAAAGGGCAAGCAATGGTACTAAAATCTTTCACAAAGCGACGATAGAAACCGGCAAGTCCATGAAAACTTCGGACTTGACCAACATTTGTAGGAGTAGGCCAATTGTGGATGGCCTCTACCTTGGAAGAATCAACTTCAATCCCATTAGCGGAAACCACAAAGCCAAGGAAAACCAATTTGTTTTGAGCAAATGTGCATTTAGGGAGGTTGGCATAAAGCTTCTCAAGACGCAAGATGCATAAGACCTCTCTCACATGTTGCACATGGTCCTCGAGATTTTTGCTATAAATGAGAATATCATCAAAATAGACAACCACACTCTTGCCAATGAGAGGACGCAAGATGTGATTCATAAGACGCATGAAAGTGGATGGAGCATTGGAAAGACCAAAAGGCATAACGAGCCATTCATAGAGACCAAGCTTGGTCTTGAATGCCGTTTTCCATTCATCACCAATGGCCATGCGAATTTGGTGGTAGCCACTACGCAAATTGACTTTAGAGAAAATCGTGGCACCACTTAACTCATCAAGCATGTCATCTAAACGCGGAATGGGATGGCGGTATCGGACGGTAATGGCATTGATGGGGCGACAATCCATACACATCCGTTGCGTCTCATCCGGTTTAGGCACAAGAATCACGGGAACCGCACAAGGGCTAAGGCTTTCGCGAACGTACCCTTTGGCGAGGAGATCTTGAATTTGGTGTTGGATCTCCTTTGTGTCTTCGGGGTTGGTGCGGTAAGCGGCACGGTTTGGAAGCGGAGCGCCGGGTATGAGGTCGATGCGGTGTTCTATGCCTCGAAGTGGTGGAAGTCCATGAGGGAGCTCGTCGGGGAAGACGTCTTGAAACTCCTTCAAAAGAGACAACAAAGACGAAGGAATGTTGGTTAAATCGTTAGTCGCCGACGATGGTCCCTTGCATATGAGCACATAGTGCAATATGGTGGATGGGTTCTCTTGGACCTCTCTCCACTCACTTTTGGTGGCTAGAAGGACACTCTTTGTCTCACTCATATAGGGCTTGTGGCACTCACTATCTTTGTGGTGGGTCGCTCCCTCTCCTCTCATCTCACTATGGTGCGTGCGGAGTTGAGCCCTCGCTAAAGCCTTTGCATTATCCGCGATGATTTGGCTAGGAGTCATCGGACGCAACTCGAACTTCTTGTCGTTGACCTTGAAGGTGTATGTATTGGAGAGTCCATCATGTATCGCCTTCTTGTCAAATTGCCAAGGGCGGCCAAGCAACATGTGGCACACCGTCATGGGTACCACGTCACACTCAATAGTGTCCTCATAAGGTCCAATCTTGAAGTTGACGGTGACGGTATGTTGTATCTTGACGTTGCCCTTGTCACTCAACCATTGGATATGGTAAGGGTGAGGATGCTTGCGGAGAGTGAGGTTGAGCTTCTCACACAACTCGGTGCTTGCAAGGTTATGGCAACTTCCAGCATCGATGATGACCTTGATCGATTTGCCACCAATACCGGCACGGGTTTGGAAGATGTTGCACCGTTGGTCTTCCATAGCTTGAGGTTGTGTTGTTAGCACTCTTGTGACCACAAGCGAGGGACTTGGGTCATGCTCACATAAGAGAGGGTCTTCTCCACTTTCTTCCTCATAAGCTTCTTCATTTGCAACGGCGGCTTGCACAAGGGCTTCATATTCATCTTCACTTAGCGTCTCGATATCACCATTCTCCATAGTGATCATAACTTTGGTATTCTTGCACTCAAACGATTTGTGACCTTGGGTGCCACACTTGAAGCAAGTGACATTAGAGGGTCCCGTAGATGCCTTAGAGGAGGCGGTGGAGGATACCGTTTGCTTCATGCGACTTTGGATAGTCGGTTTCTTGGATGGTGTAGATGACACGTCGGGCTTGACACTTGTAGTAGGAGGAGTTGATGTAGCGAGCTTGGAGGAGAAGTATGTCTTGGCCTTGGAGTACTTGATGTCCTCAATCACTTGGCGCTCGGCCTTCGATGCTTGGTGGACCAACTCAACCATGTTGGAGTATGGTTGGAACTCCACAATTCTCTTGATGGGGTAGTTGAGGCCATTGAAGAAACGAGCAATGGTTTGGTCCTCGGACTCTTGGATGTTGGCTCGCATCATAGTGAGCTCCATCTCCTTGAAGAACTCCTCAACGGTCTTGGTGCCTTGCTTCAACTTTTGGAGCTTGTTGAAGAGGTCAGTCATGTAGTGCGTTGGGACAAAGCGAGCATGCATCTCTTTCTTCATCTTTTCCCAAGTGTCAATAGGAGGTTCACCCTTTTCTTCCCTTAGAGTGAGGACATGCTCCCACCAAGTGTTGGCGTAATCCTCAAACTCAAGCGACGCCATAGCCACTTTCTTGGCACCGGAGTAGTTGCGGATGCGGAATATCTTGTCAACCTTGAGTGCCCATGAGAGGTAGGCCTCGGCATCCTCTTCACCCTTGAACTTTGGCATGGTGAACTTGAGCCTTCCAAACATGTTCTCTTCATCCTCCAAGTTTCTTCGGCGAGGACGGATGCCTTCATCTCTTGCGGCTTGGGGTGGAATAGGATGTCTTCCACGGCCAACCATAGCATTGGGTTGACGTTGAAGGTGGACACTAGCTTCACTTGGTTCACGGTGATGATGTTGTTGAAGATCTTGTCGAGGTTGTTGACGAGGCTCATTGTTGGCCCTTTCATCTTGATCATGTGGTGCATCTCCTCTTCCAAGTTGGTCATGGCGAGGGTGAAGCCGGAGATCTCGCCGAGGTTGATCTTGAGGACCTTGGTCTTGGGGTGGTTCGTCACGCCCATGGTGGGCATGGCGATCCGCTTGGTGACGATCTTGTTGGAGGACTTGATCTTGTGGAGGACGCTCATGTGGACGAGCATGGCGATGGATTTCTCCGCGCCTAGAGTTGGAGCGAGAGTCTTCATGACGAGCATGTGGGCGATGAGGTCGATGATGGTCTTCATGCCTTGAGGAAGAGCTTGAGGACGAAAGGCCACCATGAGAGTAGTAATCTTGTGGCGAGCTTGAGGAGGATGAAGTAGAGCAGTGTCGGCGATGGCAACCCAAGTTGGTGATGGCGCGCTCGAGGCTATCCATGCGCCGCTCCATGTTCGCATCATTGGCCGCCATTTGGCCATTCAAGTTGTCCGTAGCTTCACGAAGAAGAGCCAAGTCTTGGTTCACGGCGGAGAAGTTGTGAGCCACTTCATCGTATTTCTCATCGATGCGCGTCTCGAAGAGGGTGAGTTGCTCCTTGAACTCTTGGCGTTGCATCCATAGGTTGTGTTGCGTAGCCAACCTCTCGGTGTTGCGGAGAACTTCTTCATCCCTTGGGGTATCTCCGTTCCTATCCATGATGGAAAGACAAGAACTATGTTGTGTAGGTTAGTGGAAGGAGACTACCTCACACTCTTACCAAGGTAAGATAGTATTGAGGCAATCAACCAAGCCAAAAGCAAGATCAAGTGTATCGGGGACACACGCAAAACCACACGCAAAAGCTAGCAAATATGGTGTTAGGTGAGTGTTGTGGAAAGCCAAAAGAAAAATCCAAGATCGAGTATGTTGTTAAAAGTGGGTGAGGTCCAAAAATCCAAATGTCAATGTGAAGATCACTATGAACACGGAAAAGTTGTGGAACACACACACGAGATAAGCGGGGTTAGTGCAACCAAAAGTGAGCGGAAAAGTGTATGTAAAGGTGCTCGGTGTCACACTAACACAAGGAGAACCAAAGCTTTGGTTGCAAATGAAGAGACAACAAGATTCACACGCGGCCTCTCTTCTCTTCTCTCGTTTGCTTAAAAGCTTATGACTCTTTTGTACACGGTGGCACTTGCACTCTTTTGTATCTATGGTGGCACTTTCACACTTTTGTATGTATGGATGTATGGTGCGACTTGCACTCTTTTTGTGTTTTTGGGGCTTTTTCACACACTATGTTAGCGTTAGCCTTGCTTTTGCTATCTTGCCACACGAGTGTTTGCTTGTATGCTTTACTCCACACGACACACACACCTCACAATGCGGGGCCACGTGCAATGTCTCGCAACACTAAACAAGCAATGCTCGATGGGATAGATCGCAAAAGGAAGAGGGTTACAAGGGAAACTGCAAGTTATACCTGCGATGATGGTGGTGGTGGTGGTGGTAGCCGAAATCGAGCTCGGAGAAGGGCTCGGAGTTGTGCCCGGTCTGGATCCGGTTGGACCGGGTTCTGGACCCGCTGATCCGGTTGGCGCCCGGTTGACCGGGTGCTGGGCCGGCTGGTCCAGTCTGGGGTCCGGTTGACCGGGTTTCTCAACCGGGTTTCGCATTTCTCTCTCCTGTTCTTCCCCAAACCAAAACCAAAAGAGCAAATCGACGGGAATCGATGGAATTGGAGGCTAAAAGTTGGTGAAATAGTAGATCAAGCACAGCAACACCGAATCCACGGACCAAAACCACTCAAAACGCAACCAAATCACAGATCGGTCAAGAGGCACTTTGGGGCTATTTTTGGGGATTTTGTGGAAAATTTTCTAGAAACGAAATCGGGTGGGTGGAGGGTCAAAATTGCGGTAACCAAGAGCTGCTGATACCATATGATGAGGATCTAAGATCCCGGAAGTGGCCCGATCTCACGATTTGACCCCGAAAACCAAGGGAAGAGGTGGGAGAACGCGAGGAACACGAAGAACACGAAGAACGCCGGTACTCACGCACGCACACCAAACCGATACACCCGATACTTACCCCCGTGGCTCGATGGACCACGCCAATAGAATCACCCGGAAGAGGCACGCGGCAGAATTCCCGGTGAGAGATTGGGTTTGGAGAAGAAGAGATTGATGAGGGAGAGAGAGTAGCTTGTACTAGAATCTCACTCAACAATATCCAAATCAACAACCAGGATGCCTTGATTACAGAGGGATGATAACCCTAGGGAGACTAAGCTCAAGTTTGTGTTTAAGAGCAATTCAAGTCTAAGGGGTAAAGGAGGGGTCCAGGCTACTTATATAGGCATACATGGCCAGCAAGGTGAAAAGGTACGCGAATGGATAACTTAGGCAGTTTGGTGAGTCATTCCCGTCACATCCGGTTTGGAACCCGGTCAGACCGGGCCTGTGGCCGGGTGGTCCGGTCCTGGGTCCGGTCGACCGGGCGCCAACCAGGATCTTGCGAAGTTTCCGGTTGCCTTCCGGTACGATGCGGGAGAATCCGGTTGGGCGCCCGGTTGACCGGTCCTGGGACCGGATGACCTGGTTGTGGGGCCGGTCTGACCGGGTCCTGGACCGGCCAGCACTCTTCTCTTCCTTTGAGCTCTTCGAGCGACGTCGGGTTCAGCTTCATGATCATCTCCATGTCCCGATGCTCCTCTCCTTCCCTTGACCTTGGCGTGTCCTCCTCTCCGGGGTCTTGATGCGCCTTGTACCTAATGACACATAGCACATCGGCATGAGGTAGCATTCCATCCAAAGGGGTACCGAGATCAAGGGTGGTGAGGAGCGAGTTCACCTCATCATGTAGAGCTTTAACTCGGGCTCACGTCATCGGTCCACTTGGGGGACTTGTTGGTCTTGGTGTAGCGTCGTCGGTGAGCGGGGCTACATCACCACCCTTGTGGAGACTTTGCAAAGTCCTCATGTTGACATGGGCTAGTCGGCGATGCCATAACCAACCCTTGTCACCTTTGGCGAATAGGCAAAGAGCGGAAGACGTTGTCTTTCCGGAGAAATCGACAACATACAAACCGTTCTCTACATATCCAACAAAAGCTACATTGAGTGTCTTGCTCTACAAGAGGACCACCATATGTTCATCAAAGAATGTGCATAAACCCATACGAGCAATTTGATGAACGGAGAGTAAGTTGTAACCAAGGGTCTCTGTCAACACCCGGATTTTTAAGTCCGGATGCCTATTATGTCATACATCGCAATCCCAGGAAATTGTTGTTGCGAGGCATAATAGTTAAGTATCACAGTCATCATTCATTACAAACCATAATGTCTTACAAATTGGAATCACATGATCCATATTACACGAATAGTTGATCTAATGATCAACGAACAAACACAAGTTCATAGCGGAAGCGTAAGATACAAGGACTCTCTAGTCCACAGGCCAATGCTTGACGTTAGAAGCTCCTAGTTGTGGTAGACGTCCTGCTGATCGTCATCCTCGTACTGCTGCTCGGCTTCATATTCTGGCCATTTGAATAGCCAGGGACAAAGCCGTGAGTACTTTAAGTACTCACAATCTAACACTAATGTAAGTACTAACATTACTATTGAGAGTGTTCTAAGCTCTAAGTTTATTTGCATAAAGCCAATTTTAGTTGATAAACGTTTTAGTAAACAACTCCTCATGTGCTAACTAACTCTAGTGGGAACATTAGTGTCATTCCCACAACTCTGTTGTGATTCAAATTCAAAGTCACCGTTCAAGTTCAAGTTCAAAATCAACAGTCACATAGATATAAATTCTGATGACGGAAACAGTATGGCCTTTCCAATTGTCCATATCCGCGGACGCGGCTATTCGAATAGTTCTACACTCTGCAGAGGTTGCACACTTGTGCCACAACATTTGATTACATCCGTCAGGGATAAAACCCCGAATAATCGTAACTCAGTATGCGGATCATCAACCGTTAACCTTTCGCTTACACACCCTAGTATAGGCACCTCTCCCCATGAGCTTGGCCTCCCGGTGAAAACCAACTGTTAACTCGGGAACTGCACAGGGCTTGGCCATACAATTCACCTCAATTCACATCATTTCTCAACAACGGAGGCAGCCTCAAGCGTAACCCCTATGACGTGTGTTCAGAGGGAACCCATACTAAGGCACATAAATTTCCAGCTAAGCCTTACCCATAATCAGGTATTGTGGGGGTACTCAAAAATTGGAATGGTATCGCATCCAACTCAATCATCAGTTTTAGTCATTCCACCAAGTCAAATTCATGTCACATTCACCTTCAAAATCTTTCAATGGAAATGACTCATCATTCCAAGGTTTTCATCTTCATCATTTCAAAAACACATGTTCCCATCTAGAGTAGTCCTTTTTAGTTTAGCACTAGCATCTAGGTATGAGGGGTGCTAAATACGTTGCTTTGCTTCTAGGCTAACTTTGATACTCTTGTACTAATCCAATTCTATCCAAGTGAAATCATAAATCAAAAAGTACTTTGATAAAACAAAAGTAAATAAAACTTGTAAAGTAAAACTGGGAAGTAGGATCATAAACATTAAGTAAATGGGTAATGCCTTGCTCATGGCGAGCTTTGCACTTTGCAAGAGTATTATCTTGCCTTGGTTGGGGAATTTGTCAAAGTGGTCTTCTTCTCCTTGGAAGTAGACCTCCTCCTCCTCCTGGTACTCCTCGGTACTAGCATCTAAAATACGAATACGGGGTACACCATCATCATACCAAACTAATTTACTAAACTAAGCACACTCATGAGCTACACACTTTAAACTAGCATCACACATTAATATTGAGTTGATGGATGTGTTCTTTTTATCATTTAAGAAAAATAATTTCCTCTCATATTAAACTTGAATGTTACTTTGAATTACTCAGAGAAATAATTTCCTCTCATTATCTTATTAAGATTTAATTTCTCTTATGCATAATATGTAACCTAGGTTGACCAAGTCAACCTCTTCACACTTACCATTTTGAGAAAATGATTTAAATGAGGTGAGCACCTCATACCATTTAATTCTAGCATAGCAAAGATTTAATATCACCAACAATTCCTATGAGACCTAAATGACCAGAGTCTCTACTTCATTGGAAATTGGTGGTGACAAGATTTAAATGAGAGAAACTCTCTCATAAGATTTCTTAATAGTTTTGGACAATATCTTTGACTAGAAATAGCCATAAAGTCATTTAATTCAACTAGGCCATGATCATTCAAAGTAAGCATGGCATATTTTTGTATAAACAATTAGTATAAGTGAAAAGTGAATTATTGGAGGTGGAATTAACTGAAAATCATTTATGATTGATTTTTAAGAATTATTCTAAGGCAAAAAAGTCCCTGCCTTGTTTATTTTGTCACTTTAATTCTACAATAGATCTAGGGTTCTAACTAGTGGCATTGTGTAGATAAAATCCTAAGGTTTCCAAAGATATAAAATTTGCAGAAATTTGCCTAGTAGATTTGTCCCTATTAAATTTCAAAGTTTGCATCAGATTGGGGTATTTCTCCATTTTTCAAAATTGAATTCAAACTGTGGGCTGGCGGGAGATCTTAACAGGCTAGGCAGAGAGAGAGAGAGAGTTGGGCCGGCCCAGCTTCGCAGCGGGCCAGCTGACAAGGTGGGGACCACCTGTCAGTGGGTTTCCACGCGCGAAGCGGTACGCGAAAGGAGGGCCGTGCGATTAGAAGCCAGATCAACGGTGGAGGAGCGTCGTCGTCGACGGCGAGAAGGGAACTCACTGGCGGCGGAGGTAGGGGGTCGGAGCGGTCGTCGGAGCTCCGGCGAGCGTCGGAGTGGTGCGCCGCGTCGTTGTCGAGGACGAGGATCTCCCTGGTAGCAGCGGCGTGTCCTGGGGTGGCCTCCTGCTCCGGCTTGCTCCGTGTACTGGCGGCGGCGGCGAGCTTGCGATTGGAGGCCTCCGGCGACTAATCGGTGAAATTGAGGTGGCGAGGAGTGCTGTGAGGATGAGAGGGAGAGAATGGTGTGCTCAAATCGGTGGGAGGGGTCCTCCTTTTATAGCTGCAAGGCAGTGCCGAAGGGCGGAGCTAGGGTCGTCGACGGCGTCGTCATTCCAGGGCGGCGAAGGGGCAAGGCATGGGCGCGTCGTGTTGCTATTGCACTAGCAAAGCTGACGCGCGTGATTGTGGCTCTGGTGAGGCTCTGTGGTGATGGTGAGGTTGACGGGAGTGCTCAGGCCATGGCGGACGGTCGTCGTCGTGGTCGTCACGCCTGACGTTCCCGCGGCCAGTGAGGGTGTCCAGGTGGTCCAGTGACTTGTCCTGCGTCGACTGGCGCTGAGAGGAGAGGTCGAGGTGGCACAGGGGCTCCGGGCAGCTGGCGCTCTGGCGCGTCCAACGCGGTCACCATGCGCGCTCTGGCGCGGCATGGGCATGTCCTGGGCGTCCCTGGGCGCTCGTGTTCTGGCCGTTACTGTGCGAGAGAGGGTCGTGGCTTGGTCTGGGCAGCATCAGGTGAGTGTGAGGGAGGGGATTGACAAGGTGTTGCATGCTGGAATTGACCAGAGTGAGAGAGAGCATGAGAGAGGCATGCCATGCCACGGCATGGCAAGTTTTTGTCAAGTGGGCATGCTCCAGTGCTTGGCAAGTTGATGAGAGGGTGCAGGGAGGTGAGAGGAAGCTCCAGTGCTGCAGGGTTGGCCAGAGTTGGACCAAGTCCAAAGTGAAAATTCAGTATGGGCACTTGTTTAATCCCTGCCTGCAAAGTGTTTGTTGTAATGCCCGCAAGAAAATGATTTTTGAATTTTGAAATTCTTTTTGGTGGGTTGTAAACATATATAAAAAGGAGTAGAATGGTGTTGGTTTGGTTCAATTTGGAGTTGGTTTGCAAAATCTCAAATTGCATATGATCTTGCATATGCAACTTTGTTCCAACTTTGCTTGATCCTCATTTGAATTTGAGAAGGAATTTGGGTTGGTGGTTTTGGGCAAAGTTGAAGTCCTTGATGTTGTCTTGGATGAGGTGCAAAGAGTTGACAAAGTGTAGAAGTGAAAAGTTAAAAACCAGGGGCTCAAAGTGAGCATCGGGTTAAAAATGGCACATATGACCATAATCATATGTGAGCTCAATTTTGATTCAAATTTGATTTGAATCGAGTTTGATTGTTTCCAAAAGTGTTAATAAGGGTTTAGTATCCATTTGCAACTAATGGTGCAAACCAAAATGGCCTAGATCAAAGATTTGTAAAAATGGCATAGGCCATATGTGAGTGTGAAGTTGATTTTTAGAATTTCTTTTCTATTTTATTTTTATTTGACTTGGGATGATCAAGTGATCATGGCTAGGGTTTTAGAGTGCGAGTAACTCATAAACAAGCATCATGGCAAAAGCACACTCAAATAAATTAATAAGGTGAGCTATATGCATAGTCCTATATGATGAGAAAAAGTTTTTGTTGGCTCTGATTTTTGGATTCTTGAATTCTCTCTCTTGTTCCTTTTATTGAAACTTGGGATGTTACAAACCCTTCCCCCTTACAAAAGATCTCGTCCCGAGATCTAGAGAAAACTAGGTACTAAAGAGATCTGGGTATTCCTTTTTCATGTCTTCCTCGCGTTCCCAAGTTGCTTCTTCTTCGGTGTGATTACTCCATTGTATCTTCAGGAACTTGATACTTCTGGTGCGGGTGGTCCTGAATGCTTCTTCAAGGATGCGAATCGGCACTTCGCGGTAGGTTAGATCCTTGTTGATATCAATGGCTCTGTGGTCGATGTTCTTGAATACTTCGGTCTTCTCCGGCACTTCTAGGCACTTCCGAAGCAGTGAGATGTGAAACACATTGTGCACGGCGGACATTTCTTCCGGTAATTCCAGCTGATTTGAAACTTCTCCTCGGCGACTCAGAATTTTGAATGGTCCGACATATCTGGGGGCGAGCTTTCCTTTGAGTTGGAATCTCTGCATTCCTTTGAGGGGTGAGACTTTGAGATACACAAACTCTCCGATCTCGAATGTCATCTCTCGGCGTCTCTTGTCGGCGTAGCTCTTCTGTCTTGACTGGGCGGTCTTGAGGTACTCGCAGATCTTGTGCACCTTCTCTTCGGCTTCGCGGAGAACATCGGGACCGAAGACTTGACTATCTCCGACTTCCGACCAGTTCAGAGGGGTACGTCATTTCCTTCCGTACAGGGCTTCAAAGGGGGCCACCTGTAAGCTGGCTTGATAGCTATTGTTGTAGGAGAATTCTGCATATGGTAGGCAGTCTTCCCATTTGGATCCGTACTCTAGCACACAGGCTCTCAACATATCTTCCAGTATCTGGTTGACTCTCTCGGTCTGTCCGTCAGTCTGGGGGTGATAAGCTGTGCTGAAATTCAGACGGGTTCCCAGTCCTTCATGCACCTTCTGCCAGAATCTTGAGGTGAATTGAGATCCTCTATCTGACACAATTGACTTCGGTGTTCCGTGCAGGCTGACTATTCTGGATATGTATAACTCCGCGAGCTTTGGGCCTTGGTATGTGGTCTTGACGGGGATGAAATGGGCAACTTTGGTCAACCTATCGATGACTACCCAAATGGAGTCATTTCCTCGGCTAGATTTGGGCAATCCTGTGATAAAGTCCATACCGACAGAATCCCATTTCCACTCAGGAATCTGTAAGGGTTGCAACAGTCCTGCGGGGCGTTGATGTTCTGCCTTGACTCGTTGACGGATATCACACTTGGCGATGTAGCTTCCTATCTCTCGCTTCATTCCGTGCCACCAGAATTGTTCCTTCAGGTCTTGGTACATCTTGGTTCCTCCGGGATGAATGGAATACAGTGTATCGTGAGCTTCTTTCAGAATGACTTGCTTCAACTCCGAATCTGACGGTACACACAGGCGTTCGTTGTACCAAAGAACTCCTTCTTCATCTACGGTGAATCCTGGTGCCTTTCCGGCGGCTATCTGGTTCTTGATTCCATCAATGCTGGCATTTCCCTTCTAGGCTTCCTTTATCTGGCTCATCAAGGTGGGCTGGAGCTCGATGCTGGCGAGGAATCCTTCGCTCACTAGCTCTAGTCTGAACTGTTCAAACTCTTGATACAGGCTTGGTTGCTCTATTGCGATCATGGAGTTCAACTGACACGGCAGTCTGCTCAAAGCATCCGCTACCACATTGGCCTTGCCGGGGTGGTAGTGAATTTCCATGTCGTAATCTTTGATTAATTCAATCCATCTGCGCTGTCTCATGTTCAGCTCCTTCTGGGTGAAAATGTATTTCAGGTTCTTGTGATCTGAATATATCTCGCATCGATTACCCATGAGGTAATGACGCCAAACCTTCAGGGCTAACACTACGGCTGCTAACTCCAAGTCATGAGTTGGATAGTTCTGTTCATGCTGCTTCAGTTGCCTTGATAGGTAAGATATCACCTTGCCTCCTTGCATCAACACACATCCCAGACCAGTCTTGGATGCATCACAATAGACATCGAATGGCCTGGTGACATCGGGCATGATCAATATTGGGGCTGTGGTTAATCTGAGCTTGAGTAGCTGAAAGCTTTCTTCACATTTGTCATTCCAGTCAAATTTCCTGTCCTTCTTCAGCAGTTGAGTCATTGGTCTTGCGATGCTTGAGAATCCTTCTACAAATCTGCGGTAATATCCTGCTAATCCCAGAAATGCTCGGACTTCAGTCTGGGTGGTTGGGGCTTTCCATTCCTCAACGGTTTTGATTTTAGCGGGATCTACGGCAATTCCTCCTGCAGACAAGATGTGTCCTAGGAATCCTACTTCTTTTAACCAAAACTCACATTTGCTAAACTTGGCGTACAACTTGTGCTGCCTCAAGGTTTCTAGGACCACTTCCAAATGTTGCTCATGTTCTTCTTCTGATTTGGAGTAGATAAGGATGTCGTCGATGAAGACAACGACAAACTTATCTAGGAATTCCATAAAGATCTTATTCATGAGATTCATGAAGTAAGCGGGGGCATTGGTCAGTCCAAAGGACATGACATTGTACTCATATAGTCCATATCTGGTGGTAAAGGCAGTCTTTGGAATATCTGTTGCTCAGATCTTTAGTTGATGGTAACCTGTCCTCAGGTCAATCTTCGAGAATACTTGGGCACCGGTTAGGTGGTCAAACAGGTCTTCTATCTTCGGCAAGGGATATTTGTTCTTGATGGTGACATCGTTAAGCTTACGATAATCCGTAACCAAACGAGTGGCACCGTCCTTTTTATCCACAAACAAAACTGGTGATCTCCAAGGCGACGCACTTGGTCGAATCAGACCTTTGTATAGCATATCATCCAGTTGCTTCTTCAGTTCCACTAGCTTTGCAGGGTTCATGCTATAGGCTCTCTGGGCTATAGGTCCTGTTCCGGGGATTAACTCGATGATAAACTCGATATCCCGATCCGGGGGCATACCGGGTAGATCATCCGGAAACACATCAGGGTATCGACAAACGACCCTGATTTGATCCAGAGTTGGCTTAGCTACACTTTGGTTGCAGGTGAAATTTCTGGGTAGCTTTTCAGACAAGTGTTCTATTATTATTCCGGTGCTACTAGTCATGGTGATGGCCTTCTTGGCGCAGTCTATCAATCCATGATGTTTCGCCATCCAATCCATACCCAGGACTACTTCCAATCCTTTTGTTCCCAGAACAATCAAGTTTGCATAAAAGTCTATTTCATGGATTCTGATGGGTACATCTTTGCAAAATTTTCTAGCTTTAGTGGTTGATCCAGGTATTTGAACTATCATGACATGTTTCAAGCTGATTGGTTGAATCTTACTAGTGCACACAAAATCTTCTCAGAGCAACGAATGCGATGCTCCAGAATCAAACAACACTCTTGCTGGTATTGAGTTAACAGAGAACATACCCAGCACCACGTCAGGTGCTTCCTGGGCTTCCTCAGCGTTCATGTGGTAGAGGCGACCTCCGCGGTTGTTCGGGTTGTTGGGGGCAAACTTCTTGCCGGTGGAGACACGGCGTTGCTGCTGAGCTGGTGGTGCGGGGTTGCCTGCGAGCTTGGCGAGCCTCTTGGGACACTCATTGGAGTAATGTCCCACTACACCACACTCATAGCAAGTGATGGTGGTCTTGTCCTGCTTATTCGCGACGGGAATTGCATTGCTCCCGGTCCTTGGTGCGGTGTTGGTGTTGTTGTTGCTGTTGTTGTTGTTGGGGGCTCTCGGCGGAGCGCGGTTGTAGTAGTAGTTGTTGTTGTTGTTGTAGTTGCTGTTGTAGTGGCCTCCTGGCCTCGAGTTTCCTCCACTCCGGTTCTGATAACCGGGGCGCGAGTTCTGCATCGGTGGCTTGTTGTTTCTCGGAGTGAAACCTCCGCTTGAGCTAGGACGATACTTCTGGGGGTGGCTTGATCCACTTTGATTCATCATGCGGTGCTTGCGGTTCTCGCTGGCTTGGTGCAGTTTGCCCTCCATTTGGATGGCGGAGTCAACAAGGGCTTCGAGGTCGGTGAAGGGGATGTTGATCAACACAGTCTGCATCTCATCATGCAGTCCGTTCAGGAACCTTTCCTTCCTCTTCTCAGTAGTGTCGGTCTCATCCGGGGCGTACCTTGACAGTGTGAGAAACTTGTCGCGGTATTCCACCACGGACATCCGGCCTTGCTTCAGTTCACGGAACTCATCTCTCATCTTCTTTATCAGACCCGGGGGCACATGGTACTTGCTGAACTTGAGTTTGAAATCAGTCCAAGTCATAAACTGTCCCGCGTTCATGGCACGGGTGCTTGTCCACCAAGCTCTTGCTGGTCCTGCTAAGTAGTGCGTGGCAAACAGCACTTTCTCATTCTCTTCAACTCTAGCTACTTCTAGATTGTTCTCCATAGTTTGGAGCCAATCATCTGCATCAAGTGGTTCCTCAGTCTTGTTGAAAACTGGAGGGTTGGTATTCTGGAAGTTCTTGAGCTTGGATCCTGGATGATCATGGTGGCCTTGATTGTTGTTGGCAAGCTGTTGAAGTGCTGCAAGGTTGGCTTGCCTTTCGGCTCTTTCGGCTTCTCTACTTTCCAGCATAGTTTGCAACATCTGCATCATTGCTTCTTGAGTCGCGTTGCGAACCGGAGGGGCCATCTGAGCATTGAGATAGATCATGAGATAAGAGGGAAATTCTCTATGGCTTGTTTTGTGTTTTTAAGTTCAAAAAGTTTAAAACTTGATGTCTTTTCATGATAACACAAACATACATTCATTCATGACAAACAACACACATTACAAGCTAACACACTAAGGGTTTTAGGAACCCTTCTTCTCCAAGCTACGATACATGGGGCGGGATACAACTCACACCTACGATAGTGCATAATTGAACTACTCCTCATCCTCATCCACATCTATGGCAACATGGTCATCTTCTCCAGCGTCGAGGAACTCGTAGTCTTCCTCCTCGGTGTTCTCATCCTCCTCGAAGTCGTCGTCATCACTCAGGAAGGCACTTCCTCCCTGAATGTCATCTCCATCTTCCTCCATCTTCTTCATCTGTTCCTCCTGGTCCTTGACAGTGGCCTCAAGCGCAGCTATCTTTGCGCGGAGGCGGGTGATGGTGGCATCCTTCTTTGCCCGCTGCTGGCGGAGAGTCTTGCGGTCGTTGTTGAGGAGCTTGATGGCTTCACCTTGCTCGATGAGGTGGGCGTGAGTCTGGTTGGCGTACTCACGCGCGTGATCGAGGTCCTGCTGGGTGTGGTACAGGATGAAGTCCAGGTGCTTCACATGGTGCTTCAGCTCCGGGTGGGGAGACATGTCCATGGGCTCTCCAGCAGAGTTACGCCTCGCGAGGTGACAGAAGCGAGGGCTCCTGAGTGCTTCCCCGCTCATCCCGCACAAGCGTGCGAGTGCCTCCTGAAGGGCGCGGGCGAGTCCGTCCAGCCAGTTGCTCTCCCTGAAGGAGAAGAGGATCCTCTCAGAAGTGGGAGTCTCCATCTTGCCCCTCAAGTCAGCGGTGATGATCCACTGCAACTCGCCTCCTGGCTGGTCATTGACCTGCACTCCATGGAACTCTGGGTGCGGGCGACCAAGGTGGTCGGAAAGGGCGTTGAGGTCGTGCTCAAAGACCAAGCTTCCCCCGTTCCCGAGCTGGTAAAACTTCGTGTTCATGGGCTCCATCTGAAAGTGAAGGATTAAGTTAGAGAAGTGAACAAGTGTGGCAAAATTTTAGTGATATTTCTAAGGAAGAGCATGACTTCTTATTTTTCCAAAGAACTCAAGGAGAAGACAAAGACTAAGTTTTTCAGAAATACTTCATTCTTTTTTTGAAACAAATCTTTCAGAACGTCCATTTCTAACTAGGGTCTCCTAAGGTCAAACAATGGCTCTGATACCAACTTGTCAACACCCGGATTTTTAAGTCCGGATGCCTATTATGTCATACATCGCAATCCCAGGAAATTGTTGTTGCGAGGCATAATAGTTAAGTATCACAGTCATCATTCATTACAAACCATAATGTCTTACAAATTGGAATCACATGATCCATATTACACGAATAGTTGATCTAATGATCAACGAACAAACACAAGTTCATAGCGGAAGCGTAAGATACAAGGACTCTCTAGTCCACAGGCCAACGCTTGACGTTAGAAGCTCCTAGTTGTGGTAGACGTCCTGCTGATCGTCATCCTCGTACTGCTGCTCGGCTTCATATTCTGGCCATTTGAATAGCCAGGGACAAAGCCGTGAGTACTTTAAGTACTCGCAATCTAACACTAATGTAAGTACTAACATTACAATTGAGAGTGTTCTAAGCTCTAAGTTTATTTGCATAAAGCCAATTTTAGTTGATAAACGTTTTAGTAAACAACTCCTCATGTGCTAACTAACTCCAGTGGGAACATTAGTGTCATTCCCACAACTCTGTTGTGATTCAAATTCAAAGTCACCGTTCAAGTTCAAGTTCAAAATCACCAGTCACATAGATATAAATTCTGATGACGGAAACAGTATGGCCTTTCCAATTGTCCATATCCGCGGACGCGGCTATTCGAATAGTTCTACACTCTGCAGAGGTTGCACACTTGTGCCACAACATTTGATTACATCCGTCAGGGATAAAACCCCGAATAATCGTAACTCAGTATGCGGATCATCAACTGTTAACCTTTCGCTTACACACCCTAGTATAGGCACCTCTCCCCATGAGCTTGGCCTCCCGGTGAAAACCAACTGTTAACCCGGGAACTGCACAGGGCTTGGCCGTACAATTCACCTCAATTCACATCATTTCTCAACAACGGAGGCAGCTTCAAGCGTAACCCCTATGACGTGTGTTCAGAGGGAACCCATACTAAGGCAGATAAATTTCCAGCTAAGCCTTACCCATAATCAGGTATTGTGGGGGTACTCAAAAATTGGAATGGTATCGCATCCAACTCAATCATCAGTTTTAGTCATTCCACCAAGTCAAATTCATGTCACATTCACCTTCAAAATCTTTCAATGGAAATGACTCATCATTCCAAGGTTTTCATCTTCATCATTTCAAAAACAGATGTTCCCATCTAGAGTAGTCCTTTTTAGTTTAGCACTAGCATCTAGGTATGAGGGGTGCTAAATACGTTGCTTTGCTTCTAGGCTAACTTTGATACTCTTGTACTAATCCACTTCTATCCAAGTGAAATCATAAATCAAAAAGTACTTTGATAAAACAAAAGTAAATAAAACTTGTAAAGTAAAACTGGGAAGTAGGATCATAAACATTAAGTAAATGGGTAATGCCTTGCTCATGGCGAGCTTTGCACTTTGCAAGAGTATTATCTTGCCTTGGTTGGGGAATTGGTCAAAGTGGTCTTCTTCTCCTTGGAAGTAGACCTCCTCCTCCTCCTGGTACTCCTCGGTACTAGCGTCTAAAATACGAATACGGGGTACACCATCATCATACCAAACTAATTTACTAAACTAGGCACACTCATGAGCTACACACTTTAAACTAGCATCACACATTAATATTGAGTTGATGGATGTGTTCTTTTTATCATTTAAGAAAAATAATTTCCTCTCATACTAAACTTGAATGTTACTTTGAATTACTCAGAGAAATAATTTCCTCTCATTATCTTATTAAGATTTAATTTCTCTTATGCATAATATGTAACCTAGGTTGACCAAGTCAACCTCTTCACACTTACCATTTTGAGAAAATGATTTAAATGAGGTGAGCACCTCATACCATTTAATTCTAGCATAGCAAAGATTTAATATCACCAACAATTCCTATGAGACCTAAATGACCAGAGTCTCTACTTCATTGGAAATTGGTGGTGACAAGATTTAAATGAGAGAAACTCTCTCATAAGATTTCTTAATAGTTTTGGACAATATCTTTGACTAGAAATAGCCATAAAGTCATTTAATTCAACTAGGCCATGATCATTCAAAGTAAGCATGGAATATTTTTGTATAAACAATTAGTATAAGTAAAAATTGAATTATTTGAGGTGGAATTAACTGAAAAGCATTTATGGTTGATTTTTAAGAATTATTCTAAGGCAGAAAAGTCCCTGCCTTGTTTATTTTATCACTTTAATTCTACAATAGATATAGGGTTCTAACCAGTGGCATTGTGTAGATAAAATCCTAAGGTTTCCAAAGATATAAAATTTGCAGAAATTTGCCTAGTAGATTTTTCCCTATTAAATTTCAAAATTTTGCATCAGATTGGGGTATTTCTCCATTTTTCAAAATTGAATTCAAACTGTGGGCTGGCGGGAGATCTTAACGGGCTAGGCAGAGAGAGAGAGAGAGAGTTGGGCCGGCCCAGCTTCGCAGCGGGCCAGCTGACAAGGTGGGGACCACCTGTCAGTGGGTTTCCACGCGCGAAGCGGTACGCGAAAGGAGGGCCGTGCGATTAGAAGCTAGATCAACGGTGGAGGAGCGTCGTCGTCGACGGCGAGAAGGGAACTCACTGGCGGCGGAGGTAGGGGTCGGAGCGGTCGTCGGAGCTCCGACGAGCGTCGGAGTGGTGCGCCGCGTCGTTGTCGAGGACGAGGATCTCCCTGGTAGCAGCGGCGTGTCCTGGGGTGGCCTCCTGCTCCGGCTTGCTCCGTGTACTGGCGGCGGCGGCGAGCTTGCGATTGGAGGCCTCCGGCGACTAATCGGTGAAATTGAGGTGGCGAGGAGTGCTGTGAGGATGAGAGGGAGAGAATGGTGTGCTCAAATCAGTGGGAGGGGTCCTCCTTTTATAGCTGCGAGGCAGTGCCGAAGGGCGGAGCTAGGGTCGTCGACGGCGTCGTCGTTCCAGGGCGGCGAAGGGGCAAGGCATGGGTGCGTCGTGTTGCTGTTGCACTGGCGAAGCTGACGCGCGTGATCGTGGCTCTGGTGAGGCTCTGTGGTGATGGTGAGGTTGACAGGAGTGCTCAGGCCATGGCGGACGGTCGTCGTCGTGGTCATCACGCCTGACATTCCCGCGGCCAGTGAGGGTGTCCAGGTGGTCCAGTGACTTGTCCTGCGTCGACTGGCGCTGAGAGGAGAGGTCGAGGTGGCGCAGGGGCTCCGGGCAGCTGGCGCTCTGGCGCGTCCAACGCGGTCACCATGCGCGCTCTGGCGCGGCATGGGCATGTCCTAGGCGTCCCTGGGCGCTCGTGTTCTGGCCGTTTCTGTGCGAGAGAGGGTCGTGGCTTGGTCTGGGCAGCATCAGGTGAGTGTGAGGGAGGGGATTGACAAGGTGTTGCATGCTGGAATTGACCAGAGTGAGAGAGAGCATGAGAGAGGCATGCCATGCCACGGCATAGCAAGTTTTTGTCAAGTGGGCATGCTCCAGTGCTTGGCAAGTTGATGAGAGGGTGCAGGGAGGTGAGAGGAAGCTCCAGTGCTGCAGGGTTGGCCAGAGTTGGACCAAGTCCAAAGTGTTTGTTGTAATGCCCGCAAGAAAATGATTTTTGAATTTTGAAATTCTTTTTGGTGGGTTGTAAACATATATAAAAAGGAGTAGAATGGTGTTGGTTTGGTTCAATTTGGAGTTGGTTTGCAAAATCTCAAATTGCATATGATCTTGCATATGCAACTTTGTTCCAACTTTGCTTGATCCTCATTTGAATTTGAGAAGGAATTTGGGTTGGTGGTTTTGGGCAAAGTTGAAGTCCTTGATGTTGTCTTGGATGAGGTGCAAAGAGTTCACAAAGTGTAGAAGTGAAAAGTTAAAAACCAGGGGCTCAAAGTGAGCATCGGGTTAAAAATGGCACATATGACCATAATCATATGTGAGCTCAATTTTGATTCAAATTTGATTTGAATTGAGTTTGATTGTTTCCAAAAGTGTTAATAAGGGTTTAGTATCCATTTGCAACTAATGGTGCAAACCAAAATGGCCTAGATCAAAGATTTGTAAAAATGGCATAGGCCATATGTGAGTGTGAAGTTGATTTTTAGAATTTCTTTTCTATTTTATTTTTATTTGACTTGGGATGATCAAGTGATCATGGCTAGGGTTTTAGAGTGAGAGTAACTCATAAACAAGCATCATGGCAAAAGCACACTCAAATAAATTAATAAGGTGAGCTATATGCATAGTCCTATATGATGAGAAAAAGTTTTTGTTGGCTCTGATTTTTGGATTCTTGAATTCTCTCTCTTGTTCCTTTTATTGAAACTTGGGATGTTACAGTCTCGACAAGGAGGACATTCACAAGTGAGATGTCGGGTGTTACCACCACCTTGCCAAGACCCAATACCTTAGAGCACGTGTTGTCGCCATATGAAACGGTAGAGAGAGAAGGCACGAGGTCGACAACAATATCCTTGCTTCCGGTCATATGACTTGTGGCTTCACTATCAACCACCCATTTAGCGCCACCGGAAGCATAGTCCTACAAGGAATCAAGTCTTGGATTTAGGTACCCATTTTTCAATGGGTCCTAGCATGTTAGTAACAAGGGGTTTGGGAACCCAAATAGTCCAATCAACATTGTCCTTTTGAGGACCAATAAAGCGAGCACGAATATGTCCATAGTAATCAACAAAAAGAACATGAGAAGGGTTGTTAGAGCCGGCGAAACCCGTCGAGGCGGAGTTGGGTACTCCATATCTTCTTGAGCTAGAATTGCTCCCTTCAAGGTTGGTCTCCATGTTCTCCTTGTCCTTCTTCTTCTTGGTCCTCCTCTTCCTCTTTCTCTTTGGCCTGGTAGCCACTCCTCTTTCATAGCACGAGCCCTCTTTTGCTCCATCTTTAGCTTCAATGATTCCTTCCAAGTACTTGGCTTGAACTTGGAGTCTATCAACCTTGGCCTTCAAGCGATTGACTTCATCTTCATGCTCCGGGTGTGGATGGCAAATATCAAACACTTGGACCTCCTTTGCCTTGTTCACCCGGAAGTGTTCCACCAAAGCTTCTTCTTGGAGAGCGTTCAACTTCATGAGCAAGCGCTTGTCATTCTCCATCTTAGCAATGTCGCTTTCATGAGTGCAACATGCACGGTCCTTGCTCAAAGGAAAGTACTCCTTCAAGGTTTCTTCTTGCATGGAGTTGACCTCCATGAGCTTGGCTTCCCTTCTCTTCAAGGCGGCTATTTCCTCCTCATGATCACAACACGTATCCTTCTCCTTGCTCATGCGGAGACACTCCACCAACGACTCTTCTTGCTTGCTACTCAAACTCAATAGCTTGGCCTTGGTGATCTCAAGAGCGGCAATTTCTTCTTCATGGTTGCAACATGAGGTCTTCTCTTTGAACAAGCGGTAATATTCATCCAAGGCTTCTTCTTGAAGAGCATTGACTTCCAAGAGAAGAGCATTGTGCCTTCTCAAGGAAGTGACTTGATCCACAAGCTCATCATGGCAAGAATTGGGGTCTTCATCATCTTTCTCTTTGTTGGCTTCCTCGAGCGAGAGCATCTTCCTCTTGAGGTCACCAACTAACTCAAGAGCATGGTCTCGATCCTTGGTGAGTCGTGAAACAATAGCTTCATTCTTTTCTTCAAGAATGATGACACTAGCTTCAAGAGACATGCGAAGATTCCGTTCATCATCAAGCTCCTCCTTGAGATTGGCAAGCTCAAAGGCCGCTTCCCTTTCCAACTTCTCCCTCTTCTCGATAAGATCGTGTGCCACACCAAGTTGGGCTAAGAGAGCCCCAACATGAATCTTGGTATCCCCCTTCATGTTAGTGAGAAAAGAATCCAAGGAATCCAAACCCATAATCTCACGTTTAACGGTGAGACTAGTGGCATCATCAATATATAAGGCATTAGTAGAAGATGATGGTTTGGAAGGAGATTTTACCTCCGTGGATACCTTTGCCATAAGGCACCGAGCATTGTTGGTGACGAGGTTCTCATTAGGAGAGTCGAAGAGAGAGTTGGAGGGAGTGGAAATGGCGATGGCGGCCACTCCCTCTCCTTCCTTGTTGGAGCGCTTGTCCTCATGCTCCCCATCTTCATCGGAGGTGTACTCTTCTCGAATGATGGAGGCTCTAGGCTTCTTGTTGGAGGAGACCTTGTCGTCATCGGACCTTGGGGAGAACTTGGAGAATCCTTTGGAGAGTGGCTTGTACCTATCCTTTGGGATAAGCTTTCCACCGTGATCTTCTCTTCTCTCAAACATACAATCCGCGACAAAATGATTCTTGTCACCGCAATTGTAGCATGTTCTTCCCTTTGTCCCTTCTCTTGGGCTCTTGGAGAGTCTTCTTGGAGAATCACGTGATCTTCTTGGTCTTGTGTTTCGGGACATGTTTCCATCCCAAAACTTCTTGGCGGCGAGAGCCATGTGCTCATGGTAGTTGACCTTGAGATCATCCGATCCCCACTCAACGGGATCCTCATCGCTTTCACTAGCTTCATGCACCTTCATCTTCAATGCAAGATTGGGCTTGCGGGAGTTGTGGGCGCGAGCAACAAGATCCTCCGCATTCTTCTTGGAGATGTCCAAAGCGATGACTTCGCTAAGGACTTCATCGGATGTCATAGCACGGAAGGAGGCGTTTTGGCGGATGGCCGTCAACTTCACTTCCTCATAAGGGAGGAGAGCGTTGTAGAACTTGAGCTTGATCCAATGGTCATCCACGAACGTTGCTCCAAGATCTTGCATTTGCACGGCAAGAGCGATGAGGCGCCGATACATTTCTTCGGGGGTCTCTCCTTCAACCATGACGAAATTGTCAGCCATGTTGTTCACTTCATCAAAACGAGAGCTTTGGATGCTTGCATTGCCGAGGAAGAGCTTCTCAAGTTTGTCCCATGCTTCCTTGGTGGTCTTGAGCGAGCGGATATGAGCACGGTCCTTGGGGGTGATGGCCATATGAATCATGTTGATGGCGGTGGCGTTGAGTTGGTCATCCACCACATCTCTTCTTGTCAATTTCTTGGGATCTCGTGGTGAATAGCCCTCCTCAATGATACGCCAAAGCTCGGTAGAAGCGCTGCGCACATGAGAACGCATTAAGAATTGCCAATTCTCAAAGTTGTTTGACTCAAGAGACGGTGGTGAACCATGCGACAAGATATGCGGCATCGGTATCGGAACGTTGATGGTGTAATCATTTGGTGGTGGCACCTCATGATAACTCCCTTGACGTTCCTCAACCGGTGTGTCATCATCCTTCCCTTTTGTTGAAGTGCCGGTATCCCCAAGCCCTTCCTTTTGTGGATCTTTTGTCGCTTCCGCGACAAAATCAACAAGAGGAAGGGTGTTAGCTTTTGGTGGCGGATCCTCGGCACTTGCTTTTGGTGGAGGATTTGGTTTTTGTACAACCAACTCCATCATCATCGCCTTCATTTGGGCAACGATGGATGACTCCAATTTCTTGAGGTCATCCAACGTAGCCGTCGTGGAATCGATGGGCGATGATGGAGCGGGTGGTACAAGGGAAGGTGACCCATTCTTATCCGCCTCTTGTTTGGCCATTTCTTAGGCGGTAAAGCCCGAGCAAGAAAACCTTGCTCTGATACCACTTGAATGGATCGTAGCGAACAAGAGGGGGGTGAATGGCGCTACGGCAAGTTTTAGTCTTTTTCAAATTTTATGCAACGGAAGGTAAAGGTGTGAACTTTAGCAATAGGGGTGATCCTACAATGAATATCGGACGAGTGCAACAAGTAAAGGAATCAACAAGATAACGAGAGTAAGGAGCGAGACAACCGGGGGCGCGAGGCGAGTCGAGGTTTGTTTCCCGCAGTTCCTTCCACTAAAGGAAGTACGTCTGCGTTGAGGAGGTGCTATTCTCACACAAGAGACTAGGCGGCCACACCACGAAGGAAGGCCTCACCTTCTTCCTCGAGAGAGCTCCACGGAGGTGCTCTCCCTCTTCCACTAAGGCACCGGTCGAGGCGGTGATTCCTTCACAAGGTTGGGGCGAGCTCCACACACAAGGATGCTCCCAACACCCTATGGATCTAGTACATCACCAAGCTAGACTCCATAGCTGCACATCTCCAATGCTCCACCATAGGAACCCATCACCAATGCTCCACCAAAGGAACTCTTCCAATGCTCCACCAAAGGAACTCTCCAATGCTCCACAAAAGGAACTCTTCTCCAAGATCCACTAAAGGAACCCAACCACCAAGATCCACTAAGGAATAACTAGTATTGGTGAAATCTCTCTTGGTAGAACTATAGATCGGGGTCTCCTCCACCTATCCTCAAAGTTTGGGCATGATTGGTTGGATGGGGAAGGAGAACCTTAAGGATTAAGCTCAGCAACAATGGAGGAGAGAGAGGGGGAAGAGATAAAATCGTGTTGGGGAAGAAGGGGCCCTTAAATAGGCTCCTCCAAATCCAACCGTTATGTACAGATTTGGCCTAAGCGGTACTACCGCTTCTGGGAAGCGGTACTACCGCTCTGAGTTCGAAATCCTCCCAGATCTGGTCAAAGGACGCAGAGCGGTACTACCGCACGAGGTACCGCTTGAGGTACCGCAATAGGGTCCAGACCTTACTGGATCCAAAGCGGTACCAGAGCGGTACCAGGGCGGTACGACCGTAATTCGATTACGGTACCTAAGCGGTACCGTGAGCGGTACTACCGCTCGTGAGCGGTACTACCGCCCCAGGTACTGCAGGGGTACCGCAGCGTGTTCTGGGAGATGAAATCAGCACAGACTCAGAGCGGTACCAAGGGCGGTACCTATAGGGGTAGCGGTACTACCGCTACAGGTACCGGTAGTACCGGCCTGGCTAAATCTGGTTTTCTTCCCTTTTTCTCTCCAACCATGTTACCTCGCTAAACACACACAAAACCAGAAAACCTATCAACTACGCTTCAGTCTTCCGATCTTGACGCGTCCGGCGAGGTCACCGTGTACTTGCAAATCTAACAATGATACTCAAGGCACACGGTGAGATTACTCAAGTGTTGTCATCAAACACACAAAACTTGGGGTGTGAATTTTGCTCTTACACCATACACCAAGAGGTGAATTCACTCCTTTCTTCACTTGAACTCGACATAACCTTGGACGGATTGCTACCTCATACCTATATCTATATATCATGGCACCAATCTCGTCAAGGACCCGAAGGGAGCGTCAAGGAGCCGAGGGGGGGAAGAAGCCTCGTTGCTCATGAACAAGAAGGGAAGACCAAAGAAGAAGAAGGAGAAGGGCTCCAGCCGCCAGCCACGACAAGGCCGGTACTGCCGCCCCCACCTGGTCGGCACTGCCGGTGGGCGCACCCCGGCACTGCCGGCCCAACTTCACCGGCACTTCCGGCCTCCACCGGCAGTGCCGCCCAGAGCCAGCCGGCACTGCTGCCCGAATCGCCTGAAGCAGCCAGGGCCGGCACTGCCGCCCCAAGCACACCGACACTGTCGGGCCCACCAAAGTCAACTGCATCTCAGCCGTCTATTTATCATCTATGGACATAAATACTTTATTGTCATGCCCCTTTTACCCCTGGACGGATTTGGACCTATAAGTACCTCATCCCACTCCCCAAATTAGGGTTAGACAAGATTTAGGCTTAAAACTACTTTGAGATTTGTCTCCCTAGAACTAAGTTCTTTGTATCAAGGCACTCTTGAGGGATTTCTGCTCTTCATGGATGATTCAAGGCTATCACCTCTCTCATCCAAGTTCTAGTTGAGATCTCCACACCAATCTCCCACTAGTTAGATTCTACCCAAGGGTCTCTCTAAGAAGTGGTTCTATTGGCTTGGTCTAACCTACCAAGGGAGTAAATTTGGTTTGTGTTGGGTTGTGTGTGTGTTTGTATTGGATCTTGTGTTCTTCTTCCTCTCCCACCTCATTCATCCACTCACTTGGTCAAATTCGTGGGATTTGGGCACATCCTAGCCCTTAGGCCTCATCACCCTCCCTCCATCACGGGGATCGCTTGGAGATACACTGCCCGTCATCTCCATCGCAGCCCCCACCCCTCTGTCATGAGGATCGCCGGGGGAGTCACGGACCCGTCCCCTTCGTAGCGCGAATCGGCCGGAGCATCGCTGGGATCGCCGGTAGCATCCAGCCCCTACCCGAGGAGTCCACATCACCTCCTTCAATCACTGTTGTGGCCGTCGGTAGGCTCCGATTCATAAAAAATAATATTTCATTACAACTAGCATATTGCTTGTTCTTCGCTACGGAGCCACAATATTAACTACAACACTAAGATTTGAACACAAAGTGTCGTCATGTTTGTTTTTCTTTTCGTTGTCTGGAGATTCAGTTAGCATGTGAATTTACTTAGGAGCTCGATTATATTCTTAAACATTGTATATAGTTGAATTATTTCTTCTCTTGATTCTTGAGGACATAAGATGATGTGGGCATTACCCTTCGGGTAACTAGTATTGTACTACCTCTTACGGCCCAGCCAGGGGCCCATGAAGGCACTCGACAACCAAGTGGGCCGTTACGTCGGTTCCGAAGAAGGATTCTTGAAGGACAAGGCAAGAAGGCGAAGAATACAAGGAAATTTTAGATATAGGGCTCTTTGTAACCTAGTCGTACCCGGACAATACTCTCGAGACCTAGCTCCCAATATAAGGGCCAGGAGAGGGGCTGCCAAGGGACACACGCAATCATCGTAATCATAGCCACCACAAGTCTAGAGCTAGGTCATTACGGAACTTAGTCTCTCGACGAGATCATAGCCGAAACCTTCGGCACCCCATTGTAACCCGATATTTTCATAATCAAGATCAGACAAGCAGGACGTAAGGGTTTTACCTCATCGAGGGCCCCGAACCTGGGTAAATTGCTCTCCCCGCTTGTTTGATAACCAATGTCTCGTGTCAGCCTACAGGATTCCTTTTACCCTAAGCCCCAAACGGAGGGCATTGCCGGGGAGTACCCTCAACAATTGGCGCCGTCTGTGGGAAGCTTGTCGGCACAAGGCATGTCATCGGCAGTTCCAGTTACGTATGCGGCGTTCGTGGTGGAATCACCAACACCACCAAGTCCAAGAAACTCGGTTCATTGTGGATCCTTCGAGTTCACACCGCGCACTGAGGCATCGCATCCGATCTCCACGGAGTCACGCCGCAACGTGGATACAACTTTCGGTGGTGTCCACTTCATCATCAACTCTGGAGGGTTTCTTCGACTTCCTAGTTCAAGCGCGCCAAGCTCAAGAACTATGGTTCCAGATGATATCGCGCCAGCAGCTGGTTTGGCGCTCCTTCCTGGGAGTAATGGAGAGGGCAGTCGAAGCAGTTTCGGTAGCAGAGAGGAGCAAAGGAAGATACGAAGGGATTCACGCCGCGAAGAAGAGGAGCGAGTTACGAGCCGCCCTCGACGGTATGAACGAGGATGTTACAATGTGCAGTCAAACAAGAACCGCCTCTGCATACCTTATTTATCGGCCACGAAGCAACTTGAAGCACCGTGTTACTTGCATTCTTACATCGACCCAAAGGACAATCTTGAAAAGGCCACTCATCTGCTTAGAAATTGTCGATAGTTCCTCGAAGTCCGGCAGTTTTGCGATGATCTTAGGGCTGAGGCAGCAGCAAAGGCTCACTCGATAGAAAAAAGGGCGGCACCTTATAGTCACCCACCGCAGCAATACATACCAGAAGAAGGACATATGTATGTACCAACCGAAGTATTTCCAGCATCTCGAGGACAAGTCAACATGATCCGTAAAACCTGTTTTTCGAAGAGAGAGGCCAAGAAGTTCTCGCGAGAGGTGAAGTATGCAGAGGTTGCTATGGCTGAGGTACCCGAGTATATCGACTAGTCAGACCAAAGCATATCTTTTAGCAAGGCGGATCACCCGATGGCCGTTCCAAGACCTGGTCACGCTGCTCTAGTCCTTGAAGCACAGATTGGAGGTTACAATATGTGCAAGGTGTTCATGGATGGAGGAAGCGGTCTGAACCTACTATTCGCCAGCACAATGAAGGCAATGGGTTTAACGGTCGAAAAGAATCTGATACAGGCTTCCATGGCATCATCCCGACCCGACCCGCTTATCCTCTTGGTAAAATATCGCTGGATGTAGTTTTTCGCACACCTAGCAACTTCAGGAAGGAGAAACTCAAAATCGAAGTGGTTGATTGGAAATCACAATACCATGCCATCCTCGGCAGACCAGCGTTTGCCAAATTCATGGCGGTACCTCACTATGCATACTTGAAGCTGAAGATGCCAGGCAATAACGGGACAGCAATAACCGTTCACGGAAGTTTTTCTCGTTCCGATAACTGCGACAAGGATTTCCAGAAGATCGCCTCAAAGTTTGGCGTTAAGGAAGAGCTCAATGCACTCGACGTTGTTATAGATCACACGCAGCCTCCAGCCGATAATCGGAACGTAAGATCCGATGAATTTGACGTCGCAAAGGAGGCAAAGAAACAACAACAACTGCAACCCTCTGACCCGAAGAAAACTGTCAATACGTCAGCAGATCTTGCTGTCGCATAGGAAGGCGCGCTCATCGAGTTCCTCTGTGAGCGCTGGGAAATATTTGCATGGGAACCATCCGACATGCCAGGTATCCCCAGGGAACTCGTTGAGCACATCCTCACTGTTGACCCAAAGCTAAACCCGTACAGCAGACGTTACGTCGTTTTAAAACCAAAAAAGAAAAGCTATTGGCGAAGAAGTTAATCGGCTCCGCAAGGCTGGATTCGTTCGGGAGCTCAAGGAAGCCGAGTGGGTAGCTAACCCAGTCATGGTGCCAAAGAAAGATACGACAGCTCTTCGCATGTGTATCGATTACACAAGCCTCAACAAGCATTGTCTAAAGGATCACTTCCCGCTGCCCCGTATCGACCAAATAGTCGACTCCACAGCAGGCTACGATCGTCTCTCCTTCCTCGATGTGTATTCAGGATATAATCAGATCAAGCTCAAGAAAGAAGATCAAGAGTTAACTGCATTCATAACTCCGCACGGCGTTTATTGTTACAACGTTATGACTTTCGGACTAAATAAACGTGGGCGCAACTTATAGGCGGTGTATGCAAGCCTGTCTTGGAGAGCAAATTGGTCCGCATATTGAAGTCTACATCGACGATATTGTGGTTAAAACCAAAAATGCAGTTACCCTCATTGACGATCTGCGTGAAACTTTCGACAATCTCGACAGATACAAAATAAAGCTGAATCCGAAGAAATGCTTCTTCGGGGTGCCAGGAGGTCAGGTACTCGGGTACTTTATTTCATATAGAGGAATAGAGGCCAATCCTTTGAAAATCAAAGCTATCCTTGACATGGAACCGCCGAAGAATTTGCATCAAGTGCAACAGTTGGCATGACGGCTCGTAGCGCTTAGCAGATTTATCGCCAAATCGGGAGAAAAAGCTTTGCCCTTTTATCAGTTGATGTAGAAGTCAGAAAAGTTCGAGTGGAGAGCTGAGGCGCAGGAATCTTTTAATAATCTAAAGAAGATTCTGTCAACATCTCCAGTACTCGTAACTCCACATGAAAAAGAACCGATGCTCATGTATATATAACTGCAACGGTGCAGGTCTTCAGCGCGGTTCTAGTTGTCGAGCGAGAAGAGGCGGGGAGAGTTCATGGTGTGCAACGATGTAGCACCCTACCTTTTGATAAAGGCAAGATAAATGTGTATAGTGCTATTCCCGGGATCACTGATAGCACACACATTACAAAATATAGTAATCATTGCAATAGTATCAAATTACTACATCATTGATCCAGGGGTAAAGTAAAACCTTACAAATTGCATAGTAACATGGACTAGCTCAACAATGTTCAGAACAAACACAGCGGAATGTAAGTCCTCAATGAGCCTTCATCATCTTCATGTGCCACAGGCAGTCATGTTGGAATGTAGACTCGAGATCCTACCACGTACTTCTCCTCAGAAAATCCTGCACGTTTGAATATGCAGCCCCACGAATGGAGGTCAGTACAATGATGTACTGGCAAATGACACTTATATGGTGGCAGTTTTGGGCATGACTATCTACATGATATTTGGCTAGTGGAGTCTAGGAAAATTTGCATAAAGCCAATTTTATCCTACATTTTATTTAAAACAAAACATTTTGAAATTGTTTTGAATGACATTATGAAATCACACCATGGTTAAATCCTCCATGGGTTTTAGAATAATCACATGGTTACATCTCCCATGAGTTTTTCAAGGTTGATCAAATTTTAAACACATTCAGAAAACAATGATGAGATTCTTCTGTACATTCCTTGCCTAGAAGCTCAAATTGTCCATAATCGGGGACACGGCTAAGATCTTAGGTTTAACTCTCGAGAGGTTGTGCACTTTCACCTTAAGACCCACCCTTCTCAAGAGAAGAATGAGACAAGATCTTTCAGAAGAAGAATTCAACCACACAAACTAGACCCGTTCCCTTGGCCGTCGCCTCCACCCACTGTCTAGCCACAAGTTGAATCCTCACAACTTAATTGATCTTGGCAGAGCCCATAATACCATAAGGCTGCACTGGAAGCTATCTAAAACATGGACGACATGGTAATCTCTTTAATCCTGGGTGGCCAACCACAAGTGGAACTCACAAGCTTAAAACCCCTCATAGGTAGTAAACCCCCACACGATCCCCTGGTGAAAACCAGGTGTGCAGTCAAAAGCGACCACTCTACAAATGTGAACTCTCAGGGATTCACCACTTTAGCCCACTAGGGGCGTGGACCTGAGCAGCCGCCCACCAATCAACCAATCCACCCAGGTGTTTCATTAGGGTTGTTAATTTTAAATTTTCAAACACTCACAACCAATAACAAAACAGCATTTGGTATTTGATGTTGTAAAGAAAAAATTAAGGCATCCTAGCAATGGGTTCAGGAGTAGCTACACACTAATAGGGTTTTGCTAAGCATAGCATAATACTTTACTTTTGAAAACAAAATCCTACCATGCATACTAGTTTCAAAACACTAATGCATAATTAAAATAAGTAGGATTTGAATGTCACTTGCCTTTTTGGTAGTCGGAGCGCGTTCACTTCTCTTAATCAAAATACATGCCTCTCCGTACAAACTATAACATAGAATATAGCACAGCATAAACACACCATTCAACAACAATAAAATCAAACCAAGCAAACAACAAGTAGTTATTCATTGTGTTTTAGTCATCGGATAAAGAAGATCTGGCATGAGGTATGGCTTGCAAGATATGAGTTGGAGATATTGAACGGATGAGTCAAATACATGGAAAGAAAATGATTGATAAGAACCTATAGTCAAATGTTGTTTGCTACTCAAGAATGGGTAAATGGAATGATCCATGTGATAAAATCACACGAGTCTCAAATGGCGCAGCTCAAAACATTATTTAGTAAAGTGTGACAACACTTACTAAGATAGTATGAGTTACACATAGGTTTGAATATGAACTAATGATATATGGAATTACTCAAATTACTCATTTGTAAGTTGAATAGTTTTAAATTAGTTAAGGGAGTGAATGAAAAACAATTTGGATAGACACGACATTGATTCAAGATAGAGTGTCCAGTGGTATTGGTGTGTGGATGTGATCATAAGTTTCACCTTCACAGATGAATCATGTTGAGAAATGATTATAGAAATCGATAATGGATATGTAGTCAAATTCTCATATTTGAATTTGAATATTTTCAAAGTGATTCAATTATTTTTGGACGGTGGTGCTATTGGATGGAATACTGTAAAACAAGACTTATGCAATTGGGTTCACTCCGAAATAATTTTTAGAACTCAAGTTATGATCAGAATAGTGATTTGAATGAATTTGAACGCATCAAGTTTGTGCACATAACAACTTTGATATTCCATGATGTTCCACATGTTCTAAGGATTCCAGAGACTACAAAATTGTTAATTTTGGACGAGTAGATTATTTGATATAATTTTTATAGTGAAAAATGATTAACTAAATCATTTGAATTATGATTCAAAAACTATTACATAACATATACAGTATTCTTGCATATTTGGATTCCACAGGTTATAGGCTTTCCAACGATATAAAATTTGCAAATTTTGGACCTCTGGATGATTTTATAATGAATGTCTAAGTTGGACACATAATCTGACATTTAAAATTTAAATTTAAAACGAGTTTGACCGAGTTTGACTGAGACGATAATCAGATCGCTTGACCAGATCATTGATCATTGATCGTATCATTGATCAGATCATTGATCGTAGTTTGAGTTTGACCAGACTGAGTTGACTACACAGATGTCATGATGATGTTATAAAGGTTGATAGAAAAATTTAGTTAGATGGAAAAAATTTCTACATCAAAATTGTATAGAATTAATAGACCTATTTAACGCACAATTTACTTTTCACAATGAAATAATGAGTTTGACAAGATCTAGGTTATCTTAACTATTAAATTGCAATAAGACCGGTACGTCCTACGTCGCTATAAAATTTACGAGTATGCCACCGCTAAGTTAAATGACTGGTTCGATTCTTCTTCTTTCCCCTTCCCTACCGGCTACCACCGCGAACCAAGGAGTGGAGGAGATGGGGAAATCCAATCTCCGTCGTGGGAGCAGCGAGTTAAGAGGGCAGAGGGCTCGAGCTTCGCCGTGGACCACCGGAGAGCGAGCAGCTCTGGCTACTCCCGGATCTGCCGCTGTCCGGCCTGCACCATGGGAGCCCGCCTCCTAGCAGGGTGCCATCAGACGGTGCCGTCGTTGGCCGCCATACCCATCCACAAAATCAAATCGACGCGAGCAGTCCTCGAGCAGCACGAGGGGCAGCCGGAAGAGGGCCGAGCCGCACTGGCAGGTGAGGGAGGCGGCACCGCGCGCGGTAGGTACCATGCCGCATCGCACCAGCCCTTGGCGTTGATGGTGACCCCCACGGCGCTGCGGCACGGCCAGTGCGTGGCGACGCCCTTCCGGCAACGCGCGAGGCGCTAATCCTCCAGGAGGCGCTGTGAATCGACGCGGACGGCCCTGTACGGCTGTACCTCACCTCTCCGTTCGGCCTCTCCTAGCTACTGAGCAGAAACTATCCATAAATTTCTGTATAGAGCATGACGAGACTGAAGCTTATCCCTCTGTGCAATTTTCAATTTATCTATACCTAATAATAAAGGAGCTAAGGTTTCTGCCAAAAAGTTTCGTCAACGCTTTTTTTTGGACCGTTTTGCCCTCCCACCAAATCACATAATACAGCACTTACCATTATACCGGTTCGATCTTTTTTTCTCCTGTCCCGAACGAGCCCTATCCTTCGCTCGCCTTCCTCAACCCCATCGCTGACGCCGCAGCTGCCTATATATATATAGCCACGGAGCACAGGCCGCCTTCTCTCGAAATCAGATCGAATCTCATCAAACGAAACCCCCGCACCTCGAATCGCAGCAGAACCCGGCGCCCCGCACCTCGATTCGCATCGTAACCCCGGCCGATGGAAAACGTCGGGAAGCTAGGGGAGTTTCTGAGTGGCCGTTCACTGCGGCGGAGGACACCGAAGTAAGCCCTGCATACCCTCCGACTTAAACACGCTAGCCGAGCCAAATCGATCTCCTCTTACTGACTCTCTCAGCGCTCGCGAATTCCCCCTAGATCCAGCGTCCTTACCATCGGAATCTGGGGCTGGATCGAGCCCGGTATGGTACTCTATTCCAATCAAGGTTCCGCGGTGTGATTGTTGGTGTTCTGGATGTGGATTTGATGCGGTCGTGAGCGCAGACCCGGTGCTTCCGCCATCCCCGCGATAATGATGTGGGAATCAGAATTTCCCTCTATTGAAAGGTTCTGCTGCCAGATTGACTTAGCGGCCGTTTCCGCCGCGCTGCTAAGCAGCGGATCTAGCGCAGCCTCGGCGTAGGACTACGTCTACTTCATCTTCTCTGTCCGCCGCCCGATTTCCGATGTTATTCAGCTCATCTCGTGGAGCTCTTGTCGGCGTTATGCGTTTGCAAGCCTCATGCCGCCGCGGTCGGCAGCAGCAGGATGGCCCATGGGGAGCGTGGCCTAATTGGACGAAGTCCAGCTGTGAGTCCCATGGAGCACATTATTATTACGCTATTATTTTGGTTGCTTGCCTCTAATTGTTTTTGATCGACCGTTTCATGGAAGAATTTATGCACCATGGTTCAGATACCCAACGCGTTGCACGAGCCGTCAAGACCAAGGTATTAGTGAACTGCAACATGCATGATTCCATTGGGTGAGCTTCACTGTAGTGCTCCCAAATTGTAGAGGAACAGTACCATTAATTGAGGCTATCATGAAGTATACCATCCTTGCATACTCTTAATGTTCTTTCTGCTCAATCATACTCCAATAACTACTCCTTCCGTTAAGCTAAACTTTGACCGTTAATTTAGTCAATAAAGTATAAATTATATATGTACAAAGACTATATCATTATATTCATATTTAAAACAGGTTTTCAATGATATAACATTTTTTTACATATAATTTATGTTTTACTGACTAAAAAATAATGGCCGAAGTGACTAAAAAATAATGGCCAAAGTGTTTCTATTAACTGCATGCACGCCTGTTAATCTCATCCAGAGGAAAAAATTATGCAATCAGAAAAATTACAGTTATTTTATCCTTTTTTGGTGAAAGGTTATTTATTTGTGTTCAGATTATGCCAACTCTAACTAATTAAACCATGCATGATTGCAGTTTTCTTACGAAAGTACTAATGATAATATTATCATATACTTTTCTCACATGATAAGCACGGTATCTTACCTCTAGGTCAGCACCGCCAAATTCCCTTAAGAGCCTTCCCGAGCATGGAGTCTTGCCTTGAGAGCCTTCCCGAGCATGGGGATAAGGACACATCGATCGGAATCAATTTGGTGATTGAATTTGACACATGATGTTGCTCTGCACGAGCTTAGAAATATTTAATAAAGCAACCCGTCGCAACGCACGGGCACTTTTGCTAGTTTCTCATAACTTCACAATATATGGTTTGGTCTCTGCTGTTCACTACTAGACACTTAGGCTGACGTACTATGCAAATCCTTCAGAAGAGAAAAATCAGGTAGAAAATTGTATGGCTTCATGATGCATTGGGAAGTGCAAACATAGGTGAGGGTATCTCCAACGGGGCGACGACCGTTTACGTCCTGCTCAGCCGAAAATACGTCCAGTACATGCTTCAGCAGGGCGATCCATAGTGATCGGGTCGTCCGCGGCAACGCAAACCTGCCCAAATATACGTCTCGGATGCGTCGCGGGAGATGCTACGCGGACGTGTAAACCATCCGCTCGCGTCTGGCGGACGTTTCATCGGGCCCGTCTGACAGTGACCCAACCTCGATGCGTCTTCTCAGCGGCGCCAGTACTAGCGCCGAGGCGTCGCTTCGGCAGTCTCCGGTCGCGTAATGATGATGCCTCGCGTGGCGCGCGGCCATTGCCTACCTCTGCGCACGAAGTAATGGCGATGCCACGTGTGCCGCGGCCATCGCCTGCCTCCGACCTATATAAACAGGGGCACACGCATCTCATCTCCTCCCACACTAAACCCTAGCCTCCGCACAACCTCCACCGTAGCGCCGCTGCCGCTCAATCTCCACCTTTGCCACCATGAGTAGCGCCGGCCGCGGCCAGGCTACCGCGCCTCCACCTCCACCTCCATCTCCCACTCCACCTCCCCCGGCCTCGAGCTCCGACGAGGAGTTCGACGACGACAGCACCGACGACCTCCTCGACCCGGTCAGGGACGCCAAGGCCCTGGCTGACGCGGAGAAGGAAGCACATGACGAGCGGGCAGCCCAGACGGTGTTCGATGCCGAGATGGAACGCCGCAGGGTGGCGGCAGCCGCAGCCGCAGAGGACGACGACTCCGACATCTAATGGTCTTTCGATGACCGATGTGCCTACCCCGGAGGAGAAGGCGGCGGAGCAGAGGGCGTTAGTCGACTCCTTCGAGACGTTCAAGGACTACGCCACGAACGCGAGGCGGCTGTGCCTGGTAGAGGACGTGGCGGCGCACCGAGCCCTAGCGGCCGCACAGCAAGTAGTCTAGGTTTCTACAACTACTTTGTATAGTTTCTATGTAGTAGTTTCTATGCTTTTTAAATATGTTGCAAATCTAAAACTGGGTCGCCCCGCTAGGACCACACCCACACGCAAACGAACGCGCGGAGAAAATATGTCCCCAGGGCGACGCAAACGGACGCTCGCGACCACTTTTGGACGTCCGAAATGCGTCGCCCTGGCAGCCTTCAAAGTACACAATTGGTAGGGTACATATGAACCCGTTGTACTTTACATACATATTTCTAAGTCTCACAAAATTTAAACAAATTTTTTTCATGTATAGTACACACGATTGGCTGCCTCACTATTTTCTTCTAATTGTTTTTCCAAATGTTTTAAAACTTTTTTCAAATATCCTTTAGAAAAAAGAAAAATTGAATGAAAGAATAAAAGTTTTATTTTCAAAGAGCAAAAGACGAGTTAAAAAGAGGGGAAGGTGTAAGAAAAATATAGACCGTCGCAGCAACCTCCCCTGATAAAATCAATTGCGAAGTCCCTTTTCGTCCTTCCAATAGCAAGTTCACAACATGGAAAATGCAAATCAATTGCATATACATTTCAGGACACATAAATCAAGACATAAACATGTGTAAGACTTGTGTAGGGAAATACAAATGTGTAGTTATATATTATGTATTTATATAAAAAATATTATTGTTGCATGATTTCTTCTTATATAGCTAAAAATACCATGTAGTCAGTTAACTACATAAGTTATGTGTGGCTTCGTCACTGTGGTTTGGTTCATCCGTAGCAACGCACGGGTATTATGCTAGTATCTTATAAGATCTGAATCTTTTAATACGTTTTTCTCATTGCTCGATGAACGAAACAAGGTGAGACTTGCGGCAATTGAAAGATCTTGACGAGAGGAACAACTTCCGTGTTGAAGTCATGACGATTCGAGATCGTTTTGAGACTCGATTTGGCTCCGGTTGACTCGAAATAGATCTGTAGATGAGCGATAAATTGGTACTTCAGATCGAAAAACTTCCAACATGAAAGTTGTAGAGGATGATCAGATCTACATACTCACCAAAGGAATTTGGATTTCATGGAATGAGCACGAACTAATTGAGAATTCCCTTTATCAGATGTGAGGCCTTGCGATGCGAAATTATCCGTGTATTATGGACTAAAAGAGATGATATTTATCGGGATTAAAAGATCTCGACGAGATCTACAACTTTTGTGTAGAGACCGAAGCTATTTGAGGTGGTTTTGATGGTCAAAACAACGAGTTACGATTTCCTTAGGGTTTCGAGAGGAGCAAAGTGAAAACGAAACTACCACGTGGTGGTGGGTTTATATAGGGCATAGGTCAGTGGAAATAGTGGGCCTCGAAGTTACGAACGAGTAGAAACAAACAGATCTGAATTCGGAGTTGTGTAGGTCAAGAAAAATGCGTTTAAGTGGAGATAAGTTTTATCAACACGGGATTCTTTCGTTCGTGACCGAACGGTTCGATGGTGGTGTGGCTGGCTCGGTCAGTTGGCCGGGTGGGCTTGGCATGGCCGCCTGCTGAACCGGTCGGTCCAGCTGGCCGGCCGACTTTATTTTTTTCCTTTTTTTTCTTTTTTCTTTTTACTTGTTTCTTTTATAAAACTAGTTTCATAATCCCGATTTGAGTGAAACAAATTTCTACGAGTTTGTAAAATTATTTTGCTCAGCATAGGATAGCATAAATATTTAAATTTATTTTGAAAAATTATTTTATATAATTTTGTTACTACTATGCCATTATGGCTATGTGTGAATAGTTTCAATATACGCATACCAAACAAGTTTGTAATCATTTGTAAAAATCAAAATAGTGTTTTAGGACAACAAGAAACCTTTTAAAAATCCATTTGTGAAAACAAAATAATAATTATATGCACTTGGCCTAATTGCTACTTTGGCAATATTTCACAAATATAGTTTTCTATAGTTTTATTTTCGTAAATAGAATACTTTTAAATAACTTCAAAATGTTTTAATTTATTGTGAAACTTTGAAAGCAAGGATATGTTTGATTTTGAAATATACTTTGAAACCAAAAGTCTTTGTAAACCTCATTTTTGGAAAATACTTTTAAATAACTTCAAAACGTTTTAATTTATTGTGAATTTCCAATCAAGTGCATACAATCAAGCATTAAATTTATTTTTATTTGACATTCCAAAATTTAGAAAATTTAGGGATGTGACAGACTACCACCCTTAAAAGAAATCCCGTCCTCGATATTTGGGAAAGCCTAGAAAGAAAAGGTTTTGGTTCCAGGTCTTCTAATAGGTTCATTCTCACTATTGCTTCTTTTTCGAACATCTCCGAGGAGATTTCGGAAGTTAACCTTGGGCTTTGAAAACTTTACACTAAACCATATGCGGTTATACCATCAACTGTATCCATTCTTACGAGAGTACTCATCCTAGGGGTATTATATTTTACTTGGGTATACTCATGGGAACTACTTGTGATACCGTCTACAAATACCATCTCATGTGACATCTGGTGTAAAACCATAATCTAAGGGTATGGTTTCTACCACCCTTAAAAGAAACTTTTGTAGGTAGTTTTAGGTCTTGGGTTTAGGCTAAGCTCTTCTTGGATATGACTTGGCAGATCCGAGGATATGACTTAACATCAGGTCATCTTTTGAAAACATCTATGGCTTATGGCTTCTGAGTTAAAATCGAATAGGCGAATATTTATTCACATATAGTGAACCACATATCACATCCAAGGGATTTTTAGTAGGACTTTTCTCATGGTTGGGTTTGCTAATCCATATAGGATGGTGGTTGATCTAATTTTGACAATGAGGGGTCACTCTTTAGGTCAATCCGGAGGCCAAGATAGTGAAAACATCATGACATCCTTCATCTTTTGCTTCTTGGTGTCTTCGACAGCTTTCCACCACTCTTCATCTAGTGGCTAGATCTTCAAACTAGACGTAGTCCTACGCTTGGCAGCACTTGCCCACTATAAGAGTATAATATTTATCCACCCTAGGGTTTTGGCTTATTCGCCGACATCTCTTGTGTAGGTATGTCTCTCTAGATTCACAAAGTCAATATTACGAAAGCGAATAATAAGAGTAGTAGGAATGGTGATCAATCCATCCTCACCCAGATTATTACTCCGTATTTGATTTATTGAATCTCGCATTCTAACACTTGGTCAACCTCACAAGTTTGATAAAATTTCTATGGAGAATTGAATCAATGTTTCAATCCCCATTATTGAATTGTTTTGAAAACACCTCTATCGATCCCTAGCTAGGGTTTTGCGGAACTCTTACTCTACTCTTCTTCATCTTGATAGGAAATATCAAGGTTGTTTTCACTACTGTTGTCTTGATGCCGAGTTGCCGAGAAAACATTCTCTGGGTTGGGTATAGATGAGAATAGATAGAAGGATTCTACAGAAGATTCCTACCCAAACACATCAAATCAAGGCAATCATCTTACAAACAACATCTAACAAGCATCAAGCAACATGTTTCAAACACAAATAAACTAGTATGGTCATACCTCAATTTGGTAAGATCAATACTTTGTTACTCTATCGTTGATTCGCTAAAAGAAAACTAATGGTGGTATAGTCTATTTCTATATTGGATGCATCAAGTTTCTATTCTACTCCTTCGTCGGTGTATCTTCGTGTATTGTGTAGTCTGCATCGAAGTTTTTCTTCAAGTTCTTCATTGGTCTCCCATGAAATACTTCTTGCGGAGTCGAAAAAATTCACATGAAGCATCAGTTCCTCACTTCAGGCACACGGTCATCATCTCTACTTGCTTGATGGTTTCGTAAGGTAGGTCATCTAAGGCAAGAGGAAAAACAATTTTGAAGATGGAGTAGATGAGAATACAAGATGTTCAAAATCCAAACACCTTTTTATCTGAATAGGATTAGAGAATTTTTTTATCCCAGGGTCTTCCTATTTCTAATCCAAACCTAGGGTCTCGATTCTACAGGCAACACTATGCTCTGATACCATTCTGTAGCACCCTACCTTTTAATAAAGGCAAGATACATGTGTATAGTGCTATTACCGGGATCACTGATAGCACACACATTACAAAATATAGTAATCATTGCAATAGTATCAAATTACTACATCATTGATCCAGGGGTAAAGTAAAACCTTACAAATTGCATAGTAACATGGACTAGCTCAACAATGTTCAGAACAAACACAACGAAATGTAAGTCGTCAATGAGCCTTCATCATCTTCATGTGCCACAGGCAGTCATGTTGGAATGTAGACTCGAGATCCTACCACGTACTTCTCCTCGGAAAATCCTGCACGTTTGAATATGCAGCCCCACGAATGGAGGTCAGTACAATGATGTACTGGCAAATGACACTTATATGGTGGCAGTTTTGGGCATGACTATCTACATGATATTTGGCTAGTGGAGTTTAGGAAAATTTGCATAAAGCCAATTTTATCCTACATTTTATTTAAAACAAAACATTTTGAAATTGTTTTGAATGACATTATGAAATCACACCATGGTTAAATCCTCCATGGGTTTTAGAATAATCACATGGTTACATCTCCCATGAGTTTTTCAAGGTTGATCAAATTTTAAACACATTCAGAAAACAATGATGAGATTCTTCTGTACATTCCTTGCCTAGAAGCTCAAATTGTCCATAATCGGGGACACGGCTAAGATCTTAGGTTTAACTCTCGAGAGGTTGTGCACTTTCACCTTAAGACCCACCCTTCTCAAGAGAAGAATGAGACAAGATCTTTCAGAAGAAGAATTCAACCATACAAACTAGACCCGTTCCCTTGGCCGTCGCCTCCACCCACTGTCTAGCCACAAGTTGAATCCTCACAACTTAAATGATCTTGGCAGAGCCCATAATACCATAAGGCTGCACTGGAATCTAAAACATGGACGACATGGTAATCTCTTTAATCCTGGGTGGCCAACCACAAGTGGAACTCACAAGCTTAAACCCCTCACAGGTAGTATACCCCCACACGATCCCCTGGTGAAAACCAGGTGTGCAGTCAAAAGCGACCACTCTACAAATGCGATCTCTCAGGGATTCACCACTTCAGCCCACTAGGGGTGTGGACCTGAGCAGCCGCCCACCAATCAACCAATCCACCCAGGTGTTTCATTAGGGTTGTTAATTTTAAATTTTCAAACACTCACAACCAATAACAAAACAACATTTGGTATTTGATGTTGCAAAGCAAAAATTAAGGCATCCTAGCAATGGGTTCAGGAGTAACTACACACTACTAGGGTTTTGCTAAGCATAGCATAATACTTTACTTTTGAAAACAAAATCCTACCATGCATACTAGTTTGAAAACACTAATGCATAATTAAAATAAGTAGGATTTGAATGTCACTTGCCTTTTTGGTAGTCGAAGCGTGTTCACTTCTCTTAATCAAAATACGTGCCTCTCCGTACAAACTATAACATATAATATAGCACAACATAAACACACCATTCAACAACAATAAAATCAAACCAAGCAAACAACAAGTAGTTATTCATTGTGTTTTAGTCATCAGATAAAGAAGATATGGCATGAGGTATGGCTTGCAAGATATGAGTTGGACATATTGAACGGATGAGTCAAATACATGGAAAGAAAATGATTGATAAGAACCTATGGTCAAATGTTGTTTGCTACTCAAGAATGGGTAAATGGAATGATCCATGTGATAAAATCACACGAGTCTCAAATGGCGCAGCTCAAAACTTTATTTAGTAAAGTGTGACAACACTTACTAAGATAGTATGAGTTACACATAGGTTTGAATATGAACTAATGATATATGGAATTACTCAAATTACTCATTTGTAAGTTGAATAGTTTTAAATTAGTTAAGGGAGTCAATGAAAACAATTTGGATAGACACGATATTGATTCAAGATAGAGTGTCAAGTGGTATTGGTGTGTGGATGTGATCATAAATTTCACCTTCACAGATGAATCATGTTGAGAAATGATTATAGAAATTGATAATGGATATATACTCAAATTCTCATATTTGAATTTGAATATTTGCAAAGTGATTCAATTATTTTTGACGGTGGTGCTATTGGGTGGAATACTATAAAACAAGACTTATGCAATTGGATTCACTCCGAAATAATTTTTTGAACTCAAGTTATGATCAGAATAGTGGTTTGAATGAATTTGAATGCATCAAGTTTGTGCACATAACAACTTTGATATTTTCTGATTCCATGATGGTCCACATGTTCTAAGGATTCCAGAGACTACAAAATTGTTAATTTTGGACCAGTAGATTATTTGATGTAATTTTCATAGTGAAAAATGATTAACTAAATCATTTGAATTATGATTCGAAAACTATTACATAACATATACAATATTCTTGCATATTTGGATTCCACAGGTTATAGGCTTTCCAACGATATAAAATTTGCAAATTTTGGACCTCTGGATGATTTTATAATGAATTTCTAAGTTGGACACATAATCTGACATTTAAAATTTAAATTTAAAACGAGTTTGACCGAGTTTGACTAAGACGATGACTGTACTGCTGACTGTACCGCTGACTGCTGACTGTACCGCTGACTGTACTGCCAACTGTAATTTGTCTTTGACCAGATTGAGTTGACTACACAGATGTCATGTGATGGTATTATAAAGGTTGACAGAAATAATGAGTTGTATAGAATTAATAGACCTATCTAACGCACAATTTACTTTTCACAACGAAATATTGAGTTTGACAAGATCTAGGTTATATCTTATAAGATCTGAATCTTGTAATACGTTTTTCTCCTTGCTCGATGAACGAAACAAGGTGAGACTTGCGGCAATTGAAAGATCTTGACGAGAGGAACAACTTCCGTGTTGAAGTCATGACGATCCGAGATCGTTTTGAAACTCGATTTGGCTCTGGTTGAATCGAAATAGATCTGTAGATGAGCGACAAATTGGTACTTCAAATAGAAAAACTTCAAACATGAAAGTTGTAGAGGATGATCAGATCTACATACTCATAAAAGGAATTTGCATTTTGTGGAACGAGCATGAACTAATTGAGAATTCCCTTTGTCAGATCTGAGGCCTTGTGATGCGAAATTATCCGTGTGTGGTGGATGAAAAGAGATGAGATTTGTCAGGATTGAAATATCTCGACGAGAAGCGATTTGAGGTGGTTTTGATGGTCAAAACAACGAGTTACAATTTCGTTAATCTAGGGTTTCGAGAAGAGCAAAGGGGAAACAAAACTACAACGTGGTGGTGGGTTTATATAGGGTATAGGTCGGTGGAAAAGGTGGGCCTAGAAGGTACGAACGCGTAGAAACAAACGAATTTGAATTCGGAGTTGTGTAGCTCAAGAAAAGTGGGTTTAAGTGGAGATAAGTTTTATCAACACGGGATTCTTTCGTTCGTGACCGAACCGATCGATGGTGGCATGGCTGGCTCGGTCGGTCGGCCGGGGGGGCTGGGCCTGGCCGCTGATACGTCTCCGACGTATCGATAATTTCTTATGTTCCATGCCACATTATTGATGTTATCTACATGTTTTATGCACACTTTATGTCATATTCGTGCATTTTCTGGAACTAACCTATTAACAAGATGCCGAAGTGCCAGTTCCTGTTTTCTGCTGTTTTTGGTTTCAGAAATCCTAGTAACGAAATATTCTCGGAATCGGACGAAATCAACGCCCAGGTTCCTATTTTTCCCGGAACCATCCAGAACACCCGAGAGCCGCCAGAGGGAAGCCCTGGGGGCCCCACACCACACCCTGGCGCGGCCAGAGGGGGGGCCGCGCCGCCCTATGGTGTGGTGGCCCCAGGCCCCCTCCGAGGCTGCCCTTTCGCCTATTTAAAGCCTCCGTCGCGAAAACCCTATCACGTTCGACGAAAACCACAGAAACCTTCCAGAGCCGCCTCCATCGCGACGCCAAGATCTGGGGGACAGGAGTCTCTGTTCCGGCACGCTGCCGGAGCGGGGAAGTGCCCCCGGAAGGCTTCTCCATCGACACCGCTGCCATCTCCACCGCCATCTTCATCACCGCTGCTGCTCCCATGAGGAGGGAGTAGTTCTCCATCGAGGCTCGGGGCTGTACCAGTAGCTATGTGGTTAATCTCTCTCCATGTACTTCAATACAATGATCTCATGAGCTGCTTTACATGATTGAGATTCATATGAGTTTTGTATCACTACTATCTATGTGCTACTCTAGCAATGTTATTAAAGTAGTTTTATTCCTCCTGCACGTGTGTAAAGGTGACAGTGTGTGCACCGTGTTAGTACTTGGTTTATGCTATGATCATGATCTCTTGTAGATTGCGAAGTTAACTATTGCTATGATAATATTGATGTGATCTATTCCTCCTACATATGCATGAAGGTGACAGTGTGCATGCTATGTTAGTACTTGGTTTAGTCTGTTGATCTATCTTACACTATAAGGTTACTAAAACATGAGCATTATTGTGGAGCTTGTTAACTCCGGCATTGAGGGTTCGTGTAATCCTACGCAATGTGTTCAACATCCAACAAAAGTGTAGAGTATGCATTTATCTATTCTGTTATGTGATCAATGTTGAGAGTGTCCACTAGTGAAAGTGTAATCCCTAGGCCTTGTTCCTAAATACTGCTATTACTGCTTGTTTCTTTGTTTCTTGTGTTACTACTGCTGCAATACTACCACCATCAACTACACGCCAGCAAGCTATTTTCTGGCACCGTTGCTACTGCTCATATATATTCATACCACCTGTATTTCACTATCTCTTCGCCGAACTAGTGCACCTATTAGGTGTGTTGGGGACACAAGAGACTTCTTGCTTTGTGGTTGCAGGGTTGCATGAGAGGGATATCTTTGACCTCTTCCTCCCTGAGTTCGATAAACCTTGGGTGATCCACTTAAGGGAAAACTTGCTGCTTTGTTCTACAAACCTCTCGCTCTTGGAGGCCCAACACTGTCTACAGGAAAGGAGGGGGAACGTAGACATCAAGCTATTTTCTGGCGCCGTTGCCGGGGAGGAAAGGTAAAAGGTACTCACACTCCGGATCTCGGCTACCAAGCTATTTTCCGCTGTTGTAAGTACTCAAAGCTATTTCCTTTAGATCCTGCAATTGCAACTTTTTGTTTCTTGTTTACACTAGTTTGGCATAATGGACAAGAATGAGCTTCTATTTCTGTTTCCTGATTTAAAACATGGATTGTTTGATGCGAAAATTAAAAAACCTATGGAATCTTATTTGCATGCTGGTAGTAATATTAGTATGAACGCTTTGAACACCATTGTTGATAATAATATAGAAAGTTCTAAGCTTGGGGAAGCTGGTTTTCATGATCTTTTTAGTCCCCCAAGCATTGAGGAGAAAATTTTCTTTGATGATACTTTGCCTCCTATTTATGATGATTATAATGATATTGGTCTTTTGGTGCCACCTACTATGGAGAGTAAATTTTGTTGTGATTATACTATGCCTCCTACACTTGATGAGAATAATAATGATAGCTACTTTGTTGAATTTGCTCCCACTATTACTAATAAAATTGATTATGCCTATGTGGAGAGTAATAATTTTATGCATGAGACTCATGATAAGAATGCTTTATGTGATGATTATATTGTTGAGTTTGCTCATGTTGCTACTGAAAGTTATTATGAGAGAGGAAAATATGGTTGTAGAAATTTTCATGTTACTAAAACACCTCTCTATGTGCTGAAATTTTTCAAGCTACACTTGTTTTATCTTCCTATGCTTGCTACTTTGCTCTTCATGAACTTGTTTATTTACAAGATTCCTATGCATAGGAAGCATGTTAGACTTAAATGTGTTTTGAATTTTCCTCTGGATGCTCTCTTTCGCTTCAACTACTATTTCTTGCGAGTGCATCATTAAAACTGCTGAGCCCATCTTAATGGCTATAAAGAAAGAACTTCTTGGGAGATAACCCATGTGTTTATTTTGCTACAGTACTTTGTTTTATATTTGTGTCTTGGAAGTTATTTACTACTGTAGCAACCTCTCCTTATCTTAGTTTTGTGTTTTGTTGTGCCAAGTGAAGCCTCTAATCGAAGGTTGATACTAGATTTGGATTTCTGCGCAGAAACAGATTTCTATCTGTCACGAATCTGGGCTGTTTTCTCTGTAGAAAAATCAGAAAAATATGCCAATTTACGTGCGTGTTCCTCAGATATGTATGCAACTTTCATTAGTTTTGAGTTTTCTGATCTGAGCAACGGAAGTATTTATTAAAAATTCGTCTTTACGGACTGTTCTGTTTTGACAGATTCTGCCTTTTATTTCGCATTGCTTCTTTCGCTGTGTTGGGTGGATTTCTTTGTTCCATTACCTTCCAGTAGCTTTGAGCAATGTCCAGAAGTGTTAAGAATGATTGTGTCACCTCTGAACATGTGAGTTTTTGATTATGTACTAACCCCTCTAATGAAGTTTATGAGAAGTTTGGTGTGAAGGAAGTTTTCAAGGGTCAAGAGAGGAGGATGATATACTATGATCAAGAAGACTCAAGCATCTAAGCTTGGGGATGCCCAAGGCATCCCCTTCTTCATCGACAAATTATCAGGTTCCTTCTCTTGAAACTATATTTTTATTCAATCACATCTTATGTGCTTTGCTTGGAGCGTCGGTTTGTTTTTATTTTTGTTTTGTTTGAATAAAATGGATCCTAGCATTCACTTTGTGGGAGAGAGACACGCTCCGCTGTAGCATATGGACAAGCATGTCCTTAGTTTCTACTCATAGTATTCATGGCGAAGTTTCTTCTTCGTTAAATTGTTATATGGCTGGAATTGGAAAATGATACATGTAGTAATTGATATAATGTCTTGGATAATGTGATACTTGGCAATTGTTGTGCTCATGTTTAAGCTCTTGCATCATATACTTTGCACCCATTAATGAAGAAATACATAGAGCATGCTAAAATTTGGTTTGCATATTTGGTCTCTCTAAAGTCTAGATAATTTCTAGTATTGAGTTTGAACAACAAGGAAGACGGTGTAGAGTCTTATAATGTTTTCAATATGTCTTTTATGTGAGTTTTGCTGCACCGGTTCATCCTTGTGTTTGTTTCAAATAACCTTGCTAGCCTAAACCTTGTATCGAGGGGGAATACTTCTCATGCATCCAAATCCTTGAGCCAAACAACACTATGCCATTTGTGTCCACCATACCTACCTACTACATGGTATTTCCTGCCATTCCAAAGTAAATTGCTTGAGTGCTACCTTTAAACAATTCAAAATTTATCACCTCTGATTTGTGTCAATGTTTTATAGCTCATGAGGAAGTATGTGGTGTTTATCTTTCAATCTTGTTGGGCAACTTTCACCAATGGACTAGTGGCTTCATCCGCTTATCCAATAATTTTGCAAAAAGAGCTGGCAATGGGATTCCCAGTCCCAAATTAATTAACAAAAATAGACACTCCTCCATGGTATGTGATTGTTGGACGGCACCCGAAGGATTCGGTTAGCCATGGCTTGTGTAAGCAAAGGTTGGGAGGAGTGTCATCATAATAAAACTAAAATAAAAAGGCACTCCTTCATGGTATGAGATTGTTGGCAGGCACCTGAGGATTCGGTTAGCCATGGTTTGTGAAAGAAAGGTTGGAAGGAGTGCCATCCAAAAATAAAATAAAATGGGAGCCGCTCTTTGAAGGTTTGTCTGGCAAGGGGGTTAGAGTACCCGCTACCATTCGTTGACAACAACAAGCACCTCTCAAAATTTTACTTTTATGCTCTCTATATGTTTTCAAAATCAAAGCTCTAGCACAAATATAGCAATCGATGCTTTCCTCTTTGAAGGACCATTCTTTTACTTTCATTGTTGAGTCAGTTCACCTATTTCTCTCCACCTCAAGAAGCAAACACTTGTGTGAACTGTGCATTGATTCTTACATACTTGCTTATTGCATTTGTTATATTGCTTTGCATTGACAATTATCCATGAGATATACATGTTACAAGTTGAAAGCAACCGCTGAAACTTAATCTTCCATTGTGTTGCTTCAATGCCTTTACTTTGAATTATTGCTTTATGAGTTAACTCTTATGCAAGACTTATTGATGCTTGTCTTGAAGTACTATCCATGAAAAGTCTTTGCTATATGATTCACTTGTTTACTCATGTCATATACATTGTTTTGATCGCTGCATTCACTACATATGCTTTACAAATAGTATGATCAAGGTTATGATGGCATGTCACTCCAGAAATTATCTGTGTTATCGTTTTACCTGCTCGGGACGAGCAGAACTAAGCTTGGGGATGCTGATACGTCTCCGACGTATCGATAATTTCTTATGTTCCATGCCACATTATTGATGTTATCTACATGTTTTATGCACACTTTATGTCATATTCATGCATTTTCTGGAACTAACCTATTAACAAGATGCCGAAGTGCCAGTTCCTGTTTTCTGCTGTTTTTGGTTTCAGAAATCCTAGTAACGAAATATTCTCGGAATCGGACGAAATCAACGCCCAGGTTCCTATTTTTCCCGGAACCATCCAGAACACCCGAGAGCCGCCAGAGGGAAGCCCTGGGGGCCCCACTCCACACCCCGGCGCGGCCGTAGGGGGCCGCGCCGCCCTATGGTGTGGTGGCCCCAGGCCCCCTCCGAGGCTGCCCTTCCGCCTATTTAAAGCCTCCGTCGCGAAAACCCTATCACGTTCGACGAAAACCACAGAAACCTTCCAGAGCCGCCGCCATCGCGACGCCAAGATCTGGGGGACAGGAGTCTCTGTTCCGGCACGCTGCCGGAGCGGGGAAGTGCCCCCGGAAGGCTTCTCCATCGACACCGCTGCCATCTCCACCGCCATCTTCATCACCGCTGCTGCTCCCATGAGGAGGGAGTAGTTCTCCATCGAGGCTCGGGGCTGTACCGGTAGCTATGTGGTTAATCTCTCTCCATGTACTTCAATACAATGATCTCATGAGCTGCTTTACATGATTGAGATTCATATGAGTTTTGTATCACTACTATCTATGTGCTACTCTAGCAATGTTATTAAAGTAGTTTTATTCCTCCTGCACGTGTGTAAAGGTGACAGTGTGTGCACCGTGTTAGTACTTGGTTTATGCTATGATCATGATCTCTTGTAGATTGCGAAGTTAACTATTGCTATGATAATATTGATGTGATCTATTCCTCCTACATATGCATGAAGGTGACAGTGTGCATGCTATGTTAGTACTTGGTTTAGTCTGTTGATCTATCTTACACTATAAGGTTACTAAAACATGAGCATTATTGTGGAGCTTGTTAACTCCGGCATTGAGGGTTCGTGTAATCCTACGCAATGTGTTCATCATCCAACAAAAGTGTAGAGTATGCATTTATCTATTCTGTTATGTGATCAATGTTGAGAGTGTCCACTAGTGAAAGTGTAATCCCTAGGCCTTGTTCCTAAATACTGCTATTACTGCTTGTTTACTGTTTTACTGCGTTACTACATCGCTTGCAATACTACCACCATCAACTACACGCCAAAGAAGCTATTTTCTTCCGCACCGTTGCTACTGCTCATATATATTCATACCACCTGTATTTCACTATCTCTTCGCCGAACTAGTGCACCTATTAGGTGTGTTGGGGACACAAGAGACTTCTTGCTTTGTGGTTGCAGGGTTGCATGAGAGGGATATCTTTGACCTCTTCCTCCCTGAGTTCGATAAACCTTGGGTGATCCACTTAAGGGAAAACTTGCTGCTGTTCTACAAACCTCTGCTCTTGGAGGCCCAACACTGTCTACAGGAAAGGAGGGGGAACGTAGACATCAGCCGCCTGCTGGGCCGGTCGGTCCGGCTGGCCGGCCCACTTTATTTTTTTCCCATTTTTTTCTTTTCTTTTTACTTGTTTCTTTTATAAAACTAGTTTCATAATCTCGATTTGAGTGAAACGAATTTCTACGAGTTTGTCAAATTATTTTTCTCAACATAGAATAGCATAAAGATTTAAATTTTTTATTTTTTTATTTTATATCATTTTATTACTACTATGCCATTATGGCTATGTGTGAATAGTTTCAATATACGCATACCAAACAAGTTTGTAATCATTTGTAAAAATCAAAATAGTGTTTTAGGACAACAAGGAAACTTTTTAAAATCCATTTGTGAAAACAAAATAATAACTATATGCACTTGGCCTAATTGCTACTTTGGCAATATTTTGCAAATATAGTTTTCTATAGTTTTATTTTCTTAAATAGAAATCCATTAAGGATTTGAAAACTTTGAAAGCAAGGATATGTTTGATTTTGAAAATTACTTTGAAACCAAAAGTCTTTGTAAACCTCATTTTTGGAAAATACTTTTAAATAACTTCAAAAAGTTTTAATTTCTTGTGAATTTCCAATCAAGTGCAAACAATCAAGCATTAAATTTATTTTTATTTGACATTCCAAAATTTAGAAAATTTCGGGATGTGACAAACGACCTGTTTAATACCTCGGCGAGGTACTCACGCCAGCAAAGCAGCGATATCCTCATCACCAGAAGTTAGCATGTGCCGTATGGAGGACAGCGCGCAAGCTACGGCATTACTTCACGGAGCACCCGATCATCGTGGTAAGCGAAGCACCATTGAAGAATATACTCACCAATCCGGAGGCTATGGGTAGAGTATCTCAATGGGCTATCGAGATAGCGGCACATGATATAACTTACGTCAATCGGACAGCATTCAAATCTCAGGTTTTCCCGGATTTTGTGGCTGATCGGATTCAATCGCAAACTCCGGCAGCACCCGACATGTCTGGATCTTGGACGATGTACTTTGACGGATCGAAGCGGAGTACAAGTGCAGGAGCATGAGTAATATTGATCTCACCATAGGGAGACAAGATGAGATATATTCTATGGATGAACTTTCCACTGCCGACAAATAATGAAGCAGAGTACGAAGCACTGTTGCACGGGATGCAAATGGCTAAGGCATGTGGAGAAACCCGTTTACAAATTTATGGAGATTCAAATCTTGTGGTGCAGCAGTCGATGAATCTATGCGATGCGGTCAGTGATAACATGATTGCCTACCGTCAAATATACTAGTCTATGGAAGCCCAATTTGAAGGATGCGAGCTAAAGCACATCGGCAGAGCTAGCAATGAAGAAGTCGATGCTTTGGCAAACATAGGAACCACGTGTTCCCCTATTCCGGATGGAGTCTTCTATGAAGTTATTTCTCAACGATCAATCAAAGAATTTTTTTTGGCACCTCCAGAAGTGTCGACTGTTGGTTCAGAAACTAAGCTCTAGGAAGATGTCGAAGGACCTACGCTCCAATCTACAAAGCAGGTCCTTCTCCTTGAACCTCTTTGTACTGAGCATTTTCTAGCATATCTAATAGAGCAAAGATTGCTGGAGAATTCAACGGAAGCCAAGCGTATCGTGCGGCGGTCTAAGGCCTTTACCAAGTGGACAGTGAACTTTATAAGCGTAGTATCTCTGGTATCTTTCAAAGGTGTATTGCCATTGCCGATGGAAAAGCTCTATTACGCGAGATACACGAAGGAACTTGTGGCCATCATGCAAGTAGCAGGGCTCTTGTAGCCAAAGCTTTCAGAGCAGGATTTTATTGGCCAACAGCTGCGTCTGACGCTCGAGATTTAGTGCGGAAGTGTGATCATTGCCAACGTTTTGCACCAAAGCCGCACACTCCTGCAACAGATCTAATGACCATACCTTTGGCTTGGCCATTTGCACAATGGGGACTCGATCAAGTTGGTCCTCTGCCGAGATCATCACCTGGGGGCACACGTATCTACTGGTCGCAGTCGATAAGTTCACTAAATGGATTGAAGCTGTACCGGTTAGAGATAAAACAGCCAAAACTGCTGTCCAGTTCTTCAAGGGAACAACTTGTCGCTTCGGTATGCCTCACATCATCGTTACAGACAATGGAACTAATTTCGATTCCAAGGAATTTCGTAAATTATGTGACGACGGTGGATCAAACTCAAATTCGCTTCAGTTGCACACCCTCAAACCAATGGTCAAGTTGAAAGGATCAATGGCTTAGTATGCGATGGTATTAAAAAATGCCTCACAGGCGCAGCCGGAGCGTGGGTCGAAGAATTACCATCTGTACTCTGGAGCATGCGGACTACTCCAAATAGGTCAACTCAGTATACCCCGTTCTTCCTCGTTTATGGAGCCGGAGCGGTTCTATGAGCCGATGTTCGTTTTGAAGCTCCCCGGGTGACTGCGTATACTCCATCCATGTACCGCAAGATGCTGTAGACCTCCTTGATAAAGCTCGAGACATCGCCTTAGCAAGAACAACAGTATAACAATATACGTTACGGAATTACTATAGTCGACGAGTCCGCAACCGAAGCTTCAGCGTTGGTGACATGGTATTACGATTAAAGCAAGACAGACCTTTGAAACTCGAATCTCCATGGGAAGGACTGTTTATAGTCACCGAAGTGATACCAGGAGGAGCTTATCGTCTCAAGAATCCCGCTTCGGGCAAGGACGTTGAAAATCCATGGAATGTTGCACACTTGCGACGTTTCTACGCATAGAATTCACCTATTCCTTATTTGCTACATGAAGGCTTCTTAGCCTGTCACATATTATGAATAAAATTCTTGATTGGGCTCCCATTTTTCTAACGATTGTTTGGGTTATCTCTTTTGGCTACTACTCCCATCGGGAGGTTCGGCTAAAATTGTGTGTTACACAGCCAACTCGATAACACTCGAGGGCTGCAAGGAATTATTGCAGTATTGATAATTAATTAATACTCCCATTGGGAGCTATGGTTATCCATGTGCTGCAGTTGATGGAAATAATATTACTTATAAAAAGGCGCATACCGGTGCACCGTGTGATGAAGCCAAATAAATAAAACGCCTAAATCCCTCGTTTACCCGATGGGTGTCGCTCTTACGGAACTTACAAATCGACTCTGCAAATAATGCAATTACAACGGAGTCGTCGGGTGAGCAGGCTGACTTGATCACTCAGCCGCCCTCGACAAAAACTTTCTAACTGAACTAACAAGTTCAAAAACAAATGATGTTTAAAAACACATCAAAGTACATACAGGATTACTCCTTGCAACGCAAGGTCATCATAAAATGTATATATACATAACTTCATGGCAGGGCTTCTTGATCTTCCCGGGTCTTCAAATCTCTTTCCATTCCTGTTTCCATCTGAGAGACAATAACATATGCAGGATGTCTGGCTATGGAATAATATTGGTCTAATCTTCTATTGTTATTCGCTATGACCCCCAAATATAAGGTCGAGTGGCACGCTAATACTGAAGCAAGCGCAAGTTCGGCTCCAACAAGAAGTTCCTTCCGCACCAGTAATCGAATTCTGTCTGGAGTCTTGAACCGGTTGAATAAAGCAGACAAAGTCTCGGGTGCTTGATCCAATAGAAACATGGTTTTCCATACCATCGAGATATGAGCGTGGTATTTGTCAAAGTAGTAATGCACCTTTTCCGCTCGATGCTCAAACTTAGCCATGGCTACTGCTTTCGATCGATTGGACCACAGTTCATGTTTCGGGTGAGCAACATCAGTCATTACTGCGATCTTTTCATGGATTCGCCTATTCTCTTCTGATTCGTCAAAAGCTAGGACTGTTGAAATAAAAAAAAGTTAGTCAGCAGAAGGTTATTTGGCAAGTAAGTCGACACAAGTCAAAAGGTGGTCGGTTGCTTACAGCTTAAGCTTTCAGTAGCAACATGGAGGCGATCCAGAGCATGTTGTTCAACTGCGGTAGCAATCTCGCTTTTTCTTTTCACCAACGCCGCCATAGCATGAAGATTAGATATGTCTTTGTTCCACCGAGATATTTGATCATGTAAACGGCGAACAAGATCTGATTCATCACTAGCCGAAGAATTCAGAAAAGGTTCGGCACGAGAAGAAGTTGAAGGAATCTGCATCACAATTCTCGATTCAGGAAAGCATGGATAAAAGGCGAAGAAACTCCCATCGAGAGCGCGTATTACATCCAAAAGATTGTTGATACTAGCAACAGAGCTAGTACAAATCAAGGCTAGACTAAAATTGTATCTGACATTACAAGGGCCGAGCAAGGGTTATTTCAAGGTTGAGCTGATGATGAATCAGGAGCAGCCTTAGACGCATCTTTGTTCTTTGCTTCATCAACTAACTTGAGGAGTTGGTTGGCTCATATCACTGCCGATTGCTTGAAAGGTTCGAGGTTGACTAGGCACACGTTGGCATCTACTGGCAATGCCTTTGACAACTTTTCCAACTCAGAACCTAGCCCGTGCCCCATTAACAACTGGAAAGTAAGAACTACCCCGAAGAGACGGGAGCGCCGCTTCAGTGCCTCAATAGCTTCAGAAGATTCAATGAAGAAGGCATCCGCCATCTCACCAAGGGTCTTGTTTTGACTCAACTTTGGGAACATCATCAAAAATAACTTCGACAAAGCCCCCTTAGTCTTTTGCAAAAGACCTTGGACTTAGTTATTGGAATCAGAAATGAAAGGGCATCAGACATCGAGTCCTCTCGAAGCTTGCGCGTGCGGTCGATAGGTATATCGGCAGCATCTGGGAAAATTACAAGTAAGCAACCCAGAATATAGTATTGGAAGAATACCATGCAATAGCTGAAAAGAAACTCACCTAGCAAGTTCGTGATGGACTCTCGAAGAGCGCCTTCTTTTTCATCGGCAACAATGGCAGCTTCGCGTCTGGCTTCTTGCTCATCTTTCATCTTCTTCTTCAGCTTCTTCAGCTGGTACATGATGATGATCATGTTGCAAAACTTAAATTGAATATTCTGCCATTTGAGGGTAGATATAATCCTGATGCGTATCTTACATGGGAATTGGAAGTAGAGTAATGCTTTGCATGTTTAAAATACCCTGATCACTTGCGTGTTTGTGCTGCTACTTGTGAGTTCACATATTTTGTATCTATTTGGTGGTATGAGCATTGTAGAGTACATCATGCTAATATTCCTACTACTTGGGTTAGTTTAAAACTTGCTATGCGTACTCATTTTGTTCCTCCACATTATCAATGTGATTTCTGAAAAATTGTCTCGCTTAGAACAAGGATTTTTTTTTTGTAGAAGACTATTATCAAGAATTGCAAACTGGCATGATTCGCTGTGGTATTGTAGAGGATAATGAGGCTATGCTTGCACATTTCTTTGGTGGTTTGAATAAAGAGATTCAGCATATTTTAGATTATAAGGAGTACAACACTATTACTCGCTTGTTTCATCTTGCTTGCAAAGTTGAACGTGAAGTGTAGGATCGTCAACCACCATGGAGAAGAGCTAATATTTCTGCAGGTCGTACATCGTCATGGTCTCCGTGACAATCAGCGCCACCATCTCGTGGAGCTGCACCGGCATCTACTACCTCCAAGTACACCGTGCCTGCATCACGAGCACCACCTGCTGCAACTCCACCACCATCCGCTGGTCCTCCTCAGAGTTCTTCTTCCATGGCCTCCATGGGGAAGACGCGCGACATTCAATGTTGCCAATGCTTGGGATTTGGACACATAGAGAGAGAATGCAGAACCAAGCGTGTGATGTTGGTGCCTGAAGATGGAGAATATGATTCTGCAAGTGACTTTGATGAAGATACATTGGCCCTTATTGCTGCACGTGATGGCGCCAATTCTGATTCTGAGAGAGCTGGAGGTAATGGAAGCTGACATTGTTGATCAGTACAGGAGCTTAGTTGCACATCATGTGTTGAGCATGCAATTCAGCAAATCTGAGCATGATCAACGGCACAATCTGTTTCAAACAAGAGGCGTTGTAAAAGAGCGAGCTATAAGGATCATCATTGATAGAGGGGCTGTAATAATCTGGCTAGCGTTGACATGGTGGAGAAGCTTTCTCTCCCAAAAAGACAGCGCACACATCCATTTTACATTCAATGGTTTGAGAGTTCTCGGAAGCTCAAGGTAACAAGAACTACACGTGTGCATTTTACTATTGGTACATATTCTGATTTTGTTGTGTGATGTTGTACCTATGCAAGCTTGTCCTTTGTTACTTGGTAGACCTTGGCAATTTGATAGAGAATCTGTTCATAAACCAATCAGTATTCTCTTATGCATGATGGAAAGAAAATTGGTCTCAAACCTATGACTCCTGAACAAATATTAAAAGATGATCTTGCTAGAGCTAGTAGAGTATAAAACAAGGAGAAACATAAGAGTGAAAATCAGATTGTTGCTGCATATTTTTTTACCACATAAGACTAATATTAAATCTGATTCGAACCATGCTACTGAAATTCGTTTGAAAAATCATTGTTTGCTTCCTAGCAAATCTGATATTGCTGAACTTGATGTGAACACTACTCAATACTATGCTATTATTTGCAAAGAAGTTCTGTTTTCATTTGAGGATATGCCTCCTTCTTTGCCACCTACGGTTGCTAACCTTTTGCAGGAATTCATTGATGTGTTTCCTCAAGATGGTCCACCTGGATTACCACCTATTCGTGGGATAGAACATCAAATTGACTTGATTCTAGGAGCTTCGCTGCCCAACCGTGCACCATATCATACCAATCCTGAAGTGACCAAAGAGATTCAACGACAAATTAAGGTTCTCCAAGATAAAGGTTACATTCGCGAGTCTCTTAGCCCATGTGCTGTTCCTATTATCTTGGTACCTAAGAAAGAAGGTTCTTCACGCATGTGTACTGATTGTAGAGCTATTAATAATATTACCATTCAATACTGTCATCCAATACGTCGTTTAGATGATATGCTTGATGAATTGAGTGGTTCTATTATGTTCTCTAAAGTTAATTTGCGTAGTGGTACCACCAGATTCGTACGCAATTAGGAGATGAATGGAAAACAATGTTTAAAACTAAGTTAGATTTATATGAGTGGTTAGTAATTCCTTTTGGTTTAACTAATGCACCTAATACTTTCATGAGATTGATGAACGAAGTTTTACGTTCTTTTATTGCACGTTTTGTGGTGGTATACTTTGATGATATTCTGATTTATAGCAAATCTTTGGAGGATCATTTGGATACTGTACGTGATGTTTTCAATGCTTTACGTGATGCACGTCTGTATGGTAATCTTGAGAAGTGCACCTTTTGCACCAATCGAGTTGTGTTTCTTGGCTATGTTGTTACTGCACAGGGAATTGAAGTTGATCCAGTCAAGATTGAGGCAATTGAGAGTTGGCCGCAGCCCTAGACAGTCACGCAAGTGAGCAGTTTTCATGGCCTCGCTGGTTTTTATAGGCGCTTGGTGAAATATTTTGGATCCATTGCTGCGCCGCTGAATGAGCTTACCAAGAAGGATGTGCGCTTTGTGTGGGGCGATGCACAACAAGAAGCCTTCATGATTCTGAAAGATAAGTTAACACATGATCCATTACTCCAACTTCCTGATTTTAATAAGACTTTTGAGCTTGAATGTGATGCTAGTGGAATTGGTTTGGGAGGTGTGTTATTACAAGAGGGCAAACCTGTTGCATATTTTAGTGAGAATTTGAGTGGTCCTAGTCTGAACTATTCTACTTATGATAAAGAATTATATGCGCTCGTTCGGACATTAGAAACTTCGCAACATAATTTATGGCCTAAAGAATTTGTTATACATTCTGATCATGAATCTTTGAAGCACATTCGTAGTCAAGCTAAGTTGAATCGTCGCCATGCAAAGTGGGTTGAGTTTATTGAGTCTTTTCCTTATGTTATCAAACACAAAAATGGTAAAGATAATATTATTTCTGATGCTTTGTCGCGCCGTTATACTATGCTATCTCAACTTGACTTCAAGATTTTTGGACAAAAAACCATGAAGGAACAATACTTGCATGATGCTGATTTTAAAGATGTGTTGCCGAATTGCAGAGATGGTAGAACATGGAACAAATTCGTCCTCAATGATGGATTTGTGTTCCATGTTAACAAGCTATGCATCCGAGATAGTTCCATTCTTCTTTTGTTGTTGTAGGAGGCGCATGGAGGAGGATTGATGGGTCACTTTGGTGTGAAGAAGACGGAGGATGTACTTGCTGCACACTTCTTTTGGCCACATATGTGTCGAGATGTTGAGAGATTTGTGACCCGCTGCACTACATGTCAAAAAGCTAAGTCTCGACTTAATCCACATGGTTTATACATGCCTCTTCCTATTCCTAGTGTACCTTGGGAGGATATTTCTATGGATTTCGTTTTGGATTTGCCTCGTACACAGAAGGGGAGGGATAATATCTTTGTTGTTGTGGATCGATTTTCTAAGATGGCAGACTTTATTTCATGTCACAAGACTGATGATGCTACACATGTAGCTGATTTGTTCTTTTGCGAAATTGTTCGTTTACATGGTGTGCCAAATACTATTGTTTCTGATCGTGATACTAAGTTTCTTAGCCACTTTGGGAGATGTTTATGGGCTAAGTTGGAGACTAAATTGATGTTTAGTACTACATTTCATCCCCAAACTGATGGACAAACTGAAGTACTAAATAGAACATTGTCTACTATGATGCGGGCTATTTTGAAGAAGAACTTAAAATTGCGGGAAGACTGTTTACCTCATGTTGAATTTTCTTACAATTGTTCGCTGCATTCTACAACTAAGATGTGCCCATTTGAGATTGTGTCTGGTTTTGTTCCACGTGCACCTATTGATTTATTGCCTTTACCATCTTCGGTGCAAACTAATTTGGATGCTACACAACATGCTGAATTGATATTGCAATTGCATGAGTACTAAAGACAACATAGAATGCATGAATGCTAAGTATGAAATTGCTGGGGATAGAGGAAGAAAGCATGTTGTGTTTGATGTTGGTGATCTTGTTTGGTTGCATTTGCGCAAAGATCGTTTTCCTGAATTGCGCAAGTCTAAACTAATGCCACGTGTTGTTGGTCCTTTTAAGGTGTTAGAGAAAATAAATGATAATGCATATAAACTTGAGCTTCCTGCAGAATTGGGTCCGGTTAGTCCTACATTTAACATTGCAGATTTGAAGCCTTACTTTGGTGAAGAAGAGGAGCTTTCGTCGAGGATGACTTCAATTCAAGAAGGGGGGCATGATGAGGACTTCCCATCTATTGATACAACCGATGTATCTACAACCTCACAAATACAAGGACCAATCACTCGAGCTCGTGCCAAACAACTTAACTATCAGGTACTTTCGTTTCTTGGAACTATTTGTCACATACATGACATTATGATGCTGCCTAAATCAGATATGTTTGTTACTCTTAGGAATGATGGACCTAGCATGGATGAGGAGGAAAAGCATTGGAGCATGATCACACATGGAGGAGATGGCAGCAAGCATTTGAGGATTGAAGAGGATGTTGCAAGTGAAGATTTCAGAACTTTGAAGCCACCATAAGAAGAGATGAAGACATGGATGAAATATAGAGTTTTTCACTTCATAATTTCGTCCATAGCATAATATGGTGCTGCGTCACCTTTAGTTTTGGGCCAGACCCATGTCATTTTCGTAGGACTTAAGTCAGCCACTTTTTAGAGTCTGTATTGAAGGGGGAAAAGCCATCTAGGGTTTGGTTCTCCCACCATATGTATGGCTGGCCGAAACCCCACATTTTCCTCCTTTAAATACCCCCATAGCTGTCATGTTTAGACTCGGATTTTGATTAGACTAAAAGTTACCAATTCCTGCAACTCTCGTGTACTTCTTTTGAGGCCAACGCCCAGAACAAGACCGACTATTCGGAATCCCACCTTATTCAATAAAGCTTTCATCTATATCCACAATATTCTAATTGCATCATTAGTTCTTACTTGTTCTCGATTTCAGGTAGAAATTAAGACCCTCGCTGGTCAGGCTGATCGTGCATCCGCAAGATTAGTAACTCCCGGATATTGTCCTAGCGATTGCATTGGCGCACGAGCTTTGCACGTGTAGTCAGATCGTCAAGCACGAACTCCACCAACAAATCGATTTATCCTTGTCTCATCGACAGATCGGCCACCTTTGCCCTATCAGACAACCACCCAATTTCCCTCCGATGTCCCCCAATCCACAACGCCCCTACTCCTTCCTATCCTAGAGGCGGCGACCGGCTCCGTGGTGGTTCCCCACCGCTGATCCTATCAATTCCCGACGCGCCTGCTTCTCCCCGCTTAGCGCTAGCGGCCGGCTCTGTGCTTCCACCTGGACAACCATGCTGGGATCGCCGGGAGAAGAGAACCTGTGATTGATTGAGAAGATGTGTGCATGTATCTCAATTGTTCGTTGCTTTAAGATTCGTGCAGTCTTATCTGCTACTTTGACGCGCAAAAGGATGATCCTCTTTATAATGTTTGCAAAATGTATTAGAGGTTCTGGTCCTACATATTTTGGTTTCGGTCCCACATTTTGGGTTCCGTCAGTTTGGTTCCGTCTATTTGCCACGTTAGATTGGGGGTGGATAGACGGTTATTAAAAATGCCAATCTTTACTATTAAATTGCAATAGGTGGCTGCCTGGTGTCACACACGGGCTTTGGGCTATCTCTCTGGTTCATATTATTTTCTTAACCCCAAGTCACCGTAGCCCACTTAAAATCGATGATCGAGACATCCGTTCAAAAATATTTTCCTGCCACCGCGAGGCCCAGAGCGTGTAGTATCCATGGCGCAAGGGATTTGAAATAAAGAACATGGGAAAAAATTAGGACGTGACCATGCTTCTACTCAAACTCCGAACAGTACAACGTATTCTAACCAAACTCATCTACTCATCTTGGTGATGCGTCCCTGTAGCTGCCACTTAATTTTTCTTCTCCGTATCTAATACGAACTGCATCCATGAAATCTTTACTATTAGGCTGCATCCGTATCTCAGTGGTGCAAGCTTTCGACGTCTACCACGATCCAAGGTGATTTCCACCATCGCAACTTCCTGATCGAATTCCGCTGGGCGAGCACATCCCAGACGTACGAGGCCGACTTTGCATCGGCATGAGGCATGGAGGCAAGCAAACATCCCGCTCTGAGCCTTCACGCATGCCTACTCCGGCCACCAGCGAAGAACATCAACTCTACGGAACAGAGCTTTTTATGACGCTTGGGACTGCAGGCTGCAGCCACGTTTTGTTCTACGGTTCAATCGTTTGCACTTGCATGATCTATCTCTAGGAAGTGTTTTGCTATTTTACTGTACTCTATTTCTCTACTTCATCCAAATTTCTTCCTACCTCTCGCTGCCGCTCGCGGGCTGGACCGGCACTGCCGTCGGGCCGCTAACTACGCCGAGGTCCAACTAGCACGCGCCTCCTAGATGTCGGCGATACAGCTCGACGAATCTCCACAAAAATCGCTAAATGACGTGTGCGAACTTCAACCACGAGCTCAGGTTCCCTCATCGCCCGCCTTGTTATGGAGCAGTCAGACATGCAGCACACTACGATGCACTTCACGATCACAGCTGAATCGGATGAGCAACTAGGTGTTTGTTCGCCATGGATGGCGATCTCGGCTACAAATTGATGCTCCTGGATCTTAGTGTCTTTTTATTTTCATGCTACCTTACTCCAAAATGTTTGTATATGATTGTTTTTGGAAGAATCGGCAACAAAATGTTTTCGCGTGCAAAATTTGGATAATTTTACCCACATAACAAGATTTAAATAAGACAAACAGTGGATAGTAGCTCCTGCCCCTAGGAAGTAGAGATAATCTCAGGAGCTCATGTACAACATGGGTTCCACTGTAGACTCCATACGTTTTCAAATCGAAAAGAATGTGCTGACATGGGCCAGCATGAGCTCATATCATAGCTACATAGCTTCCATCTGGAAAGTACAGAATAAAAAAAAACAAATTATGCTTCAATATAGTAGTGAAATATAATATTTCTACGTTAGGAAGACAATATTTTTTGTTTTCCGTAGCAACGCGCGGGCATTTAGCTAGTCACTCTATAACTTGTATTTAGACAATGTTGGTCGAAAATACGCAATGCATTTTGGCTACTCATGAACTCTATAATTTACTGGAACTAAAATTTGTATATCTAGTGCACTAAAAATTATGAATTCTTTTTTTGCGGGTAGCCACGCTATCTGATCTCCATGGAGTAGAATAGTTATTTTACATCCACCCTCTATATTTGCAACCGTAAATGATTTTTATGTCACGTATATTTTTTCTTATTTCAGTAGTCGAGTAGAACATAAGAAAAAATAGATCTTGCAATTTTTTTTGTTTATTTGACATAAAAAATATGACATAAAATAAGTATTTTCGTCATTTTTACGCTACAGTTACCCACACAATATTTTTTTAATGTTGAGTTTTTTGTGGTAAGTCAATATGAACGTAATTATATGTATACAAATCATAAGTTTGTGAATATAACAACATAAAATTATGTTGGGTGCAAAATAACTTTTCTGCACCTTGGGGGTTGAAAAGTTATTTTGCACCCAACATAATTTAACGCTGACCCCCCAGGGTGCAGAAAAGTTATTTTGAACCAACATAATTTTACATTGTTACATGCATAAATTATGTTTTGTATACATATAATTACGTTCATATTGACTTACCATAAACATCGACATAAAAACGCACTGTGTGAGTAATTGTAGTGTAAAAAATGACGGAAATACTTATTTTATGTCGTATTTTTTACGTCACATCAAAAAAATTGCAAGGTCTATTTTTCTTAGGTTCTACTCAACTAATGAAGTAATAAAAAAATTGCATGACGTAAAAATTATTTACGCTTGCAAAGATAGAGGGTGGGTGTAGAATAACTATTCCACTCCATGGGGCTCAAATAGCGCGACACTATATGTGTCATTTTTCATACATATAACTTAGATAAACATGACCAATTTAAAATAAACATTCTAAGGAAAACTCTCTCCTCCTAAAATTTCTATAACTTAGTGGTCGAACAATTATGTACCTTAAGGTCAGAGAATGTTTAATTAGGTTCAGAACCACCCATTTTTGGAAAAATCGTTTTAAATGTTGGTTGAGGTTTGGAGCTTCCACGAAACTCCTACTACCAGTGTGAGGCATGAGGAAGAGGACCTGGTGCCGACAATTATGTGTTTGCTTTTTTTTATAGAAACAATGCTAGCTTTATTGATCAATTAATATAATACAAATGGTTCCTCGGATACAATCCGGAACAGAATGAAAAACCTCACTAGAAGTTACAATAAAGCACGACTTGGCTAAAATATATGCTGCTTCATAAAGCTCTCGCTTGATGTGGATGAACGAGACGAAAGAGAAGTCCCGTATCCTAACCTTGATGCCATCAACCAAAATGCCAACAACAGAACTGATGAGGGCTAAGCCTACGATTTGTGGCCCGATCTCACGAATTGGCCAGGAACAAGAGGGGGATAGGGATGAACACGAAGAAGAATGAAGAACAGGATGAACACATTCACAAATAACCTGATACAATCCGGTTTGCTTTCAACGGCCCGAACCACCGTACCAATAGAATCTCTCGAGGAAAGACACGAGGTAAAATCCCCGAGAAAGAGATCGGATGCAATTGATAGAATCACTCATATGAGAGACCGAAGTAGAATCACAGAAGTGAGACACCAATCACATAAAGAGGGCCTAGATACAACTCTAGATTTGTGTGTAAGATGAGGGGTTTCCCTAATCCACTACGGATGGAGGCACAAGCCAAGTTTAGTTAATCCTTACTCTAGCTTAATGAAGGGGGAGGTGGGTGCCTGATAACTGCAAGAACACAAATCAACTGTAGCTAGTTTCGAGATAAGAGTATCGAACCACAAGGAGCTACTAATTAGGGTCTTAATGCCCCTTGATACTATCTATTAAAGATTACTTGTAAACTGATTTCTAATCTCAAAACATTTTAAATGGGGGGTGTTGTAAATGATTGAAAATAAATTAAATAAAGCAGTAAAAAGCGTTATAGGAAATGGGTTGAAACTTAATAAGACAAAGTATTCTCAGGGATTATTGGATCCACCTCTAGCATTAGGATTCATGTTAATCAAGATGACGTATACTTTTAATCATATTGTGTGTGCGAGGGCTCCGTAATAAGATGCACCTAGAAAGCCATCGGTCATCGCATCTCTAAATAACCACAACAGCTAGTTTTCTGCAAGCCACATATTGACTATTGCTATTAAGGGTTTTACCTCGTGATTATCGATATGAGCTTGGTGAGTCCCTCTTATCCCCCTCATCCATGTGTTAAAGTGCCGATACGGTAATGTGACTTCTCGCCGTTCACTTTACCACACTTCAAAGTGTAAATCCCTCTCGAGACCATAAGGAAAATATTACATGGTGCACAACACATAATATCAAGAGAGAGAACTAACACACATTAATACTTAGAACCATAAATCATCTTAGAATCATATCATATTCATGCTAGGGTTTCTCCACCTTCCCAAGAACTAATGGAACTACTCACACATGCAAGCAATCAAGAACATCATCATAATCTTATGGAGGGGATTAAAAGAATGGAATGAATTCGAATACAAATCCACACTAGAAATCAAGATAACAGCTATGGTTGGAGGTGAATGATGATGGTGATGCAGCGGTTGATGATGAAGGGGATGATGCCTTGTCCTCTGAGGATCCATGTAGCAGTCTGGATGTTGTCTTCTCCAAAGTTCCTTCTCTAGATATTATCTGTGTGGTGTTTCTCTGTTTTGCGGAGCTGTGTGTCTCAGATCTCTACGCCATCTGCGCGTGGTGAAAGTATTTGACAAGGCGGTGCTTCTGGCAGGTCGTACGGGCGGACGGTACGGGCGGGCCTTGCCCGTACCGATGCCCGTTAAAGTTACTGGAAGTTGTCCTCACATTCTCCTTTCGCACAGGTGCATAATTAAGTGCTAAGATGATTTCTATCACGTCAAAATGCTAGAAAATGACAATTTTCATTGATATTTCATCATTGATTTATTATTTCAAGATCTTGTGTTGACAAGCATAAAGGAAGCGGTAGCACGGTGAAATAAAAAAATCCTACTACTACTCAACGATAACTTAATGAAATAATGATGTAAAAACATGCTAAAAATACACTCATCAACTTCCCCAAGATAGACTCTTGCTCGTCCCCGAGCAAGATAGAAGCTTAATGGACATCATCATCTTTGTTCATGAAGCGTAAGTTGTTAAAATAAATGAGGCATTTTCAAGAACAGGGATTACAACATCGGATGTAAAGCTAGAGCATGAATAACATCATACTATTCTCATACTCAAATGACTTAGAGGCCTTCACAACTTTCAAGTTTGATAGTAAACAAGAAGCATACATTCTTTGCATAACATAAGATCATGGAACTTAGCTTTTCAATGAGATCTTTGAGCAACTTTTTTATTTCTGTTTTCACAAGTAGCACGATATTCCTTTTGCAACAATGTCATGTTTTTGATTTTTTGTTTCTTATGATTAAAGCAATGATTATGATATACTTGTAGATAACTTTCTTGATGCAGCCCGACCTTCGGTCTCCACCGCATCATGTGCATAAACGCTGACAGATCACGCAAAGGTGAATCTTCTCCTTTATGCGTGCCTACAATTGTCTCTCATGAATGGTATGCTACTTCATCCTCCATCATATGACTATGATAGGAATACATCATATGACTATCCCAAATTTTTCATACATTCCTCGACGCACAAGCAGCAGCAACAACAGCAAAAGCAGCAGCAACCGCCGGCCTAGATGCCGATCCTGCTGAACGGGTCGGTCAGGGACCGGTCCAATCGGCCTGGGCGCCGTTGCATCCAGCCTATGGCCCGGTTGACCGGCAGAGGCACCGGGCGAACCGTCCTGCCTCCCAGTAATCACCCCGGTTGGCGTCAGCGCCTGTCCCGGTTTGTGCCGGACCTGCCCGTCCTGGCAGCCGGTCCAACCGGCCTGGGCGCCGAACCCGCTGGTCTGGTGGCCGGTCAGCCGGCCGTGTGACCGGCCCGGCCGGTTGTAGGGCCGGTTTGCCGGGTCGTGGCGCCGGCCGCCGGACGGATCTGTTCTTCCTCCTCGCGATTTTTCCTGCCGCGGCAGAGAATTTCGATGAAATCCTGTCGTGGCAGAGATTCTGCAGTGCTAATCCTTCCTCTCCCTTGCTTCTGGCTCCTCCTCCGCATGAACGAAGGCTTCCTCGATCTTCACCAACAGTATGGTGGCGACGTACCCAATGGTATCCACTCCAAATCGAGAAAAACAATGGCGAACAACAAACAAACCGCACCGTGATCAACCTAGCGCTCTGATACCAAGATGATACGGGGACTTGGCCCGATCTTTCACGGTGCACCTCCTTGATCCATAGGATCCGATAAGTCTCCCAACCACATGTGTAATACACGCAGCCTGAAGATAGGGAACGCCAATCGAGTGAGCAACTCGACGAAGAACGCCGAACCTCAAGCAGAATAGACACGCCAAGAAGGTCGACTACCCTTGACAAATTCAAGGACCTCCGAGAACACACGATCACTCTTGACAACTCAAGAACTCTCTTGTATTTATTGGATAACCGGACGAACGTCCAAGACGCCGTCACGTACGCCGATCCCATAGGGATGGTGATAGTATGAACTCGAGGTTCTACATGATCTGAATCAAAACTGGTCTACCCTAACCCTAGCCGCCCCACCTCCTTATATGAGGGGGAGGGTGGCCGGCCAACCCCTATTGGGTTGGGGCGCCCACTTATGGGCCTAACCCTAATTCGACTTGGACAGGCCCAAGTCAAATAGACACTACTAAAACCCTAATTTGGCCCACCACATGACCTGGCTACATTATTATTTCCTAATAACAAGACTATGATAAAATACTGGTACACCCTTAGACTTAATCATCATATCAATGGTTGTCCTAGTGTACCAGGCCTGGATATCCTCATCATCCATGATCAAGGGGGATCCAGCAGATCCACCTAGGTTGATGCCCGATCTTTCACAGCGAGAACCTGGGGTAGTAATTCCTCCCAACAACGAGATGAACGCAGCCTGGAGAAGAAGGAACGAATCCAGCAAGCAACGGATCGATGAACGATACGCCTCAAACCTGAGCTAGACAATCCTTGATGAACACAAGAACCTTCGCAACGGATAATATAGATAAACGGCAGCGCCGTACCTCCGGAGGGATGATACACGTGAACACACGCAATGGTGAAAACCCTAATCTTGAGACTAAACTTGTTATGTCTCTAACCCTAGTCGCACCTCCACTTATATGAGGGGTGGGGTGGCCGGCCAGCCCCTAGTGGGCCTCTCTACCTTGGTTTGGACAGGCCCAAACCAAACTGACTCAATTTATTAAAAACCCTAATTGGCCCACATATGATTGTTACATAAACTAGGATAAATTAGCTGGTGGAGTCCTAAATCTGGGCTCCACATAGGCCTCCATGCCCGTATCATCCTCCCCCTTTCAAGAAGCGTTGTCCCCAACGCGTGAGGGTCTTCTGGAAAAGGTGACGTGATATGAACATGACACGTCCTCGCCGTCTTCCCGTCTTGCTTGCCTTCCACACCACATCCTCCCTCGCGGCCTTCTCGACATGATACGGCACGTGGCGCCTCCTTTCTTCTCCACATGAGCTTGGACTTCGGCGCCAATTCCTTCTTCTTGCGAGGTTTTGATGGACCCTTGTGTCGCTGCACATGACCCTGCACAAGATGTGTAATTCCTGGGCCACATAGATGTCTCACACGTCCATCCTTGCCTCGATGCATCTGCGATGTCGCGGAAAACTGGACTGCAGTACTCCTAGCACGGTAGTGCCGCTGCCCACTGTCTCCACTGACGCGCTCGCCTCCCACTCCTCCCACGCGCATCTGCGCCATATGTACTGACACACCATCTGCACAAACATCATCAGTCTGTATACTGGCGTCAACACAAACTGGAACTGTAGCACATGCTGTAACATCCACATCAACAACAAGTGTAGCTTCATCCGGCTTGTCACCAACAAGAATTGGCTTGTCATCTACAGGCATGGCTGAAACATCACCAATATCAATGCTCGGAACATCATGCACCTCTGGCTGCACTTTAGGTTTGTGCAACTTCTCCTTGCACACCACTAACTCCACATCGGACTTGATATGATCATCACCCACAGGCTTCAAAGTCCGCTGTTTGCCACCATGCATAAAAGAATATGTATTTGCTCGGCCAGCATGTGTCACATTGCGATCATACTGCCAAGGACGCCCAAGTAGCAATCCACACACCTCCAATGGCAACACATCACACTCTATCTCATCAACATAATCACCAACTGTAAATGGCACACGCACCTTGTGAGTAATCGTCAGCATACCACAGCTATTCAACCACTCAAGACGTTTAGGTCCAGGAAGATGCCATGTAGAAAACCCCAACGCTACCACCATCGCCTTGCTAATGCCATTAGTACAGCTGACAAGGTATTAACTTGTCAATGCCTACGGATTGTAGACTAGGGTTTAGTTGGAAGTAGAGGGCAAGTAGATCTCGAAGGTTTCAGCCGAAAAGTACTCGACGATTATGAAAACTAGGGTTTTAGAGACAATGATTCGATGCTTTCTTCGTCCCTCGACTCCCCCTTATATAGGAGGTGGAGCCGAGGGATTTCGTATGGTACAAGTTACAGAGTCCGGGAATGTTTCTAACTCATCCCGCAAGATTACAAATAATGCTTCCTATTACAACTCTAGCTTTCCTTAACAATATCTTGGGCTTCCGAATCTTCTTATTCTTCGAGTAGTGGGCCTTCAGTAAACCCCGGGTACTATCTTCGGCAGGCCCATTGGGGATGCCTATGTCAGTAGCCCCCGAGATTTTGCTTGAATCGTAGAGTCAGGGAAAATCTCCACTGTTTATTTTTATTCGACAACTTAAAACTTCTCTATATTTCTTCTCATAAATTTCTATATTGTACAGGGATAATGGTAGTTGGGGCTAGTTCATCTGATGGATCAGGTACTAGTTAACTGCTCTAGTGGCAATCCGCAAAAACCTACTTCAAGATCACGTCCCTGGACATGATCTCGGGATACTGGTATAAACTTCGACAGGTGCCGCTTAAGGTCTTACCATTCTGTCGAGTCCCAGTCATATTTATCGGGTACCTAACGCGTCCGTTAGGATTTTTCTTCTTATCTGTTGATACGGATAAAAGTAGCAAACCGACGTCAGAGACGGCGCCACGCCACACAGAACGGATCTGGGGTCTTACCTTCGCAAAGTTTTGCGGCATTCAGAAATTGTTCGCAACTTTGGCGTTCTGAGAATATATTTTCGAGTGCTTATTCGGCTGCTGGAATGGCACATTTTATTGAGTCAACGGATAACTTTATATTGCTCTCCCGATGGGAGTATATGTAGAGTTAGTTATAACTCAAAATATACTCTTTTGCTCTTCTATCTTTCTTCTTCTCTTTCTTTCTTTCTTTTTTATAATTTCATCGGGCACGCGGACAGCGTTCCCGATGGGAGTAGCCCCCGAGGCTACAGCCAAGGACTTGTGCTTGGGTGTAGGCTCCACGCCTTATGCTACTATATTTTCTTTCTCTCTCGAAGTTTTAAAATTTCTCGGGTGCGCGAACAGCGCTCCCGATGGGAGTAGCCCCCGAGGCTATGAACAAATATTTGTATTTGATCATAGGCTCACGCCATTTCTATTTTGTCTTTCTTGATCTTTTTATTTTTTCAAAGTAGCCCCCGAGCATTTGATCAAAAACTTGTATTTGATCAAAGGCTCTCCAATATTTTTCCATGTCGCCTTTTTATGAAGCTGTTGAGTCGAATTTTTTTCCTGATAAAGTGACGTTATTGCTGACGATAGCCACGATTGCAAGTCCGAAAATCGCAAGAAGTCTTCTCCCGCTGCCTTGCGGGCCCAAATTACCCATTATCTTGACACATCGTGCAAGTGGGGGACACACGTCCTCCGCTTTTCCTGGTGCACGTACTGTAACTTCTCCAGGGTTTAAAATACATTTTTACCCCTATTCCACGTGGTTATCATCTGCCTCACAGTTTTTCCATCCAACGGTCCGCCGCTTCGCCGCACCTCTATATAAGATCCCCTTCTTCTTCCTCGAGCACTTCCGCTCGCGCCGTTCTCCTGCTCTCCTCTGCAAAACTTCCTCCTGCGCCCCTTAACTCCCTGAGCTCATCTTCTCCAAGCTGCATTCCTGCGCCATTGTTAATGCCACCGCGTCGGTTGATCAAACACAGCACGCCGGAATCGTCGATGGCTGCCGTAGATCTGGGAAGCGTGGAGTGGGAAAGGTCCAAAATTTCCACCCAGGACATCAACCTCTTGAAGAAACTGGGGATCAGCAAGAAGCCCAAGGCGCTGTGCTTCCCTAGTGAAGAAAGCTACCCAACCCCTCCAATGGGGTATCGGGTAAGTTTTATCGACCATCTCATCCGCGGCCTTTCTGCCCCCATTCATCCTTTCCTTCGAGGATTGCTTTTCGTTTATGGTCTGCAACTTCACCACCTCACGCCCAATTCTATCCTCCACATTTCCATTTTCATCACCCTCTGCGAGGCCTTCCTTGGCGTCCAGCCTAACTGGGCGCTATGGAAGCGCATTTTCTTTTGTCGCCGCAATGGCTCTCCCAATGTCGCCTATAATATAGGCGGCGTTGTTATCTCCGTTCGCCCCGCAGTCGATTACTTCGACGTCAAACTCCTGACTCAGTTCAAGGGTGGCGCAAGAAGTGGCTATACATTCAGGAGGAAAACCATGGATGCGCTGAAGACAACATTCCTCCTTTCGACGGTGCCGAGAAAATCTATCGCCGCCGCTCCTGGGATGCAGAGGCTACCGAGGAAGAAAAAAAATCGACAGAGGCACTGATGACTCGCATCCACGAGTTGCAAAACACTCGCGGCAAAGAGCTGTCAGGTATCCAAATCACGGCGTATTTCCTTAGAATCAGAGTGCAGCCCCTTCAGACTCGCAAATACCCTCTCTGGAAGTATGCTGGCGACAAGGATGCGGATCGGTTGTCGGCGGAATTAGAGGTCAAGGACTTAGAAAAGCTTGTCCGAAAAATCTCCTCCCTCAGCAAGAAAGATCCTGTCCCTTCTTCTTGCCGCGTAAAACCATATAGCGCCACCAATGCGCTTCCCAAGGTAGCATTTTGTCGACTGATTTGTTATTGTTTGCCATGCTTTGCATTATTCTTTTATTGACACCTCCCCTTGTTTTTGTATAGAACCATCCAAATGTTGTCTCGCTTCCTCCCCTTCCTGAAGGTGGAGAAGTCGACGAACGGGCTGTTGTCACTGATGACAACCAAGATGCCCCTTCTCTTGAGAATGAACCCGCAGATTCTCAAAAATCTGCGGGATCCTCTGAAAAGGAGGCTGCCTCTGAAGCTACTACATCGGCACAGTCTCCTCCTCCTGCTGTTTCTCCAAGGAACAATAGGAAAAGAGCTGAAGTCGAAGACTCCGGCAGCTCCAAAGCCGAAGAAACTGCTCCCTCGCGTCAGAAGGCTGCTTTTGATCCATACCTTGAAGCCCTCATCAGCTCGTAAGTCATCTTTCATTTTTCCTTATTTCTGTACTCGAAGATTTTTTGTCTATCTTGCTTTTTATGCTGCCGGCATTTAATCGTAGTGGTGACGAGGAAGAAGTGCCAGCTTTTGATGCGACTGCTCGAACGAGTACGTCGCACACTCTGGTTGTTTCGGAGGTGCAAGTTGAAGGAGAAGAATCTTCGCCTCCTCAACAAAACCTCGATGCTCCTACTCCTCCTTCAAGCCCCCTTGTCCCTTCACCAAAAAGGACAAGGGTGGAAACAATCACGGAGCCTGCCCTACAATTGGGTAGCTCCTCGAGTCCTCTTTTGGATGATGTAAGTATTTCTTGCTGTCATTGTCTATATTTCCTCTGTTTGCTTTTTTGTGCCATCATATTTTTCCCATACCGACGTTCTCTTTCTTTATCCTTCTTTGATAGCCTATGATCAAAGAACTTATTCGCATCAGTGCCCAATTCATTGGGTACCGCGAGTATGCCAGCAAGACCGAAGGTATTGACTCTTTGCTTGCCTTTGTTCTTGACTTCTTACTTCTGTTTTATCGCTATTTTGACTATTCTCTAGTTTCCGAGCAAGTGTGTCGGCAAGTTTGTTAGCCTCCGCAAGTTTTTCGGCGCTTTGTCAGTAAGTTTGTCAATCTGTTCTTTCTTCTTTAGACTTGCTTTTCTTTACTTGCTTGTCGACCAACATATATTTCTTTGGCAGATAAAACAAACCAAGAATTTGAGCTTGAAGATCCCGACAACGATCCTCTTCTCAACGCACTCTCAGTCCTTGAGTTTCATGGAACAGAAACTCGTGAAGGCATTGAACATGCTGACGCAGGGTTGTCACGGATGTTGTCGCGACCCCGGAGGTCAGGGCTAGACAAACCCAGATATCACATCTGGCATAAGCCTAACCTAGATCTCTAGGGCCTACAGGGTGAGAATCGGTAACACAACAGTGACTCTACGACTGAAAGCAAATATATTACAACTCTTAGCAGACTTAAGATCCAAATTTATTACACGCAGAGGTCACTGACCACAATTCAACAAGCAACGGAAAGCAAATTATGTTATCTAGATAACAAGACTGCAAAGGGCCTAAGAGGCCATAACATAAGGCGACGTCCCAGCCCATAAGTCTCAGGCTGCCGCCTGAGGAACTCCGAACTACTCGTCGACGTCAAGGTAGAAGCCACCATCACTTGGAAGGACTTCCTCTGAAACAAAGCATGCAAAGCTGAGTACAGGGACTCAGCAAGACTTAGTACAACCTGTTAGCAAAGCGGGTACGCGAGGCTTTATGTGGAGCTTATTTTGCGGAAAGCCAGTTTTCCTTTGTAAACAGGAGGGAGTAGAAGCTCGTCTATTCAGACCATTTTCCAAAGGGGTAAGAGAGCGATATCAACTCTAGCTCTAAGATCATCATGTTGAATCCACCGAATCTTCATCATTACCTGAACCTATCACCTAGGATCACCCCTCGACACCCTGAGAAGGGATCCTTATTCACACATAGATATCAAGTTTTACGATCAGGTTCAAGTTGTCTATGATCATCACGTCCTTTCCCAAGTCGTCCTTAACCGTGGACATGGCTTTTCGAAAAGATTTACCCTGCAGGGGTGTACAACTTTACCCACACGCGCCGACCGACTCTTAATGCCAGAACGTTAGCACACTTCCTTGGTGTGCCGGCAGAGGGTGGTCGACCAAAACCTTTCCCTTACTTCGCCTATTCCATGAGTCAAACTAACTGGGGAGCTCCGTCATCGTAGGTAGCCATTCTCCGAGGCGGTCCCGGTCATTGTGCGCAGGGGATCCAGTTCAATGCCTCCAGCATCCTTCACCCCGGCCACGCCCCGTATGATGCACTTTGAAAACCTTTTCCACCTTTCCCCCATGCGTATGGCAAATGGAACTCGCAAACTAATTGACTCATGGGTAAGCTAGGTAAGTTCGGGCCAAGGGGTTCCCATGGGCCCCGTGTGGCTGTACGCTCAGTCTTGGTTCCAGAGGCAAGAACTCAGGTCCTAGTATCGGCGAGAACGAGTCAAATCACCACATCCCCATGTGGCGGCCCATCCAAGCCTTTAGCATGTTTATTAACATCATCACTGATCTTACCACGTCATCCTATCAAACTAGGTTCATTCGTAGCTCTGATTCATCAACCGGATGGACCAGACTTCGACAGCTAAGCATGGCTAAGCATATTATATATATGGCTCTAGCGATGCAAACAAAGCTCAACCTAGTTTTGCTGGGAGCGGTGGATCAGGAGCTTTGGGCTACAAAGATGGAATATGCACACATAGGATATCTACCACTGCCGATAAAACATATTTGAAGCGGATGCAATATGTAAGAACCAGAAGTAAAAGCATTTTGAAACCATATATATGAACCAGGTTAGGGCTTGCCTTGTCCCTCGTTGTTCTGGTGCTGCTCTTCGGTGGCGTTGATCTCAGGCTCGCGTTCGGTCCCTATCGTGAAGAACCAAACACCGGAAAGGAATAGCACGATCAAGACATGGTATAATGCAATGCACATACAATATGATGACATGTCATATTAAAGGGGTTGGGTTAAACCCTAGGTGCATCGACGGAATTTAAAGGGGTTCGGCATCGAACCCGACATATGAGAGGGGTTGATTTAGGGTTTCTACTAAGGCTCACAATTAATTGGTTCAAACATGTATGAAACATGGATGAACAATTAGGAAATGTTTTTCTGATCATTTTGATATATAATTTTATATTTTTCTGATTTAAAATGAATTATTTATGAATTTCCCAAGTTTAATTCATTTTAAATCAATTTCAGAAAATTATATAAATAATAATAAAGTTGGACCCACATGTCATAATATTATTCTTTTCTAAAATATTTATGAAATTATTAAAATCCTGACCAGGGGACCCCACATGTCATATTATTTCTATTTGAGAAATACAGAAAATAAAACAGAAAATAGGAAAAGCTATTAATGACATCACGCTGACGTCATGCTGATGTCAGCGGCGCCATGAGCTCAAAATTGAGCTCGGGCTGAGCTCAATCGGCCGTTCTGGCCGCGATTGAGGGCGCGCGAGGGGGGGAAAGAAGCGCCTCGACGCACTGAGGCGTTTGGTGGCGGCGCCGCTCGCGAATAGTCGCCGGAGCATGGCCGGCGGCCATGTCCGGCGGCGGGGCAGGTGGTGCGGCGCGGCGGCGATACAGAGGGGGAGAGGGCTACCCGAGGGTGCAGGGAGGGGCAGCGGCTCACCGCGAAGCTCGTGGAGGGGTCGGCGACGGCCGGGGAACCTCGCCGGCGCCGGAATCGGGCGGGGCAGGGCCGGCCAGAGGAGTTAGGGTTAGGGATTTGGGGGCGTCGGGAGAGCACGGCGAGTGGAATAAAGGGGCTAGGGTTCGTCGGGGCGGCGGCGGCGAGCTTTTATAGCCGCCGGAGGGCGGCGGGAGGCATCTGGGCTGCCGGAGCCATCGGGTGGCCGGCGTGCGGCCACCTCCTGCTTCGGTCGGCGGGGGAGACGACGCCAATTTGCAAAAACCCCCCTGGGGCAAGTTTGGGCTGCGGTGGGGCTTGCTGGGCTGCACTGGTTGGGCCAGTTTGGGCCAGGTTAGGGAGGAGGGAAAGAGAAAAGAAGATGGGCTGCGCCCAGGTTTAGAGAGAGGAGGGGTTTCTCTCTTTTTCCTTTTTCTAGTTTTTTTATTTCTCTTTTCAAAACCCAATTTCAAATCTGTTTTGATTCTTGTTTGAAAACTCAAATTTCTAGAGAATGTATTAAACACACATGGCCTTATTGAATGACAACAAGTCCATGTTGCCTAATATTAAAAACTTGAGAGAATTTGAGTTAAGAAAGAGATAGAGAGAGGGATTTGCATAGTGAAAATGGAGATGCAAATTTGTTCAAATTCAAACCACATGCATGCAATGCTCATGAACACTCCTTTATTTAGATAAACAGGGTTGGGATGTTACAACTCTACCCCCCTTACAAGAATCTCGTCCTCGAGATTCCTAGATTTTAGAAAAGAAGGAAGGGTACTCAGATCGTAAACGATCTTCTCGTTCCCAAGTTGCTTCTTGCTCAGAATGATTAGACCACTGAACTTTCAGGAACTTGATGCTCTGACGTCGAGTTTTACGCTCGGCTTCATCAAGGATACGAACAGGATGTTCTCGATAAGTCAGATCCTCTTGAAGGTCAAGAGTCTCGTGATCAACACCACGGATAGGATCTTTGAAGCAACGCTTGACTTGGGACACATGGAAGACATCATGAACTTCAGGAAAGTTGGAAGGTAACTCTAGCTTGTAGGAAACATTACCACGCTTGGCAAGGACGCGGAAAGGACCAACATAGCGAGGTGCTAGTTTTCCTTTGATACCGAAACGACGGACACCCTTAAGAGGAGTGACTCGAAGATAAGCTTGATCACCAATTTCATACTTCACTTCTTGATGATGGCGATCATAGTAGCTCTTTTGACGTGACTGAGCAGTTTTCAGACGCTCGCGAATGATACGAACTTGATCTTCTGCTTCATTGATCATATCTGGTCCAAAGAACTTTCTTTCTCCAGTTTCAGACCAGTTCAAAGGAGTTCTACACCTTCTGCCATACAAAGCTTCAAAAGGTGCCATGCCCAAGCTAGCTTGGAAGCTGTTGTTATAGGTGAACTCGGCAAATGGAAGGCACTTTTCCCAATCTTTACCGAAGGATATAACACAGGCCCTGAGCATGTCTTCAAGAATTTGATTCACTCTTTCGGTTTGACCACCGGTTTGAGGATGATAGGCAGTGCTGAAGGAAAGACGAGTTCCCATAGCTTTCTGAAAACTTTCCCAAAATTTGGAAGTAAATAAGCTTCCACGATCAGAGATGATCTTCTTGGGAACACCATGAAGAGTGACTATCCGGGACGTGTATAGATCGGCTAGTTGATTAGCACGAATATCTTCCCGAATAGGAAGGAAATGAGCAACCTTGGATAGACGGTCAACCACTACCCATATAGCATCTTTTCCATTTTTGGTCTTGGGGAGACCGGTAATGAAATCCATGCCAATTTCATCCCATTTCCACTCTGGAATTGATAGAGGTTGCAGAGTGCCAGCAGGTCTTTGATGTTCAGCTTTTACGCGACGACAAACGTCGCATTCAGCAACAAACTTAGCGATCTCTTGCTTCATCCCGGACCACCAGAATCTTTGGCGAAGATCCCGATACATCTTGGTACTACCAGGATGGATGGAGAGTGGTGATTCATGAGTTTCTTTAAGGATTAGCTCTTTGAGATCCTGTTTATCTGGTACGACTAGACGCTTACCGAAATAAACGGTACCTTGATCATCAATGGAGAAACATTTAGCAACTCCGCTAGCAATGTTCTTCTTGATCTCGGTAATGCCAGAATCTTGCTTCTGAGCCTTAATGATCTGGTCTTCAAGAGAGGGCTTCACCTCAAGATTAGCAAGGAATCCACTAGGAACAATCTCAAGGTTGAGTTTTGCAAGTTCCTCATAGAGAGAAGGTTGCGCTTGCTTAACCATAAGATTGTTGCAATAGGACTTCCGACTTAGCGCATCAGCAACGACATTGGCTTTGCCGGGTTTATAGTTGAGACCCATGTCATAATCTTTTATGACTTCTAGCCATCTTCTCTGTCTGATATTCAGATCCGGCTGGGTGAAAAGATACTTCAGACTTTGATGATCTGAGTACAACTCGCAACGATTACCATAAAGATAAGGTCGCCATTGCTTAAGAGCATGGATCACAGCTGCAAGCTCGAGATCATGAGTAGGATAATTGAGCTCATGTGGTTTCAACTGTCGAGAGGCATAGGCCACCACATGGCCATCTTGCATCAACACACATCCGAGCCCTTGGAGAGAGGCATCGCAATAGACAACGAAGTCTTTGCTTGTGTCCGGAAAGACGAGCACAGGAGCAGTAGTCAGCTTGGTTTTCAAAACCTGGAAACTTTCTTCAGCCTTTTCTGACCATTCGAACTTCTTGTCTTTCTTGAGAAGATCGGTCATTAGCTTGGCAATCTTGGAGAAATTTTCAATGAATCGGCTGTAATAACCCGCCAGACCGAGAAAACTCCGAATCTCCTTAGCTGACTTAGGTGTCTTCCAGTCAAGAACGGCTTGAACTTTATCTGGAATGACTGCAACACCTTTTTCAGAGATAACATGACCAAGGAATATGAGCTCTTTTAACCAGAACTCACATTTGGAGAATTTGGCGTAGAGACGGTGCTCACGAAGTTTAGTTAGCACCAGACGGAGATGTTCCTCATGTTCATCTTCAGTTTTGGAGTAGATCAGAATATCGTCGATGTAGACCATGATGAACTTGTCAAGATACTCCATGAAAACAGAGTTCATGAGCCGCATAAAAGTGGCAGGATCATTTGTGAGGCCAAATGACATGACAGTGTACTCGTAAAGACCATAACGAGTTGTGAACGCTGTCTTTCGAATGTCCTCCTTGCGGATTTTTATTTGATGGTACCCTGATCTCAAATCCATCTTTGAGAAGACTGTGGCACCGGACAACTGATCAAAAAGATCATTGATTATAGGAAGAGGATATTTGTTCTTGATTGTCACTGCGTTGAGCGGACGGTAATCAACAACCAGCCGCGGAATGTTGGTATCTCTCTTCTTGACAAAGAGGGCAGGGCAACCCCAGGAAGAAGTACTGGGTTGTATGAAGTTCTTCTCCTCTAATTCCTCTAACTGCTTCTTCAGTTCAACCAACTCTTCCGGAGGCATACGATATGGTCTCCGGGAAACAGGGGCAGTTCCGGGAACTAACTCAATGACAAAGTCCACACTTCGATCAGGTGGCATGCCAGGTAACTCTTCAGGAAAGACATCTGGAAAGTCACGGGCCACCCAGACATCGGAGATTTCTGGTTTAGGTAGGGCTTCAATGACATACAACTCGGCTTCAGGGGTAAACCTTGCCGATGGAGGTATTGCGGACGGAGCCCAGTACAGAACACTTTTGCCAGAAAGATTGGTCAATACAACAGACCTAGCTGCGCAATCAATGATAGCCTTATGCTTTACTAGCCAATCCATGCCCAAGATGACATCAATGTCAGTTGACTTGAGGGCAATGAGAGAGGTGGGGAACCATACTGGCCCTATACTGATTATGACCTCACGGGTAATCCAAATGGTTTGCCAACGAGACCCAGGAGTTGTGATCTCTAGAGGGGAGGGCATTGTCTCAAAGGGTATATCATGCTTTCTTGCAAACTCTTGAGATATGAATGTATGCGATGCTCCGGAATCAAACAGAACTGTAGCTAGGATTGAGTTTATATAGAGCGTACCCATTAGGACGCTTGGATCATCTTCAGCCTCATCAGCAGAGACATGGGTCAGACGGGCACGACCAGAGGAATATTTGTCATCCTTTTTGGGCTGAGAATATCCACGACCAGCAGACTTCTGGGGGCACTCCTTTGAGTAGTGGCCAGGCTAACCACAAGAGTAGCAAGCACCACTAGGCATAGTACCCATGGCAGGACGATAGCTTGAACCACCAGAGGGTGGCTTTGAGTTATTTCCAGAAGACCTTGGTGCATAGGGAGCACGAGGTACAGCACTGTAAGGGATCCAGACTCGGCGCTTCTTGTTGTTAGAGGAAGACGCACGAGAATCACCTTCTTCACGCTTCTTAGATTTTTCCATATCCTTTCTTCCGTTCTCCATCAGAAGAGCACGGTTATGCAGGTCTTGGAATGACTGGAAGGTGAAAGGCAGCATCTCATAGCGAAGCTCAGGGTTAAGTCCCTTGCGGAACAGATCTTGCTTATCAGCATCATCAACCACATCACGGGGTGCATAGCGAGACAGCTGAGTGAACTCACATCCATATGTCTCCACATCCAGCTTCCCCTGAGAAAAGTCCAGGAATTCCCTCCTTTTGATGTCCATGACAGTCTTGGGGATATAGGCTGCACGGAAAGCTGTGACGAACTCCTCCCAGGTAACATCATGTCCTGGCGCTTGAAGAGCCAGAAAACCTTCCCACCAAGAACTAGCTGCACCTTCTAACTGGTAGGTGGCGAAGTTCACGCGTTCACCTGGTGGAACATGAAGAGCGTTGAACTTGCGTTCGATGGTGCGAAGCCAATCATCAGCATCAAGAGGCTCCTTGGGGTGGGTGAAGACGGGAGGCAGTGCACAGATGAAGTCCCCAAGTGTGACACAGTTGTCAGGATGACGTTCTGTGTTTTGAGCTACACGCTCCAGGAGTTGTTCATTCCTCAGGCGGTTGGTCTCAATGTTGTTAAGAACCTGCGCCATTGTGGGAGGTGGCGGCAGTTCCTGTTCAGCATTGTTTTGTCCACGTCGGTTACGACCACGACCACGACCAGCCATCCTGAAGAGAAAGACAAAGATCATGAGAAACAGATTCCTTGGAAAGGATTCAACGGAATGATAACATTCACTGAATGGAAGGAACAAGATTCATATTAACTGAGGTAACTTTAGGAACACTGAGCTAAGCAACCAAGTACGGAGTACTTTTAGAGAAAACAACCCAAACTCATAGATCCTATAAGTTTGGAAATATCAGGGTAGAGGTAAACCTTTTTCAATCAAAGCAAGGTAAGATGACTCAGCAATAGAGTGACACCAGATAAGGAGTAAAAAGAATCCTATTCAGATATTTTTGCAGATACTTTTAGGTTTCAAATAGTTTTCACAACTACTAGACTCAACATCGACCAGTCGAAAGGGTTTCCTATAGGCAGTCCTGCTCTGATACCAAAACCTGTCGCGACCCCGGAGGTCAGGGCTAGACAAACCCAGATATCACATCTGGCATAAGCCTAACCTAGATCTCTAGGGCCTACAGGGTGAGAATCGGTAACACAACAGTGACTCTACGACTGAAAGCAAATATATTACAACTCTTAGCAGACTTAAGATCCAAATTTATTACACGCAGAGGTCACTGACCACAATTCAACAAGCAACGGAAAGCAAATTATGTTATCTAGATAACAAGACTGCAAAGGGCCTAAGAGGCCATAACATAAGGCGATGTCCCAGCCCATAAGTCTCAGGCTGCCGCCTGAGGAACTCCGAACTACTCGTCGACGTCAAGGTAGAAGCCACCATCAGTTGGAAGGACTTCCTCTGAAACAAAGCATGCAAAGCTGAGTACAGGGACTCAGCAAGACTTAGTACAACCTGTTAGCAAAGCGGGTACGCGAGGCTTTATGTGGAGCTTATTTTGCGGAAAGCCAGTTTTCCTTTGTAAACAGGAGGGAGCAGAAGCTCGTCTATTAAGACCATTTTCCAAAGGGGTAAGAGAGCGATATCAACTCTAGCTCTAAGATCATCATGTTGAATCCACCGAATCTTCATCATTACCTGAACCTATCACCTAGGATCACCCCTCGACACCCTGAGAAGGGATCCTTATTCACACATAGATATCAAGTTTTACGATCAGGTTCAAGTTGTCTATGATCATCACGTCCTTTCCCAAGTCGTCCTTAACCGTGGACACGGCTTTTCGAAAATATTTACCCTGCAGGGGTGTACAACTTTACCCACACGCGCCGACCGACTCTTAATGCCAGAACGTTAGCACACTTCCTTGGTGTGCCGGTAGAGGGTGGTCGACCAAAACCTTTCCCTTACTTCGCCTATTCCATGAGTCAAACTAACTGGGGAGCTCCGTCATCGTAGGTAGCCATTCTCCGAGGTGGTCCCGGTCATTGTGCGCAGGGGATCCAGTTCAATGCCTCCAGCATCCTTCACCCCGGCCACGCCCTGTATGATGCACTTTGAAAACCTTTTCCACCTTTCCCCCATGCGTATGGCAAATGGAACTCGCAAACTAATTGACTCATGGGTAAGCTAGGTAAGTTCGGACCAAGGGGTTCCCATGGGCCCCGTGTGGCTGTATGCTCAGTCTTGGTTCCAGAGGCAAGAACTCAGGTCCTAGTATCGGCGAGAATGAGTCAAATCACCACATCCCCATGTGGCAGCCCATCCAAGCCTTTAGCATGTTTATTAACATCATCACTGATCTTACCACGTCATCCTATCAAACTAGGTTCATTCGTAGCTCTGATTCATCAACCGGATGGACCAGACTTCGATAGCTAAGCATGGCTAAGCATATTATATATATGGCTCTAGCGATGCAAACAAAGCTCAACCTAGTTTTGCTGGGAGCGGTGGATCAGGAGCTTTGGGCTACAAAGATGGAATATGCACACATAGGATATCTACCACTGCCGATAAAACATATTTGAAGCGGATGCAATATGTAAGAACCAGAAGTAAAAGCATTTTGAAACCATATATATGAACCAGGTTAGGGCTTGCCTTGTCCCTCGTTGTTCTGGTGCTGCTCTTCGGTGGCGTTGATCTCAGGCTCGCGTTCGGTCCCTATCGTGAAGAACCAAACACCGGAAAGGAATAGCACGATCAAGACATGGTATAATGCAATGCACATACAATATGATGACATGTCATATTAAAGGGGTTGGGTTAAACCCTAGGCGCATCGACGGAATTTAAAGGGGTTCGGCATCGAACCCGACATATGAGAGGGGTTGATTTAGGGTTTCTACTAAGGCTCACAATTAATTGGTTCAAACATGTATGAAACATGGATGAACAATTAGGAAATGTTTTTCTGATCATTTTGATATATAATTTATATTTTTCTGATTTAAAATGAATTATTTATGAATTTCCCAAGTTTAATTCATTTTAAATCAATTTCAGAAAATTATATAAATAATAATAAAGTTGGACCCACATGTCATAATATTATTCTTTTCTAAAATATTTACGAAATTATTAAAATCCTGACCAGGGGACCCCACATGTCATATTATTTCTATTTAAGAAATACAGAAAATAAAACAGAAAATAGGAAAAGCTATTAATGACGTCACGCTGACGTCATGCTGACGTCAGCGGCGCCATGAGCTCAAAATTGAGCTCGGGCTGAGCTCAATCGGCCGTTCTGGCCGCGATTGAGGGCGCGCGAGGGGGGGAAAGAAGCGCCTCGACGCGCTGAGGCGTTTGGTGGCGGCGCCGCTCGCGAATAGTCGCCGGAGCATGGCCAGCGGCCATGTCCGAGCGGCGGCGGGGCAGGTGGTGCGGCGCGGCGGCGATACAGAGGGGGAGAGGGCGACCCGAGGGTGCAGGGAGGGGCAGCGGCTCACCGCGAAGCTCGTGGAGGGGTCGGCGACGGCCGGGGAACCTCGCCGGCGCCGGAATCGGGCGGGGCAGGGCCGGCCAGAGGAGTTAGGGTTAGGGATTTGGGGGCGTCGGGAGAGCGCGGCGAGTGGAATAAAGGGGCTAGGGTTCGTCGGGGCGGCTGCGGCCAGCTTTTATAGCCACCGGAGGGTGGCGGGAGGCATCTGGGCCGCCGGAGCCATCGGGTGGCCGGCGTGCGGCCACCTCCTGCTTCGGTCGGCGGGGGAGACGACGCCAATTTGCAAAAACCCCCCTGGGGGAAGTTTGGGCTGCGGTGGGGCTTGCTGGGCTGCACTGGTTGGGCCAGTTTGGGCCAGGTTAGGGAGGAGGGAAAGAGAAAAGAAGATGGGTTGCGCCCAGGTTTAGAGAGAGGAGGGGTTTCTCTCTTTTTCCTTTTTCTAGTTTTTTTATTTCTCTTTTCAAAACCCAATTTCAAATCTGTTTTGATTCTTGTTTGAAAACTCAAATTTCCAGAGAATGTATTAAACACACATGGCCTTATTGAATGACAACAAGTCCATGTTGCCTAATATTAAAAACTTGAGAGAATTTGAGTTAAGAAAGAGATAGAGAGGGATTTGCATAGTGAAAATGGAGATGCAAATTTGTTCAAATTCAAACCACATGCATGCAATGCTCATGAACACTCCTTTATTTAGATAAACAAGGTTGGGATGTTACAGCTGTTCCCCTACTTCTTGCCGAAGAAAACGGAACCCAAGACTTTCCTTTCTCTTGCCAAGGACTTCAATCCACCAGAAGATCTTGGACTGAAGATGCGCCAAGAAAACATGAAGATTGCTGTTGAAAGCACTGTCGCTTTGGTTGCTGACAGCCAGCAGAATATCGACTGGACGAAAGTGGGCGACACAGAAGAGATGGAGACCACGAAGTGGCGAGCACTGATCAGGGCGGCAAAGCCCAACACGAAGAAAATCCTGGCCTATCTCGGAATCAAGCCAACTTCGACTCCTAGCTCGTCGAAGCCGGAGGTCTAGTTGAATGCCCCTTCTTTTTCTTTCTTTATTTTTTCTGTTTCTTTTGCTATTGTCGCCATATTAGCTTTGGCGACAATTACCTTAGTAGTCCCTTTGAAGAACTCCTTCTGTAATATCCATGTAAATTTCCTGAAGGTCAATGGAATTCTATTTTGCGCGATCATTTGATATTGAAATTTTATTTTCCAGTTGATATTTGATAACTACTCTGCCAATCCTCATCCTGCCGACACTTCTCCTGCTTCCTCCTTCTCGAAGAAAACACTTGTCGATGATAACCTCATCGAAGGTTCTTCGTGTAGACATTTGTCGCAAGATTTGCAAGAGCTTCGCCAACAACTGCAATCCATGAAGAAACAAATGCTTGTGCTACTGGAACAATCTCGAAGATCTTCGGAGAGAGAAAAATTCGCTCTTCAACAAGCTCATGATGCTATTGCTGCAAAGGATGCCGCGGTTGCTGAGGCTACCGAAGCTTCTTCTCAAGAAAATTATATGCTTCAACTAATGAATGACGCCAGCCTGGACATGACAGGTATGCTTCCTGTGCAAAACCATACTTGATGTAATTCTTGCTATTACCTTAATAATTTCTCCGCGGGAGCAGGCTCATTTTTGGATACTGCTGCCGAAGATCAACGCGTAGAAGCTCGAGCCAGTGTTCTACTCAGACTTGCTGCACAGCATGGTTCTAACTTCTGGGTTACTCCTGAACGTACCCGCCAAATTGTCAGATTCCAAGATCGCGCGTCTCAGGTCCGTGATTTCCTTGACTTCTATATGAAGACCTTGTTTTTAGTTTATGGAACCATGTTTCCGCGCAACAAGATGCCGGAAACTCTTCCTGCTTTGATGGAAAAATTTCGAGATGCTCCTCGAATCCATGGCTTCATGCGAGCTCAACTTTCTGCCGGCGCAAGATTTGCTATGATGATGATAAAGATTTGTTATCTAAAATTGCCCATGAATCAAATTGTTTCCAAGTGCCTGGCCAAGATGTCAAAGAGGAAGAGAAACATGGGCAAAATTGATGATCTTGTGACTCCTGTAGCCGAAGACATGATGGATGAACTTCTTCGGATGGATGCTGAGTTCTTCGTGAAGGGTAGCTATGCCGAGCATAGTACTCGCGCTTCCAATGAACGAATAACCATAGACCATGTGTTAGGTATTCACTGAGGGTTTTGCCTTTGCTGTATTATTGATTCGTCTTTGTCTATTTGTAAACGTGATCTATATTGTAAAGCTGTCAACTATATATTGTTTCTATTTTTGATCGCCAAGCCCCCGAGTGTCTTGGTGGCGGCGTTTTTGTTGCGAGGTTTCCAGACCAAAGCAATAGAATTTTGATGAGTAAACTATGTTTATGGGTGCTAGCCCCTGATTTTCTATTTGGCGAGGTATTTTGTACCAAGGCGAAATATTTTTGTAAATCTTGTTCATCTATATTGTGTATATTTTGTAACTTGAAGGCGTTTAGCCCCCGAGCGTGTCGAAGAATAAGAAGTATATCTCCACTATCTTTATTATATTGCAGCACCGCGAGCCCGCCTCATTAAAAACCTTTCCAGCCCCACTCGGTGCCCTGAAAAGGAAAAGAGTGCGTCTGAAAACTCGCGGGCATTTCAGTACATTGTATTTTTACAGAGGAGGACTATATTTCGACTCTAAGCGTAGAACCGCCTGAGCTGCGCCACGTTCCAGGGGTTTTTCTCGGGAACCCCTGTCTTCTTGTCCTTGATTCTGTATGATCCTCCATCGATTACTTCTGTGACGACGTAAGGGCCCAACCATGGTGACTCGAGCTTTTCAGTGCTTTGCTGGTTGAGCCGTAGGACCAAATCACCGACCTGGAAAGATCTTGGCCGCAATCGTCGACTGTGGTAGTTTTTTAGGTCCTGCTGGTACTTGGTGACTCGTGATAGTACTTCATCCCGAGCTTCATCGAGTGCGTCTACATCGTCCTCCCGAGCTTTTCTTGAAGTTTCCTCGTCATACTCTGTCACTCTTGGGGAGTCATGCTCTATTTCAATTGGTAGTACTGCCTCAGCTCCGTGGATGAGAAAAAACGGAGTTTCTTGTGTCGCCGTATTTGGTGTTGTTCGGATGCTCCAAAAAACACTTGGCAATTCTTCTGGCCAGGTATGTCTAGCCTTTTCCAGCGGTCCTAGCAGGCGCTTTTTAATGCCGTTGCAGATGATACCATTGGCTTTCTCGACTTGGCCGTTGGTTTGCGGGTGTCCAACTGACGCAAAGTGCAATTTGATGCCTACTTCTGCGCAGTATGCCTTGAACTCCTTAGCTGTAAAGTTACTGCCGTTGTCTGTCATGATGCTATGAGGTACTCCAAACCAAAAAACGAGGCCCTTCACGAACTTTATTGCCGACGCTGCATCTGGTGAGTTTATTGGCTTCGCTTCTACCCACTTGGTGAATTTGTCGACAGCAACCAACAGGTACTCATATCCTCCTGGCGAAGCTTTGTGCAACTTGCCCACCATATCAAGTCCCCATTGGGCAAAAGGCCACGACAATGGTATTGGCATCAGCTCTGCCGCCGGAGAGTGAGGTTTTGCGGCGAATCTCTGGCATGCATCGCAGGTTCGTACTATCTCTTTTGCATCCTCGATTGCTGTCAACCAGTAAAATCCTGCCCGAAAAACCTTGGCCGCAATAGCTCGACTGCTCGCGTGGTGACCACATATTCCTTCATGCACGTCCTTTAGGATTATCCTTCCTTCTTCAGGTGTGACGCACCTTTGCAGGACGCCTGAAATACTTCGCTTGTATAACTCTCCTTTGACCACTGTGAAAGCTTTGGATCGTCGAATAATTCGCCTTGCCTCAACTGGATCGTCGGGTATTTCTTTCCTAAGGATATACGATATGTACGCTTGCATCCAAGGAACTTGTACCATCATCACAAGCTCTTGGTCCTCTTCGTCATCCACGGCTTCTTTGAGGGGCGCCGAAGTTTTTTCCTCCTTTGCTTTTTTCTGCGCCTTCTTCAGCTTTGTGGATCTCTCCGCTATTTCTTCCCAAAATACACCTGGCGGGATTGGAAGGCACTGCGACCCGATGTTTGCGAGAACGTCGGCTTCATCATTGCTCAACCTACTGATGTGATTTACTTCGCATCCATCAAACAGCTTCTCAAGCTCATTGTACACTTCCTTATATGCTATCATGCTATCATTGACTGTGTCACATTGGTTCATAACCTGCTTAGCTACCAACTGTGAGTCGCCAAAGATTTTTAATCGAGTTGCGCCGCAAGCTTTCGCCATCTTCATCCCGTGTATGAGAGCCTCATATTCTGTTTCATTGTTAGATGCGTTTGGGAACGTCATCCGTAGGACATACTTTAATTTGTCGCCTTCGGGTGATATGAGTATTACCCCTGTGCCAGCTCCTTCTACTCTCTTGGATCCATCAAAGTTCATGGTCCAGGTTCTCGATAAATCTGGGGGTCCTGTATTTTGCAGCTCCATCCACTCTGCGATGAAATCTGGCAAAACTTGCGACTTGATTGCCTTTCTTTTTTCATATGTGATGTCCCGAGGGGAAAGTTCTATTCCCCAAAGGGAGACACGCCCTGTAGCTTCTGGATTGTTCAGTATATTTGAAAGAGGTGCTTCATTGACTACTATTATCGGGTGTGCCGAAAATAGTGGCGCAACATTCTTGCTATTGTAATTACTCCATATGCTAGCTTCTGGTACTGTGGGTACCGCTGTTTAGAAGGCGATAAAACTTCACTGATGAAATATGCCGGCCTTTGCACTCCATGGAGTTTTCCTTCTTCTTCTATTTCGACGACTAGCACCGTACTAACCACCTGGGGTGTGGCTGCGATGTACAGCAGGAGAGGTTCCTTTTCTTTCGGCGCCACCAAGATTGGTGGTGTCGAGATTGTGCGTTTTAGATCCTCGAAAGCTCTATCGGCTTCTTCATTCCACTGGAATCTCTCTCCTTGCTTTATTAGAGTGTAGAACGGTAACGCTTTTTCTCCCAGCCTGGCGACGAATCTGCTTAAAGCTGCGACTCGCCCAGTTAGTTGATGTATTTCTTTCAACTTAGTTGGCTTCCTCATTGTTACGATAGCTTGTATTTTGTCGGGATTTGTTTGAATCCCTCTTGCTGAAACTAGAAAACCAAGAAGTTCTCCTGCTGGGACGCCGAAGGAACACTTCGTCGGGTTCAACTTGAGGTAGAATTTGTCGAGGTTGTCGAAAGTTTCCTTCAAATCCTCGATTAGCGTCGTCCCCTTCTTTGATGTTATGACGACATCATCGATGTACACTTGTACGTTTTTCCCAATCTGTGTCGCCAAACACTTCTGCATCATCCTCTGGTAAGTTGCTCCCGCGTTTTTCAGACCAAAGGGCATTGTTCTATAGCAAAACACGTCGTAAGGTGTGATGAACGCTGTTTTGACTTCATCTTCTTCTTTCAATCTGATCTGGTTATAGCCAGAATATGCATCCAAGAAGGAAAGACGTTCACATCCTGCCGTGGAGTCGATAATTTGGTCGATCCTCGGGAGGGGAAAGTGATCCTTTGGACAATGTTTGTTGGGACACGTAAAGTCGACGCACATGCGAAGGACTTTAGTGTTTTTCTTCGGCACCAACACTGGATTTGCTACCCATGTGGCCTCTGTGTGCAGCTCCTTGATAAAACCAGCTTCTCTTAGTCGATCAATTTCTGACAGTATAGCCTTGCGGTTTGGTTCCGAAAAACGCCGCAAAGGTTGTTTGATTGGTCTCGCTAATGGATCCAAGTTTAGGTGGCGCTCGGCAAGTTCCCTGGGTACTCCTGGCATGTCAGCTGGACACCATGCGAAGATTTTCCAGTTCTCACGGAGGAACTCGACGAGCGCGCTTTCCTATGCGAGGTCCATGTCGTTTGCGATGGATGTCGTCTTTTTTGGATCCATCGGGTGAATCTGCACCTCCTTAGAATTTTTCTCAGTGTTGAAAGTTGATTCTTTATTTGGCCTTCCGACGTCTGGCAGCACGTCGTAGTCAGTCATAAGCCTTGACACCAAATACTCAGCTTGCATCCCGAAAGTTTCTGATAGTCGATGAAAATCCTTGTCACATTTATCGGCTAAGGCAAAGCTTCCTTTCACCGTGATTGGTCCCTTAGGTCCAGGCATCCTCCATAACAAGTACGTGTAGTGTGGTACCGCCATAAACCTAGCGTATGCTGGTCGTCCCAACAAAGCGTGGTACTGTGATGGGAAATCTACGACTTCAAACTCCAGCTTCTCAATTCTGTAATTTTCCCGGGTCCCAAACTGAACGTCGAGATTGATCTTTCCCAGCGGATAGCTTGGCTTCTCCGGTGTGATACCATGGAATCTCGTGTCCGTTGGTTTCAGGTTTGCTAGGGATATGTTCATCTTCCTCAATGTATCTGCATACATAAGGTTTAAGCTGCTGCCGCCATCTATGAACACGCGAGATACATCAAATCCTGCGATGACTGCCGGTAGTATAAGTGCTGACTGCCCTGGTCGAGGGACTTGCTGTGGATGATCCGCTATGGTGAAGCCAATGTCTTGCCCTGACCAATTAAGGTACTCGACCGTTGGTGGAGGCATTTTTCTGCCATGAACACCTGTCGCGAGATTACTTTCTGAGCTCTATTGGATGGCCTTCCTTTCTGGATCATCGAGACCGCTCCGTTAGAGTTAGGATCAACATAAGGCGGTGGTGCAGGTGCTGCCGCTATTCTGAGCTGATGTCGATTTTCGTCCGTAATCGCGGGAGGAGGTGGCAAGTGAATCTCACTCCTGGGTTCTCGAGGATTTCTATGTGCTGCCTGAGCATTAGCATGCCCTGCCCACCTTAGCATTGCCTGGAAATTTCGACAATCCTTCTGCAGATGTCCTGACTGTCTTTTTCCGTTGCTGTCGAGGAAAAAGTGCATCTGACACGGCCCGTTCATCATCTCTTCGGGAGACACGAAAGGCCTCTGGAACCTTGGCCCGCTATTTTGCCTATTGTTTCGAGAGTCATCTCTATTGTCGCCTCGTTGCTCATTGCTTCTCTGGTAATCATCTCTGTTGTTTCCTCCGGCGCTTGCTCGGAAGCCAGCCGAGATTTGTCCTGGAGCATCATAGCTCGAGTATTGTCGAGGAAATCGTCGCCTTGGTTGATAATTTCGACCGCGATCTTCCTCTGGCGACCGATGTCGTTTGTTGTGAACAGCATCTTCTCCATCTGCCCATCTGTTTGCTATTTCCATTAGTGCGGATACTGTCTTTGGATTGGTCCTCCCCAAATCCTCGACAAAATCTCCACGCCTGATTCCTGCGACAAACGCGTCTATTGCTCGCTCGTCAGATATATTTTCTGCCGAGTTTTTGATGATATTCCACCTTTGGATATATTTTTTCATTGGCTCGTCTGGCTTTTGTCGGCACGCCCTCAGTTCCTCTAATGACGCAGGTTTTTTACATGTGGACCGGAAGTTCTTGACGAACACATCTTCGAAGCTATCCCAGCTGTCGATAGATCCTGGAGGAAGTTTCTTTATCCAAGATTGCGCGGCTCCACTCAAATGCACCTGGATGCTTTGCATAGCTGTTGCTCTGGTTCCTCCTGTGAGCTTCACTGTCTCGAGATAATCAACTAGCCAATCCTCTGGATCTTGAAGGCCGTCGAATTTCTTGAAGTTATCAGGCAACTTGAATCCCGAAGGGACTCGAGTTTTTCGGACTCTTCTCGTGAAGCATGGCAGACCGCACATATCCTCGTTGTTTAGCTCTGGAGAATGCCGATGTTCCCTTCTACTTTGTCGCGCTCTGTCGACCCTTGCTTGTGCTGCCGTGTCCCTTGCTCCACTTGGTCCTTCGGGAGCTGCTGTTGTTGCTGCCACAGGTCGTGGACTATTTTGCCTTGCTGCTCCTTCGGGAGGTGTTGATGCAAACGCCGTTCCCATGGCTCCAACTCCTCCCATTGCCATGTTATACAATGCCTCCCTTGGATCTCCTGGGGGTGGCCTGGATGCAAGGATGAAAGCTTGTGTCGCCATATACCCAGCTTCTGGTGTCTTGGGGATGATGTTCCCTCTCGTGTCTATCGACATAAAAGACATGTCGAGGTTTTGAACCAAGTGTTCTCTTTCTCCTTCAGGTACGTTTTGTAACCTTGATCTTGCTCTGTTCCGAGCTTCCCTGTGGCTATCACCCGAAGTTCTAGATTGTCGACTCAGCTCTGCTCTTCGCCTACTTGATGCATAGGCTGCTTCCCTTCTTCTGTTTAAAGCAATTGTCTGTTTTTCCAATTCTCTTGCAGCTCGTGCGAGCCTATATTGATATGCTTGTAACTCTTCTGGCGTGGCTGTGGTGGCCATTGGTTCTGATCCATCCATAGCTCTTGCGGCTATATCCCATGCTGCTTGTGGAAGTTGAACTCTATCTCGCGAATGTGACCCGATATATTTGTTGCCTAAGCCTCGTCGCAAATCAGAGGGATCGACATATGGATTTCCCAAATCGTCGAAAGCCTCGGATGTTTCCTCCTGGTCACGGCTTGGCTCTCCGATGACATAGATCTGATGATACTTTGAATTCAGATCTATGCTGGGTTTGGTGACACCATCATGAAGATTGGCGAAGACCTTGCCCACTGTAGTGGATTTGTCGATGAAGTTGAAGCTGTCGACACTGCTTGAGTCATCGCTTATATAGGAGTCCGCAGATGACTCAAGCGACATGTCGCTGAAGATCTTGGCAAGCTTTTCTCTTGCCCTAGTGCTGATGAAGCGTGACGACGAAGTTTCTTCCTCTCCTGATTCGGCTGACGATGTAGAGTTCGAAAAATCGGAATCGACCGCCGATAATCCCGACGAGATCGGAATTTCGACACGATACGCTCCCTCTTTCTCGACTCGAAAGTGAAATCTTCCGAACGTCATCTCCATAGGCTCCTCCAGATACGCATATGCATCCAAACGGGAGGGCGGGTGAGGAACAAAATCGACAGAACCAGTTGCGATCTGTTTACCTCGATCCATCGCGTTGCTTGCTGTTGATGAAGTCGACGATCTTGAACGTGCCATCGAGATCAGATCCTTGACGCCTCTAATTCCCACAGACGGCGCCAATTGACAAGGTATTAACTTGTCAATGCCTACGGATTGTAGACTAGGGTTTAGTTGGAAGTAGAGGGCAAGTAGATCTCGAAGGTTTCAGCCGAAAAGTACTCGACGATTATGAAAACTAGGGTTTTAGAGACAATGATTCGATGCTTTCTTCGTCCCTCGACTCCCCCTTATATAGGAGGTGGAGCCGAGGGATTTCGTATGGTACAAGTTACAGAGTCCGGGAATGTTTCTAACTCATCCCGCAAGATTACAAATAATGCTTCCTATTACAACTCTAGCTTTCCTTAACAATATCTTGGGCTTCCGAATCTTCTTATTCTTCGAGTAGTGGGCCTTCAGTAAACCCTGGGTACTATCTTCGGCAGGCCCATTGGGGATGCCTATGTCAACAGCTACCACCATCAATCATCAACTTGCAAGCCTTGCCCTTTATAATGCACTGAGTCTGAAACAAACTCCACCGCTGACCCTTGTCAATTGTCTTGCAAGCACCATCTTGTACCCTCTTGAGTTGCATATTCAGCCCGCTCAATGGTACATCCTCCTCAACAGTCACATTAGTGCTCTTGGTATCAGAGCCAGGTTTCCTCTCTTCAATGACTGTCGATACTGGAACAACCTCCTCCACGGTAGTGTTAGAGCACACCACCGTCTTACTCAAGCTCGCAAACTTAAAGCTATGACGCAGAAACTGCTTGAAATCTTCCCAACTAGACCGTTGACTAATGATTCCCTTCACTGTCAGCGCATCACGGTACCAACCAGCCACAACATCATCAACACGCCGGTATGCAATTGCAAATTCCGACTGACCACCAAACGAACTATGAAACACATTGCATCTTGCAAAGCCACCTTCAATGTGTGATTCCCAAAGTTGATACTCCGTCGGTGTCGCGGAACTAGGCAACCGCCATTTGATTTTAGATGCGTCAAACTTGGTACCCGTCATCATACCGAGGTAGTCATGATACACATCGTCACTCCTATGTGCCTCACCACCAACACATGATATTGGAGTAACAACATCAACCGCATGAGCCAGCACCACCAGAGAAATCACCGAAGAATTCATCGCAACAGCTTGGGAAAACACCGAAGAAGACACCGGAGCAACAAGAGCCTGCCCGGCCCAGGGCTCGGTTGGACCGGCCTGGCAGCCGGGAAATTGGCTGGGCGGCACAGTATTAAGGCCGGTTGGCATGAGCGAATTGGCCGGTTTGGACCGGCCCGGCCGCCCTAGAGCTCGGTCAACCGGCCTGTGGACCGGGGCGGGTCACGAAACGTCTTCTTCTTCCCAATTCCAGACGCGAATTTTTGCGATTTTGACCTCCGAAACAGCCATGGATGACCTCCAAACTGCACCAAACAACGCCAAACTTCCTCCAACGAAACCTCCTTCGACCGAGAGCCAATCTCCTCCGGTCTAGAGCCAATCTTCTCCGATGCAAACCGATCCAAAGAGATGAATCAACAAAACCTCGCCGTGAGCAACCCAGAAAGCTGATACCACATGATCAAGGGGCATCCCAACAAATCCACCTAGGTTCATGCCCGATCTTTCACAGCGAGAACCTAGGGTAGTAATCCTCCCAACAACGCGATGAACGCAGCCTGGAGAAGAAGGAACGAATCCAGCAAGCAACGGATCGACGAACGATACGCCTCAAACCTGAGCTAGACAATCCTTGATGAACACAGGAACCTTCGCAGCGGATAATATAGATAAACGGCAGCGCCGTACCCCCGGAGGTATGATACACGTGAACACACGCAATGGGGAAAACCCTAATCTTGAGACTAAACTTGTTCTGTCTCTAACCCTAGCCGCACCTCCACTTATATGAGGGGTGGGGTGGCCGGCCAGCCCCTAGTGGGCCTCTCTACCTTGGTTTGGACAGGGCCAAACCAAACTGACTCAATTTATTAAAAACCCTAATTGGCCCACATATTACCGTTACATAAACTAGGATAAATAAGCTGGTGGAGTCCTGAATCTGGGCTCCACATAGGCCTCCATGCCCTTATCAACTACCCTCCTTAAGTGGCTTCCTATATATAGGCTCCCACCTCCCGCTTCATTAGAAAGAGTTGAACTTGAGATAGAACTTGGCTTATGCCTCCACCATCCCTCTGGGATTAGGGAAACCCCCTCCTCTCTTAGACACAAATATATGAGATTCGTGTCCTCGAAGGAACACGGGTGTCACCGAACCCGAGAGGTTCGAACACTGGGAACTGAAGAGCTCGTTGTCGCCTTCCCGACAGTGGCACTGCAGAGTTGAACACGGCAGTTAACCAGGTTCAGGGCCCTCGGAGAGTAACACCCCTACTTCCTGCTTTGGTGGTTGTATTGCAGGTCTCTATGGAGAAGATGACCATACACAAGTTCTAGGGTTTGATATCGCTAACGACCCCCCTCCTCTACGCTAGCAAGGCTAGTACTTATATAGGGGAGCTGGTCCTCTTCCCCCGAAATATCTCGAGGGGGAAGGGTTTCCACATCTCCAAATTGAGGGCGGGAAGTGCCCTCGCCTTTTACAGGGTAGACCTAGTCCATGGTCGATTAAAGCGCCGGTCCATGGCAGGTGTTGAGGTTGCTGATGACGCCTCTTGTGGCCGTTTGTGCCGTCCCCCCGGCCTTGCACCAAAGTGGGAAGGACAGGGTCTTGGCGCTTCAGTCCTTGTCGAACCCGCTTTAGCACCAAAGTGGAAAAGGCATCTCGCCTCCTCGGGATGGAGCTTTTGAGCTTAGCCATGATGTGCGCGATGCCTGTCCAGCTTGTCTTGTAGCTTTTGGAGCCCGCTCCTCGTCCTTGCTGGCGGGGCCCGCGAAGGTGGCATCCGATTCTCCCTTGGTTGATCTTATCGTCTCCAAAGGGGCTCTCTGACTCGGAGAGGCTGGTGGCTCGGGGACCTCCGCGAGGGAGTTCCTCCCTGAGACTATCTTCCGCTCTAGCCGTGTGTCTCCATAAGGGTTTTATGCCTCGTGGAGCCTCACTCGGGAGTAGCCTCCTCGAGCGATTGCTTCGAAGTAGCCACTATGGGCCCAACAACCGTAGGTCCATGACACCCTAGTTACCAGGGGGTCCCAGAGTAGCCCCCAGGCAATTGTCCCACACGTGGCCTTTGATGGCCATGAAGGGGAAAGTGGCCAACAGTTGCTGGCACGAGTCTCTTCGCGTGGGTCCGCCGGTCAGAGCAGTTGGTTGCATCTGAGCCATGCACACCAAACGATAGAAGATCTCCCGCCGTCGGTTTGAAAATCGCGGCGTGACAAGACGTGACCTTGTGGTTGCGCGCAGAGTTTTTGTGGTGCGTGGCGCCTCCCGGTGATTAATGTGCGAAGATCGAAGCACCAACGCACCCATCGGTCCGGGTATAAGGATGGGAGAAGGTTCGTCGCCTTCTCCATTCCCCATTCTTCCTCCTCTCCATTCTTCACCCCTTATGGCATCAAAGTTGTTGGTGCTGGCCGGGATGGCAGAGAGCTTGGGAGCTACGAAGCCCGCCGGCGGCGAATCGCGGCCGAGGAGCGACGCACACCGCCGCCCATGGAGCGGATTCCTCGGCCTTCGCGGGGGCGAGTGGCAGCGGAGCGCCTGCAAAGCGCCCCCGTGGACGTCCACCGGGTAGCCGTGACAAGAAGCCGCGGAAGAAACACGGAGAGCAGTCGTCGGAGCAGAATCTGATTCCGCCTCGTCTGGCCGCCGCGAAGCCCAAGAGGGGTGGAGCTGTCCGGTTCGCCGATCTCCTTGTCATGCTTGACGCCTCTGACTGGTGAGATATGCTGAGGCTGCCTGCGTTCTTCGCGAGGAATGCGCCAGCAAAACGCCCGGCGGCGTGGCCTTGTACCATACCGGTGGGAACCGGTACCGGAATATCAACGCTGAACGGCACGACCTGGACGTCCTCCTCCTCACCGTCGGCTGGGGGCACTTCATCACCGAGAACGCCTTCTCGCGCTGGTTCCGGCTACGTCTCCGCTACCGTGGTGGGGGCAACTTCTGTGTGAGTGTCTTGGACCACGACGGCCGCCGTGTCACCGTCGCGCGCTCTCTCTTGTTTAGGTGTGGACCTGCTCATGGAGACTTTTGGGGGTCCTCCGATGGGCAGTTTATCTTGCTCATGGAGGATCTGCTACCTGTCAGAGGGAAAAGAGTGTACTCCTTTTGGTGACAGGAGTGTAATTAGCAGCGGTATATTGTAGACCTCATGATGCGGGTTGAGCCCGTGTGCCTGATCTCACGAATTCAACCAAGAACACGAGGGGGTGAGGGATGAACACAAGAACACGATGAACACACGCACAAATAACCCGATACAATCCGGTTTACTCTCGAAGACCTGAACCACCGTCCCGATATAAGTACTCAAGGAAAAGACACAAGGTAGAATTCCTGAGTACAAGATCGGTAGGCAATTGGTAGAGTTCTAAAGAGGGAAAGAGTGCAAATATATAGAATTGCAAAAGGAAAAACATCCAAAATACTAGAATCCCTAGAATGGAAGAGACCAATCACATAGAGAGTGCCTTGATACAATAGATTGGAAATCTAAGGAGGGGGTTTCCCTAATCCACAAATGGATAATAGAGGCATAAGACAAGTTCATCTAAACATAATCTCTCCCTCATGAAGGTGGGGGTAGGTGCCTATTTATAGGTAGGGGACCGAAGGGGTAAGTTACAAGCCAATGGCTGAGATTTGCATGTGGGCTTCGTAGGGGTGGAAGTTCTGGCCCTTGGGGGTGAAACTTCCGGCCACCCGGTAGTACCGGTCGGTGAGGGCGGTAGCACCGGTCTTGCAGAGTTGTAGTACCGATCTTGCGGGGTGGTAGTACCGGCCAGGAGCGTCCGGCTCCTTTTCTTCCTTCTCTTCCATGCTTCCGCGACATCGGTCTTGTGTCTTAGGTGGTAGTACCGGTCGTGATGGGCGGTAGTGCCGGCCATACATCCTTGGCGGTAGTATCAGCCGTGACGGGCGGTAGTACCGGCCTGGAGCAGCCAGCATCTCTTCCTCCTTCTATTCCATGCTTCCGTGACATCGGCCTTGCGTCCTCGGGTCTCCATGCCATCCTTCCTTCCCTCCGTACTTGTCGTTGAGTTCTTATCATCAAGATATGACAGAGTATGAATTAGTATATCATTCCAAATAGGCGATTGTAGGCACGCATAAAGGAGAAGATTCAATTTTGCATGCCATGTTGGTGATGAAGCACATGATGCGGTGAAGACCAAAAGTCACCCCGTATCATCTCCCCCCCCCCCACTTGAAAAAGAGTCGTCCTCAACGAGAGCTCTTCATGAACTTGTATAGGAGGTAGATGACAACCACGCTTGAATGTACACTTGAAAGTCGTGTACCCTATCAATAGCACAAGAGATGAAAGAGAACACTCAAAGCGTAGTCAATGTTCAACGGGTTTAGCAATATGTCCTAAGTAGAAGGAGGTCACCTTAGCATAATGTCGGTGTGGTCTCATTGAGAGATCTTGTGTAGTAGATGTGTGGGGTTGAACCCATTCGTTGACGCACATCCACAAGTCACTTGTACCTTCACACAACAAAGACCAAGCAAAGTATGTATGTGCGTGATAAAGGAGCATATCATCAACGACATGTCCATTCATGTTCACAACACCGTTAGCACAACACAAATATAGGAAGAATGATGCATGTGCAAGGTTAATGTGTAAGAACTCCGTTTGAACATCTTCCAAATGTGGAAACATAGAAACTCCAAACTGTGAGACGACCATGGGGTCCATCTCATGTAGAAACTCATTTTCATTATTGCACTCAAGGCATCGGAAAGAGAAATTGTTCAACATCCTTGAAGCAATAAGTGTAGAATTTGTCAAAAACACGTAAGGGAGAGTGTCCAAAATATCATCAACATGTGTGCACACCAACCATTGGAAAGAGAAATTGGTCCTCATGTTTGTTGCAACACAAAACACATCCTTCCAAAAGATCACATAATTTTCCTTTGCACAAAAGTGCTTGCCAACAAACCAAATGAAAGAGAAAATTTTCAACTTGTTTGAGGCAACACCAACGGTAAGAAACTCATCAACATGCTTGCAAATGAACCACAAGAAAGAGAAACTATTCCGCATGTCCAAAGCAAAGCATGAGAAAGGTATTAGAGCCGGGTTCGATTTTGAACTCACTAGTATTATGCTCTCAATAGCTCTCTTTGTCAACTCGTTCTCACTCGAGGTTGACATTGGCATTTTTGTACCTACACACATAATAGGCAAAGCAAAGAATGTGTGTGCATGGTATATGAACACATCATCCATCATGATTGTTCATTTCTTTTGCACATCACCATTAGCGTTAAGCAAAGCATCATAATAGATATGCTGAATATGCGGGGTAAACACATGAAGATGCTCATCATGGACATAGGCAAGGTCTCCAAAATTTGAGAGAGCTATGGGGGCAATCTCATTTACAAGCATATTAACATCATTGCAAACCAAGCATTGGAAAGAGAAAGTATTCAACATTTTGGTTGCATTAATGGGAGAGTATTGCAAGCATTTTGCACAAAACATGTTCAAGGTTTTATCATTGTTGTCGGCAAACCTAGGTAAAGAGCAATTGTTCATCAAGGTTGTCACAACACAAGCATTATTATTTTCATTGCGAGCAATACATGAGAAAGAGCAATTATTCGGCATATTGCAAGCAATAGGAGAGGAAGTGAAACTCTCAAAGCATGGAATGAGAGCATCTCCAGCCGCGTCCCCCAAACCGTCCCCCAAACGACGCCGGATTGAGCATTTGGGGGACGTGTTTCGTTCGTGCCGCATTTGGGGGACGTCGCTCCCCAGCTGCGTCCCCCAAACGCCGCCCCCAAACATTAAAATACTCTATTTTTTTTTTTGCATTTTTATTTCAATAAAGAGAAGAAATATTCCACAAACTAATACATAACTGGGTACGTGGTTTACACGAAGACATAATTTGGAACATGGTTTTCAACAAACTAATACATAGTTTGAACCATGGTTGACACAAATATAAAATATTGCAAAAGAACTAAACCTAACTAGGCCGAGCATCGAAGGTTTCGTGTGTTCGCTGCCAAGAAAGAACACTCAAGGGCACATCCGGTCACCCAAACTGGAAAATCCAGCTGGTGAGGGTGCCCTTGTTGGTTCTTCCAAGGAAGAACAACTAGATCGCTGCGAAGAAACAACACTCTTCAGTCGTCCTCCTCGTCGGTGTTGTTTCCGTGGTAGTTCCGGCGGCAACGCGTCTCGTCGAACACCTTGACGCTCATGTCCCTGTCGCCAAAGTTAGAGAACAGGAGGACGAAGCCGGCTTCGAGGCGGCGGTAGCACGCGAACTTCTCCCAGCCGATGTGGAGGTACATCTTGCCGCGTGCGTCGTAGATCACGTTGATGATCCACCGGCAGCAGCCGTAGCTATCCTCCCGCAGATGCAATGAGCGCGGGCGCTCGTGGCAGGTGACATAGTTGGGAAAGGAGTCCGGCAGCCTCTGGATGCCGTGCGGGTCGCCCTTGAGGACGACGATGAACTCGAACAGCACGGCCCCCTCTTCGTCCTACATGTCCGACGATGAGGACGACGACGGCGTCGCGGGTGATGGCGAGCGTGTAGCTCTGCCACGGCCGCAGCCACGACCACGACCACGGCCGCGAGCTCGGCCTCCTCCTCTACCAGCCATGGCGTCGACTCTTGAGATGGTGGCGGCTAGGGTTGGGGAGAGAGGTGCTAGGGTTTGTGTGTGAGAGGGACAATGAGAGGCGGCCCTTTTTATAGGCCAGAGGGAGGCGGGGGAGCGGTGGCACTCATTAACGCCGGCACGCAGAGCTAGGCACGACGAGATGCTTCGCTGCGCCTCTGCGGGAACTGCACCATCGCTGCGCGCTAATAACTTCCGTCGCGAGGTACGCGACGGTTAGGTTAAAATTCAACGTGTCGCTGACGGGTCAGCCCCGCCACTCCCCGCCTCGCTTTTCGCTGTGTTCGGCGTCTCTGGAGCGTCCCCTGTGTAGCGGGGACGGGCTCGGGGCATCGGACACTGTATCGGGGCGCGCCGAATAAAAAACGGGTTTGGAGGACGCGGCTGGGAACGTTTTTTTGTCCGGCGCGCCCCAAATCCCTTTGGGGGACAGTTTGGGGGGACGCGACTGGAGGTGCTCTTATCATATTGTCACAAGCAACCAATTCCACATGATCAACAATGCTATCAAGCAAAGCATCACATGGGAGAATGAAAGAAACATATGACATGGAAATAGGCTCATCAATATCAAGCATGCACTCACAAATCATCATGTCCACTAGTGGGATCATGGCATCATCAACATCTTTATTGTTACCTTTGTAGTCCGACTCATTTGAAGTAAGTGTTGGGGAAGTAGTAGGATCCATGTGGTCGACATCTTTGGCTTCTTGTAAGCATGGTGTGATATCATCATGTTCATGCACCATGTACATCTTCTCCACGATCGGCGTCTCGTCATCCATGGAACCTATTGCAACATGAGAAAACACACTAGAGGTAGAGGTTAAGTTGTTAGAATGTGAAATGGTCTCCATGGACCTATCAACTACCTCTCTCAACTCACTCGGTGTATCACTCATGTCCTCCAAATGGAAGCACTCAATCTCACATATGGGGTGGGAGTCACTCAACTCACTACCACTCTCACTCAAGTGGGCCAAATGGCTCTCATGCTCACATGGGATTGGTACCATCTCATCATTCAAGCATATAGGAGTAGGCTCGATTTTCTCATCTCCATGCGCCTCCATTAGTGAAGGGAACATCCCATGCTCAGCGTTCTCAACTCCATTCGCCTCCTTGATTGAAGGGAAAATCACATGCTCAACCTTGTCAACTCCATCGCCTCCCATGTTGACACCATTTGATGGCGCTAGGGTGTTTTTGAGAGCTAGGCTCGAATCAACATCACTCTTGACTTGGCCTTCTCGTGCTCCATCTTGAAGTGTGGTTTTCATAGTCGTCATCTTGTCCATTTCCTTGCACCATTCTTTGAACACAATGGTATATTGAAGTGTCATGTTGGCGTATTATGCATCTAATTCGGCGAAGTAGAGCTTGTGGGCTTGTGGTGTGTTGCATTCCCATGTCATATGATTGTTGACTTTGCACACATCACAATGGAGATTGGGGCATTCCCAACGATGATGACCGTCTTGTGTGCAATTGAAGCATTGGGAGCCACGTGGTCTTGGCGGACTAATCATTATCATGTTGGCATAAAGATGGGTAGAACGTCCTTCATTTTTGAAGTGTAGACTCCATTGTCTTCATCTTGGGGCTTGAGATTCTTGTAGGCGCCCTTGTGGTGGTGGCGGTATAAGGGGAAGCACCATGAGATGTGGTTCCTCTTTATTTGCACTTGCCACCATCTTGCTTGTTGGTGTAGCGTCTTTTCTCGCACCATTGGAGATCTTCTCAAGTGTAGGCGGTCTCGGAGATGCCATTGTGGTGGTGGCGCTAGGCTTTGTGGATACCATATGGTTGGTGTTGTTGACTATTGTAGCCGCTTCATGTTGAGGTTCTCGTCTTCTTGCATCATCACCATGTCTTGAGGGGTGTCGTCGAAGATCCTTGGGTGGTGTTGGTCGATGGCAAACATGAGGTGACTTGTGTCGGTGATGATCAAGTGATGACGCATGTTGATGGTGGTCATGAGGTGGTGATGGTCGACGATGATCATGTGGTGACGTGTGTCGATGACGATCCTCGACATGCTTAGATGATGGTTCATGTAGCGTGACACTTTGATTGTGGTGCCTTCTTGATCTCAGAGGAGAGTGTCGATGGAGATCATGGTGGGGACGCTCTTGATGTTCCATATGTTGAGCTTGATGTAGATGATCATGTGCATAAGCACTCTCATGGTGGCGCCGTCTTGAAGGTCTTGTATCTTCATATGTAGCTCCATTGGCCAAGATGGGGAACTTGTAGGCACCAGTCTTGTTTAAGGTAGGGTCGAAGCTATGTTCCACCATGGTGTCAATGTCGTGCTCGGTGCGGTGCTCCATCATGTTGTCGTAGTCGTAGTCGAGGTTGTGCTCCACCATGTCGTCGATGTTGTAGTCGAGCTCGGAGTGGTGGTCCACCATGTTATCCTTGCTTGGCGAGCCATTGTCGGTGTAGAGATCCTCGATGTCGGTCATGTTGACGATGCTTGCGGAGCCATAGTCGGTGTCGAGCTCCACATGGTCCTCCATATCCACGGTGCTTGCAGAGCTATCATCCTCATAGTACTCTATGTCGTCCTCCGTAGGCTCTTCCTCACTATACATGTTAGTCACAAGGCAAGGTGTATATATGGTGGAAGGAGAACTACACAACTATCTCACCTTTCGTAGCTAGTATCGGAACAGTGGTTTAAGCCAAAAGAAAAGTCAAATTGTACCGGGGTTAACTACACACACACTCAAAGCACACACAAAAGGCTAAAAACTCTATATGGTGGTAGGTGTGGAAGTGGATAGCAAACGGAAAGAACCAAAGAAAATTTCTATTGTCAAATGTGGGTAAAATCACACAAGAAAGAACAATGGGGTTAGCGCGACCAAGAAATTGAGCAAGTAACAAAGATGGTCCTAATGAAGACTATTAGCTCGTTGTCACGCCAACACAAAAGAGACCGTAGCTTGGTTGCATATGAGAGAAGCAACTAGATTTGCACAAGATGTCACTCTTCTCTTTTCTCTCTTTTTGCTTAGAAGCTTTGGACTCCTTTGTATCGGTGGCACACACACTCTTTTTGTATTTCTTTTCTTTTCCACTTTTTTTCTTTGCTTAAAAGCTTTATTTTTCTCTATCTCACACTTTGCTTCTTTTGTGTATCTTTCTCACCAAGCTTGCTTCGGAGCTTTGCTCAACACAACGCACACACACCCTCTCACGGTCGTGACACTTGTGAAATGCTTCGCAACACTCGAAAATCCATTCTCAATGGGATAGGTACACAAAGAAAGAAACGAGGCTACAAGGGGTGAGGAAAGTTATACCTATTCATGTTAGGCAGTGTCAAGCACACGAACTTGCGATGATCGAAGTGGTGTCGATGATGGTGTCCAAGTTGCGCCGGAATCCGGTGTGCCAACGGTGTCGTCACGGTGTTGATGTAGGCGCGAAAGCGCAATAGACAACTGATGCACTCCACGATGAAATCCGAACACAAAAGTCAATGCCCGAAAATTTGGATCAAAATGAGCGATCGAAGTTGTCAATTTTTTTGTATCAAACAGACTCGGAAAAATTGTCAAAATTGGAGTCATTATGGATGGTCAAAGTGGTCAAAATTTGAAGTCAAACGGATTCTGAAAAGTTGTCAAAAGTTGGGTAAAAGTGGGGTGTCAAAAGTTGCTAAAATTGGGTTAAAACTGGGGTAAAAAATTCCGTCGGCGGTAGTACCGACTTAGTTCCGATCTTGTTCCGAAAATGCGCGAAATAGAAACAGAACGAGGAGCTACTGCATGCGAAACTGCTGTTTTCGAAACTTGGGCGGATGTTGGCCGAAAGTACTGGCCTGGCGGTAGTACCGCCCGTGGTCACCGGAAGTACCGGTGTGGTCACCGGAAGTACCGGTCAGGGAATTTTGTGGGCAGATTGCTACGCTGAGTGGAAATTGAGGTGGGCAAAATTGGTGCAGGAGATATTGGGAATCGATGCACGCGTGGTGTGGTAGCTGACCTAGGTGTCCGCGCGCGGGGATCGGAGCAGGATTCGCGCGGGCGTACTTGGGCGGGCATGCTTGCGCGCAGGGCCGAGCCGGCGAAATCTAGGGCCCTGCGCGAAACTCTAAAATAGGGTCCTATCTCACAAGAAAATTTAAAATATTTAACAAATATAAGGTATATGTTTTAATATCTTACACAACAAATGAAAATATTAAGAACCATGCCGATTCTACTGATTGTCGGAATACACTTTTGTTTTCTTTTATAACAAACTTGTCCATAACCCTCTTTTGAGATTGGATTAGTGCGTTTTTTTTTCTTTTCTCTTGCGCTTTTTAGCACCGAGATCGTGCCTCTTTGATTCTAAAACACTACATACAAAAAAAAAACAAAGTAAAAAAGATTAGACACATGCCCCAAGACTGATGATCAGCGATCAGCCCAGAGATTAGAAGTTGAGTAAATTTCGAATTACCTCGTCCAACCGTTACAGACGTCTCTCGTCGCTAGTTCGGCTCACTGCAGCTGCTTTTTTCCTCGATGGATCGGAACAGGAGGATCGGAATAGGGGCGAGAAGTACTGGAGAAGAGGCGAGGCGTCAAGGCGAGGATTGGATGACCGTCGGTTAGCTGGCGGCTGCCTCGTGACTCGCGTCTGGCGATGTCCCTTCGTGTCGTGCGAGTGCAGAGTTACGAGTAGAAGCGGTGCCCCCAAATACATGGGCTTACATATAAATACATGGGCTTTTTTTCTATATAAATACATGGGCTTATATATAAATTTGGGGCCCCCAAATTTATGGGGCCCTGTGCGAGATGCACACTCAGCACATGTGGCCGCCCGGGCCTGCTTGCGCGCGTTGAGTTGCTGGCGTTGGGTGCGGGACGCGATTGAGGAGCGGTTGCGGGCGATGCTCGGTCGTAGTGCGTGGGGGCGTGAGCCGGTGGTGGTGGTGCGCTAGACGAGCGGGTGGAGCGGCACGGAAGGGCCTGGTGGCCTGGTGGAGCCAAGGAGCGGGCGAGTGAGGGGCGCCGCGAGCGTGATTTGCGCGGTGGTGCGCGTAGGCGGAAGCTGCGGGTTCACAATCCGTGGTGGTGGTGGCCAAGCGGAAAACCTATACACCGATGCTATCCACCGAGCTGGTCGGTGCCGAAGCGGTCGCCGCACACCCCGCCCGCCCCGAATTACTAACTGGGCCGCGCGGCCCAACATCAGATAAGCCGGTTTTTCCTTTTTCATTCCTTTTTTTCAGTTGTTTGTTTTCCTTTTTAAAAGAATCATTTTTTTAAACCTGAACATTTGTAAAAAAAATTAAAAAATCAAATTAAAAAGAAATTACTTTTTAAAAATCTTAACATTTTCAGATGTGAACAGTTTTTTATTTGAAAAAAATGTATTTTTTTCTATGAACAATTTCCGAATTTGAACATTTCTGAATTTGAACAAAATTTATATTTGAACAATTTTCGAATCTGAACGATTTTCATATTAGAACAATTTTCAAATTTGAACAAATTTTGAATATGAACGATTTTCATATTTGAACAATTTTTGAATTTAAACAGTTTTCATATTTAACAATTTTCAAATTTTAGTAATTCTCAAATTTGAACGTTTTTCGAATTTAAACATTTTTCGAATATAGACTTTTCCAATTTGAACAAAAGAAAAAATAAAAAGAAAGAAAAGAAAAGAAAACAGAAAACGGAAAACGGAAAACCGAAAACAAAATAAGAAAAAAAGAAAAAACGAAAGCAAAAACGTTAAATGGGCCAGGCCCAATACCCGACCAGGGTGTGCGGCAACCGCATCGGTACCGACCTGGTCGGTGTATAGGACTGGCCCAGGTCGGTGGTGATGCGGGGTGGCCTTCGGTCACCTCCACACCAAGACCAACAAGTCCCCCAAGTGGCCCAATGACGAGAGCCCGAGTTAAAGCTCTACATGATGAGGTGAACTCGCTCCTCACCACCCTTGATCTCGGTACCCCTTTGGATGGATTGCTACCTCATGCCGACGTGCTATGTGTCATTAGGTACAAGGCGCATCAAGACCCCGGAGAGGAGGAGACGCCAAGGTCAAGGGAGGGAGAGAAGCAGCTGGACATGGAGATGATCATGAAGCCGAACCCGACGTCGCTCGAAGCGCTCCAAGGAAGAGAAGGACGCTGGCCGGTCCAGGACCCGGTCAGACCGGCCCCACAACCGGACGCCCCGGTCCCGGGCCCGGTCAACCGGGCGCCCAACCGGGCGTAGCTCCCTCATACCGGACGAAGACCGGAAACCTCGCAGATTCCCGGTTGGCGCCCGGTCGACCGGACCCAGGACCGGACCACCCGGTCATAGGCCCGGTCAGACCGGATCCAAACCGGGTCTGACGGGAATGACCCACCAAACTGCCTTAAGTTATCCATTCGCGTACCTGTTCGCCCTTGCTGGCCCTGTGTGCCTATATAAGTAGCCTGGACCCCTCCTTTACCCCTTAGACTTGTTTTGAACTCAAACCTACCTTTGAGCTTAGTCTCCCTAGGGTTATCATCCCTCTGTAAGCAAGGCACCTTGGTTGTTGATCTGGATCTTGTTGAGTGAGATTCTAGTACAAGCTACTCTCTCTCCCTCATCAAGCTCTTCTTCTCCAACCCCAATCTCTCTCCGGGAATTCTGCCGCGTGCCTCTTCCTCGGAGATTCTATTGGCGTGGTCCATCGAGCCACGGGGGTAAGCATCGGGTGTATCGGGTTGGTGTGCGTGCGTGAGTACCGGTGTTCTTCGTGTTCTTCGTGTTCCTCGCGTTCTCCCACCTCTTCCCTTGGTTTTCGGGGTCAAATCGCGAGATCGGGCCACTCCTGAGATCTTAGATCTCATCATATGGTATCAGAAGCTCTTGGTTACCGCGAATTTGACCCTCCACCCACCCGATTTCGTTTCTAGAAAATTTTCTCAAAATCCCCAAAAATAGCCTCAAAGTGCCTCTTAACCGATCTGTGATTTGGTTGCGTTTTGAGTGGTTTTGGTCCGTGGATTCGGTGTTGTTGTGCTTGATCTACTATTTCCCCAACTTTGAGCCTCCAATTCCATCGTTTTCCTGTCGATTTGCTCTTTGGATTTGGTTTGGGGAAGAACAGGAGAGAGAAATCGACGAACCCGGTTGAGACCCGGTCAACCGGACCCCAGACCGGACGAGCCGGCCCAGAACCCGGTCGACCGGGCGGCAACCGGATCCGCCGGTCCTCAGTCCGGTCCAACCGGCCCCAGACCGGGCGCAACTCCGCGCCCTTCTCCGAGCTCGATTTCCGGCGACATCCACCACCACCACCACCACCACCATCATCGCAGGTATAACTTGCAGCTTTCCCTTGTAACCCTCTTCCTTTTGCGATCTATCCCATCGAGCATTGCTTGTTTAGTGTTGCGAGACATTGCACGTGGCCCCGCATTGTGAGGTGTGTGTGTCGTGTTGAGTAAAGCATCCAAGCAAACACTCGTGTGGCAAGATAGCAAAAGCGAGGCTAACGCTAACATAGTGCGTGAAAAAGCCCCAAAAACACAAAAAGAGTGCAAGTAGCACCATACATCCATACATCCATACATCCATATATCCATACATACAAAGTGTGCAAGTGCCACCAAGGATACAAAAGAGTGTGAGTGCCACCGTGTACAAAAGAGTCATAAGCTTTTAAGCAAAGGAGAGATAAGAGAAGAGAGGCCGCGTGTAAATCTTGTTGTCTCTTCAATTGCAACCGAAGCTTTGGCTCTCCTTGTGTTAGTGTGACACCGAGCACCTTTACATACACTTTTCCGCTCACTTTTGGTTACACTACTAACCCCGCTTATCCCGTGTGTGTGTTCCACAACTTTTCCGTGTTTATAGTGATCTTCACATTGACATTTGGATTTTTGGACCTTACCCACTTTTAACAACATACTCGATCTTGGATTTGTTTTTTGGCTTTCCACAACACTCGCCTAACACCATATTTGCTAGCTTTTGCGTGTGGTTTTGCGTGTGTCCCGATACACTTGATCTTGCTTTTGGCTTGGTTGATTGCCTCAATACTATCTTACCTTGGTAAGAGTGCGAGGTAGTCTCCTTCCACTAACATACACAACATAGTTCTTGTCTTGCTATCATGGATAGGAACGGAGACGACTCAAGGGATGGAGACGTCCTCCGCAACACCGAGAGGTTGGCTACTCAACACAACCTATGGACACAACGCCAAGAGTTCAAGGAGCAACTCGCTCTCTTCGAGACGCGCATCGATGAACAATACGAGGAAGTGGCTCACAACTTCTCTACCGTGAACCAAGACTTGGCTCTCCTTCGTGAAGCTACGGACAACTTGAATGGCCAAATGGCGGCCAATGATGCGAACATGGAGCGGCGCATGGATAGCCTCGAGCGCGCCATCACCAACTTGGGTCGCCATCGCCGACACCGATCTACTTCCTCTTCATCAAGCTCGCCACAAGATTACTACTCTCATGGTGGTCTTTCGTCCTCAAGCTCTTCCTCAAGGCATGAAGACCATCATCGACCTCATCGCCCACATGCTCGTCATGAAGACTCTCGCTCCAACTCTAGGCGTGGAGAAATACATCGCCATGCTCGTCCACATGAGCGTCCTCAACAAGACCAAGGCCTACAACAAGATCGTCACCAAGCGGATCGCCATGCCCACCATGGGCGTGACGACCAACCCCAAGACCAAGGTCCTCAAGATCAACCTCGAAGAGATCTCCGCCGCCACCCTCGCCATGACCAACGTGGACGAGGAGAGCCACACCATGATCAAGACGAGAGGGCCAACATTGAGCATCGTCAACAACCGCGACAAGATCTTCAACCACATCCTCACCGTGAACCAAGTGAAGCAAGTGTTCACCTTCAATGCCAACCCAATGCTATGGTTGGCCGTAGAAGACCTCCTATTCCTCCTCTAGCCGCAAGAGATGAAGTCGCCCCTCCTCGTAGAAGAAACTTGGAGGATGAAGAAAACATGTTTGGAAGGCTCAAGTTCACCATGCCCAAGTTCAAGGGTGAAGAAGATGCCGAGGCATACCTCTCATGGGCACTCAAGGTTGACAAGATATTCCACATCCACAACTACTCCGGTGCCAAGAAAGTGGCTATGGCATCGCTTGAGTTTGAGGATTACGCCAACACTTGGTGGGAGCAAGTCCTCACTCTTTGGGAAGAAAATGGTGAACCTCCAATTGACACTTAGGAAGAGATGAAGAAAGAGATGCATGCTCGCTTTGTCCCAACGCACTACATGACCGACCTCTTCAACAAGCTCCAAAAGTTGAAGCAAGGCACCAAGACCGTTGAGGAGTTCTTCAAGGAGATGGAGCTCACTATGATGCGAGCCAACATCCAAGAGTCCGAGGACCAAACCATTGCTCGTTTCTTCAATGGCCTCAATTACCCCATCAAGAGGATCGTGGAGTTCCAACCATACTCTAACATGGTTGAGTTGGTCCACCAAGCATCGAAGGCCGAGCGCCAAGTGGTTGAGGACATCAAGTACTCCAAGGCCAAGACATACTTCTCCTCCAAGCTCGCTACATCAACTCCTCCTACTACAAGTGTCAAGGCCGACGTGTCCTCTACACCATCCAAGAAACCGACTATCCAAAGTCGCATGAAGCAAACGGTGTCTTCCACCGCCTCCTCTAAGGCATCTACGGGACCCTCTAATGTCACTTGCTTCAAGTGTGGCACCCAAGGCCACAAATCGTTTGAGTGCAAGAACACCAAGGTTATGATCACTATGGAGAATGGTGACATCGAGACGCTTGATGAGGATGAATATGAAGCCCTTGTGCAAGCCACCGTTGCAAATGAAGAAGCTTATGAGGAAGATAGTGGAGAAGACCCTCTCTTATGCGAGCATGACCCAAGTCCCTCACTTGTGGTCACAAGGGTGCTAACAACACAACCTCAAGCTATGGAAGAACAACGGTGCAACATCTTCCAAACCCGTGCCGGAATTGGTGGCAAGTCGATCAAGGTCATCATAGATGGTGGAAGTTGCCATAACCTTGCTAGCACCGAGTTGTGTGAGAAGCTCAACCTCACTCTCCGCAAGCATCCTCACCCTTACCATATCCAATGGTTGAGTGACAAGGGCAATGTCAAGATACAACATACCGTCACCGTCAATTTCAAGATTGGACCCTATGAGGACACTATCGAGTGTGACGTGGTACCCATGACGGTGTGCCACATGTTGCTTGGCCGCCCTTGGAAATTTGACAAGAAGGCTATACATGATGGACTCTCCAACACATACACCTTCAAGGTCAACGACAAGAAGTTCGAGTTGCGCCCGATGACTCCTAGCCAAATCATCGCGGATAACGCGAAGGCTTTAGCGAGGGCTCAACTCCGCACCCACCATAGTGAGATGAGAGGAGAGGGAGCGACCCACCACAAAGATAGTGAGCGCCACAAGCCATATATGAGTGAGACCAAGAGTGTTCTCCTAGCCACCAAGAGTGAGTGGAGAGAAGTCCAAGAGAACCCATCCACTATATTGCACTACGTGCTCATATGCAAGGGACCATCGTCGGCGACTAACGACTTAACCAACATTCGTCCGTCTTTGTTGTCTCTTTTGCAGGAATTTCAAGACGTCTTCCCCGATGAGCTCCCTCATGGACTACCACCACTTCGAGGCATAGAACACCGCATCGACCTCATACCCGGCGCTCCGCTTCCAAACCGTGCCGCCTACCGCACCAACCCCGAAGATACAAAGGAGATCCAACGCCAAATTCAAGATCTCCTCGCCAAAGGGTACGTTCGCGAAAGCCTTAGCCCTTGTGCGGTTCCCGTGATTCTTGTGCCTAAACCGGATGAGACGCAACGGATGTGTATGGATTGTCACCCCATCAATGCCATTACCGTCCGTTACCGCCATCCCATTCCGCGTTTAGATGACATGCTTGATGAGTTAAGTGGTGCCACGATTTTCTCTAAAGTCGATTTGCGTAGTGGCTACCATCAAATCCGCATGGCCATTGGTGATGAATGGAAAACGGCATTCAAGACCAAACTTGGTCTCTATGAATGGCTCGTTATGCCTTTCGGTCTTTCCAATGCTCCATCTACTTTCATGCGCCTCATGAATCACATCTTGCGTCCTCTCATTGGCAAGAGTGTGGTTGTCTATTTCGATGATATTCTCATTTATAGCAAAAACCTCGAGGACCATGTGCAACATGTGAGAGAGGTCTTGTGCATCTTGCGTCATGAAAAGCTTTATGCTAACCTCCCCAAGTGCACCTTTGCTCAAAACAAGTTGGTTTTCCTTGGCCTTGTGGTTTCTGCTAATGGGATTGAAGTTGATTCTTCCAAGGTGGAGGCCATCCATAATTGGCCCACTCCTACCAATGTTGGTCAAGTCCGAAGTTTCCATGGACTTGCCGGGTTTTACCGCCGCTTTGTGAAAGATTTTAGCACCATTGCTTGCCCTTTGAATGAGCTTACCAAGAAGAATGTTCCGTTTGTTTGGGGCAAGGCCCAACAAAATGCTTTTGATGAGTTGAAGAAACGCCTTACCGAAGCTCCCCTTCTTGTGCTTCCAAATTTTGCAAAAACTTTTGAGATTGAGTGTGATGCAAGTGGACTCGGTATTGGTGGCATTCTTATGCAAGAGGGCAAACCCGTGGCATACTATAGTGAGAAGTTGGATGGCGCACGCCTCAACTATCCTATATATGACAAGGAGCTCTACGCTTTGGTTCGTGTTCTTGAAGTTTGGCAACACTATCTTTGGCCAAAAGAGTTTATCATTCATTCCGACCATGAGTCCTTGAAATATTTGAAAAGCCAACACAACTTGAACAAACGACATGCAAAATGGGTCGAGTTCATTGAGTCCTTCCCATACGTAATCAAATACAAGAAGGGCAAGGACAATGTTGTGGCGGATGCTCTTTCCCGCAAAAACACCCTTTTGCTTACTCGTTTGGATTTTCATGTTTTGGGACTTGAAGAGATCAAAGAACTCTATCCTTCCGATTCTTTCTTTGCTCCGATTGTTGAGAAGTGTTCCGTTGAACGAGGAGTGGATGATTTCTATTTGCATGATGGCTACTTGTTCAAAGCCAACAAGATTTGCATTCCCGAGTCTTCGCTTCGAAAATTGCTTTTGCAAGAGTCACATGGAGGTGGTCTTATGGGACACTTTGGACGAGAGAAGACATATGCCATGCTCTCAACCCACTACTATTGGTCAAGAATGTACCGCGACGTGGAACGCCTTTGCCGCCGGTGCACAACATGCTTACAAGCTAAGTCTACCTCCAACCCTTATGGTCTTTACACCCCATTTCCTATTCCATATGCACCATGGACCAATATTAGCATGGATTTCGTTCTAGGATTGCCTCGCACTAAGCATGGTCATGATTCCATATTTGTGGTAGTGGATATATTCTCTAAGATGGCTCATTTCATTCCTTGTCACAAGAGCGACGATGCTTCACACATTGCTTCATTGTTTTTCAGGGACATTGTCCGCCTACATGGAGTACCGCAAAGCATTGTGTCGGATCGAGACGTCAAGTTCATGAGTTATCTTTGGAAGTCGCTCATGGCAAAGTTTGGAGTGAAGCTCTTATTCTCATCATCCTCGCACCCGCAAACGGACGGCCAAACGGAAGTGGTCAATCGAAGCCTCTCCACTCTCCTACGCATCCTCGTGAAGAAGAACTTGAAGTCATGGGAGGAGTGCCTTCCACATGCGGAGTTCGCCTACAACCGCGCCAAGCACTCAACAACATCAAGGAGTCCCTTCATGGTCGTCTACGGGTTTGAGCCGCTCACGGCACTCGACAACATCAAGGAGTCCCTTCATGGTCGTCTACGGGTTTGAGCCGCTCACGGCACTCGACATACTACCACTTCCCCTTCATGAGCGGACGAACATGGACTTCGACAAGCGCACCACCGCCGTGAAGAAACTACATGAAGAAACAAGAGCTACCATTCAAGAACATGTGCTTCGTCAAGCTACCCGCCTCAACACCAAGAAGAAGGAACGCATATTCCAAGAAGGAGACCTCGTTTGGATCCACCTCCGGAAGGAAAGATTCCCTCATGAACGCAACTCGAAGCTCAAGCCAAGAGGAGATGGCCCCTTCAAGGTCCTCAAACGCATCAACAACAACGCTTACGTCATCGACATCCCAACCTCCAAGTACTTGGTGAGCATCACGTTCAACGTTGCGGACTTATCGCCATATCATGAAGATGAGGAGGCACAAGAGTCGAGGGCGACTCTTTCCCAAGGGGGGAGATGATGCGGGGTGGCCTTCGGTCACCTCCACACCAAGACCAACAAGTCCCCCAAGTGGCCCAATGACGAGAGCCCGAGTTAAAGCTCTACATGATGAGGTGAACTCGCTCCTCACCACCCTTGATCTCGGTACCCCTTTGGATGGATTGTTACCTCATGCCGACGTGCTATGTGTCATTAGGTACAAGGCGCATCAAGACCCCGGAGAGGAGGAGACGCCAAGGTCAAGGGAGGGAGAGAAGCAGCTGGACATGGAGATGATCATGAAGCCGAACCCGACTTCGCTCGAAGCGCTCCAAGGAAGAGAAGGACGCTGGCCGGTCCAGGACCCGGTCAGACCGGCCCCACAACCGGACGCCCCGGTCCCGGGCCCGATCAACCGGGCGCCCAACCGGGCGCAGCTCCCTCATACCGGACGAAGACCGGAAACCTCGCAGATTCCCGGTTGGCTCCCGGTCGACCGGACCCAGGACCGGACCACCCGGTCATAGGCCCGGTCAGACCGGATCCAAACCGGGTCTGACGGGAATGACCCACCAAACTGCCTTAAGTTATCCATTCGCGTACCTGTTCGCCCTTGCTGGCCCTGTGTGCCTATATAAGTAGCCTGGACCCCTCCTTTACCCCTTAGACTTGTTTTGAACTCAAACCTACCTTTGAGCTTAGTCTCCCTAGGGTTATCATCCCTCTGTAATCAAGGCACCTTGGTTGTTGATTTGGATCTTGTTGAGTGAGATTCTAGTACAAGCTACTCTCTCTCCCTCATCAAGCTCTTCTTCTCCAACCCCAATCTCTCTCCGGGAATTCTGCCGCGTGCCTCTTCCTCGGAGATTCTATTGGCGTGGTCCATCGAGCCACGGGGGTAAGCATCGGGTGTATCGGGTTGGTGTGCGTGCGTGAGTACCGGCGTTCTTCGTGTTCTTCGTGTTCCTCGCATTCTCCCACCTCTTCCCTTGGTTTTCGGGGTCAAATCGCGAGATCGGGCCACTCCTGAGATCTTAGATATCATCAGGTGGCTTCCGGCCACCGCACACCCCTGGTCGGGTATGGGCCAGGCTGTCTTTTTTCAGTTTTCTGTTTCTTTTTTTGTTTTTTATTTTTTCCTTTTTCTTTTGTCTGTTTTCTTTTCCTATTTTGTTTTTCTTTCTTCTTTTTTGTTCAAATCTGAAAAAAATTCAAATTTAAAAAATGTTCAATGTCAAAAAGTGTTTAAATTCGAAAATTTTCAAATTCGAAAATGTTCAAATTTGAAAATGTTCAAATTCGAAAATTGTTCAAATTCGAAAATCGTTCAATTTCGAAATTTGTTCAAATTCGGAAATCGTTCAATTTCGAAACTTATTCAAATTCGAAAAATCGCTCAGTTTTTGAAATTTGTACAAATTCGAAAATCGTTCAATTCAAAATTTGTTTAAATTTTAAAACTGCTCAGATTTAAAACAGAGAAAAAAATGAGAAAGTAAAAAAGAAAAACAATTTGGACCAGCCCAACATACCTGGCCTGTGTGTGGTGGTCCGTCCGCACCAGCGATTCGTGGGCCGGCCCAACAACGATCTGGGGGTGGTCGGTGGCTGTTATACACCGACCAGGTCGGTGTAAAGCAGCTCCCGTGGCCAAGGGCGCACGGGGAAAGGTGGCGAGTGGCGCCAGGGGCGGTTGCGGGCTGGCAGGCGGTTGAGCGATGCCGGATGTGGCTTGTAGGGCGCGTGCGAGAGGAGCACGAAGATTGCGTTGACCAGGAAATTGGCTAGCGGAAATACATCGAAGAGGGGCCGGTAGTACCGGTTTTGACCGGAAGTTCTGTCGTCAGTCACCGGTAGTACCTAAAATGTCAAAAATTTCAGATCTAAGATCTGCGCGACGAACTGCACGAACTCGGGGCAAAAAGTTGAGCAGAGAATCGTGGATTTTGATGGAATTTGATGGAATTGGCCGATGAAAATTGGAGGAAGTGTAGATCAACACCAAAGACAACAAATCTGTGGACCAAAACCACAAAAAACGCAACTAATCCTCAGATCCAAATTCGAGCTATTTTTTGGGGAAATTTTTTTGGAAAAAGTTTGGGCGAAAATGAAGAAATTTATAGCAACCTTTGCACTAATACCATGTGATGCGGGCTGAGCCCATGTGGGTTGCCCGATCTCACGAATTCGACCAAGAACATGAGGGGTGATGGATCAACACAAGAACACAATGAACACACGCTGATGAGGACATCCCTACTGAACTACTACGTTAGTCATTGCAAGATGAAGAAGATATTGCTGTGAAGCTCAAGTCCAAGGAAGTTAGGATTGAACCCATTACAAGGGCTCGTACGATGCTACTTAAACAACAGTTGAATTCACTCCTGAATAATACTTTGATCGATGAGAACTTTATACTGCCTAAGTCCTTTGCCTTGTGTATGATTAGGTACAAAGACGGAGCAAGCGTCGCACGAGGAGAAGAGAACCAGCTAGACATGGTGGTTGACGTGAAGACATTCCATGGACGCGCGAGGGAGGAAAGGGAGGCATGCACGAAGGAGTAAGAAGAAGTCCACGCCGGCTCCACGCCCGGCAGCACCGGCCGTCACGCCAGACGGACCGACGCTAGGCCCGGCAGCGCCGGCTGCCACACCGGATGACCCGGCAGACACCGGCCCCTACACCGGTGCCCACCGGACCAGGATCAGGAAGGATGACGCGCCCGCCCGGTGGCCGCCCGGCGCCTCTCCCAGCTGCTGCCGGCTCACCTGGTCCCAGGCCCGGTCCCACCTAATGAGCAGTGTGTGATAAAATAAAAAAAACGAGAAAATTGAAAAGAAGCAAAAGAGCTACATTGTTGTGTGTGATAAAATAAAAATTGTGAAGTTCTAATAAAATGAATTGAAGGCCTCGTTTACTTTTCTGCACCTTATTGAGCAATCTTGTGCATGTCCCGTTGAGGTTTGCAAGTGTCTCTCGAGTGCATTGCAACATTATTCATCCATATAGTTGCATTGCCACATTTATAGCCTTGTGTGAGTTTCTTACGGTGTTTTATACGGTCAGCGCTAGAGCTTGTTATTGGTGCATATAGGTAGCCTACCTACAGCCCCACATATATCTTGCTTTGTCGTGTGACTGTTCTTATACCCTTGATATTCGCTTCGCTACATCCATGCACTAGTTTGTCAATCCAAGTGGTAAGCAATACTAATTTACTTTGGAGCGGTAAGATTTATCTTTCTTATCAGTTTTGAGTGAGTTGTGAGAGTACCACTACAGATTTTTTATTTAGTGCACTAACTACTAATCATGTCTTCTAGTGATGCTGATGTTATTTCATAGAAAAAGGTGGGAGTATGAAGCTCTTTGTGACGATGTGAGGCGTGAGTTTCGTAAGTAGGGCGAAGAACTTAATGAGGACATTCAGACCGTCACCAAGAAGCTTGACACTACTAATGAGATCGTCAAAACTATCCAAGTACTAATGACGGATATTCATCGTACTCTTCAACAGCAACAACAACAGTCCCAACATGAAGATGAGGACAGTGTTCATGGTGATTTCGAGGCTGCACCCACTGCTCATGAGCGTGGTATTGGACTTGGTATCCATGGTCGTGGTTTTTCCCCGTCGGAGCCCGCCTTGTTCCTCCACAACCGCAAGACGATGGTTTGGGTAAGCCAAAATTCTCAATACCCAGATTTGAAGGAGGTCCAGATGTTGAAGAATACCTCACATGAGAGCTCAAAATTGAGAAGTTATGGCGACTACATGATTATACTGAAGATAGGAAGATCAAGTTTGGGCTATGCGTTGCGTTGGTGGGATGGAATTACTCGTGCCCGCGAAGAAGATGGAGAGCTACCCATTATTACATGGTGCACCATGAAGGAGGTTATGCGAGCTTGTTTTGTTCCCACTAATTATTTGAGATCAATATATGATAAGTTGACCCTGTTGCGACAAGGTGTGATGATTACTTCACACGGAAAACAGAGAGAACGATCGAAGCGTCGCCGCCAGAAGTTGCATCACCGCTGGCGCCATTGGGCTAGCCTTTTCACTTCCCTCCACTATATACATGCCTTGTTCTTCCTCAGATCTCCATAGCCACCAAAACTGCACCATTAGCCACATCTCTCTCCTGAAAAAGAGCTCGGCCGGCACCGACCTCTCTCTCTCCTACGCCCCGGATGGCCCTCTCTCGAGTCTCTCATGGATACAGAAATGGTGAAGCTCGCGCGCACCCTCGACTTCCCTTGATCTGAAGTCTACTACGATGTCATCGAGAAAATGGATTTCAAGGTCACATACACCCACCGTGCGAAGAGGGTGGAGAGGTAGATCCGCGCCGTCAAGATGGATTTCCTCGACACCGCGGAAATCAAGGTTAGCTTTTCCATGGCTTTTGTTATCAAAGAAGCATTTTCTTAGAAGGTGCTTAAAATTTAGAGATATCATAAAGCATCCAAAATCCCAATGGCAATTTTTTCTGTGTTTGATGGCCGTGGGCTTGGACTGCGAGTCCACCGACCCTCGCGAGGGTAGAGCTAATCAACGCGCCGCCATCCTTCAACTCTCCATCGCGCAACAGACTTTGGTCTTCCATGTTGTTCATGCCGATGAAGTGCCACAACTTCTCATAGATTTCCTTGCGGACAAGAACATTAGATTCTGTGGCGCGGCAATCCACAATGATTTGAATATGTTGCATAGCTACAACATTATTGGTATTCCGTATGCAATCAACCTCCAGCAGATCCTCCAGAACCCCGTCCCAAATAAGCAGACTCCGAGTTTGTATGATTTGGCAAATCATTATATTGGGACGGGTCTTGGGAAGAAGAAGAAATTTAATAAGAAGAACAAACTGCCGAAGACCTCCAAGGAATTAGCAGAAGAAGATGCACTGATTTTTGGATGGGGCAATTTTCCCTTGAGCCATAAGAAACTGCAGTATGCCGCTCTCGACGCTCTCCTCGGCTTCGAGCTGGGTAGGAGGCATTTCCGGGCACTTGGCTACAATAGCTAGTTGGATCGCCTCGAACTTAATATTTATGAGTAGATGCATGGTGGTGTGGTGTGTGGTGCCGTGTGTGCCTTCTATGTATGAACATATGAATCGTCACGATCAATATATTAAATCTCTCTATTATATTGTTATTTAAATTCCTCACATTTTTCTAATAATAATGGACATATTATTTGTCCAAATGCGATTTCAAAATTCAAAGATATTAAGTATGCCATATTATATGAATAATGCATATATTATTTGATAATAATATTAATAAATAAAAAAAAAATTTATTTCATACTCAAATTCCTCACATCTATAATATCTATAAAGTTCATCCCCACTAACATGCATTTAATGTTTGCAAGCTCGAATTTGGTGCAGCCACATCCCTCCAGTTCTTTCCATCCGTCTGATAGTAAATCTATGGTCATCCTATAAAGTAGGAACTAATAGAGCTCTACATGTTACCGCATGATCTCCTGATGCATATTGTATGCATGCCAGCCGATCCAAGCTCACGCACAGACGATATTCATTGTTCAACTCTCCCACCCCCGCCGGATTCAGTTGTGTCCCTTTAGTTCTCTCCCGTAAGTGGCAATTAAAACGAACGTTAAGCCGTGCGTCTCCTCAGTTGCCGTCCCCACCACATCTCTCAACAATCCACGGTTATATATCCCTCATCACACACCAGGCACACCTCCACATGAAGCACAGTGCACAGTCGGTTTCCGGAACAATGGCGCCACCTATGTCATTTTGCTGCCGCGGTGTTGACCCGAGATTGTGGTGTACGGTGCATGCATCTTCTCACCGTCATCAATCTATCTGGCCGGCCAGCATCGCCCTGTGTCGCTGATCTTAGGTGCTGGCGATTGCCACTGCAATAGATTGGCAGAGGTCATGTCCGGTAATACATATTTAATAAGATTACTTATCTTATTTCATGTAGTTAAGCTTCATCTGCGTTGTTGATGTCCCATGGCCCCATCTGCCTCTCATCCTTTTTGCTTCCTCGACACTTGGTAAAATTCTGGTGTGAACTGACCTGCCTTCGTTCATCAAAGAATTATGATAATGTCTTCCTTTCTCAATGTGCATCTATCAATAAAAATCTCTGGTTTGATTGGTTCTTTCTTAACCTTTTGTTGTTGCTGCAGGTTACAGTACGTGAAAGAGCAAATAAGAGAAGCCGCAGTGTGGTGTCCACCTATCTGTTATTATGTTAAGTCAGCCCTCAAGTTGTCTGGACCATAGGTCCATTTCGTCAGATTGCATACCCGTCAGTGCTTTTAGATTTCCTCACCATGAATACTACATGTATCTCTCCAGCTTCGTCATCTTCAGCGCAATGTAACGGCATAAACCAGGTTCAAGTACATAAAGACCGACAACGTGACATCAACTTAATCTTATAAGATAGCTTCAAACAATCAGACTTACAATGTTACAGCAACATCAACAACTCAGGGTACTGAATCAAACTGCTTCAAGGTCAGCTAGAACAATCTGGTGGTAAGAAAGTTTAAAAACATAATCAAGATCATTAGTCTGCAATGAGCTATCCCTTTTGGTGCATGTAACCTCATCATTCAAGTAACCTGTGACGAAGTGAATTAAGAACTACATATACGAATGTGGGGACAGTGTGTCAATTAGGTCGAAAAGACAGCAGCCACACATGATGTTAAAGACTATTTGAGATCTAATTTGTTTTACCCATCTGAGGAGCAGAAAAATTCCATGTAGTGCAGTACAAAATCAGTTCTTTTGTGTCAAATAAAATAATTACTGCATTTAGAAATACAATATTAAGTGGTTCCCTATCAACAACATGAAGCGATGGCATAAATTTAGCTATAAAGATAATAATGAAATCATGTGGTAGTATAAGGAACCCTCCATTTTTAGATATAAGGTGTATAGTTTTTTACATATAAATTAAGAAACACACATGAAGAGAAAACTACAAAAGGTTATGACGGGCTTGATCCTGAAAAATTGTCATTATAAAATAGAGAAGTTTTCAAACGATACACAAACAAGTTCCTAAAAAAATATCCACAGAGGTTATCCAATGCAATATACCTTACATTTTGTAGACATTTATCAAAAAAACTACACCTTATATCTAGAAACGGAGGTAGTATGTACAATTATCGAAACAAGGTTTACGTTACTCCTGTGTACTTTTTGGGTGAATGCATGTCAATTTAATACGACCAGAGGGAGTATATGCTTACTCTTGATAATTGCATATGCAAATGAGCATTATTTTCATAGACTGTTCGTGCTATTTTCTGCATACAAGAAAGTCATCTCTAATGCCCGCCCCCACGCACGAGGTACCAACTAGTTTTTCTAATAGTTATGCATATATTATTTGTCCACTTGCGGTTTAAAGATTTAAAGATATTAATTATTTGAACATATAATATGAATAATCCATATATCATTTGATAATAATACTAATAAATGAATAAAAACAAAATTATTTCATATTCAAATTCCTCACATTTTTCTAATAGTTATGCATATATTATTTGTCCACTTGCGGTTTAAAGATTTAAAGATAATAATTATTTGGCCATATTATATGAATAATGCAATTATTATTCGATAATAATATTAATAAATGAATAAAACAAAATTATTTCATATTCAAAGTCCTCAAATTTTTCTAATAGTTATGCATATATTATTTGTCCAATTTTGGTTTAAAGATTTAAAGATATTAATTATTTGGCCATATTATATGAATAATGCATATATTATTTGATAATAATATTAATAAATGAATAAAAAACAAAATAATTTCATATTCAAATTCCTCACATTTTTCTAATAGTTATGCATATATTATTTGTCCACTTGCGGTTTAAAGATTTAAAAATATTTTATTTGGCCATATTATATGAATAATGCATATATTATTTGATAATAATATTAATAAATGAATGAAAACAAAATTATTTCATATTCAAATTCCTCACACTTTTTAATAGTTATGCATAAATTATTTGTCCACTTGCGGTTTAAAGATTTAAAGATATTCAAATTCCTCACATTGGAATGCTATATTACTATCTTATGGTAGTATTTACAATAAGGTACAACCACATTCGCGGGAGCACAGCAGGAAAAAACTGAGGAGTTAAGCGTGCTGATGGTGGAGTAGTGTGAGGATGGGTGACCGACCGGTAAGTTACCAAGTGTAGAATTTGAGTATGGGTTAAGTGTAATTAGTGTTTACAATGGTCCAAGTGAGAGAGTAACACTAGTAATAATTCGCTAGTCTATAATTGTTTTAGTTCGTCAGCGAATGGGTAAAATCCGTCATGGACACGTGTTGCTGATAGTTTGCAGGACCGTGGCGGACCTCGCGTCATAGATGGCTAGACTGATGGTTAGGAAAGTGCGTCACAGGTCCATGATGACTTTATGCTGGCCCAGAACCCACCCGGCCCGCTCCGCTGTGACTCCTTTGGCCATCGCGGATTGCTTTCCGTCGGTCGGATCCTTGGAGGCATTATGTCAGTTCAATGATTGGCCTGTCAGTTCAATGATTGGCCTGTCAGTCCTGTCACATGATGTCATCATTGCCGTCTAGCTGACAACTCCGGACCAACCTCCTCCTACCACGTGTCCATGTAGAATTGTATTCGACGCTGACATGTGCCACGAGCGTGGCCATTGGCATGTCGACACGTGTCACACGGAATACCAACATGTGCGTGTGGATGGCCCACTACCATCTCGACACGTGGCACAATGAACTTCTGACACATGGACAATTGGGGCCCACATGCAGGCACACACGTGGCACTGAACTGAACTTTGGGCCCATGTTTGTAGTCACTACAACGAGCCATTAATGGACGGCCCAATTGTGGCGGTCTTGTATGGGAATGGCCCATTAGTGGACGTCCCAATTCTGTTGGTCCGGTATAGGAATGGCCCATTAACGGATGGCCCACTTGTGGCGGTCCTGATGTAGCCCGACCTACGGTCTTCGCTTCATCATGTGCGTCAACGTCAAGAACCACACTCAAGTCCGAGGTCACGGAGGCATGGAAGAGAAGAAGGAAGAAGAGCGTCTGAGGTTGCCTAGGAGAGAAGACGCCTGCCACAAGTCAATTCGGGCCAAGGCCCATGTACCCCTTTGTTTCCCTAAACTACCCCTCCTTAGTGGCTCCCTATATATAGGCTCCCACCTCCCCCTTCATTAGGTAAGGAATGAACTTGAGAGAATTATGCTCATGCCTCCACCATCCCTTTGGGATTAGGGTAACCCCCTCCTTAGATTACCAAAATCTATTGTACAAGGCACTCCTTATATGATTAGTCTCTCACACTTGTGATTCTACCACCGGTCTCTCACTCGTGTAATTCCACCGATCGTATACCGATCTTCCTCTCGGGGATTCTACCGTGTGTCTTTCCCTTGAGAGATTCTATCGGGATAGTGGTTCGGGCTATCGGGAGTAAACCGGAATTGTATCGGGTTGTGTTGCGTGCGTTCGCGTGTGTTCATCGTGTTCTTCGCCGTGTTCTTCGTGCTCTTCCTCTCCCTCCGCCTTTCCCTCGGTCAATTCGTGAGATCGGGCAACCCACGTGGCCTTAGGCCGCATCATATGGTATCAGAGCAAAGGTTGCCACGAATTTGACCCTCCAATTTCACCAATTTCACCCAAAAAAAGATTCCCAAAAAAATACCCAAAAAATAGCTCGAAAATTGATCTCCGGATTTGTTGCGTTTTTTGTGGTTTTTATCCACTGATTTGATGTCTTTGGTGCTGATCTATATTTCCCCCATATTTTTGTTGCCCAATTTCATCAATTTCATCCAGATCTGAAAGGATTTGACCACCGTTTTCGTGGCTGTTCATCCCGTGTTCATCTTCTTCCCGAGCAGCTCGAGCCAAACACGGCTCAGCGCCAGCGAGCTCGCCTCGATTTTCCCTGCCACGCTCCACCTCCCCGCCGGCCGCCCACCTTCCCGCTCACCATCTCCAACCACCACTGTTTCCGTTCCGCTCGTCCGCAGGCGCTAGCCGCCCACCGCCAGGCTCGCCTCCCCTCGCGCCAAGCCACGCGCAGGCCCGCCCCGCGTCAAACCACCAGGCCGCCGTTCCCTGGACCCTCACCGCGCGGCCACCACATCCCTGCATCGAAGCCGCCGCACGCCACCAGCCGCCGCCACCCCTGGCCCACCGCACCAGCATCGCGCGCGCAGGCCTACACCACCGAGCCGCATCTCCTCCCGCTCGCCCTTGCTCCGCTCGCCACTAGGCCCAGCCACAGCCGCGCATCGCCAGCAGCCTCTGGTTCCTCCCGCTACTCCCCTGCCGCGTTTTGCCTCCAACTTGATTCCACACACGCGCTACTCTCAGATTCCATCGCTCAGCTCAGGCACACAGCAATTCGAGTCCCAGCGAAAGTTTTGACAGACAAACCGGGGGGCAACCGGACCGGAGCCAAACCGGACGGCACGCCGGATGGTCCGGCCCAGGATCCGGTCCAATCGGCCCCCTGACCGGATTTCGCAATTTTGACTCCACTTTTTGCCCCAAATTTTGACAACTTTCCGGAGCTCGTTTGACTCCAAATTTTAACAGCATCCCCCAATTACTCTACATAGGCCATCTCTAATTTTTAACGATTTTTGGAGCCCAACTTTTGACCGCTCGTTTCGACCCAACTTTTCGGGCATTGACTTAATTTGCCCGGTTTCCGTTTTGGAGTGCCTTTGGTCCGTGAGAACCGCTTCCGCGCCTACACCAACACCGCGACAACGGCATTGGCACCCCGGATTCCGGCGCATCTTCGACACCATCGTCATCACCATCATCGCAAGTTCGTGTGCTTGACACCGCCTAACGTCAATAGGTATAACTTGCCTCCCCTACCCCTTGTAGCCCATTTCTTCCTTTGCGTACCTATCCCATTGAGAGTGGCTTTCCAATTGTTGCGAAGCATTGCACAAGTGTCACGACCGTGAGAGGGTGTGTGTGCGCGTTGTGTTGAGCAAAGCTCCGAAGCAAGCTCGGTGAGAAAGATACACAAAAGAAGAAAAAGTGTGACATAGAGAAAAAGAAAGCTTCTAAGCATAGGAAAAAGAGTGAAAAAAAAGAGAAAAAGAAAAAAGAAATAGACAAAAAAGTGTGTGTGCCACCGATACAAAGGAGTCCAAAGCTTCTAAGCGCAAAGAGAGAAAGAGAAGAGTGGCATTTGTGCAAATCTTGTTGCTTCCCTCTTATGCAACCGAGCTACGTTCTCTCTTGTGTTGGCGTGACGCCGAGCATATAGTCTTCGTTAGGACCATTTTTGTCACTTGCTCAATTCCTTGGTCGCGCTAACCCTATTGTTCTCCTTTGTGTGCGTTTCCGTGTTTCCTTGACATAGATCACTACTTTTGACATTTGACTTTGGATCTTACCCACATTTGACAATAGACTTTTCCGTTGATCTTTTTCGTTTGCTATCCACCCCTTACCCACCACATATAGAGTTCTTAGCCTTTTGCGTGTGCTTTGAGTGTGTGTGTGAGTAACCCGATACATTTCGACTTTGCTCTTGACTTGAACCATTTTCCGATACTTTCTTGATAGGTGAGATACTTGTGTAGCTTTCCTTCCACCACATACATATACACCTTCCTAGTGAGATATATACATGATGACCCCACAAGAGCAAGCCGAGATGAGAGCATACTTCGCCTAGCTAGATGCTCGAGAGGCCAAAATGACCCTCCAAGACAAAGCCGAGTGCAAATCCTACTTCAAACACCTTGAGAGCAAGAGTGATACACACCATGAGTCGAGTGAGGATGTTTCGATTTCTAACAACTTAACGTCTACTCCTCTTGTGCTGTCTTCCTCTTTGCTAGGTTTCTCGGACATCGACGACGCCATTGCCATGGAGATGAGGGACTCCACTATATGTGAGATGAGCGACTCCACTATATGTGAGATGAGTGACTCCACTATATGTGAGCGTGATGAGTGCCTCCACTTCGAGAGCATGAGTGATACACCGAGTGAGATGAGAGTGGTAGTTGATAGGTCATGTGAGGCCATTTCGAATTCTAAAAACTTACCCTCTACCTCTAGTGTGTTTCCTTGTGTCTTATTAAGTCCCATGGATGACGAGACGCCGATCATGGAGAAGATGTACATGGTGCATGAAGATGATGATATCACACCATGCTTGTTGCTTCAAGATGAACATGGAGGCCACATAGAGCCTACCTCTTCCACAACACCTACCTCATATGAGCGGGACTACAAAGGTACCTATATGGGTGTTGATGATGCCATGATCCCACTAGTGGACATGATGATTTATGAGTGCTTGCATGAGTTGGATGATCCTATTGCTATGTCATATGCCTCTTTCACTTTCCCTTGTGCTACTTGTGATACCACCATTGTTGATCATGTGGAAATAGTTGCTTGTGACAATTTGACCATACCATGCTATGATACAAATTTGAACATGTTTTGTGCTACATGCTTGCAATATTCTCCCATTAGTGCAACCAAAATGTTGAATACTTTCTCTTCCCAATGCTTCGTTTGCCATAATGTTAATATGCTTGTAAATGATATTGCCCCCATAGCTCTCTCACATTTTGGAGACTTTGCATATATCCATGTTGAGCATGTTCCCATGTTTACTCCGCATATTCACCACATCTACTATGGTAAATTGCTTAATGCTAATGGTGATGTGCAAAAGAATTGGACCATCATGATGGATGATGTGTTCATATACCACGCACACACGTTGTTCTTGTTGTCTAACATGTGTGTAGATACCCAAACTCCAATGTCAACCTCGATTGAGCACGAGTTGACAAAAAGAGCTCTTGAGAGCATGATACAAGTGAGCTCCAATGAATGGTTTCGCTCGCACACTTCGACTACACAAGATCTCTCAATGAGAGCACACCGACATCTTGCTAAGGTGACCTCCTTCTACTTGCGCTCTCCTGCTACATCCAATGAACTTTGGCTACGCTTTGATTGCTCCTTTGCTTTTCTTGTGCTATTGATAGGGCTCTCGACAAGTGAAGGAACATTCAAGCGTTGGTGTCATCTACCTCCTCTACACATTCACGAAGACTCATCGTCGAGGACGACTCTTTTTCAAGTGGGGGGAGATGATGTAGCCCGACCTACGGTCTTCGCTTCATCATGTGCGTCAACGTCAAGAACCACACTCAAGTCCGAGGTCACGGAGGCATGGAAGAGAAGAAGGAAGAAGAGCGTCCGAGGTTGCCTAGGAGAGAAGACGCCTGCCACAAGTCCATTCGGGCCAAGGCCCATGTACCCCTTTGTTTCCCTAAACTACCCCTCCTTAGTGGCTCCCTATATATAGGCTCCCATCTCCCCCTTCATTAGGTAAGGAATGAACTTGAGAGAATTATGCTCATGCCTCCACCATCCCTTTGGGATTAGGGTAACCCCCTCCTTAGATTACGAAAATCTATTGTACAAGGCACTCCCTATATGTTTAGTCTCTCACACTTGTGATTCTACCACCGGTCTCTCACTCGTGTGATTCCACCGATCGTATACAGATCTTCCTCTCGGGGATTCTACCGTGTGTCTCTCCCTTGAGAGATTCTATCGGGATAGTGGTTCGGGCTATCAGGAGTAAAATGGAATTGTATCGGGTTGTGTTGCGTGCGTTCGCGTTTGTTCATCGTGTTCTTCGCCGTGTTCTTCGTGTTCTTCCTCTCCCTCCGCCTTTCCCTCGGTCAATTCGTGAGATCGGGCAACCCGCGTGGCCTTAGGCCGCATCAGGTCCGGTATGGGAATGGCCCATTTTTGGTGGCCATAACGACAAGCCCATTTACGGTGGTCCTTTTGTTGGCCCACTTACGGCCGGCCTTTTAACAGCCTAAATGCGCGGCCTACTATCCTGGCCCGTTGTTACTACTGCAACGTCTCAAAAAACAATTGCAAAAAAGGCATGTTACTTCGGGCCCATGGTGTGTTAATAATGGCTTGTTAGCACAGCCCGACCTGGTTATCGTAGCCGGCCCGTTACTACCAGCCCATAAATGCCAGCCCGTAAACAACGTCCGGCCTCGTTATCTTAGCTGGACCGTTACTTTCAGCCTGTCAAACCCGGCGTGTCAAATAGCGGTCGTTTTGTGGCTGCCTTGATACGTCCATTTCGCATCACTATTTTATATCATAATTTACTGTTATTCATTGATATATTTCATATTTAGAGATGATACTTATGTTATTTCACCTATTTTGCATGTTTCATGATTATTGGAGAATTATTCACCAGAGTCAGAATTCTACTGGAAAAAGCACCGTCAGGATACAATATTTCTGAAGATCAACAATTGACGGAAAATATACCGAAGGTCTTATTTCTCCAGAAGGAGGAGCCAGCCAAAAGGAGAGGCCGAGGAGGGCCGCCGTGGGCCCTCCCCATAGGCCGGCGCGGCCACCAGGCCAGGCGCGCCGCCACGTGGGGAGGGGGCCCACCACCCTCCTCGGCCATCTCCCCTTCGCGTACTTCATCTTCCGAAAACCCTAAGGTGCGGGAGAGGATCGAGAATAGACACAGCCGCCTCTGCGGGGCGGAAAATACCAGAGAGAAAAGAGCTCTCCGGTAGGCTGAAATCCGCCGGGGAAATTCCCTCCCGGAGGGGGAAATCGTCGCCATCGTCACCGTCATCGAGCTGGACTTCATTGGGATCATCATCATCATCTCCACCACCGACACCGTCATCTCCACCGCTGCACTTCGTCTCCGCTGTAACATCTAGGATTGAATCTTGATTATTTCATAGGGGAAACTCTCCCGGTGTTGATTACTCCTTGTTATTGATGCTATTGAGTGAAACCATTGAACCAAGGTTTATGTTCAGATTGTTATTCATCATCATATCACCTCTGATCATGTTCCATATGATGTCTTGTGAGTAGTTCGTTTAGTTCTTGAGGACATGGGTGAAATCTAAATGTTAGTAGTGAACTATGTTGAGTAATATTTAATGGTTTGATATTTAAGTTGTGGTGTTATTCTTCTAGTGGTGTCATGTGAGCGTCGACTACATGATACTTCACCTTTATGGGCCTAGGGGAATGCATCTTGTATTCGTTTGCTAGTTGTGGGGTTGCCGGAGTGACAGCAATCTGAACCCCCATTCGTATATCGATGCATGAGGGATAGCAGGATCTCAGAGTTTAAGGCTGTTGTTAGATTTATCTTAATTACTTTCTTGTATTTGCGGATGCTTTCAAGGGGTTTAATCACAAGTATGTATTAGTCCTAGGAAGGGCGGTGCATTAGCATAGGTTCACCCACACAACACTTATCAAAACAATGAAGATTAATCAACTATATGAAGCGAAAGCACTAGACTAAATTCCCGTGTGTCCTCAAGAACGTTTGGTCATCATAAGTAAACAAACCGGCTTGTCCTTTGTGCTAAAAAGGATTGGGCCACTTGCTGCAATTATTACTCTCGCATTTTACTTACTTGTACTTTATTTATCTGCTATATCAAAACCCCCTGAATACTTGTCTGTGAGCAATTACAGTGAATCCTTCATCGAAACTGCTTGTCAACACCTTCTGCTCCTCGTTGGGTTCGACACTCTTATTTATCGAAAGTACTACGATACACCCCCTATACTTGTGGGCCATCAAGACTATTTTTTGGCGCCGTTGCCGGGGAGTGAAGCGCTATTGGTAAGTGGAATTGGTAAGGAAAACTTTTATTGTACGTGCTGTTTTTATTTCTGCCTGCTGCTATAATTCATTATGGAGAGATCTTCTCTTGATTTCCTATTTGGAAAATCTACTACTACTGCAAAGGTAGTGGATGAGGCGCCAGGTGAGAAAGAGGTTCCATATAAAATACCTATGAAAATTATTGAACGTGTTGTGGATAACCGCTATGAAGGGGATGGAACTGTCCATCCTGGAGATCATTTACTGTTTTTACATGAATTATGCGGGTTATTCAAGTGTGCAGGTATTTCTATGGATGAAGTTAGGAAGAAACTATTCTCTATATCGCTGTCTGGTAAAGCGGTGCATTGGTATAAACTGCTGAAGAATGGGCATTCTCTTGATTGGAAGGATATTGTGCCTCTATTTTATTCTAAATTCTATCCTCCAAGTGAAATTCACAAAGACCGAAACCGCATATATAATTTCTGGCCTCATGATGGAGAGAGTATTGCCCAAGCATGGGGGAGATTGAAGTCTTTAATGCTCAAATGCCCCATTCATGAGCTTCCTGGTAATATCATCATTGATAATTTCTATGCAAGACTTTCTTTTCAAGATAAAACCTTGCTGGATACTACTTGTTCTGGATCATTCACACGCAACAAAGAAGAGTTTAAATGGGACCTTCTTGATCGGATTCAGGAGAATACTGAAGGCTGGGAGAACGACAAAGGTAGAGAGTCGGGTATAAATTATGATTATGAATGCATTGAAACTTTTATGGATACTGATAAATTTCGTAATATGAGTGCTACTTATGGTCTTGACTCTCAAGTTGTTGCAAATTTTTATAAAGCTTTTGCCTCTCATTTTGAATTGCCTAGGAAGAATTTTAATAAGTACCATGAACCTTACAAAGATAAAACTGATTCACCTGTAGGTAAATGTGTTGAAATTAAAACTGTTGATCATATTCTTCCTGAAGCTTATATTGAAAAAACTCCTTTTCCTGCTAAAATGAAAGAGTATTCTGCTATAACTAGTGTGGTTAATAAAAGTGCAAAGAAACCTATAGAACCTGAGGAGCAAATAAATGTTGAACCTGCTATTGCAATAGTTAAAGATCTTGTGACTGAAAATGTAGAAGATGGCCACATCATTTTCTGTGAAGATGCTTCTAATATTGTTTCACATCCTAGTAAATCTAGGAAAGCCAGTGTTCCTTGCTCTCTGTTAGAATTGGTGATCATTGTTATTACGGTTTATGCGATATTGGTGAAAGTATTAGTGCCATTCCTTATGAGCTTTACGAGGAAATCATGCATGAAATTGATTCTTGTGAACTTGAAGATATTGATGTGGTTATTCGGCTAGCTAATAGAGAAACTATCTCTCCTATTGGTATTGTTCGAGATGTGGAAGTTCTATGTGGTAAGATTAAATATCCTGCTGACTTTTTGGTACTTGGTTTTGCTGCTAGTAAGACTTGTCCTATGATGACCCACAAGTATAGGGGATCGCAGCAGTCTTCGCGGGTAGTATAACCCAATTTATTGATTCGACACAAGGGGAGACAAAGAACACTTGGAAGCCTTAACAGCGGAGTTGTCAATTCAGCTGCACCTGGAAACAGACTTGCTCGCAAGAGTTTATCAGTAGTAACAGTTTTATAGTAGTAGCAGTAGTAAAGTAACAAAGAAAGACAAGAATAAGAGACAGCAGTAGTGATTATAGTAAACAGCAGGATTAAAATACTGTAGGCACGGGGACGGATGATGGGCGTTGCATGGATGAGAGAAACTCATGTAACAATCATAGCAGGGCATTTGCAGATAATAATAAAACGGTGTCCAAGTACAAAGCAATCAATAGGCATGTGTTCCAATTATAGTCGTACGTGCTCGCAATGAGAAACTTGCACAACATCTTTTGTCCTACCAGCCGGTGGCAGCCGGGCCTCAAGGGAATCTACTGGATATTAAGGTACACATTTTAATAGAGTACCGGAGCAAAGCATTAACACTCCGTGAACACATGTGATCCTCACATGACTACCATCCCCTCCGGTTGTCCCGATTTCTGTCACTTCGGGGCCATCGGTTCCGGACAGCGACATGTGTATACAACTTGCAGGTAAGATCAATAAACAATGAATATCATGATGAAACAATAACATGTTCAGATCTGAGATCATGGCACTCGGGCCCTAGTGACAAGCATTAAGCATAACAAGTTGCAACAATATCATCAAAGTACCAATTACGGACACTAGGCACTATGCCCTAACAATCTTATGCTATTACATGACCAATCTCATCCAATCCCTACCATCCCCTTCGGCCTACAGCGGGGGAATTACTCACACATGGATGGGGGAAGCATGGCTGGTTGATGGAGAGGCGTCGGTGGTGATGATGGCGATGATCTCCTCCAATTCCCCGTCCCGGCGGAGTGCCAGAACGGAGACTTCTGGCTCCCGCGACGGAGTTTCGCGATGTGGCGGCGTTCTGGAGGCTTTCTGGCGACTTCGACTTCTCCCCGTGCGTTTTTAGGTCGAAGGCAATATATAGTCCGAAGGAGGGCGTCGGAGGCCGGCCGAGGGGGCCACACCACATGGCCGCGCGGCCCCCCCTGGGCCGCGCCGCCTTATGGTGTGGGGCCCTCGGGCCTCCACCTGACTTGTCCTTCTGGCTCCGTCAGTATTCTGGGAAAATAGGGCCTTCTGCATAAATTCCGAGGATTTTCCTGAAAGTTGGATTTCTGCATAAAAACGAGACACCAGAGCAGTTCTGCTGAAAACAGCGTTAGTCCGTGTTAGTTGCATCCAAAATACACAAATTAGAGGCAAAACAATAGCAAAAGTGTTCGGGAAAGTAGATACGTTTTGGACGTATCAACTCCCCCCAAGCTTAGCTTATTGCTTGTCCTCAAGCAATTCAGTTAACAACTGAGCGATAAAAGAACTTTGATGAACACATTTGCTCATATGATGTATATATTCTCATGCTATGGCTAATACTTAAGCAGTTCATAATGAGATACATGCAAATAAGATCATCTAACAGCTATGTCAATCATGGAGAGGTACCAACAATTAATAATAAGCATCAGGAATCATGTATATGAGCAGGATTGCAATGTTCATAAGAGAGTATGATAAAGTGGTATCTCGCTTGCCCGTATTTGATCGGCAAAACATAAATGCCCAGGCACCTCTGGAGTTCATAGAAAGACTAGAAGTAGTGATTGTCAAAGATAAAAGCATCAAAGTTATACCACAATCAATCATATTTTGAGACAAGCATATTATACTAAGAATGACAGTTGTGCTCTCAAGATAGTGCTCAAAGAAATAATGGAGACACAACACAAAAGTAAAAGATTGACCCTTCGCAGAGGGAAGCAGGGATTAACATGCGCTAGAGCTTTTCATTTTTAAAACAGGAGTAAAATTATTTTGAGAGGTGTTTGTTGTTGTCAACGAATGGTAATGGGTACACTAACTACCTCGCCAACCGGACTCCCAAGAGCGGCTCCCATGAATTATTTGTATGTTTATGTGGCACTCCTTCCAACCTTTCCTACACAAACCATGGCCAACCGAATCCTCGGGTGCCTGCCAACAATCACATACCATGAAGGAGTGCCTTTTTATTTAAGTTTTATTATGATGATGACACTCCCCGCAACCTTTGCTTACACAAGCCATGGCTAACCGAATCCTTCGGGTGCCGTCCAACAATCACAAACCATGGAGGAGTGTCTATTTAAGTTAATTAATTCGGGACTGGGAATCCCATTGCCAGCTCTTTTTGCAAAATTATTGGATAAGCGGATGTGCCACTAGTCCATATGAGAGTCCGCCAAAAGTAAATGACAAGGTTGAAAGTTAAACACCACATACTTCCTCATGAGCTATGAAACATTAACACAAATTGAGAAGCACTTTGAAGGTTTTAAAGGTAGCGCATGAGAATTTACTTGGAATGGTTTGAAATGCCATGCATAGGTATTTATAGTGGACACTTTGGAACAACTTGGTTTTCAGGTGTTTGGAAGCACGAGCAGCGTTCCCGCTCAGTACAAGTGAAGGCTAGCAAAAGACTAGGGAGCGACAAATCAAGAGAGCAGTAACTGTCATAATCATGCTTGCGGCAAAATAAATTAACGGAGGCATAAAAGTGATACAAGAACTCTGAAGCAATATAAATCATCGAGGCTTAATTGACTTTTGTTCAGTCATATGCATGCGTGAGCATGTGCCAAGTCGATATAAATGAATTATTCAGAGGAGGATACCACAATGCCATACTTACTTATGAATAAAACAATGCAAGCAAACATCCATGACATGCTACTCATATTAATAAATTGGAGCTAAACATGAGAGATCATAAACTACTAGACTTTCTCAAATAACATATACCTCACATGAACCACTAAGCATGCTCACATAGATGAGTATATGTACAAAAATGAAAACAAATAGAGTTCATACCAGCCTCTCACCACAATCCAATTGTCGTAGATCGTCATTATTGCCTTTCACTTGTGTAGCTTGGATAATATAAAATGAAAACCACGCTCCAGCCACCGAAGACCATTGAACTCAAGATGAACTTTACAAACCAAAGAAGAACAGCAAATATTTTTGGTGTTTTCGAATTAGAAACACGAACAAAAGGAAACAAGCAAACAAAGCAAAATCTTTTTGGGTTTTCTTATAGCAAACTAGCAATAGCAAATAAAGCGAAACAAATGCAAGAAACCAAAGCAAATAAATGATGAAGAGAAACAACAACAATATTTTTGGTCTTTTTGTGTTTTGGGAAGGAAACAAAGCAAAAACAAGAAATAGCAAACTAGAAAACTCGCATAAACACAAAGCAGCAGAAATTCGTCAAACTTGACAGCAGTACAGTACCCGATTTTTAATAAATTCTTCCACTGCTCAAATCGAAAAGTGTTCAACTAATGAAAGTTAGATATCAACCTGGGGAACATGCACAAAAATTGGCTTCGCAAAATACTGTTCTGGATATTTTTGAGAATTTTTACGGTAACAGTCCAGAATCTGTTTTCAGGCAGCACTTCCCCAAATATCATCTTCCTCTCATTAGAAAACCACTCAAAGCAACTAAACAAGTATGTACAAGTATCCAGCAATCATAATATGCAAAGAATGAGTGATGCTGGTATACCTCCCCCCAAGCTTAGGCTTTTGGCCTAAGTGGAGTTCAATCCCATCGAGACCATGAAGTAGCATCTCCGTAGTACGACGAAGATGGATCATATTCCGGGTATGTGCTAGAAGAAGCACCCGGATACGTGACGGTGTAGTCGTAGGAGGGCTCGGCGTCCTCGGAGTCATGCTGCTGGTGGAAGTCTTGTATCTTCATATGTTCATCCACCTCCTCCTTAGTGCGCGACCATGATTCCCTGTCAATACTGAACAAACCTGGCTGGGGAAGAGGGATTTCCTTCTCATCCCCGTCAGCAAACAACATTCTATAGACCATATTATGTAAAGTGGAATCAGTGGTAACAAAATGATGACTCTTCATAGCAACAATATCAAGTCTCCTAGGGGTTAATGGCACATCATTAGGATCAAGAGGAAGTCTTAAATGTGTTAAAATGCGCAGTGCAATAGTTCCTCCAAAAATAGGCCCCCTGTTAGACAGGAGGCGAGCAATAAGAGAACCAAGATGATAAGATGTCTGTCCAGTCAGTGCAGCATTCAAGAAAGCAAGATGGTAGCTAGAAATATTGCTAGTGTTCTCCCTACCAAGAATGCTAGTAGCAATGTAATATGCAAAATATTTAATGGCGGGGAGTTGAATGTTCCTTATCTTGCCACGCTGAATGGTGCGACAATCATCATCGGTGATCCCTCGATAGAGCTCCAACAGGTCCCGGGGGTTGTCATCAATCCTCCTTGCTGTACCTACAGGGGCAATATCCAATGCACGACAAAATTCTTCCAATTCCATAGTAACAGGATTACCATAGATCTTGAATGCAACTGTCGGCTCATGTTGCGTTTTGTGGAACTTGAAGCTCTCGACGAAAATTTTGGTGAGCATGTAGTATTGCTCCCTTTCATCTCCCACGTAGGTGGCTAAGCCCGCCCTGTTGACAAGGGTGAAGAAATCATCCAATATCCCTGCATTTGTCAGAAAATCATAACATGGGAAGGATGAAGCATTAGGAGCCCCATTGTCCTCTTCGGGCGCGAAGCTAGGCGCGATGATATCCTCATTGTACGATCGCCTAAGTCGGGTGGCGGCCCTAGAAGGCCTCCCGGTGCTGGTTGTCCCTCTCTTGAACAATTCTCCAAAGTTGAACTTCTTCATCTTTCTTTTCTGAAAATTTTCAACAAGTGATATAAAACTTGATTTGGTGACATATAATCAAAGGGAACTACTATAGGAACTTGCTAGAGTACTAATCATGCATCAAAACTAGTTTATACAACTTAGAACAAGCATGCAAGCTCACTAAACATGTTACCTACAGCAGCAAAATATTCAAGATATACTCAACCAAACAAAATTCTACTTGGATAATCGGAGGAGTCACATACCGGAGAGCAAATGTGCCAAATTTCAGACAAAAATCTGGGCTGAGCAAAGAGATCGAAAAATCCTGAGCTCTTGAGCAAAAACGCGAGTGAGAGAAAGCTGGTTCAAGTTTTTTCGGGAGAGAGAAGATTCTGGGAGAAAGAGATGAAGTAGTGGGGCAAGGAGGGGCCCACAACACAGGGTGGCGTGCCCCCCTCCTTGGCCGCGCCGGCTGGTGGTGTGGCACCCTGGGGTGCCCCACAGGTCATCCTCTGGTGCTCCCAGGTGACTCTTCGAAAAATAGGACCAATGGTATAATTTTTGTGAATTTTTGAAAACTTCGAAAAATGCACATTTTTGGGTATTAAGTTTATTACTACTGACCAGGAAATTTTTTGAAAACTCTAATCAACTAAGGAACTTTGAAAATCAAAAGTGCTACAACAAATAAAACAAGTGGAGGAAGAAAGAAATGTTGTTTACCGCCTCTATGCATATAAAAAGTATTCGTTAACAAGGTTGATCAAGTCTTGCCACCGAATAATTTTTACATAACATAAGAAGAAATAAACCTCAAATCAATCATGTTACCTTAAATTGTATTGATATGGATCCAATCATAAGATTTTGATAACCTTCTTTAGGCTCATATATGGGACAATCAATAGTTCCAACTTTGATAGTTCTCACATTAGAAATAGTATTGACTCCACATACTTTATCAATCTTCTTGGGGAAATAGACAGTATGCTCCTTATCATCAACATTGAAAGTAACCTCTCCTTTATTGCAATCAATAACAGCCCCTGCGGTGTTAAGAAAAGGTCTCCCAAGAATAATAGACATATTATCATCTTCAGGCATTTCCAGCACAACAAAATCAGTTAATATCAAGCAGTTATTAGTAACTTGAACAGGAACATCCTCACATATACCAACAGGAATAGCAGTAGATTTATCAGCCATTTGCAAAGATATATCAGCAGGTATCAACTTATCTAAATAAAGTCTCTTGTAAAGAGAAAAAGGCATAACACTAACACCGGCTCCCAAGTAACATAGAGCAGTTTTAACATAATTATTCTTAATAGAACAAGGAATAGTAGGTATACTGGGTCGCCCAACTTCTTTGGCACTTTGCCATTGAAAGAGTAATTAGCAAGCATAGTGGAAATTTCCTCATTGGGGATTTTCCTTTTGTTAGTAACAATATCTTTCATATACTTTGAATAAGGAGGCAATTTAATAGCATCAGTCAAAGGGATTTGCAAGAATAAAGGTTTCATCCAATCACAAAATTTATTATAGTGTTCTTCTTCCTTTGATTTTAGTTTCTTAGCAGGAAAAGGCATTTGCTTTTGCACCCAAGGTTCTCTTTCATTACCATGTTTCTTAGCAATAAAATCTTCTTTATTATACTTTTTATTTTTATCATGCTTTTCAGGTTCATCTTCAACTTCTTCTTTATCAGAAGCATCATTCTTATCATTATCATTATCATTATCATGTTCATTACCACTTTCAGTTTCAGCATCGGAAATAGAAATACTATTAGGATCATTAACAGGTTCAAAGGATTCTACAACATTTTTATGTTTTTTCTTCTTTTTCTTCTTAGAAGGAGCACTAGGTTCAATTCGTTGAGAATCTTGTTCAATTCTTTTGGGATGCCCTTCAGGATAGAGAGGATCCTGGGTAGAGACACCACCTCTAATTGTTACTTCATAAGCATGTTTCTCTTTAGAATTATTTTTTAGCAAGTCACTTTGCACTTTAGTGAGTTGATCAATTTGAGTTTGAATCATTTGAAAATGTTTAACAAGCATCTTAACATCATTGGAGGTTCTCTCCACAATATCATGCAAATTGCTAATAGCTTGAGAATTTTCCATTAGATGATTCTCTACTCTCATATTAAAATTTTCTTGCTTAACAATATAATTATCAAACTCATCTAAGTATTGCGCAGGAGGTTTCGAATACGGAATATCTTCCCTAGTAAAGCGTTGAAGGGAGTTTACCTCAATCATGGGTGAAGGGGGAATTATCTCACATATATCCTCTATGGGGGGTAGATTCTTCACATCTTCAGATTTAATACCTTTCTCCTTGAGAGACTTCTTAGCTTCCCTCATATCTTCATCATTCAATCCAATTAAACCCCTCTTCTTCAATATTGGCGTTGGCGTTGGTTCTGGTGTATTCCAATCATCATGATTACGGCTTATTCTAGCCAATAATTCTTCAGCTTCGTCTGGAGTTCTTTTCCTGAAAACACAACTAGCACAACTATCCAAATATGCTGTAGATTCAATGGTTAGTCCACTATAAAATATATCAAGTAGATCATTCTTCTCTAAATCATGTCCAGGTCGAGCTCTGATAAGAGAACAAAATCTTGCCCATGCCGCAGGCAATTTCTCTTCATCTCCCTGGTCAAACCTATAAATTCTCTGTAAAGCAGCATGTTGAGCACTAGCAGGAAAGTATTTTCGAAAGAAAACATCACGCAAATCAGATGGACTTTTAATAGAACCAGGAGGCAAATTATTATACCAAGTTTTAGCATCATCCTTTAATGAGAAAGGAAAAATTTTAATGACAAAGTAAGTACGCATCTTGACATCATCAGAAAACAAGCTACTCATAGAAGTAAGTTCATTCATGTGTTCTACAGCACTTTCTTTTTCAGTACCACAAGAGGGTGCTTTCTCTACAATAGCTATATGAGATAGATCAAGAGAAAAATCATAATCTTTATCCTTAATGCATATAGGAGATGTGGCAAATTCAGGATCAGGGGATAGCTTATGTCTAACAGTATATTGTGCGAGAAACTTTTTAGTGCTTCTTGCATCAGTAGCATTGCATCTATTAATAAAATCATCATTAAGCTCCACATAATCTTCATCAGGATCATCACTAGAATAATCAAGTTCAGGTGAACTAACAGGTGTAGTGGCATTTTCATTAGGAGTTTCAGCATTTTCAATTTGTTTAGACCTAGCAATTGTAGCATCTAGAAAGGATCCCAACGAACCACTATAATCAAGCACAGCAGAAGCATTATCAATATTATGAGAGTTTTCAGATTCAGCAGACGTACCACCAAGCGAAGCTTGTGGCGGTGAAACAAGTTGACTTATCACAGATGGTGAATCAAGTGTAGCAGAGGTACTCAGAGTTGTACCTTTTCTTGTAGTGGATGGTAATATGGCGACTTTAGAATCGCGAGCTTTACCCATGATGGAGAATTTGCAGCGAACAATATCAATCCAAGTGAACTTCCAAATAAAGCTATGCTCCCCGGCAACGGCGCCAGAAAACAGTCTTGATGACCCACAAGTATAGGGGATCGCAGCAGTCTTCGCGGGTAGTATAACCCAATTTATTGATTCGACACAAGGGGAGACAAAGAACACTTGGAAGCCTTAACAGTGGAGTTGTCAATTCAGCTGCACCTGGAAACAGACTTGCTCGCAAGAGTTTATCAGTGGTAACAGTTTTATAGCAGTAGCAGTAGTAAAGTAACAGCAGCAGAGTAACAGAGACAACAGTAGTGATTATAGTAAACAGCAGGATTAAAATACTGTAGGCACGGGGACGGATGACGGGCGTTGCATGGATGAGAAAAACTCATGTAACAATCATAGCAGGGCATTTGCAGATAATAATAAAACGGTGTCCAAGTACAAAGCAATCAATAGGCATGTGTTCCAATTATAGTCGTACGTGCTCGCAATGAGAAACTTGCACAACATCTTTTGTCCTACCAGCCGGTGGCAGCCGGGCCTCAAGGGAATCTTCTGGATATTAAGGTACTCCTTTTAATAGAGTACCGGAGCAAAGCATTAACACTCCGTGAACACATGTGATCCTCACATCACTACCATCCCCTCCGGTTGTCCCGATTTCTGTCACTTCGGGGCCATCGGTTCCGGACAGCGACATGTGTATACAACTTGCAGGTAAGATCAATAAACAATGAATATCATGATGAAACAATAACATGTTCAGATCTGAGATCATGGCACTCGGGCCATAGTGACAAGCATTAAGCATAACAAGTTGCAACAATATCATCAAAGTACCAATTACGGACACTAGGCACTATGCCCTAACAATCTTATGCTATTACATGACCAATCTCATCCAATCCCTACCATCCCCTTCGGCTTACAGCGGGGGAATTACTCACACATGGATGGGGGAAGCATGGCTGGTTGCTGGAGAGGCGTCGGTAGTGATGATGGCGATGATCTCCTCCAATTCCTCGTCCCGGCGGAGTGCCAGAACGGAGACTTCTGGCTCCCGCGACGGAGTTTCGCGATGTGGCGGCGTTCTGGAGGCTTTCTGGCGACTTCGACTTCTCCCCGTGCGTTTTTAGGTCGAAGGCAATATATAGTCCGAAGGAGGGCGTCGGAGGCCGGCCGAGGGGGCCACACCACATGGCCGCGCGGGCCCCCCTGGGCTGCGCCGCCTTATGGTGTGGGGCCCTCGGGCCTCCACCTGACTTGTCCTTCTGGCTCCGTCAGTATTCTGGGAAAATAGGGCCTTCTGCATAAATTCCGAGGATTTTCCTGAAAGTTGGATTTCTGCACAAAACCGAGACACCAGAGCAGTTCTGCTGAAAACAGCGTTAGTCCATGTTAGTTGCATCCAAAATACACAAATTAGAGGCAAAACAATAGCAAAAGTGTTCGGGAAAGTAGATACGTTTTGGACGTATCATCCTATCATTTTCGGTAGACCTTTTCTAAATACTTGTGGAGCTATTATAGATTGCAAGAAGGAGAAAATTGTGACTAAATTTTCCGGTGAATCTTATGAGTTTAATTTCTCTAAATTTGCCAAAGTTCCTTATAAAGCTGAATTGCCTAATGATGATTTTAGAGTTGAACAATGTACATCTATTGCTCTTGCTCCTAATAATCCTTTGCAGCAACATTTGGAGGATTCTGAGAGTGAAGTCTTTAGGGAAGAAAGGAATGAGCTTGATGAAATTTTCCTTCGTCAACCTATTCTTAAACATGACTTACCGGTTGAAGATCTAGGTACAACACCACCGCCAAAGGAAGATCCCGTTTTTGATTTGAAACTGTTGCCTGATAATCTTAAGTATGCTTATATTGATGATAAGAAAACATATCCTGTTATTATTAGTGCAAAGCTTTCAGATTTTGAGGAAGAAAGGTTATTGGAAATACTGAAGAAACACCGAGGAGCTATTGGCTACACTCTTGATGACTTGAAGGGTATTTCTCCCTCTATTTGCCAACATGCCATCAACATGGAAGATGATGCAAAGCCTGTTGTTGAACATCAGCGTCGTCTAATTCCTAAGATGAAGGATGTGGTAAGGAATGAGGTATTAAAACTTCTCGAAGCTGGTATTATATATCCTATTGCTGATAGTAGATGGGTTAGTCCTGTGCATTGTGTTCCTAAGAAAGGAGGAATAACTGTTGTACCTAATGATAATGATGAGCTCATCCCTCAAAGAGTAGTTGTAGGGTATAGAATGTGCATTGATTATCGAAAAGTTAATAAAGTTACTAAGAAAGATCATTACCCTTTACCTTTTATTGATCAAATGTTAGAAAGGCTGTCTAAAAATACTCAATTTTGCTTTCTTGATGGTTATTCTGGGTTTTCACAAATTGCTGTTAAAACTAAAGATCAAGAGAAAACCACTTTCACTTGTCCCTATGGAACTTATGGTTTATGATCAAGAGAAAACCACTTTCACTTGTATGCCTTTTGGTTTATGTAATGCTCCTGCTACTTTTCAAAGATGTATGTCTGCTATTTTTCATCGCTTTTGTGAAAAGATTGTAGAGGTATTCAAGGATGATTTTTCTGTCTATGGGAATTCTTTTGATAATTGCTTGCGAAACCTTGATAAAGTTTTGCAGAGATGTGAAGAAACTAACCTTGTTCTTAATTGGGAGAAATGCCACTTTATGGTTAATGAAGGGATTGTATTGGGACATAAAATTTCCGAGAGAGGTATTGAAGTTGATAGGGCTAAAGTTGAAGCAATTGAGAAGATGCCCTATCCTAGGGTTGTTAAAGGTATTCGTAGTGTTCTTGGTCATGCTGGTTTTTATAGGAGATTTATTAAAGATTTCTCTAAAATTTCAAAGCCTCTTACTAATCTTCTTCAAAAAGATGTACCTTTTGTCTTTGATGATGATTGTAAGGAAGCTTTTGAAACTCTAAAGAAAGCCTTAACAACTGCTCCTGTAGTTGAACCTCCTGATTGGAATTTACCTTTTGAAATTATGTGTGATGCTAGTGATTTTGCTGTAGGTGATGTTCTTGGACATCGAGTAGATAAAAAATTGAATGATATTCATTATGCTAGTAAAACTCTTGATGCTGCTCAAAGAAATTATGCTACAACTGAAAAGAAATTATTAGCTATGGTTTTTGCTTGTGACAAGTTTAGACCCTATATTGTTGATTCAAAATTCACAATTCATACTGATCATGATGCAATTAGGTACCTTATGGAAAAGAAAGATGCTAAGCCAAGGCTTATTAGATGGGTGCTTCTTTTGCAAGAATTTGATTTACATATAATAGATAGGAAAGGTGTTGATAATCCTGTTGCTGATAATTTGTCTAGATTGGAAAATATTGTTTATGATCCTGTTCCTGTTAATGATAGTTTTCCAAATGAACAATCTATCTATTATATAATTAAGACACCAGACAAAGAACGGCTCAGATTAGTCAAACATCTAACCACAAAGAAAATAACGTCTCAGATTGGTACATAACGATTCGCACAGATCAATGACCCTAGGCCACGTCAGTTGTAAAAAGAAAATGTCGATTCCCCGTCTGCTAACAGTATACGTCTTCCGCATCATGACCTAAAAAACATACATGTCCCGATATTATCACAGCCCCGCCGCCGCCACTTCAACGCCATCATCGCCTTTGTCTCTCTCCTTATGTTTTCGCTAGAAGCTGATGCATGTCAAACCTCCGCAGCCACTAATCGATCTATACCAAACTCCAGCGCTACGTCGCCGTTCACTGCCTGCCAACTCGATCCGGAAAAGTAGCGTTGTTGCATCATCTCCCCAATCCACGTCTAGAGGTAAGGATATAATCATTTTGTGTTATTTGTCAAGTCGTACTCCCTCTCTCTTAATTGCTGGCAGGCACACGCCCAGGACTGGCTGAACAGTGGTGCTGATGTGTCGTATTGCAGATTTTTTTTTTTTTGAGAAACACAGTACAAACGCAGGCGCTCATATACACGCGCATACACTCACCCCTATGAACGCACACACGCACACCCTACCCCTATGAGCACCTCCGGAAGACCGAGCCGGCGGATTGGATCTTGAAATTGACAAAGTCACCACAGGCGCCTCGCTATCGACGGGAACGTCGCCTCCCACTGAAAGAATATTCCGCCTTTATGAGACACACAGATATCAAACCTGGGGTTTGAACTCTGGTGGGCTGGGGGTACAACCACCCTCCTAACCATCCAACCTCAGGTTGGTTCTCTCGTATTGCAGATTTGCAAGTGTATACTATACACCTTTCACATGTTTGACAAAATTCCCAACCATTTAAGTCGCTCAAAAATAAGCCATCCACGGTAGTAGTAGTAGTAGTGCCATATTTTGTCAATCTACTTTTCAGAGGTGATTTTTCTTAATTTTCTTATGTGATTATAGATGATAAAAGTACTTGCATGTCCTAATGTATCATGTTGCTCCTTTACAAGTTAAGCTTGATCTACATACGTGCACATGACAAAGGTACGTTCAGATTCTAATGAACATGATGGCCATCGCTCCACGGCGACATGCATAACCACGATGTACGACCATCTTGGTAAGATCGAGCTGGGCAGGCAAGCAGCCGAATGCATGCTTCACGCATTTACCCATTCAACTTCTTCATTTTTGACAGTCCTAAGAAGTTAGGTGCTTTTTGCATGGAAGAATTGTTTCACAAACGTTGGCGCATGAATCTCTTCTATAGTTAATTCAAACTTCCTATTCAGTACCAAGCACACGGATGAACATATGAGGTATTTTTTCTTGATCTAAAGCAAGTCAAATTTTCACTGTCATGTATTTTCTGAATCTTACTTTTTTTTGCTGAACATGTTGCGGCGGCGGCGGCGGCGGAGGCGCATGCCAGGAGGCGGGAGTATCCTTGCCGTTCCTGGCTCACATTGGCAACCTTACTAGCCTCGAGAAAGACAAGGCTGATGGCCGCACATCAATCATGGCTCCTGTCAGGACCTGCGTGGTCGCAGCTCAGGAACTGGTAGATCGCCACCACCATCCTTACCCTGCAGAGCCACAGAGTATACGTCCACGAGCTCAAGAACTGGTAGAGCAACATTTTGCCTGCTGCAAGGATGGACAAGAGATATCTATGGGCTGTGGTAAGACCGTTGCTTCAGTGCAAGGACCAGATCGACAGCACACCAACAAGGTTGGGAAGAAGTTACAGGGTACTAAACAAGAAACATAAGAAGGTAAAGTTTCTGAGTCGTCCCCAACCCAGCCGCCCCCAACCCAGCCGCCCCCAACCCTAACCCTCCCGCACCCTGCCCTCCTCCGCCGCCGCCGGTAGCGCCGCCGGGGGCAAAGTCCCTCGGGGCGTGGCGGCGGCGGGGGCCCTTCCTCGTCGCCGCGTGGAGATCGGCGGCCGGATCCCCACCTCCTCGATTTGGCGGAGAAGACGCGCGTGGGACGGGCGACGGCGGCGGCGGCCCTCCTCCCGTCGGCTATCCCCTGGCGGACCGGTCAGCGCGGGTGGGATGGGCGGCGCTGCGGTCTCCCTCTTCTCGTCGGCTTCCCGCAGTACTCCGGCAGGGGTTGGTGGTGGGCGGCGGCCAGACCCTCGGTCTGCGCCATGCATTCCACCCCCGCCTCTCGTTGGTGCGTGGAGGCGATCTCGGGCATCTTCCGCGACACGAGGGCGCCCGGGGCAGCAGCCTTGGGTTTGACGGAGGAGGTGGCCTCTTCTTCGCCGGAGAGGGTCGGCCTGCGGTTGGTGGTGGTGGATTTTTGATCTATCATCGCCATCCGGCGGTGAGACGGATGTGCATGGAAGCCGGCGATGGTGTCGCCGGTGGAGGGTTGGGTTGGCCAGCCCGGGATGGTCGCCGACGTGGGGGTCCGGCCTGAATAAAGGCGGCGGTCCTAGGGCCTCTCTTGCGTGAAGAGGAGGACCTACCGGAGGCCTGGACTCGTGATCTGGCCGGAGGGTTGAGTTCCGGAAGGCTCCGCCGGCGAATGTAACAGTGCTTTGCCTGGAGTTTGCTGGATCGGAGGTATTCGGTCGTGCGCACCCATGCGTTTATTCCGACCGTTTGGTTCTGGAGGGAGCGGCGCGAAGCTCTTTTTCTGTGTTGACATCAAGTGACTATGGATCCATGATGAAAGTCGGAAGAAGAGAATTTCATGAAGGCCGGAGGGGAGGACTAGCTAAGGGAGGTTCAAGTCTCCGCGCTGTTGAGGGGTTTGCTTGGTGTCCGGGCTTCACAGCAGCGGTATGAAAGTGGGGGCGACAATACATGTGAAGCGCAGAGTCCTACCTTTCAGGGTGAAAACCCAAGGTCTGGCCTTAATCGGCCGTGCACAGCGTGCTGACCTTAGTGGAGGCATTGTTTTGAGAGTGGGGACTATCTTCAGGGTGAAAACCTAAGATCTTTGATCGGGCGACGACGGTGTTGGAGCACTGTTCCCTTCTTGGAGGCGTCGTTTTTTGGAGAGTTTGCAATTCAGGTGTTGTCATGGTGGTGGTTGTATTGCTGTTGTTAGGTCGGTGATACTGTAGCGGGACTTTTGTTTCTTAGTTTTCTTTTCCTTTTTTTTTGGCTGTGTGCATCCGTAGTGCCATTAAGGTGGTGCGTTGTTGCAGAGGCTGGGTGTAATTGGTATCTCTCGATATTAATATATTCCCTTTATCGAAAAAGGTAAAAAAAAAACTCCGATGTTTCTTGATGATTTACTTATACAATCTGATGCATCTTGGTAAAGAGAATTTCTTAGTACTTAAAAGGTATAATGTGTCGGCAACAAAGCACAATACAATATTTGACTCTGTAATATTCAGAGTTGGCCAAGATTCAGTTATAGATTAAGAGTAATAATTCTGCCCAAACTGTTCAATCCAATCAGGGGAACACTTCTGTGCCCCCCAACTTCTTTTTTCACGAGATGGAGAACGGCGATCTCCTTTCATGGCGGCAGGCATCCGAGAGGAGGTGATCGTCTTGGAGCACTCGACCAAGGATGTCAGCAAGCCGACGAGATGGGGAGCGATGATCCAACTCCCATCCTTGGCCCGCGGCAAGCAACGAAGAGGAAGTGGTTGACCACGCAATGGAAGGCATCCCAGATACCCGCGGCAATCATCGAATAGAAGGCCGTCGGCCGAGCAGTCGACCACGCGATGGAAGGTATCACAGAACACATATAGCTGTATTCACAAATGGTGGTACTTTGAACCAGGTTTGGTTCGTTGTTTTGGGGATGCATTGACAATGTACATATTTTTCTTATAATTATGTTCTAACTGGGTTGTTGCATCGTATGAGATGAAATTTAAACACAGATCGATTCGTTACTGTTGTTCGTCCGAAGCAGCCCATCATGCAAATACTTCCATATCTAATTCTCAATACAATGTGGAGAAAAACTGGATGCTACAACCTTAGGCCGGTATGTATTTATCTCTACTCTTGGGTACTATTTTCCATAAACTGAATCGTCATCAGAGTGTAAAAAACTTTGATGTATACAAGCATGTTGACATATTTAATTTGATGCAGGTTTTTTCATATAAACTTCCCATTTTAGACTACGGCACTGGTTGGATATGTGTAATATTTTATTTATTGTTGGATCATCTCAATCTATCTTCACTAATTCATAGTGGACCGTACTGGTATACATCAAAATTACTCTAGATTTTCTATCATCAGTTCTCAATCTCAGTGAGAAAATAATGCGTATGCTAATTCTATATTATTGGGACTCTCCGTCACTATTGATGGTAAAATTGTAAGAATTTGGGAGGCTGAAAACGGGTACTGATGGTAGTGCTAGAACAAATATATTCAAAAAAATATTCAGAATCAATGAGGTAATGATTTTCTATGCCATTTATAGATCAAAAAGGTGCAAAAACATAGAAGTCTCAGAGTTTTACAAATCTTATATGCTACCGATTGGATTATCATCGTTTGAGGTAAGGAATTTATGCACTTACAATAATTCTATATTGCATTCTCACAAAACATGTCCGTGGTAGCGTCACCATTTAAAATATAGGAAAAATATATAAGATTTAGAATCATAATTGAAACTGTGCTGCTTATAACATATATTTATACAAAATATGATGACGCACGGAAGTAGTCTTATGGTAACTGAATTTGAAATCAGTAAGGTCAAAATGCGCAGTGTGTCATACTTTATCTCATGCCAGAGTACATTGTAGACACATATGAGTGTCACTGTTGACTGAATTGTATTTTCTACCCCATGAAACTAATAATCAAACGTTAGTAAAGAACGTACAAGATTGAGTATGCACATACTCATATATTGTCTTGGATTTCAGTTTCTATCTAGAATTCAATATCATCAGTTTTTAAACTACATTACAGATCAGGATTTAATAATAAGTAAAAATGAAGTTATGCATCCGGTGAAGCTAAATAGATTGAAAATTCACTTTTATCATAGGAAAGTGAGTCTAGCCGTGCAGTATGCACGGGCTACCCGCTAGTTGGCTGTAATAAAGGTGAGCTCGCGAGATAGTCCTTGGTATGCTGATTATGCTAACTTTATTGTTTCGAAGTACTTGCCTCCAACCTTTTCAGCTCAGCAAAGGAGGAAATTCTTTTATGACTTGAGGCATTATTTTTGGGATGACCCACACTTATATAAAGAAGGAGTGGATGGTATTATGCGAAGATGTGTTTCCGAATATGAACAATAAGAGATATTGAGTAAGTGTCATGGTAGTGTTTATGGAGGACATCACGCCGGAGATAGAACCGCGCAAAAGGTTCTACAGTCAGGTTTTTATTGGCCAACTCTCTTTAAAGATGCAAGAAAGTTTATTTTATCTTGTGATGAATGTCAAAGGGTTGGTAATATCTCTAGACGCAATGAAATGCCTATGAATTATACTCTTGTTATTGAACCATTTGATTGTTGGGGATTTGACTTCATGGGTCCTTTCCCTTCTTCAGAAGGTAACACTTATATACTTTTCGCTGTTGATTATGTTACTAAATGGGTGGAAGCCATACCCACAAAAAGTGCTGATGGTGAGACGTCTTTAAGAATGCTTTTATATGTTATTTTTCCTAGATTTGGAGTACCTAGATATTTTATGACTGATGGAGGTTCTCATTTTATTCATGGTGGTTTTAGAAAAACTCTTGCTAAATATGGTATTAATCATAGGATTGCTTCCGCTTATCATCCTCAAACTAGTGGAAAAGTAGAATTATCAAATAGAGAAATTAAATCTATCTTGCAAAAGACTGGTAATAAATCTAGAAAAAATTGGGCTAGTAAGTTGAAGGAAGCACTATGGGCTTATAGAACTGCTTATAAAAAATCCTATGGGTATGTCTCCTTATAAAATGGTTTATGGAAAAGCTTGTCATTTACCTTTAGTACTAGAGCACAAAGCTTATTGGGCAGTAAGAGAACATAATAAAGATCCTAAACTTGCCAGTAAGAAAAGGTTGCTACAATTGAGTTCTTTAGATGAGTGGAGAAGTGAAGCTTATGAAAATGCTAAACTTTTTAAGGAGAAAGTTAAGAAATGGCATGATAGAAGAATTATCAAAAGAGAATTTAATGTTGGAGATAAAGTCCTATTGTATCGGTCTCGTCTCAGATTTTTTGCAGGGAAATTACTCTCAAAATTGGAAGGACCATATGTCATCATGGAGGTGTATCGTTCAGGGGCAATAAAAATTGGTTCGCTGAAAGGTGATGCCACACAAGTGGTGAATGGACAAAGACTCAAGCATTATATTTTTGTATTATAATGAAGACGTTGATGTTATTCGAGTGGTGACTCCGGAAGCTTTCATCAAAAATCAAATTGATAGTTCTGTAGAGTTCGACTTCGAATAGGTGACAGTTTTGGTAATAAAAAGTCCGCGTTTAACTTTCCGAACAATGTTTTTGCTATTTTTATAAAATATGAAAAATTACGAGATCGAATCGGAGCGGAGGAGACGCACGAGGGCGTGCCCCCATAGGCCAGCGCGGGCCCCACCCTGGCCGCGCCGCCATACGGGGACGGCCCCTCGGAGTCCCTCTCCCACTCTGATTCGACCTGGTACTTTCCTTCTGTCGTGAAATTTTTTGCTATATAATCCCCCGGATTCCCCGAGGTCTGTATATCGTTCTCTCGTCGTGTTTTGTTTCGAGCTGTTTTCTGCCAGGATCTGTTTTGATCTAGAAGCATCATGGTCTCCAACAACAAGGACAAGGGGCCTTTTGAGGAAGATATTCAAGACCCCAAGTTCAAAGAAGAAGTCGAGCGCGAAGATGAAGGAGAAGTGGAGGAAGACCCGCGTGCATACCCGCGTGCCACCGTCGCAAGCATCGGGGTGGTGGCAAATCCTTTCAACCCCAAGAGAAGTGCACGAATTAGTACCGGAGGAAAAGTTCCACGTCACTTCCTAGCTCCAAGGACATCTCCTCCAGGCATCGACAACCCCTTCCATACTCTAATTCATAATAGTCAAATTGAAAGGATTCCCAAGGCAGTATTGCCTAGCAGTTGGGATATGGATCGTTCTAACACTGCAGGAAGGATGAAACCTGAAGCTGAAGAGTGGGGAAACAACTCTAAGAGTTGGGACTCGCCGTCGGACATACTTCTTAACCGCATCGAGCACAACTCGGAGCTGATCCGCAACCTCACTTACGAGATTGATGTGCTAAAGGAGCTTGTTAAGAAGCTTATCAAGAATTCACCATCACCACCGAAGGAGTAATTCATCATTGGTATTGGCACCCCCTTGGTTTGTTCCAAGCTTGGGGCAGTGCCGCGGTATCACATCATCACTATCTTTTACCTTTTTACTGTCAAGTAGTGTCATATCATGAGTAGGGAAGTTATCATATAGGATGGTTTGCAGTGTGGAAGTATCTCTCTTTTAGTTGGTTATCTATGTATCCCTTGGTGAGTTATCGTTATGGAATATTAATGAGAAGTTTTATCATTTACTTTTTGCACACCTTATTTTAGTTTGCAATCTCTGTTATATGATTGATCTTGTTGTTAGTATTGGTATCACTTTGGGAGCATTAAGTAAATCTATTTGGTTTTGGCAAACTTAGCATTGGTCAACAACAACAATACTTTGAGGTTTAAGTAGGAAAGAGGGAAATACATGTAGATATATTATTTCATTATCCTTCTTTCTTGTTAGCTAATGAGTTTAGTATTCTGAGGTTAAAATTGTTTGTGCTTACAAGGAAGATGCATGATTGCTTCTATCACATGCATATTTGTTTGTTTCCCTCAACTCTTATGCTTGCTAACCAACCTTGCTAGCCAAAGACCTGTACTGAGAGGGAATACTTCTCGTGCATCCAAAACCTTAAACCAAACCTATGCCATGTGTGTCCACCATAACTACCTACTGTGTGGTATTTCTCTGCCATTCCAAGTAAATACTTCGTGTGCTACCTTTAAACAATTCGAAACTTTATTACTCCTTATTTGTGTCAATGTTTTATAGCTCATGAGGAAGTATGTGGTGTTTTATCTGTCAATCTTGTTGGGCAGACTTTCACCAATGGACTAGTGGCACATCCGCTTATCCAATAATTTTGCAAAAGAGTTGGCAACGGGGTTCCTAGCCCCAATTAATTAACTTTCATTAATTATTCTCTTCACATGTTTTGCCCTGATTCATCGGTAAGCAACTTAATTTTGCAAATAGACACTCCTCCATGGTATGTGAAATGTTGGAAGGCACCCGAGATTCGGTTTGCCATGGCTGGGAGGAGTGTCATCCATAAATAAAACTAAAATACATGTGTAAACAAAAGAGAAGAGGGATGATCTACCTTGCTGGTAGAGATAACGTCCTTCATGGGAGCCGCTCTTTGAAAGTATGTTTGGCAAGGGGGTTAGAGTGCCCACTACCATTCGTTGACAACAACAAACACCTCTCAAAACTTTATTTTTTATGCTCTCTATATGGTTTCAAAACTTGAAAAGCTCTAGCACATGATTTAATCCCTGCTTCCCTCTGCGAAGGGCCTATCTTTTACTTTATATTGAGTCAGTAAACCTATTTCCCTCTATCTTAAGCAAGCAATTGAGTTGTTGTGATCCAACCATTTATATTGTGATCTATTTAATCATGTCTTTTATTCTTCCTTGTTTAGTACAAATTTTATCTGAATGAATATGATTTTGAAGGTTATCTATGCTCGAAAGCTAAAGTACAATCTGTTAATTGATCCTTGACCAAGAACGAAGTTTGCCATTACCAATACTGATTTCCTATGCACCTTTAATTGTGATTTCCCTCTACTTGTTTCAAGTTGAGTTATATGAGGAAGTTGTTCACTAGAATGTCTTGTGTGAATTAATGTGATGCTTCTTGTCCGTATTTCATTTATCGACTCTTCACTCCATAAACATGTGGTCTTGTTTACCGAGTTCAGTTTCGCTTGGGGACAAACGAGGTCTAAGCTTGGGTGGAGTTGATACGTCCATTTTGCATCACTATTTTATATCATAATTTACTATTATTCATTGATATATTTCATATTTAGAGATGATACTTATGTTATTTCACCTATTTTGATGTTTCATGATTATTGGAGAATTATTCACCAGAGTCAGAATTCTGCTGGAAAAAGCACCGTCAGGATACAATATTTCTGAAGATCAACAATTGACAGAAAATATACCGAAGGTCTTATTTCTCCAGAAGGAGGAGCCAGCCAAAAGGAGAGGCTGAGGAGGGCCGCCGTGGGCCCTCCCCATAGGCCGGCGCGGCCACCAGGCCAGGCGCGCCGCCACGTGGGGAGGGGGCCCACGACCCCCTCGGCCATCTCCCCTTCGCGCACTTCATCTTCCGAAAACCCTAAGGTGCTGGAGAGGATCGAGAATAGACACAGCCGCCTCTGCGGGGCGGAAAACACTAGAGAGAAAAGAGCTCTCCGGCTGGCTGAAATCCGCCGGGGAAATTCCCTCCCGGAGGGGGAAATCGTCGCCATCGTCACCGTCATCGAGCTGGACTTCATTGGGATCATCATCATCATCTCCACCACCGACACCTTCATCTCCACCGCTGTAGTTCGTCTCCGCTGTAACATCTAGGGTTGAATCTTGATTTTTTCATAGGGGAAACTCTCCCGGTGTTGATTACTGACAAGGTATTAACTTGTCAATGCCTATGGATTGTAGGCTAGGGTTTAGTTGGAAGTAGAGGGCAAGTAGATCTCGAAGGTTTCAGCCGAAAAGTACTCGACGATTATGAAAACTAGGGTTTGTAAACAATAATTCGATGATTTCCGCGTCCCTCGACTCCCCCTTATATAGGAGGTGGAGCCGAGGGATTCGTGCTGTACAAGTTACAAAGTCCGGGAAGGTTTCTAACTCATCCCGTAAAATTACAAATAAGACTTTCTATTACAACTCTAGCTTTCCTTAATAATATCTTGGGCTTCCGAATCTTCTTATTCTTCGGGTAGTGGGCCTTCAGTAAACCCCGGGTACTATCTTCGGCAGGCCCATTTGGGATGCCTATGTCAGTAGCCCCCGAGATTTTGCTTGAATCGTAGGGTCAAGGAAAATCTCCACTGTTTATTTTTATTTGACAGCTTCGACTTTTTCTATATTTCTTCTCATAAACATCTATATTGTATAGGGATGATGGTAGTTGGGGCTAGTTTATCTGACGGATCAGGTACTAGTTAACTGCTCTAGTGGCAATCCGCAAAAACCTACTTCAAGATCACGTCCCTGGACATGACCTCGGGATACTGGTGTAAACTTCGACAGGTGCCGCTTAAGGTCTTACCATTCTGTCGAGTCCCAGTAAAATTTATCGGGTACCTAACGCGTCCGTTAGGATTTTTCTTCGTATCTGTTGATACGGATAAAAGTAGCAGAGCGCAGTCTTCGGCGATGCCACGCCCAGCAGAACGGATCTGGGGTCTTACCTTCGCAAATTTGCGGCATTCAGAAATTGATCGCAACTTCGGCGTTCTGAGAATATATTGTCAAGTGCTTTTTCGGCTGTTGGAATGGCACATTTTATCGAGTCAAAAATGACTTATATTGCCCTCCCGATGGGAGTATATGTAGAGTTAATTATAACTCGAAATATACTTTTTTGCTCTTCTATCTTTTTTTTTTCTTTCTTTCTTTCTTTTTTATAATTTCATTGGGCACGCGAGCAGCGTTCCCGATGGGAGTAGCCCCCGAGGCTACAGCCAAGGACCTGTAGGCTCCACGCCTTATGCCGCTATATTTTCTTTTATCTCCCGAAGTTTTATAATTTCTCGGGTGCGCGAACAGCGCTCCCGATGGGAGTAGCCCCCGAGGCTATGAACAAATATTTGTATTTGGTCATAGGCTCACGCCATTTCTATCTTGTCTTTCTGGATCTTTTCCCTTTTTCCAAAGTAGCCCCCGAGCATTTGATCAAAAACTTGTATTTGATCAAAGGCTCAGCATTATTTTTCCGTGTCGCCTTTTATGAAGCTGTTGAATCGAATTTTTTCTTCTGCTAAGGTGACGTTGTTGCTTACGATAGCCACGATTGCTAGTCAGAAATTTTCGACAAGTCTTTTCTCGCTGCCATGCGGGCCCAATTGATCCACTATCTTGACACGTCGTGCAAGTGGGGGACACACGTCCTCCGCTTTTTCTGGCGCACGCACCGTAACTTCCCCAATGTTGAATTACTTTTTTACCCTTGTTGTTACGTGGCTATCATCTGTCACACATTTTCCTTATCCAACGGTCCGCCGCTTCAGCGCACCTCTATATAAGGTCTTCTTCTTCCTCCTCCGAAGTTCTATATTTTTGTTGCGAGGTTCTTAGACCAAAGCAATAAGATTTTTGACGTGTACACTATATTTATAATTGTTAGCTTCCGATTTTTATATTTGGCGAGGTATTAGTGTACCAAGGCGAAATATTTCGGTAAGTCTAGTTTGTCTATATTGTACGTATTTTGAGACTTGAAGGCGTTGAGCCCCCGAACGTGTCGAAGAATAAGAAGTATATCTCCACTATCTTTATTATATTGCAGCACCGCGAGCCCGCCTCATTAAAAACCTTTCCGGCCCCACTCGGTGCCCCGAAAAGGAAAAGAGTGCGTCTGAAAACTCGCGGGCGTTTCAGTACATTGTATTTTTATAGAGAAGGACTATATTTCAGCTCTAGGCGTAGAACCGCCTGAGCTGCGCCACGTTCCAGGGGTTTTTCTCGAGAGCCCCTGTCTTCTTGTCCTTGATCTTGTATGCGCCTCCGTCGATGACTTCCGTGACAACGTAAGGCCCCAACCATGGTGATTCGAGCTTCTCAGTACTTTTTTGATTTAACCGCAAGACCAAATCCCCAACTTGAAAAGATCTTGGCCTTAACCGTCGACTGTGGTAGTTTTTGAGGTCTTGCTGGTATTTGGTGACTCGTGAAAGTACTTCATCTCGAGCTTCGTCGAGTGCGTCCATATCATCCTCCCGAGCTTTTTGTGATGTTTCTTCGTCATACTCTGTTACTCTTGGCGAATCATGCTCTATTTCAATTGGTAATACTGCTTCAGCTCCGTGGACGAGAAAAACGGAGTTTCTTGTGTCGCCGTATTTGGTGTTGTTCGGATGCTCCACAAAACACTTGGCAATTCCTCTGGCCAAGTATGTCGAGCTTTTTCAAGCGGTCCTAGCAGGCGCTTTTTGAGGCCGTTGCAGATGATTCCATTGGCTTTCTCGACTTGTCCGTTAGTTTGCGGGTGCCCAACTGACGCAAAGTGCAATTTAATGCCTACTTCTGCGCAGTATTCCTTGAATTCCTTGGATGTGAAGTTTGAACCATTATCTGTGACAATGCTATGAGGCACTCCAAACCGAAAAACGAGGCCTTTCACAAACTTTATTGCCGATGCTGCATCTGGTGAATTTATTGGCTTCGCTTCTACCCACTTGGTGAATTTGTCGACAGCGACCAGCAAGTACTCATACCCTCCTGGCGAAGCTTTGTGCAACTTGCCCACCATATCAAGTCCCCATTGGGCAAAGGGCCACGACAATGGTATTGGTGTTAATTCCGCCGCTGGAGAGTGAGGTTTTGCGGCAAATCTTTGACACACGTCGCAAGTTCTTACTATTTCCTTGGCATCCTCGATTGCTGTCAACCAATAGAATCCTGCCCGAAAAACTTTGGCTGCAATAGCTCGACTACTTGCGTGGTGGCCACATATTCCTTCGTGTACATCCTTCAGAATTATTCTTCCTTCCTCGGGTGTGACACACCTTTGCAGAACGTCTGAAATACTTCGCTTGTATAACTCCCCCTTGATCACTGTGAAAGCTTTGGATCGTCGAATAATTTGCCTGGCCTCAACTGGATCGTCGGGTATTTCTTTCCTTAGGATATATGATATATACGCTTGCATCCAAGGAACTTCTACCATCATCACAAGTTCTTGGTCCTCTTCATCCTCTGTGGTTTCTTTGAGGGGCGCCGAAGTTTTTCCTTCCTTTGCTTTTTTCTGCACCTTTTTCGGCTTTGTGGATCTCTCCGCTATTTCTTCCCAAAATACTCCTGGCGGGATTGGGAGGTACTGCGATCCGATGTTTGCGAGAACGTCGGCTTCATCATTGCTCAATCTACTGATGTGATTTACCTCACACCCATCAAACAGCTTCTCAAGCTCATTGTACACCTCCTTGTATGCCATCATGCTATCATTGACTGCGTCACATTGGTTCATAACTTGCTGAGCCACCAATTGCGAGTCGCCAAAGATTTTTAGTCGAGTTGCACCGCAAGCTTTCGCCATCTTCATCCCGTGTATGAGGGCTTCATATTCTGCTTCATTGTTGGATGCGTTAGGGAACGTCATCCGAAGGACGTATTTCAACTTGTCGCCTTCAGGTGATATAAGTACTACTCCTGCGCCAGCTCCTTCTACTCTCTTGGACCCATCGAAGTTCATGGTCCAAGTTCTCGACAAATCTGGGGGTCCCGTGTTTTGTAGCTCCATCCACTCTGCAATGAAATCGCGTAACTTGCGACTTGATTGCCTTTCTTTTTTCATACGTGATGTCCCGAGGGGAAAGTTCTATTCCCCAAAGGGAGACACGCCCTGTAGCTTCTGGATTGTTCAGTATATTTGAAAGAGGTGCTTCGTTGACTACTATTATCGGGTGTGCCGAAAAATAGTGGCGCAACTTTCTTGCCGTTGCAATTACTCCATATGCTAGTTTCTGGTACTGCGGGTACCGCTGTTTGGAAGGCGATAAAACTTCACTGATGAAATATACTGGCCTTTGCACTCCATGGAGTTTTCCTTCTTCTTCTCTTTCAACAACTAGCACCGTGCTAACCACTTGGGGCGTGGCTGCAATGTACAGCAGGAGAGGTTCATTTTCCTTCGGCGCCACCAAGATTGGTGGTGTCGAGATTGTGCGCTTCAGATCCTCGAAAGCTCTGTCGGCCTCTTCGTTCCACTGGAATTTCTCCCCTTGCTTTATCAGAGCGTAAAATGGTAACGCTTTTTCTCCCAGCCTGGCGACGAATCTGCTCAGAGTTGCGACTCGCCCAGTTAGCTGTTGTATTTCTTTCAACTTTGTTGGCTTCCTCATTGTTACGATAGCTTGTATTTTGTCGGGATTTGCTTCAATCCCTCTTGCTGAAACTAGAAACCCCAGAAGTTCTCCTGCTGGTACGCCGAAAGAACACTTCGTCGGGTTCAGCTTGAGGCAGAATTTGTCGAGGTTGTCAAAGGTTTCCTTGAGATCCTCGATCAGCGTTGCCCCCTTTTTTGATGTTATGACGACATCGTCGATGTATACTTGCACGTTTTTCCCAATCTGTGTCGCCAAACACTTCTGCATCATCCTCTAATATGTTGCTCCCGCGTTTTTCAGACCAAAGAGCATTGTTCTGTAGCAAAACACGCCGTAAGGTGTGATGAACGCTGTCTTTACTTCATCTTCTTCTTTCAATCTGATCTGGTTGTAACCAGAATATGCGTCCAGGAAGGAAAGACGTTCACATCCAGCCGTGGAGTCGATAATTTGATCGATCCTCGGGAGGGGAAAGTGATCCTTTGGACAATGTTTATTGAGACACGTAAAGTCGACGCACATGCGAAGGACCTTAGTGTTTTTCTTCGGCACCAACACAGGATTTGCTACCCATGTGGCTTCTGTGTGCAACTCCTTGATGAAACCAGCTTCTCGTAGTCGATCGATTTCTGACAGCATGGCCTTGCGGTTTGGTTCCGAAAAACGCCGCAAGGGTTGTTTGATTGGTCTCGCTAGTGGATCCAAGTTTAGGTGGTGCTCGGCAAGTTCCCTGGATACTCCTGGCATGTCAGCTGGACACCATGCGAAGATTTTCCAGTTCTCACGGAGGAACTCGACGAGCGCGCTTTCCTATGCGAGGTCCATGTCGTTTGCGATGGACGTCGTCTTTTTCGGGTCTGTCGGGTGAATCTGCACCTCCTTAGAATTTTTCTCGGTATTGAAAGTTGATTCTTTATTTGGGCTTCCAACGTCTGGCAGCACGTCGTAGTCAGTCATACTCCTTGACGCCAAATACTCAGCTTGCATCCCGAAAGTTTCTGATATCCGATGAAAATCCTTATCGCACTTATCGGCTAAGGCGAAGCTTCCTTTGACTGTGATTGGTCCCTTCGGTCCAGGCATCCTCCACAACAGGTATGTATAGTGTGGTACCGCCATAAATCTAGCATATGCTGGTCGTCCCAACAGAGCGTGGTACCGCGATGGAAAATCCACAACTTCAAATTCCAGCTTCTCGATTCTATAATTCTCTCGGGTTCCAAACTGAACGTCGAGATTGATCTTCCCCAATGGATAACTTGGTTTCTCCGGTGTGATACCATGGAACCTCGTGTCTGTTGGCTTCAAGTTTGCTAGGGATATGTTCATCTTCCTCAATGTATCTGCATACATAAGGTTTAAGCTGCTGCCGCCATCTATGAACACTCGAGAGACATCAAATCCCGCAATAATCGCCGGTAAGATAAGCGCCGACTGCCCTGGTCGAGGAACTTGCTGCGGATGATCTCGCTATGGTGAAGCCAATATCTTGCCCGACCAATTAAGATACTCGACTATTGGTGGAGGCATTTTTTCTGCCATGAACACCTGTCGTGAGATTACTTTCTGAGCTCTATTGGATGGCCTTCCCTTCTGAATCATCGACACCGCTCCGTTGGAGTTAGGATCAACGTAAGGTGGTGGTGGAGGTGCTGCCGCTATTCTGAGCTGATGTCGATTATCTTCTGTAATCGCGGGAGGAGGTGGCAAGTGAATCTCGCTCCTGGGTTCTCGAGGATTTCTCTGTGCTGCCCGAGCGTTAGCGTGCTCTGCCCACCTTAACATTGCCTGGAAATTGCGACAATCTTTCTGCAGATGTCCTGACTGTCTTTTTCCGTTGCTGTTGAGGAAAAAGTGCATCTGACATGGCCCATTCATCATCTCTTCAGGAGACACGAAAGGCCTCGGGAACCTAGGCCCGCTATTTTGCCTGTTGTTTCGAGAATCGTCTCTATTATCGCCTCGCTGCTCATTGCTTCTCTGATAATCATCTCTGATGTTTCCTCCTGTGTTTGCCCGAAAACCTGCCGAAATTTGTCCTGGAGCATCATAGTTCGGGTACTGCCGAGGAAATCGTCGCCTCGGTTGATAATTTCGACCACGGTCCTCCTCTGGCGACCTGTGCCGTTTGTTGTGGACATCATCTTCTCCATCTGCCCATCTGTTTGCTATTTCCATTAACGCGGATACTGTCTTTGGGTTGGTCCTTCCCAAGTCCTCGACAAAATCTCCACGCCTGATTCCTGCGACAAACGCATCTATCGCTCTCTCGTCAGATATATTTTCTGCCGAGTTTTTGATGATGTTCCACCTTTGGATATATTTTCTCATTGGCTCGTCTGGCTTTTGTCGACATGCGCTCAACTCCTCTAACGACGCAGGTTTTTTGCACGTGGACCTGAAGTTCTTGACGAACACGTCCTCGAAGCTTTCCCAACTGTCGATAGATCCTGGAGGGAGTTTCTTTATCCAAGACCGTGCGGCTCCACTCAAATGCACCTGGATGCTTTGCATAGCTGTTGCTCTGGTTCCTCCTGTGAGTTTCACCGTCTCGAGATAATCAACTATCCAATCTTCTGGATCTTGAAGGCCGTCGAATTTTTTGAAATTATCAGGCAACTTGAATCCCGAAGGTACTCGAGTTTTTCGCACTCTCCTCGTGAAGCATGGCAAACCGCACATATCCTCGTCGTTTAACTCTGGGGATTGCCGATGTTCTCTTCTGCTTTGTCGCGCTCTGTCGACCCTTGCTTGTGCTGCCGTATCTCTTGCTCCACTTGGTCCCTCAGGAGCTGCTGCTGCTGCTGCCGCAGGTCGTGGACTATTTTGCCTTGCTGTTCCTTCGGGAGGTGTTGATACAAACGCCGTCCCCATGGCTCCAACTCCTGCTATCGCCATGTTGTACAGTGTTTCCCTTGGATCTTGATGACCCACAAGTATAGGGGATCGCAACAGTCTTCGAGGGAAGTAAAACCCAATTTATTGATTCGACACAAGGGGAGACAAAGAACACTTGGAAGCCTTAACAGCAGAGTTGTCAATTCAGCTGCACCTAGAAACAGACTTGCTCGCAAGAGTTTATCAGTAGTAACAGTTTTATAGCAGTAGCAGTAGTGAAATAACAGCAGCAGAGTAACAGAGACAGCAGTAGTGATTTTAGTAAACAGCAGGATTAAAATACTGTAGGCACGGGGACGGATGACGGGCGTTGCATGGATGAGAGAAACTCATGTAACAATCATAGCAGGGCATTTGCAGATAATAATAAAACGGTGTCCAAGTACAAAGCAATCAATAGGCATGTGTTCCAATTATAGTCGTACGTGCTCGCAATGAGAAACTTGCACAACATCTTTTGTCCTACCAGCCGGTGGCAGCCGGGCCTCAAGGGAAACTACTGGATATTAAGGTACTCCTTTTTAATAGAGTACCGGAGCAAAGCATTAACACTCCGTGAACACATGTGATCCTCACATCGCTACCATTCCCTCCGGTTGTCCCGATTTCTGTCACTTCGGGGCCATCGGTTCCGGACAGCGACATGTGTATACAACTTATAGGTAAGACCATAAACAATGAATATCATGATGAAACAATAACATGTTCAGATCTGAGATCATGGCACTCGGGCCCTAGTGACAAGCATTAAGCATAACAAGTTGCAACAATATCATCAAAGTACCAATTACGGACACTAGGCACTATGCCCTAACAATCTTATGCTATTACATGACCAATCTCATCCAATCCCTACCATCCCCTTCGGCCTACAGCGGGGGAATTACTCACACATGGATGGGGGAAACATGGCTGGTTGATGTAGGCGTTGGCGGTGATGGCCGCGATGATCTCCTCCAATTCCCCGTACCCGCGGAGTGACAGAACGGAGACTTCTGGCTCCCGCGACGGAGTTTCGCGATGTGGCGGCGTTCTGGAGGGTTTCTGGCGACTTCGACTTCTCCCCGTGCGTTTTTAGGTCGAGGCCGATAAATAGTCCGAAGGAGGGCGTCGGAGGCCGGCCGAGGGGGCCACACCATATGGCCGCGCGGGCCCCCCCTAGGCCGCGCCGCCCTATGGTGTGGGGCCCTCGGGCCTCCACCTGAGTTGTCCTTCTGGCTCCGTCAGTTTTCTGGGAAAATAGGGCCTTCCGCATAAATTCCGAGGATTTTCCCGAAAGTTGGATTTCTGCACAAAAACGAGACACCAGAACAGTTCTGCTGAAAACAGCGTTAGTCCGTGTTAGTTGTATCCAAAATACACAAATTAGAGGCAAAACAATAGCAAAAGTGTTCGGGAAAGTAGATATGTTTTGGACGTATCAACTCCCCCCAAGCTTAGCTTATTGCTTGTCCTCAAGCAATTCAGTTAACAACTGAGCGATAAAAGAACTTTCACGAACACATTTGCTCATATGATGTATATATTCTCATGCTATGGCTAATACTTAAGCAGTTCACAATGAGATACATGCAAATAAGATCATCTAATAGCTATGTCAATCATGGAGAGGTACCAACAATTAATAATAAGCATCATGAATCATGTATATAAGCAAGATTGCAATGTTCATAAGAGAGTATGATAAAGTGGTATCTCGCTTGCCCGTATTTGATCGGCAAAACATAAATGCCCGGGCACCTCTGGAGTTCATAGAAAGACTAGAAGTAGTGATTGTCAAAAGATAAATGCATCAAAGTTATACCACAATCAATCATATTTTGAGACAAGCATATTATACTAAGAATGACAGTTGTGCTCTCAAGATAGTGCTCAAAGAAATAATGGAGACACAACATAAAAGTAAAAGATTGACCCTTCGCAGAGGGAAGCAGGGATTAACATGCGCTAGAGCTTTTCATTTTTATAAAGACAGGAGTAAAATTATTTTGAGAGGTGTTTGTTGTTGTCAACGAATGGTAATGGGTACACCAACTACCTCGCCAACCAGACTTTCAAGAGCGGCTCCCATGAATTATTTGCATATTTATTTGGCACTCCTTCCAACCTTTCTTACACAAACCATGGCTAACCGAATCCTCGGGTGCCTGCCAACAATCTCATACCATGAAGGAGTGCCTTTTTATTTTAGTTTTATTATGATGATGACACTCCCCCCAACCTTTGCTTACACAAGCCATGGCTAACAGAATCCTTCGGGTGCCGTCCAACAATCACAAACCATGGAGGAGTGTCTATTTAAGTTAATTAATTCGGGACTGGGAATCCCATTGCCAGCTCTTTTTGCAAAATTATTGGATAAGCGGATGTGCCACTAGTCCATATGAGAGTCCGTCAAAAGTAAATGACAAGGTTGAAAGCTAAACACCACATACTTCCTCATGAGCTATGAAACATAAACACAAATTGAGAAGCATTTTGAAGGTTTTAAAGGTAGCGCATGAGAATTTACTTGGAATGGTTTGAAATGCCATGCATAGGTATTTATGGTGGACACTTTGGAATAACTTGGTTTTCATGTGTTTGGAAGCACGAGCAGCGTTCCCGCTTAGTACAAGTGAAGGCTAGCAATAGACTAGGGAGCGACAAATCAAGAGAGCAATAACTGTCATAATCATGCTTGCGGCAAAATAAATTAACGGAGGCATAAAAGTGATACAAGAACTCTGAAGCAATATAGATCATCGAGTCTTAATTGACCTTTTTTGTTCAGTCATATGCATGCGTGAGCATGTGCCAAGTCGATATAAATGAATTATTCAGAGGAGGATACCACAATACCATACTTACTTATGAATAAAACAATGCAAGCAAACATCCATGACATGCTACTCATATTAATAAATTGGAGCTAAACATGAGAGATCATAAACTACTAGGCTTTCTCAAATAACATATACCTCACATGAACCAACTAAGCATGCTCACATGGATGAGTATATGTACAAAAATGAAAACAAATAGAGTTCATACCAGCCTCTCACCACAATCCAATTGTCGTAGATCGTCATTATTGCCTTTTCACTTGTGCAGCTTGGATAATATGAAATGAAAACCACGCTCCAGCCACCGAAGACCATTGAACTCATAATGAACTTTACAAACCAAAGAAGAACAGAAAATATTTTTGGTGTTTTCAAATTGCAAACAAGAACAAGAGGAAACAAACAAACAAAGCAAAATCTTTTTGGGTTTTCTTGTAGCAAACTAGCAATAGCAAATAAAGCGAAACAAATGCAAGAAACCAAAGCAAACAAATGGTGAAGAGAAACAACAGAAATATTTTTGGTCTTTTTGTGTTTTGGGAAGGAAACAAAGCAAAAACAAGAAATAGCAAACTAAAAGAAACACATAACAGCAGGATGACAGAAATCTGCCAAAACCTGACAGCAGTACAGAAATCGATTTTTACAAAAATCTTACGTTGCTCAGCTCGAAAAGTGTTCAACTAATGAAAGTTAGATAACAACCTGGGGAACCTGCACAAAAATTGGCAGCTCAAAATATCGCTCTGGCTATGCGCACGAATTTTTCTAGTAACAGTACAGAATCTGTTTTCAGGCAGCACTTCCCCAAATATCATCTTCCTCTCATTAGAAAACCACTCAAACGAACAAAACAAATATGTACAAGTATCCAGCAATCATAATATGCAAAGAATGAGTGATGCCGGTATACCTCCCCCCAAGCTTAGGCTTTTGGCCTAAGTGGAGTTCAATCCCATCGATCCCATGAGGTAATATCTCCGTAGTATGACGAAGATGGATCGTATTCCGGGTATGTGCTAGAAGAAGCACCCGGATACGTGACGGTGTAGTCGTGGGAGGCCTCGGCGTCCTCGGAGTCATGCTGCTGGTGGAAGTCTTGTATCTTCATATGTTCATCCACCTCCTCCTTAGTGCACGACCATGATTGCCTGTCAATACTGAACAAACCTGGTTGGGGAAGAGGGATTTCCTTCTCATCCCCGTCAGAAAACAACATTCTATAGATCATATTATCTAAAGTAGAATCAGCGGTAACAAAATGATGACTCTTCATAGCAACAATATCGAGTTTCCTAGGGGCCAATGGCACATCATTAGGATCAAGAGGAAGCCTTAGATAAGTTAAAACGCGCAATGCAATAGTTCCTCCAAAAATAGGCCCTCTATTAGACAGGCGGCGAGCAATAAGAGAACCAAGGTGATAAGATGTCCGACCAGTAAGTGCAATATTCAAGAAAGCAAGATGGTAACTAGAAATATTGCTAGTGTTCTCCCTACCAAGAATGCTAGTAGCAATGTAATATGCAAAATACTTAATGGCGGGGAGTTGAATGTTCCTTATCTTGCCACGCTGAATGGTGCGACAATCATCATCGGTAATCCCTCGATAGAGCTCCAACAAGTCCCGGGGGTTGTCATCAATCCTACTTGCTGTACCTACAGGGGCAATATCCAATGCACGACAAAAATCTTCCAATCCCATAGTAACAGGATTACCATAGATCTTGAATGCAACTGTCGGCTCATATTGCTTGTTGTGGAACCTGAAGCTCTCGACGAAGATTTTAGTGAGCATGTAATATTGCTCCCTTTCATCTCCCACATAGGTGGTTAAGCCCGCCCTGTTGACAAGGGTGGAGAAATCCTCCAATATCCCTGCATTCCTCAGAAAATCATAGCATGGAAAAGACGAAGCATTAGGAGCCCCGTTGTCCTCTTCGGGCGCGAAGCTAGGCGCGATGATATCCTCGTTGTATGATCGCCTAAGCCGGGTGGCGGCCCTAGAAGGCCTCCCGGTGCTGGTTGTTCCTTTCCTGAACAACTCTCCAAAGTTGAACTTCTTCATCTCTTCTCTGAAATTTTCAACAAACAATATAAAAATTTGATTTGGTGACATATAATCGAGGGAAACTACCATAAGAACTTGCTAGAGTACTAATGATGCATCAAAACTAGTTTCTACCACTTAGAGCAAGCATGCAAGCTCACTAAACATGTTACCTACAGCAGCAAAATATTCAAGATATACTCAACCAAACAAAATTCTACTTGGATGGGTGGAGGAGTCACATACCAAGGAGCAAATGTGCCAAATTTCAGCAAGAAATCTGGGCTGAACAAAGAGATCGAGAAATCTGGAGCTCTTGAGCAAAAACGCGAGTGAGAGGAACCTGGTACGAGTTTTTTCGGGAGAGAGAAGGTGCTGGGAGAAAGAGATGGCAAAGTGGGGCAAGGAGGGGCCCACACCACAGGGTGGCGCGCCCCCCTCCTTGGCCGCGCCGGCCTGTGGTGTGGCACCCTCTGGTGCCCCACAGGTCATCCCCTGGTGCTCCCAGGTGCCTCGTCGAAAAATAGGACCAACGGTATAATTTTTGTGAATTTTTGAAAACTTTGAAAAATGCACATTTCTGGGTATTTAATTTATTATTACTGGCCAGGAAAAATTTTGAAATCTCTAATTAACTAAGGAACTTTGCAAATTAAAAGTGCTACAGCAACTAGAGCAAGTGGATGAAGAAAGAGATGTTGTTTACCTCCCCTATGCATATAAAAAGTATTCGTTAACAAGGTTGATCAAGTCTTGCCACCAAATAAATTTTTCATAGCATAAGAAGAAATAAACCTCAAATCAATCATGTTACCTTGAATTGTATTGATATGGATCCAATCACGAGAGTTTGATATTCTTCTTTAGGCTCATATATAGGACAATCAATAGTTCCCACTTTGATAGTTCTCACATTAGAAATAGTATTAACTCCACACGCTTTCTCAATCTTCTTGGGGAAATAGACGGTATGCTCCCTATCATCAATATTGAAGGTAACCTTTCCTTTATTGCAATCAATAACAGCCCCTGCGGTGTTAAGAAAAGGTCTCCCAAGAATAATAGACATATTATCATCTTCAGGCATTTCCAACACAACAAAATCAGTTAATATCAAGCAGTTAGTAGTAACTTGAACAGGAACATTCTCACATATACCAACAGGAATAGCAGTAGATTTATCAGCCATTTGCAAAGATATATCAGTAGGTATCAACTTATCTAGATAAAGCCTCTTATAAAGAGAAAAAGGCATAACACTAACACCGGCTCCCAAATCACATAGAGCAGTTTTAACATAATTATTCTTAATAGAACAAGGAATAGTAGGTATACCTGGGTCGCCCAACTTCTTTGGAACTTTGCCATTGAAAGAGTAATTAGCAAGCATAGTGGAAATTTCCTCATTGGGGATTTTCCTTTTGTTAGTAACAATATCTTTCATATACTTTGAATAAGGAGGCAATTTAATAGCATCAGTCAAAGGGATTTGCAAGAATAAAGGTTTCATCCAATCACAAAATTTATTATAGTGTTCTTCTTCCTTTGATTTTAGTTTCTTAGCAGGAAAAGGCATTTGCTTTTGCACCCAAGGTTCTCTTTCATTACCATGTTTCTCAGCAATAAAATCTTCTTTAGTGTACTTTTTATTTTTAGCATGCTTTTCAGGTTCTTCTTCAACCTCTTCTTTGTCAGGAGTATCATTCTTATCATTATCTTTATCATGTTCATTACCACTTTCAGTTTCAGCATCAGAAATAGAAATACTATTAGGATCATTAGCAGGTTCAGAGGATTCTACAACATTTTTATGTTTCTTCTTCTTTTTCTTCTTAGAAGGAGCACTAGGTTCAATGCGTTGAGAATCTTGTTCAATTCTTTTGGGATGCCCTTCAGGATATAGAGGATCCTGGGTAGAAACACCACCTCTAGTTGTTACTTCATAAGCATGTTTCTCTTTAGAATTATTCCCTAACAAGTCATTTTGCACTTTAGTGAGTTGATCAATTTGCGTTTGAATCATATGAAAATGTTTAACAAGCATCTTAACATCATTGGAGGTTCTCTCTACAACATCATGCAATTCACTAATAGCTCGAGAATTTTCCATTAAATGATTCTCTATTCTCATATTAAAATTTTCTTGCTTAACAATATAATTATCAAACTCATCTAAGCATTGTGCAGGAGGTTTTGAATACGGAATATCTTCCCTAGTAAAGCGTTGAAGGGAGTTTACCTCAATCATAGATGAAGGGGGAATTATCTCGCATATATCTTCTATGGGGGGAAGATTCTTCACATCTTCAGATTTAATACCTTTCTCCTTGAGAGACTTCTTGGCTTCCCTCATATCTTCATCATTTAATTTAATCATACCCCTCTTCTTCAATATTGGCGTTGGAGTTGGTTCAGGCGTAGTCCAATCATCATGATTCCGGCCTATTTTAGCCAATAATTCTTCGTCATTGCGGAGTTCTTTTCCTGAAAACACAACCAGCACAACTATCCAGGTATGCCCTAGACTCAATGGTTAGTCCGCTATAAAATATATCAAGTAAATCATGCTTTTCCAGATCATGATCAGGCCGAGCTCTAATAAGAGAGCAAAATCTCGCCCAAGCCTCAGGCAATTTCTCTCCATCTTCCTGGTTAAAATTATAAATTCTCTGCAAAGCAATATGTTGAGCACTAGCAGGAAAGTATTTACGGAAGAAAACATCAAGCAATTCTTTTGGACTTTTAATAGAATTAGGTGGCAAATTATTATACCAAGTTTTAGCGTCATCCTTTAATGAGAATGGAAAGATTTTAGCAACAAAGTAAGTACGCATCTTGACATCATCAGAAAACAAGCTACTTAGAGTAGATAACTTAATCATGTGTTCAACGGCACTTTCTTTTTCAGTACCACAAAAGGGTGTTTTCTCAACAATAGCTATATGAGATAGATCAAGAGAAAAATCATAATCTTTATCCTTAATGTTTATGGGAGATGTGGCAAACTTAGGATCAGGAGACAGTTTATATCTAACAGCATGTTCTGCAAGCAACTTTTTAATTTTTCTTGCATCAGTAGTAGCATTGCATTTTTCAATAAAATCATCATTAAGCTCCACATAATCTTCATCAGGATCATCACTAAAATAATCAAGTTCAGGTGAATTAACAGGTGTAGTAGCATTAGGAGTTTCAGTATTTTCAATTTGTCTAGACCTAGCAATTGTAGCATCTAGAAAGGATCCCAATGAACCACTATCATCAAGCACAGTAGAAATATTATCAATATTATGAGAGTTTTCAGATTCAGCAGAAATACCCGCATGTGAAGCATGTGGCGGTGAAACAAGTTTATCAATCACAGATGGTGAATCAAGTGTAGCGGAGGTATTCAGAATTGTACCTTTTCTTGTAGTGGATGGTAATATGGCGACTTTAGTATCGCGAGGTTTACCCATGATGGAGAATTTGCAGCGAGCAATATTAATCCAAGTGAACTTCCAAATAAATCTATGCTCCCCGGCAACGGCGCCAGAAAATAGTCTTGATGACCCACAAGTATAGGGGATCGCAACAGTCTTCGAGGGAAGTAAAACCCAATTTATTGATTCGACACAAGGGGAGACAAAGAACACTTGGAAGCCAAAACAGCGGAGATGTCAAAACAGCTGCACCTGGAAACAGATTTGCTCGCAAGAGTTTATCGAGTAACAGTTTTATAGCAGTAGCAGTAGTGAAATAACAGCAGCAGAGTAACAGAGACAGCAGTAGTGATTTTAGTAAACAGCAGGATTAAAATACTGTAGGCACGGGGACGGATGACGGGTGTTGCATGGATGAGAGAAACTCATGTAACAATCATAGCAGGGCATTTGCAGATAATAATAAAACGGTGTCCAAGTACAAAGCAATCAATAGGCATGTGTTCCAATTATAGTCGTACGTGCTCGCAATGAGAAACTTGCACAACATCTTTTGTCCTACCAGCCGGTGGCAGCCGGGCCTCAAGGGAAACTACTGGATATTAAGGTACTCCTTTTAATAGAGTACCGGAGCAAAGCATTAACACTCCGTGAACACATGTGATCCTCACATCGCTACCATTCCCTCCGGTTGTCCCGATTTCTGTCACTTCGGGGCCATCGGTTCCGGACAGCGACATGTGTATACAACTTATAGGTAAGACCATAAACAATGAATATCATGATGAAACAATAACATGTTCAGATCTGAGATCATGGCACTCAGGCCCTAGTGACAAGCATTAAGCATAACAATTTGCAACAATATCATCAAAGTACCAATTACGGACACTAGGCACTATGCCCTAACAATCTTATGCTATTACATGACCAATCTCATCCAATCCCTACCATCCCCTTCGGCCTACTGATGTAGCCCCGGTCACCGACGTCGCTACACCAAGACCATCAAGTGCAACCCCGCCTATCGTCGACGCTACACCATGGCCAAAGAGTCCCCCAAGTGGACCTTCAACCCTAACCCACGCTACTCGCGACAAGGTGAACTCCTTCCTCTCGATACTCGACCTCGTAGATACCTTGAATGGAATGCTACCTCATGTCGACATGTTATATGTCATTAGGTACAAGAGTCATCGAGGACCGGAGAGGAGGAACACCCATGGTGCAAGGAAGCGAGGGAAGGGAAGAGGAGCCATTCATCATGGTGCAAGGAAGAAGGAAGAAGAAGAAGAAAGAAGGAAGAGGAAGAAGAGGCGGGAGGAAGAGGCCCAGCCGACCTGGTCCAGGACCCGGTCAGACCGGCCCCACGACCGGACGACCCGGTCCCAGGCCCGGTCAACCGGGCGCCCAACCGGGCGCAGCTCCATCGTACCGGAAGGAAACCGGAATCTTCGCAGATTCCCGGTTTGCGCCCGGTCGACCGGACCCATGACCGGACAGCCCGGTCATAGGCCCGGTCAGACCGGACCCAAACCGGATCTGACGGGAATGACCCACCAAACTGCCTTAACTTATCCATTCGCGTACCTGTTCGCCCTTGCTGGCCATGTGTGCCTATATAAGTAGCTTGGACCCCTCCTTTACCCCTTAGACAAGATGATAGCTTAAACATGAAGATGAGCTTTGTCTCCCTAGGGTTTCATCCCCTTTGTATCAAGGCAACCCATGTTGGATGATTGGATTTGGTGTGTGAGATTCTAGTGTTACCCACTCTCTCTCCCACTCCTAGATTCATCTCCCTCACCAATCTCTCCGCTCGGAATTCTACCGCGTGTCTCTTCCGGGTTGATTCTATTGGCGTGGTCCATCGAGCCACGGGGTAAGTATCGATTGTATCGGGTTGGTGTGCGTGCGTGAGTTCATCGTGTTCTTCGTGTTCATCGTGTTCTTCGCGTTCTCCCTCTCTCCCTCCTTTGGATTTCGGGTCAACCGCAAGATCGGGCCACACACGGGGTCTTAGACCTCATCATATGGTATCAGCAGCTCTTGGTTACCGCGGATTTGACCTTCCACCCACTCGATTTCGTCCCTAAAAATTTTCCAAAAAATTCCCCAAAAATAGCCCTAATTTGCCTTTGGACGGATCTGCGATTTCGTTGCGTTTTGAGTGGTTTTGGTCCATGGATTTGGTGTTGGAGTGCTTGATCTACTATCTCCCCAACTTTTAGCCCCCAATTCCATCATTTCCCTTCGTTTTGGTCGATTTGGCTTGGTTTTCGCTCAAGAACAGGAGAGAGAAAATCTGCGCCCCGCGAAATCCGGTCGACCGGGCGCCAACCGGGCCAGTGACCGGACAGCCTGGCACCAGGGCCGGTCAACCGGGCGGCAGACCGGGCGCCAGACCGGGCGCCAACCGGGCGCAAACCGGGCCAGAACCCGGTCAACCGGGCTGTAGACCGGACAGGCCGGTCCAGGGCCTGGTCAACCGGGCGCCAACCGGGCGCCACCTCCACCACCACCTCCGCCAACCACCGCCACCCTCTCCGCCGCCGGCAAGCACCGCCACCCTCCCCAAACCACCGGGAAACATCACCGCGGCTCCATAACCTCCGCCGCAACCGCAAGGGCATCGACACCACCACCACCGGCATACCACCGCCACCACCGCCAAGCTACTTTGACCGTTTTCTTCCGCTAACTTGTGTTTGCTTGTTCCGGTTTGAGTGCCTTGTTTGTGAAACTAACCAGCAGCTCCGAAGCAAGCGACGACATCCTCGGCACCCCGGACTTGCAACCGTACTCTTGACACCACCACCTTCATCGCAAGTTGTGTGTTCATCACCGCCTAACATCTAGGTATAACTTGCACCCCACCTTGTAACCCCTCTTCTTTTGCGATCTATCCCATCGAGCATTGCTTACCTAGTGTTGCGAGACATTGCACGTGGCCCCGCATTGTGAGGTGTGTGTGTCGCGTTGAGTAAGGCACCCAAGCAAACACTCGTGTGGCAAGATAGCAAGAGCGAGGCTAACGCTAACATAGTGCGTGAAAAAGCCCCAAAAACACAAAAAGAGTGCGAGTAGCACCATACATCCATACACCCATACATCCATACGCCCATACATACAAAGTGTCCAAGTGCCACCAAAGATACAAAAGAGTGTCAAGTGCCACCATACACAAAAGAGTCATAAGCTTTTAAGCAAAAGAGAGATAAGAGAAGAGAGGCCACGTGTGAATCTTGTTGTCTCTTCCTTTGCAACCGAAGCTTTGATCTCTTCTTGTGTTAGTGTGACACCGAGCACCCTTGCTCAAGGGCTTCTTACACTTTTCCGCTCATTCCTTGGTCGCACTAACCCCGTTTATCTCGTGTGTGTGTTCCACATCTTTTCCGTGTTTATAGTGATCATCGCTTTGACATTTGAATTTTTGGATTTCACCCACTCTTGACAACATACTTGATTTCAGATTTCGTCTTTTGGCTTTCCACCACACTCACCTAACACCATATTTGCTAGCTTTTGCGTGTGCTTTTGTGTGAGTGCCCGATACAATTGACTTTGACCTCGGCTTGTTGGATCGCCCGATCTTATCATACCACGGTAAGATTGCGAGGTAGTGTTCTTCCACTAACATACACCACATATATACCATCGTGCTAACATGGATAGCGAAGATGAGGATACGGAGGAGTACACGGAGCACTCCGAGGAGGACGCCTCCTCAAGCACCGCGGATGTGGAGGAACATGTGGAGCTCGACACCGACTATGGCTCCGCGAGCATCGCCAACATGACCGACATCGAGGAGCTCTACACCGACTATGGCTCCGCGAACATCACCGACATGACCGACATCGAGGAGCTCTACATCGACAATGGCTCCCCAAGCATGGACGACATGGTGGAGCACCACCTTGAGGACGACATCGACGAGCTCTACATCAACAATGGCTCGTCAAGCATTGACGACATGGTGGAGCAACGCCACGACTACGACATCGACGACATGGCGGAGCAACACCACGAGTACGACATCGACGACTTGGTGGAGCAACGCCACGCCTACGACATCGACACCATGGCGGAACCTCACCTAGTCTCCACAAGGAGCAACGACGATGCTCCCAAGTACCACCACTTGGCCATTGGAGCTACATATGAAGATGGAGGACCTCCACGATGGCACCATCATATGGATCATCAAGAGCGTCCCCAACATGATCGCCATCGACACACTTCTTCGAGCTCCACGAGGCGCCACCATGAGAGTGCTTATGCACAAGATCGTCGACTTCAAGTACACCATTTGGAGCATCACGAGCGTCCCCATCATGAGCGTCATCGACACTCTTCTCCAAGCTCCACAAGGCGCCACAAGCAACATGCCAAGTCGCATGAGCCATCATCTAGGCTTGGCAAGGACCGTCATCGACATACGTCACCACATGAGCTTCGCCGCCACAAGCCACTTCATGATCTCCACCGACCAACATCTTCCACGAGTCTTCGACGACACCACTCAAGCCATGGTGACGATGCACGAAGACGAGAGCCTCGACATGAAGGCAACAAACACCATGATAGGGTGTCCACCACTACAAGGACGGCAAGTGCACATCGCGCATACCTTCCTCATGAGGCGACTTCTACCTCTTGCGCCACCACCACAATGGCCCCTACCTCATCACATGCCTATGGACTCCGGTGCTACAAGTGCAAGCAACAAGGCCACCCTCCACGGGAATGTCCCAATCTCCTATGTGAGGTGTGCAAGGCCAAGGGTCATGTGGCATGGCAATGCACAACACCAAGCGCCAAGAAGCTCTACTTCGACGAGCTCAATGCACAAGTCTCCAAGATGCCTATCGCGCCCACACTTCAAGATGAAGATCGCCAAGGTCAACTCAAGGTTGATGTGGATCCGAGCCTAGCTCTCTACTACACCACGACGCCACCACTTGAGGATGACTTGGGAGGCGATGGAGTTGAGCATGGTGACCATGGGATTCTCCCTTCACCTATGGAGGCGCATGGAGTTGAGATGGTTGAGCATGGGAATTTCCCTTCAACCAAGGAGGCGCATGGAGATGAGAAAGTCGAGCCTACTCCCCTATGCTTGATTGATGAGTTGGTACCAATCCCATGTGAGGATGAGAGCCACTTAGCCCACTTGAGTGAGAGTGATAGTGAGTTGAGTGCCTTCCACCCCATATGCGAGTTTGAGTGCTTCCATTTGGAGGACATGAGTGATACACTAAGTGAGTTGAGAGAGGTAGATGATAGGTCCATGGAGGACATCGCATTTGCTAACACATTAACCTCTCCCTCGTTTGTGTCTTCTTATGTTGCACTAGGTTCCACGGAGGACGAGTTTCCGCTCATGGAGACGATGTACATGGTGCATGAAGATGATGATATCTCACCATGCTTGCTCCAAGATGGACATGTCGACCACATGGATCCTCCTACTTCCACAATACCTACTTCAAATGAGTCGGCCTACAAAGGTAACAACATAGGTGTTGATGATGCCATGATCCCACTAGTGGACATGATGACTTATGAGTGCATGCATGATCTCGATGATCCATTTGCTACTTCACATGCTACTTTCACTTTCCCATGTGATGCTTTGCTTGATAACATTGTTGATCATGTGGAAGTGAGTTCTTGTGATACCATGACCATGCCATGCTATGAGAGCTTCAATTTTTCCACCATTGCTTGCAATATGTCGACCACTTGCTCTTTACCATGTATTGCTTGCAATGATAATGATAATACTTGTGTTGTGCCACCCTTGATGAACACTTGCTCTTTACATAGGGTTGTCGACAACAATGATAACATGTTCCACATGCTTTGCCCCAAATGTTTACACCATTCCATGATCCTTGCATCCAAGATTGTGAACAATTGCCCTTTCTTATGCTTGGTATGCAAGAATGCTTATTTCATTGTCCATGAGATGGCCCCCATAGCCTTCTCAATTTTTGATGATCATGAGTTACCACATGCCATGAATGCACCTTCTTGCCATATGCACCATCGCCATGCATTTCATACTATCTTGATTGACACTAATGGTGATGTGCACAAGACATGGAACATCATGATGGATGATGTGTTCCTCTACCATGCACACACGCTTTTTGTTTTCTCTTTTGTGTGTATAGGTACCCGAATGACAACTTCCACCGCTATGGAGCATGAGCTCATGAAACGCGCAATTGAGAGCTACCCCAACAAGGACCCAACCCGCGGGAATCACACCAAAGGGTATGTTCCCACAAGCCTTCGCCCTCATGTGTTTCCGACTTGCCTTGTCGAGTTTCCGGTTTGGTCCAACTCCTCGTCACCTCTTTTGCTTCTTATGCAACATATCTTGACACATCTTGTTGGCACAATGGTTGTTGTATGTCTTGATGTTATCATCATACACTCCAAGAATCTCAAGGACCATGTCATACATGTGAGAGACACCTTATGCATCTTGTGCCACATGTCACACAAAAAGTTGCTCTTCTTTGGATTTCTCATTTCATCTTTGGCAATTGCAATGGATTCTTTCACACTTGAGGACACTCATACTCGGCTCAAGCCAACCATACTCTCCCAAGTTCGAAGTCTCCATCGCTTGGCCATTGCACATAACAATTTTGCCCCAAATTTTGCCGCCGACACTTGCCTTTTGTTTGTTCCACTTGTTTGGGACAATGCTACACCACACATTTTTGACACCATACAACTCTTACATGCACAAATTTTTGCCCTTCCACATGTTGGATACACCCACACTCTTTTGGTTCCCATTTTTGCCAAATGCCTATTGGAGCTTTCCCTTCGCAAGTGGTTTTTCTCCAAGATCTTCTTCGACCGCGACTACCCAACTCTACATGGGACAACCGTCATGGACTACCTCTTCGATGAGGAGGAACAAGAGTCGAGGACGACTCTTCCCCAAGGGGGAGATGATGTAGCCCCGGTCACCGACGTCGCTACACCAAGACCATCAAGTGCAACCCCGCCTATCGTCGACGCTACACCATGGCCAAAGAGTCCCCCAAGTGGACCTTCAACCCTAACCCACGCTACTCGCGACAAGGTGAACTCCTTCCTCTCGATACTCGACCTCGTAGATACCTTGAATGGAATGCTACCTCATGTCGACATGTTATATGTCATTAGGTACAAGAGTCATCGAGGACCGGAGAGGAGGAACACCCATGGTGCAAGGAAGCGAGGGAAGGGAAGAGGAGCCATTCATCATGGTGCAAGGAAGAAGGAAGAAGAAGAAGAAAGAAGGAAGAGGAAGAAGAGGCGGGAGGAAGAGGCCCAGCCGACCTGGTCCAGACCGGTCGGACCGGCCCCACGACCGGACGACCCGGTCCCGAGGCCCGGTCAACCGGGCGCCCAAGCTGGCGCAGCTCCATCGTACCGGAAGGAAACCGGAATCTTCGCAGATTCCCGGTTTGCGCCGGTCGACCGGACCCATGACCGGACAGCCGGTCATAGGCCCGGTCGAGCCAGGACCCAAACCGGATCTGACGGGAATGACCCACCAAACTGCCTTAACTTATCCATTCGCGTACCTGTTCGCCCTTGCTGGCCATGTGTGCCTATATAAGTAGCTTGGACCCCTCCTTTACCCCTTAGACAAGATGATAGCTTAAACATGAAGATGAGCTTTGTCTCCCTAGGGTTTCATCCCCTTTGTATCAAGGCAACCCATGTTGGATGATTGGATTTGGTGTGTGAGATTCTAGTGTTACCCACTCTCTCTCCCACTCCTAGATTCATCTCCCTCACCAATCTCTCCGCTCGGAATTCTACCGCGTGTCTCTTCCGGGTTGATTCTATTGGCGTGGTCCATCGAGCCACGGGGTAAGTATCGGTTGTATCGGGTTGGTGTGCGTGCGTGAGTTCATCGTGTTCTTCGCGTTCTCCCTCTCTCCCTCCTTTGGATTTCGGGTCAACCGCAAGATCGGGCCACACACGGGGTCTTAGACCTCATCACCTACAGCGGGGGAATTACTCACACATGGATGGGGGAAACATGGCTGGTTGATGTAGAGGCGTTGGCGGTGATGGCGGCGATGATCTCCTCCAATTCCCCGTCCCGGCGGAGTGCCAGAACGGAGACTTCTGGCTCCCGCGACGGAGTTTCGCGATGTGGCGGCGTTCTGGAGGGTTTCTGGCGACTTCGACTTCTCCCCGTGCGTTTTTAGGTCGAGGCCGATAAATAGTCCAAAGGAGGGCGTCGGAGGCCGGCCGAGGGGGCCACACCATATGGCCGCGCGGGCCCCCCTGGGCCGCGCCGCCCTATGGTGTGGGGCCCTCGGGCCTCCACCTGAGTTGTCCTTCTGGCTCCGTCAGTTTTCTGGGAAAATAGGGCCTTCCGCATAAATTCCGAGGATTTTCCCGAAAGTTGGATTTCTGCACAAAAACGAGACACCAGAACAGTTCTGCTAAAAACAGCGTTAGTCCGTGTTAGTTGTATCCAAAATACACAAATTAGAGGCAAAACAATAGCAAAAGTGTTCGGGAAAGTAGATACGTTTTGGACGTATCAGATCTCCTGGAGGTGGTTTAGATGCGAGGATAAAAGCATGTGTCGCCATATACCCAGCCTCTGGTGTCTTAGGGATGATGTTTCCTCTTGTGTCTATCGACATAAAGGACATGTCGAGGTTTTGGACCAGGTGCTCTCTTTCTGCTTCGGGTATGTGTTGTAACCTTGATCTTGCTCTGTTCCGAGCTTCCCTGTGGCTATCACCCAAAGTTCTAGATTGTCGACTCAACTCTGCCCTTCTCTGCTTTGGATGCGAGAAGCTGCCTCCTTTCTTCTGTTTAACTCAGCTGCCTGTTTTTCCAATTCTCTTGCAGCTCGTGCGAGCCTATATTGATATGCTTGTAATTCCTCTGGCGTGGCTGTGGTGGCCATTGGTTCTGATCCATCCATAGCTCTCGCGGCTCTATCCCACGCTGCTTGCGGGAGTCGAACTCTGTGTCGCGGCTGTGGCCCGACGTATTTACTGCCCAGGCCTCGTCGCAGATCGGAGGGATCGACGTATGGATTTTCCAGATCGTCGAAAGCCTCAGATGTTTCCTCTTGGTCATTGCTTGGCTCTCCAATGACATAAATCTGATGATATTTTGTGTTCAGATCTATGTTGGGTTTGGTGACACCATCGTTGAGATTGGTGAAGACCTCGCCCACTGTAGTAGATTTGTCGATGAAGTCGTAACTGTGGACACTGCTTGAGCCATCGCTTATATATGAGTCCGCAGATGACTCAAACGACATGTCGCTGAAGATCTTGGCGAGTTTCTCTCTCGCCCTGATGCTGATGTAGCGTGACGACGAAGTTTCTTCTTCTCCTGATTCGGTTGACGATGTATAGCTTGAAAAATCGGAATCGACCGCCGACGATCCCGACGAAGTCGGAATTTCGACACGATACGATCCTTCCTTCTCGACGCGAAAGCGAAACCTTTCGAACGTCATCTCCATAGGCTCCGCCAGATATGCATATGCATCCAAACGGGAGGGTGGGTGAGGAACAAAATCGACAGGACCAGCAGCGATCTGTTTACCTCGATCCATTGCGTTGCTTGCAGTTGATGATGTCGAAGATCTTGAACGTGCCATCGAGATCAGATCCTTACGCCTCTAGTTCCCACAGACGGCGCCAATTGACAAGGTATTAACTTGTCAATGCCTATGGATTGTAGGCTAGGGTTTAGTTGGAAATAGAGGGCAAGTAGATCTCGAAGGTTTCAGCCGAAAAGTACTCGACGATTATGAAAACTAGGGTTTGTAAACAATAATTCGATGATTTCCGCGTCCCTCGACTCCCCCTTATATAGGAGGCGGAGCCGAGGGATTCGTGCTGTACAAGTTACAAAGTCCGAGAAGGTTTCTAACTCATCACGTAAAATTACAAATAAGACTTTCTATTACAACTCTAGCTTTCCTTAATAATATCTTGGGCTTCCGAATCTTCTTATTCTTCGGGTAGTGGGCCTTCAGTAAACCCCGGGTACTATCTTCGGCAGGCCCATTTGGGATGCCTATGTCAATTACTCCTTGTTATTGATGCTATTGAGTGAAACCATTGAACCAAGGTTTATGTTCAGATTGTTATTCATCATCATATCAACTCTGATCATGTTCCATATGATGTCTTGTGAGTAGTCCGTTTAGTTCTTGAGGACATGGGTGAAGTCTAAATGTTAGTAGTGAACTATGTTGAGTAATATTTAATGGTTTGATATTTAAGTTGTGGTGTTATTCTTCTAGTGGTGTCATGTGAACGTCGACTACATGATACTTCACCTTTATGGGCCTAGGGGAATGCATCTTGTATTCGTTTGCTAATTGTGGGGTTGCCGAAGTGACAGCAACCTGAATCCCCGTTGGTATATCGATGCATGAGGGATAGCAGGATCTCAGAGTTTAAGGCTGTGGTTAGATTTATCTTAATTACTTTCTTGTATTTGCGGATGCTTGCAAGGGGTTTAATCACAAGTATGTATTAGTCCTAGGAAGGGCGGTGCATTAGCATAGGTTCACCCACACAACACTTATCAAAACAATGAAGATTAATCAACTATATGAAGCGAAAGCACTAGACTAAATTCCCGTGTGTCCTCAAGAACGTTTGGTCATCATAAGTAAACAAACCGGCTTGTCCTTTGTGCTAAAAAGGATTATGCCACTTGCTGCAATTATTACTCTCGCATTTTACTTACTTGTACTTTATTTATCTGCTATATCAAAAACCCCTGAATACTTGTCTGTGAGCAATTACAGTGAATCCTTCATCGAAACTGCTTGTCAACACCTTCTGCTCCTCGTTGGGTTCGACACTCTTATTTATCGAAAGTACTACGATACACCCCCTATACTTGTGGGTCATCAGGCCTTACATATAAATACTACATAAACACTCAAAAATAATTACATACAGAATAATTAGATAACTGTGCATCAATTTACATTCGATCTTAAGTTCATCCTGCATACTCGCACCATCAATATAACAGTTTAGCTCCTCCAAAATAATACTCCCTCTGGTTCATATTAATTAAATCTAATATGGATTTATCTAGACACATTTTAGTTTTAGATACATCCATATTGAAGTCAATTAATATGGATCGGAGGGCAGTTTAGCTTGCACCAAAGCAAGACAACCATCCAAAAATACAGTTCAACTGTCCACCATAGCACCACCAGTTGACCATGTTTACTCACGCACGGACCTGGTAAATGTTTCAAGCTTTGCCTTAAGGGTAGCCTGCCTCTCTCTCGATTCATGTACCTTTCTGTTAAGCTCCAACAAATTAGCACTCTGGGAGTCGACAAGATGTTGAAGGTCTGCTTTTCCCCTCCGCTCTGTCTCTAGTAAATCAGCTAGGGTGCTCATATTTGATCTCGTGGGTCTATGCTCAAGTCCCACATTCTGAAAAAAACATAGGTTTCTTTACTCACTTACCAAGGACCTCGGATAAAACTTGGGTCATTCTTTCGCTCTCCATCTGGTGTAGGTTGAGACATCTCTTCTTCAATCTCGGCCTTTTTTAGCAATGAAGACATGAGACAGATTGATGTTAGATGAAGCAAGGTTTCAAAAAAAAAATGTTAGATGAAGCAATGTATAAACTTCGTTTTAGCGATAACTCAATAAATGCTTACTCACCCGAACACGTTTTACTTCAGAGGAGTAGCATCCATCCTTGATGCGGTGTGTCTCCCTGAACTGATCCACTTGACATGGTTCTTTACCCATGTATGAGTCTCCCTGAAAACAAACACATACATGGAGCCATCTTATAGGTTCTATAAAGTATTTTTTGAATATCAATAATGTGTGCGATGTTATATATTGATGTGCAAGTTAATCACTATTTAGAGCAGTTCAATGTAGAGCATCTATATTGTAGAAAGAATCTGCAAACTTTAGCACAAGCAACAATGTGCACAAAAGCTCCTACAAACATCTACCTACCAAAAAAGGAATTTAGTTTAAAATGCACTTAAGCTATCCATCGGAGAACTAAGCAATGAACATTCTTGGTAAAGTGAGCATCATGGAAATGATACCAGGAGTTAGATATATTAACTATCTATGTCAAACATGTACGAACGCAATCAGTGATTTAATAGACCAGCGCATGCATTCAGCAAATACCCATCCAGCTTGTTGATGGAACTGTGTACTCTATCATTCTGTAAACAACACAGGTCTTCACTTACCAGTTTTTCCATGTGTGCAGTGTAGCTGCGCGACCCAGTTGTTTGGTGGAGCAAAACCTTAGAATGGTTAGTTTTATTTATACTGCTGATCCTCTACATGAAAGGTAGAATTACTAACGCTATACATGCATATGCATGTACAAGTAAAAAAACTTCGATTTTAAAAAATAGACTGACAATGTTGTGGGGAGACTTCCAGTGCTCCACAAGCCAGCACCAATCCTCGTTAGTCGTATTGGAAACATGACTTTTAGTCGGCACTTCCGAAAGTGGGACACCATCAAAATATTTTTTATTCAGATTGTGCTAAAATTGACGTACACCATTATGAAGATGCTTGTTGCATGCACCTTTTACTGGTGAATGCTTTGTGTCCATTGAAAATTTTCCCTAGTGGTATGGAAGAACATGCATAAGAATGACAATTTCTGATAAATAAAAGCTTTATAAACAGTAAAGGGAGGCAAATGAATGCAGTTTGTAAATACCGCCATTTTTCCATAGAAGTCACACAGGAGCCCTGGGTCTTGGCGGTACTTCTTCCAATGCGTATATACAAGAATATGGTTCCTGACTGCAATGTTGCACTCAGTTACAAATTTTGCACCGATAAGAGCTGATGTCGGCCTTGTCCTCCCTCTTGTTATTATCAGAGGCAGCTTGGATCCTCGAGAACGGGTCAGTTTGGACAGTCCTTTCCCCATGTTCGCCCCCTTACCGCTACACATATAAACAACTGATGAGATAATAATGGTGTTACACCAAATAGACTCTGTAAGGAACAGACAAATTACAGGAACGTGCATTTATCAATAGTGCCATTCTCGGATGGCACCATAGGATCCTCGTCTGCTTCATCCGAATCATCATTTTCACTACCCTGACCTGTAGCAATATTATCAACAAACAAGGGAGGCACACAGCCTCAACAATCATAGCTAGCAAAATGTGTGAAAGGACTTGCAGTACAACATGCTAAATGTAGTAAGCACTTGGTAGCACAACTTACCATGATCAACGGAAGGAGAGTTCTGATGATTATGACTTCTGGTGGCTCTGCAATGGCTACTAGATTCATCTACATCGAAGTTAGATTCGTCATGTATGTTGTTGCTGGTTGTGGACATGGACCTGGTAGTTCTACGAAGTGGACACTGTTAATCGACATCTCTCCTGGAAGAGGCCCTAGTAGTTCTAGGAGGTGGCTGCTTAGATAATGGTCTTTTTGTGGCCGCACGGGTTGTGACTCCTACTGGGGTCATCTTAGTATTACTAGCAGTAGTAATCGGCATACCCTGGTAGGAAGCACAACTTGGATCAATCAAGCAAGAATAGAAAATATTAATTAGCATTTGCAATTGAAAAACATTTATGTCTGCATTGATGAATATGCGGGATGGATAGAACTAGCACCTTAGTAAGCGAGGCAACATGTGGTAATGTAAGTTTCTCGTGATTGCCAGAGCCAAGATTGTCATCTTCAGCGCCTGTACCTCTCGGAATTGCCGATACCCTCTTGCATTGGGGCATTGCACTAACCATTAATGGATAAGTGTTGTCTCCATTCAAAGGTTTCTTCTTAGCAACCTCTGATGACTGGTTGTGCTTGAGGATACTAATAGGTGGATTCTCTCTGGTCTTGCTGGCCTGGTAATTCAGTTGAGCAACAGGAAATACATCAATCGATCGAGCATGATAACAAGCACTTGTAATCCAACAGTATATATACATCCGTATATACTAAGATATGACAGGATGGAGGAACAACCACCTTAGCTGTTGGGATGGCTGGTGGTTTCAGAGGATGATCCGCTGGTTGTTTTTTTTATGTGTTGACGCGGCTTCTTCAGGATACTAGAAACCACATTGTCAGTAGTCGTGCTGGCCTGGTAAGTTGAAAAACACAACATAGATCAATCAAGGGAGCATGATGACAATTAGTTTGTAATTGCAAATCGGAAACATTTATATCTCTAACAAAAAAGGACGGTATATAGGAACTAGAACCTGCTTGCGTCGCTGAAGCGGCAAAAAGGGTCTATAACTGCCGCGAAGATCCAAATCTTCAGCAAAATGCGCAGATGGAAATTTCTTCTTTCTGTCATATTTTGAATGCATGTTTTCTTTGCCCTTAGATGGCTTATTTTTCTGCATTGCTAACGGGAGCAATTTACATGCGTATGTATTATACTTCTCCATAATTAATCCCTTCAGACTCTCATCATTGAATATGTGATGTTTATTACCAGCAGGTGTCACCGGTGTTTGGTGTTGTTTTTCTGCCACAGCTAAGATAATTAACACAAACATAAAACATAGATTATGGTGTGTACGTGTGTCATGAACAAAAAGAAAAGATCAAGCAGAAATACTGCAGCATAAACCACGAACCAAAGAAATCAAGATACAGTACGCAGTTGTGGGACAAGCAGGCTAATGCATAACGAGTTCAAAAAAACTTATAATCCATAGGGATCGACCAAACAATCGCACACCAATAATAAGGCCTAGTTTGGCAACACGGTTTTACTAAAATTGAAGTATTACAAAACTGAACTATTTTAGCAAAAAAACTACCAAGACGTTTGGGATCCCGACGACACCCGTGGCCACTGGGTGTGGGTGTATCCTAACCAAACCCGCACCCATATCCTGAAATCTTACCCTCTACCCGCACCCGTACCTTGGTACAGATTTTAACACATACCCGCATCAGAATGGGTAAAAAAAACATGGGTAATACCCACCCTGTAGTCCAAAGAAATGCAACAAAGCAATATAATAGAACAACATATAATAAAAACAACAATATATATATCATTCCTTAACTGATTCAGCAAAGCAAAGGAACAGCAAAAGGTACCACGTATATTAAGAGAAACATCAATGTAACATATGTATAAGAAAAGACAGCAAAACAATATGGCATATGAATATAAACAGCAAAACAACACAAGCTATGTGAAAAGATCAACATTTAGTACAACCCAACATATATGAAAGAATACAACATTACAGCCAACCATAAGTTACATAAGAACATACCAATATATAATTCAAACTCGTCAACTTTATAGGTTCACAGAAATTTAAAGATTACAATAAAGGTTCGAATGAGGTAACATAAAGGGCAGGTGGGTATGCGGGTATGGGTTTTGCATTCTCATACCCACACCCGCCATACCCATTGGGTAGAGATTTTTTACCATTTACTTACCCATGGATTCAAATTTTCTACCATACCATTACCCTAATGGACTGGGATCAGATGACATGCTCACGCTGCGCCATTCGGCTCTGGATCTCAGTCCTACCGTAATGGGTAAAAACCTGATGGGTAAGCGGGTAATGGGTACCCATTGCCATCGGGAGTTTGGGAAGTGTTGTTTCACTATCTATTTGCTGGATTGTTACCATGCATAGGCTCTCATGTATAGAACAAGTAGTTTGCTGCTAAAAAGTTGGCCACTTGCCGCTGCTGCATAGCCATTCCAATAAACAAATGCCATGCATCACGAAAACTACTAGGCTATCTATATTTTCTCTTCTAGACACATACGTAGCAATCAAAACAGATGAACAGAGGAAGTCATAGGATGTGCCTAGCCGAAAACAACATTATTCGTTAGATCCAAACACATTTAAATATTCAATACTTCAATATTTTCAGGAACTGAAGTATTTCCACAATACTTCAAAAAAACAGAGCTCCCAAATGAGGCCTAAAATTGAATTACTGGGTGCGCAAAAATACTATACCCAATGCAAGACCTCTTGGCCTCGACACCGCAAGCGCAGCAAGGGCGTTGTGCGGGCAGAGAGGGCTTAAAGTTGGCCGGCTGAACGAGGCGATGAGGGAGATGACTTGCCTGAAACGATGACAATGTCACTCGGATGTAGCTCCTGATGCAACAGTGGCCGGAGCGCTCCGACGTCTGTGTGAACGGTAGCGGAGAGAGATAGAGATAGAGAGAGGAGAGAGATGGAGATCTAGGGTTCGTGGAATTGGGGAAAACTGGATGGGAGAAACGCACACTACTAGGAAAAGGCCTACCCGTAAGAATGGTATGCACACCTATTTTGGTGCGCCACTGCTAAAAAGTGGTGCTCCACTGATACAAAAATAGTAGTGGCACACTGCTTTTGGGGTGCGCCACCACTAAAAATAGGCCAGATCCCACCTCTCCCCCAGACTTAGCAGTGGCACACCCTATAGTGGTGCGCCATTGCTATGTGAGATAGCAATGGTGCACCACTAAGAGATGCACCACTGTGTTCAAAATAGCTATGGCGCATTAGGACATCTCCAGCGGCGGGACGCAAACGAACGCTCAGAGACCGTTTTCGTCCGCCGTGACCAGAAATGCGTCTGGGGCCTGCTCCAGCGGGGCGACGCAAAGTGACCGGGCCATCCGCGGAGACGCAAACCTGGCCCAAATATGCGCCAGGTTTGCGTCTCCGCGGACGCTCGGCGGTCGCGCGGAGCGACCTCCATTTCTTACCCGGTCCCGCATGTCAGGGACAGCGAAATCGACCGCTTCGATTTGCTTCTTTTTCCCCGTCTTTGCTACCCTAGTGTGACGCCACCACCCCAACCCCACCCGCCGCCGTCCCGCCGCAGCACCGCAGAAGTCGCCGTCGGCTCCGTTCTCGCTGCACGGGAGAGCAGGATCGTACTCGGGCTTGGCTCCGTCGCGTACCTGCCAGCTATTTTCGGGCGAAACGCTCCCAGTTGCGCCGCCCTTCTATGCCGCCCACGACCTGATCAGTCAATTGCGTCGGTAGGTTTCTTACTCGTGTTTTCGGCGCTATTGTGCGCGGCCATTGATCCGCAGTTTGTACCCATGCAGATGGACATGTGGCAGCTGTTGGACAAGTTCCGCGCGGAGGTCGTCGACTCCTCTTCCGACGAGGAGTCCGATGAGTCGACGTAGACATTGGCAACTACTGCGGCCTCCATGATCCACGAGTTCACCTCTAACCCGGGGCCGCAGCACCGGGGCTCTGTGAAGGGGCGCTCCAAAAACCTGCCGCGCAACAGAGTGGAAGGGCAGGCCCACCTCCAAAAGGACTACTTCGACCTCACCAATCCGATCTTCCCGGAAAAAATGTTCCGGCGCCGGTACATGATGTCAAGGGACCTGTTCTTGGTCATTCTACGGGGCGTCAGAAACTACGACCCCTACTTCCAATGCAGGCCCGATGCAACAGGTGCGCTAGGCTTCACCTCCTACCAAAAATGCTCTGCAGCTATTCGCATGCTCTCATATGGAATGGTTGCGGATATATTCGATGAGTATCTTCCAATGGGTGAGAGCACCTGCCTTGAGACCATGTACAGGTTTTGTCGAGCCATGATTGTCGTGTTCGGAGAGTATTACTGTAGGGAGCCAACTGTTGAGGATACAAGGTGGCTCCTGTCTATCAACGAGTCTAGAGGGTTCCCAGGAATGATTGGCAGCATAGATTGCATGCACTGGGAGTGAAAAAACTGTCCATTTGGATGGTAGGGTGCGTACAGCGGGCATAAGGAGGGAAAAACTGTCATTCTTGAAGCTGTCATATCTCAAGATTTATGGATTTGGCATTCGTTCTTTGGCATGGCCGGTTCCAATAATGACATCAATGTGTTGCACCGATCACCGGTTTTCAACCGGCTCATGCAAGGCAAAGCTCCCCGGATGAGCTATGAGATCAATGGAAATGCATATGACAAGCCATATTATCTTGCTGATGGCATCTACCCTGACTGGGCCACATTGGTGAAGACTGTATGTAATCCAAACTCCGAGAAGACGAGGAGGTTTGCCAAGATGCAAGAGGCTTCCATGAAAGATGTGGAGCGCGGATCTGGTGTGCTCCAAGCTCGGTGGGCAATTGTCCGTCACCCGGCAAGAACATGGTCCCTGAAGACCATACATGAGGTAATGACATGCTGCGTGATCATGCACAACAAGATCGTTGAGAACGAGCGTCCTGATGGCCGCAATGAGAATCACTAGGAGTTTCAAGGTGAGCTAGTTGTGCCACTCCATGGGGCTTCATCTTGGTAGGAGTATCTAAATATCATGTAGAAATCACTGACGATAACGTGTGCAAACGGCTACAGACGGATCTGATTGAGCATCAGTGGACATTGGCTGGCCATGAAGATCATGCCTAGAGAAATACTATCTTATTTTCATGTAAACTTTTAAAAATTTAAATGTAATAACTATGACTTCGTTGATTTCCTTATTTTGTTGTTTGGAAACTTCATAAATTGACGCAAACGTCGCGCGGCTGGAGATGCCCTTAGATGATGTGTGCCACCACGCCGCACGCTTCCATCACCACGTACCAACACGCCTCGCCCACCATGCACACGCGCCCGGACACAACTCCCAACCGATCGCACCCAAGGCCCAACTCACCCAATCGCACCCAAACCACCCAGCTCCCCCACCAGTTTCTTCCTCTCCCCAAACGCACGAATGAACAACCACTCCTTCCAAACCCTAACTAGATCGAACTTCGCCGGCGCGCATGTGCATCCCTTGTCGGCACTCCGCGTCGCGCACGCCGCCGCCAGGATGCACGCACGCACGAGGAGATGCCGCCGCCGAGACGCACGCACACCTACTTCCTCGCGCTGGTGGCCGCCAGACAGGGCCGGTCCTAAGTTTTCAAGGGCCCGGGGCGAAACGACAATTTAGGGCCCTAAGTACAACTATTAAAATAATTATTAAATATTGTTAATATATAATAGCTATTAAGAGTAAATATGTAAATTGTATTCGAACATATAATTTTATAATAATTTATAGATATTTTCTTAAATTATTAATATATACATCCTTATTTTTTTCACTACTTGTTGCATGTGGCCAGCCACGCCGTCTATGAATTTAGCGAAGTCTTCTCTGGGCAACTCAGTCTCTTGCCTTTTGACGTGACATTTGTTGCAACTATAGAGCCATCAATTAGTCGCTTCTGCTCTTGTCTAGAAAACACTGCCGACGTCCAATAAAGAGAAAAATGTGTTCGTACCTATTTATTTATGAATTCAATTGTTCTAGATTCACGTGTATTTATACGCTAAAACATGTTTATAAGTGAATTCAGATAAATCTAAATCATTTAATTTGGGACAAACTATTAGAAATCAACGCCCGGCAAAAAAGGAAATGCGTCATTTTTGTATTGAAGAGAAAAATGCGTAGATTGTGTTGCATTTTATCTTGAGAGAATCCGGAAGCTTGATTCCCTGGATTGGTCGATCTAGCCATGGGCCCCACTCCATTTAATCCCTTGCACCTTTTTTTAGCGGAAAAGAAAGTTTAATCCCTTGTACCTGGGTAAAGTGAAAAAAAGAAACTGACCAAACTAATAAGGCCCATCTAATCAAAAGAAAAAAGGCCCAAGATTAGTTCGCTCGTTAACGCTTCGTCTTGTTCCTCCGCTCAACTGTACAGTACGACGGAAAATTCTCCTCCTACCTCTAATGGCGTTGCCGTCCGCGCAACATATGAATAACCAGATGGGACTTGGGGCCCCTTGGCTGGCGGGCGCCCTCCTGCCCCCCCCCCCCCCCCCCTCGGGCCGGCCCTGCCGCCAGATTCGCCGCCGCCGACAGGAGCGCCTTCGGTGTGCCGGTGGAGGACGGACGACGGCGCGGGCGCTACGGCGCCTAATCTTCACCACAACGGCCTCCTCGCCATCTTGCCGTACGAACTCGTCGAGGACGCGTGCCGTGCTGCCGTGATCCGCGCCGACAACAGCCAGGTCTACTCCGTCTAGGAGATTCTGCGCTTGCTCCACTAAGCTGACGCGTACGTCGGCCTGCCCGTGCGAGACGCGGTCGCCGCACGCGCTCAAGGCCGGCGTCGAGGTTGGTGGGAGGATCTCGCGGGGCTCCGTCGACCTTGCCTGCTAGTGTTCGGTGCTTCTGCACGCCAGCAAGTCACGGATGCTGCCGACACCAAGCTCCTCGAGCCAGTGGCCGCAAGATGCGCACCAACTCCTGGCCTCTATCCCGGTCGTCTCCTACACAAGGCCAGGCCACGCCCGGCGCCCGCGCAGCAACCTGGGGTGAGACTTCTCGCTCCCTCCTCCTGATATGTGCCACAATTGCTGCTATATTACCATCAAGAACAGAGCAAGATTAATATCTTGGATAGAATGGAACCCTACCTGCGTATTTTATTTGTATACCGTATACAATCTCTCGGTTTCATAGCTCACCTGGTCATTAATTATAAGTTAATTACTTATCAAGATACTATATTTTTTTAATCTAAGCTAGGATTTGATATTGCAAATGAAGTGAGATCACATAGACAAGGACCTTCTGTAGTTTAATAATGCTTGAAAAAGTATGGTCCATTCATAGCCTCCTTCATCTGATTGCTGCTATAATGGTAAGTGCTTGACTCTCTTAAATCTTTGTTGGTGAAGTGTCTACCTATGTTTCTTAGCAACACACCTGATCAAGTACCCTTTCTCTGAGGTTTTCTCCTTCTTAATTAATCCAACATACATATATTTTGATCCTATTTGAGGATGACTACAAACTGAAATTAATTGATTATCCTGAATCAATATAAGTTATCAGGACCAAGTTACATCTCCACGTCACCATCGAACTACCTATATCTGCAGACTATTATTCCCATGCATTCCACTCTCTATCACCTTAATACTAATAACCTAAGTAAGTTATTTTTAGATACATGCAATGCACAAATATAAACTATGTTGGCAAAAAAAAAAGGGAATGGGATGCACCTAATTATTACTCTTTCTCAACAGTTAACTGTAACTCACTGTGCCCTAAGTCGTAGCTAGCAGTAGCATTCTCTGTGTTGTTGCGATAACATTTATTTATCCAAAACAGGTCTCGTTTGTTAGCAGCTAGTACTACGCATGCATGTTTTATTTCTTGGTGAACTGCCTTTTTTACTTCTTCAATAATTAGCAACATGATCTCTCCATTTCTAGCTCTGAATGATTTTGCAAACAAGCATTGAGTTAAGGAATCATAATAATTTCTCTGCTAAACAAATGCAGTATTTGATCTGGAAGTTAATGATAGCTCTTGAACAGAACCACCTGTATTAGTCATCTGAAGAAATCTGTAGAGATCACAGTTTCTGTCATTAAATTTGAACAATATTGACATTCTAAACTTTTACCACTTGCTTTGTAATCAGTTGTGGATGGCACAACAAAGGCATAAGAATGATTTTCTTTTGCATACCCAAGTCAATAACCGAGAACAACTACCAGCTATATACATGGTCTGTTAAGAACCAGTTTATACATAGCTGACCTCAATGAATTTGTCACTGATCATGCAGGCTTGGAGACTTGATCATGCAGTGGAGCTGGTTGCCGTGGCCCAGTGCGTGGTCGCGATGGCTCCGACGATGAGAAGATCGGCGGCCAACGAGCTCGTGCATAGGTGCCTGGCGACCTCGTGCAAGGGCGTAGCGGAGCGAGGCGGACCGCGGCTAGATCCCCGGCGAAACCGCGTAGAGCGCACGATGTGAATACAGTTGCAGCCGTGAACTATTTTTTTTAAACATTGTAATATATTATAAACATTTCTCTTGTAATATAATAGCAGCAAGCAGCATGCCTGAACTTCTTTTTTGTAGCAATGGCGCACCATCCACATAATGCACTATTGCTAGTGAATATATAGTGGCGCACTCGGTGGACACAATACGCCATTGCTAATGAATAGATAGTGGCGCACTGGATAGACTTTCTAATGGTGCACGTGCATGAGATAGCAATGGCGCACTAGAAAGCTAGTAGTGGCGCACATCTGGTGCGTCATTGCTAACCAACTTAGTAGTGGCGCACCACGTGGTGCACCACTGCTAAAACTTTGCAGTGGCGTGATAGTAGTGGCACACCGGGGTGCGCCACTGATAGCCAAAAGTGGTGCGCCACTAATAAGCCTTTTCCTAGTAATGGCATAGACACTACAAGACGAATCCCCTCCCTGGCAATCGATCGCTCGAGCAATCACTTTCCATGGCGCGGAAGCGCTCGTGGAGCGAGTCAATTTCCTTTTTACCACGTACTGTTTTAATTGCGTTCACACGTGTTCACACTAACAGCTTGTATTACTACTTTGCAAGTTGCATGCAGCCAAGAGCGTTCACACTGCATGCATGCACATGCACAGAGCATCTCATGGATTTGCATTTAATGAGCTAACTTTTCAGCACACTTTCATAAGTTGTTGCATGCATACACATAGCATCTCACTCTTTTTCTTCGGCACGAGGAAGGCTCTCAATTCTCTTTTTGCAATTCCCTTTTGGGTTTTATTTTCGTACGGTAATTCATATTTAATGGGGTCCTTTTGCAATTCCCCTTTTCGGGCCAGTGGTTTTTAAGGGGGAAAATAACGGGTGGGAAGATCCACTTGCAACTCAAATGAACTACCACTTGCTACTCAAATTAAGTACTTTTTTAAGTTGTAAGCTAACAAAAGTTGCTAAAATATTCTAAATAAATTTTCTTTTTAGGGTTGCTAGGTATTTATATTTACCGTTGATAAATAACGGGGCACCAGGTTGATAACTTGTAAACAAAAAAGAGTCGCTACATATTTTAAATTAAATTAAATTTTTAGGGTTGATATTTATTTATATTTACCATTGATAAATAGCGGGTCACCGGGTTGATAGCTTGTAAATTAAAAGAGAGTTGCCAAAATATTCTAAATGAAATACTATTTAGGGTTATTATTTATTTATATTTACAGTTGATAAATAACGAGGCACCAGGTTGATAGCTTGTAAAATAAAAAGATGTTCGCTAAAATATTCTAAATGAAATAATTTTTAGGGTTGGTAGTTATTTATAATTACCATTGATAAATAACGGGACACTCGATTGATAACTTGTAAACTAAAAAGAGTCGCCAAAATATTTGAAATGAAATTAGATTTTTAGGGTTGGTAGTTATTTATATTTACTGTTGATAAATAACAGGACACCGGGTTGATAGCTTCTAAACTAAAAAAGATTCGCTAAAATGTTTAAAATAAAATTAACTTTGGGGTTGATAATTTTATCATTTTACCGTTGATCACTCGAGTACGGAGGGTTGATTAGTCCAACAGAGAGGGTTGATAACTTTTAGCCTGAAAAAAAGTTTCTCGAAACATATCAACATTGGTGCTAGTTTTGAAGATCTCGTCGAGACGGATTTATTGGTGAAAGCGAATCTTAATTTGGAGATGTCATTTAAGAGTTAAAAAGTTTTGAATTTTAAATTTTGGAAAAGATTCCTGATAACCCGCAAGTATAGGGGATCGCAACAGTCTTCGAGGGAAGTAAAACCCAAATTTATTGATTCGACACAAGGGGAGACAAAGAATACTTATAAGCCTTAACAACTGAATTGTCAATTCAGATGCACCTGGAAAAGCACTAGTAACAGGGGTGATGTGAAAGCAGCAGTAATATGAGAGCAATAGTAACAGTAACACATCAGCAGTAGCAGTAACACAGAGACAATGACACCAGAAAATAGTTGATACTACTTCTAATGGCATATAGGACCGAGTGAGTATTTGATGATGAAAGATGGACCGGGGTTCCCAGCTATCTACACTAGTGGTAACTCTCCAATAACAAGTGTTGGGTGAACAAATTACAGTTGGGCAATTGACATAATTATTATAGCATTAAGACAGAACATCCAGTTTATTAATCATGTAGGCATGTTTTCCATATATAGTCATACGTGCTCGCAATGAGAAACTTGCATAACATCTTTTGTCCTACCAGCCGGTGGCAGCCGGGCCTCTAGGGAAACTACTGGTAATTAAGGTACTCCTTTTAATAGAGCACCGGAGCAAAGCATTAACACTTGGTGAAAACATGTTATCCTCATATCTAAGCCATCCCCTCCAGTTATCTCAGTTGCTGTCACTCTGCGGCCTCGGGTTCCGGACATAGACATGTGCAAACAACTTGTAGATACAATCTAAGCAATAATTATAGAGCTTAAATCTAAGATCATGCCACTCGTGCACTAGTGACAAGCATTAAACACAACAAGATTGCAGCAACAATAACTTCACAAACTTTATAGATAGACTGATCATAATGTAACAATTCATCGGATCCCAACAAACACAACACCGATTACATCGGATGGATCTCAATCATGTAAGGCAGCTCATGAGATCATTGTATTTAAGTACATGGGAGAGAGAGTACCAACTAGCTACTGCTAGAACCCGTAGTCCATGGGGGAACTACTCACGGAGCATGATGGAGGCGGTGCCGTCGATGGAGAAGGCTCCGGGGGTCGATCTCCGTCCCGGCAGGGTGCCAAAACAGGAACTTCTGACCCCCGAAACTAGGTTTCGCGATGGCGGCGGCGCTCCGGGAGTCTTTTTTGAAGTATGATAGATATGTCTCGGGTTTTCGCATCGTGGGGGAATAAATAGGCAACGGGGCAATGTCGGTGGAGTCCCGAGGTGGGCTCCCCACACGCCGGCGCGCATGTGGGCCCGGCCGCGCGGCTGCATGGGGAGGAGGCCGTGGGCCTCCCCCGGGCTTGCCCTTCTGGCTCTGTGTGTCCCTCGGAAAAATAGGAGGTTTGGCTTTTGTTTTGTCGAATTCCGAGAATATTGCCTGAACAGCTTTCCTAGAACCAAAAAACAGAAGAAAACAGGAACTGGCACTGTGGCATCTTGTTAATAGGTTAGTCCCAGAAAATGTATAATAATGATATATAATGCATATAAAACATGTGACAATGATACATAAAACAAGCATGAAACATCAGAAATTATAGATAGGTTGGAGACGTATCAAGCATCCCCAAGCTTAGTTCCTACTCGTCCTCGAGTAGGTAAACGATAAAAAGAAAATAATTTCTGAAGTGACATGCTACCAACATAATCCTGAACCAATAATGATGTAAGGCATGTGAACTGAGATCAAATTATGCAAATCAAATGTCTATAGTTGATATAAGAGATGATAATGCAAGAGTTAAACAAGCTAAAAGTTTTTATGAACTATTGGTTTAAAGACATGAAACCGTACAAAGTTCATTAAAGATGTTTTAAGTATCCAGCGTAGGAGTTCTATCCTTTATTCCAACCATCAAGTAAATTTTCACAACATAGAAGGATTCACTCAAGTAAAAGTAAACATGAACGTCATGAATCAACTGTTTCGAAGCCTACTCAACCGGTGAGCGCAAGCATTTGGTATTGGCACCAGGATGTTAGGGCAAAAAGAACATTAATGGGGGTTTGGAAGGCCAATGGAAGAAAGTCTCACAAAGCTATAAGTGATCATTAGACAAGAGGAAGTCTTATAATCGAAGCTATGTAAGGAGTAGTGATTGCCATGCAACGGATGCACATAGAGCTATATGTGTATGAAATATCTCCAATGGAACTAGTGGGGGTGCATCCAACTTAGTTGCTCACGAAGACCTAGAGCACTTTTGAGGAAGCTCATCATTGGAATATACAACCCAAGTTCTATAGTGTAAATTCCCCACATAGTTATACTAGTAAAACATGAAAAAACTCTCACATGGAGTATAGGTGCTAAACATGAGCACAAATGATGACTATGAATACTGCAGGTGCTAAAACATGAGCACAAGTGTGGATAAAGGATAGTAATGTTGCCCCCTTTTTCTTTATTCTTTTTTTTCCTTTTTTCTATTTTTTCTATTTTTTCCTATATATTTTTTCTGTTTCTCTTTTCGATGGCCTCCATGGCTCTTTTCACTTTTAGGGGCAACATCCTAATATGACAACACACTTTTTGGTACAAATAACTCATAATGAACAAAACATGATGTATAAAATTGTATGCCTCTGCTAGTGTAGCAGGATGTGCAAGGATCTAGCGTAACATGGGTAAACCACACATCAGCTGTATAGAATCATGCAAAGCAATATATAAATAATAAATGACAACAAGTCATGTAATGTAAAATGGAAGTTGCATGGCAATATATCTCGGAACAACTATGGAAATGCTGTGGTAGGTAGGTATAGTGGCTGTTTTGAGGAAGATGTATGGGCTTATGTGTAGGAGAACAAGAGAAAGTCCTCCCACGAGTTTGGATGTACTGGCGAAGTATGCACAATTTTCAATGTGAGAAAAAGGCAATGCACAGTACCGAAGAGGCTAGCAAATTTGGATGGTGGAAGTGCCAAAAACCGTAGCTTAACATTAGTCAAAAAGAACTCACAAGCTTATTGCAAACAACTAGCAGGTTCAACATTAAGAGCATGATTAAAATTCACTTCAAGGAGGGCCGTTCACGGTTGGCACAAGTACCCCGCTAGATCCCTCGATCTTCAACACAACTTAGTTATTACGATGAACCCTTAGACATGGAAAGCTATCAAGTCCAACTACACCTTCAACCATTTAAGTAGAGTTTATAGTACGGCACAAGCTTAAAGACAACAATTCACTACTGATTTTAACTTATTTAACCATAAAGCTTTACCATCTAAATACCTCCAAATGTTTGCAAAGAATCAGGTTATCAAAACTCAATGATCTACAAGATTATGCAAGTATTTCATTATACCACTACCACATGCAACATTTTCTGAACCAACCAAATAACAATCAATGCTGAGGTTTTCAGCTTTCGCCATGAACATGAATAATAAATTAAGAACACAAGTGTTCAAATGAAAAAGCGGAGCGTGTCTCTCTCCCACACAAGAATGCTATGATCCAATTTTATTTAGGAAACAAAAACAAACAAACAAAAATAAAAGCACACAGACGCTTCAAGTAAAGCACATAAGATGTGGAAGAATTAAAATATAGTTTCACTAGAGATGACCTGATAAGTTGCTAATGAAGAAGGGGATGCCTTGGGCATCCCCAAGCTTAGATGCTTGAGTCTTCTTGAAATATGCTTGGGTGACCCACAGGGGCATCCCCAAGCTTAGGCTCTTCACTCTTCTTGATCACATTATATCACCCTTCTCTCTTGACCCTTGAAAACTTCTGCCACACCAAACTTCTCATAAACTTCATTAGAGGGGTTAGTACTCAAAAAACTTTAAACGACTTTAGTCCTGTAGTGACACATTGCAAGAACTCAATAAAACATTAGCTACAGCTCTCCACGTCTAGAAAGCCTTACTTAAAGTCCACAAGAGACAATGCAAAAAACAGAGACAGAATCTGCCAAAACAGAACAGCCAGTAAAGATGGAATTTTTCGAGGTACTTTCGTTGCTCAAATCGGAAAATGTGAAACTAATGAAAGCTGCGTACATATCTGAGGATCACGCGTGAATTTTTTTCAGAATTTTTCATTTTTTTTGGGAATTTATACAGCTCAAAACGGTGGATAGCAAAAATCTGTCCCTGCGCAGAAATCCAAATCTAGCATCAACTTTCTATTAGAGACTTTACTTGGCACAACAATGCGATAAAATAAAGATACAAAGGAGTAGTTACAGAAGTAACAAGCACCTTGACTCAAATATAAAACAAAAATTGCAGAAATAAAATAATGGGTTGTCTCCCATAAGCGCTTTTCTTTAACGCCTTTCAGCTAGGCGCAGAAGATTTTAATGATGCTCACATCAAAATAGAAAATGAAGCAAAAGGAGCATCAAGAGGAAAATTCGAAACACATTTAAGTCTAACCCGCTTCCTATGCATAGGAATCTTGTACACAAATAAATTCATGAAGAACAAAGTGACAAGCATAGGAAGATAAAACACGAGTATCTTCAAATTTTTCAGCATGTAGAGAGGTGTTTTAGTACCATGAAAATTTCTACAACCATATTTTCCTCTCTCATAATAATTTCCAGTAGCATCATGAACAAACTCAACAATATAACTATCACATACAGCATGCTTTTCATGATCTACAAATACATAATTTTTATCAAGCTAAAAAATAGTGGGATCAAAACTTTCAAACCCACTTTTTAAAAATCTATAACAAGAAGATTGATCATTCTCAAGAGATATGGGACTCCTAGATAAAGTCAAGACCTCTCCAATCCCATTTTCATTAGTAGTACAATTAATATTATCAAGTAACATAGGACCATCATCTAGAGCTTTATTATAAACATTTGCTAAGCAAAACTCTTTAGTACCATGCATTTCGATATCAGGCACAAACAAAGCATTATCATAAGATTTATCAAAATAGCATGGATTATCATAGATAACAGTAGCATAATTATTCTCACAAGTTTTACTCATAGGGAATATTTCAAGAGAATCCACAGGAACATAAAATTCATCCTCCTTTGGTAAGCATGGAGGACAATCAAATAGTGTAAGAGATAAAGAGTTACTCTCATTAGATGGTTGGCATGGGTAGCTAATCCATTCTTCCTCCTTTTGTTCATCTCTCTCCTCCTCTTTTTCACCCAATGAGCTTTCAGGTTCATCAATTTCTTCTTTCACAGGTTCCTGCAAATTGTGAGTGCATTCTTGTGCATGAATGAGTCTCTCTTTATAATCAATGATATAAGGATTATTGCTGTAATGTTCTACGCAATAATCAAGGATAGAAGAGACGTAATCTTTAAGGTCCTTACAAGCAATACAAGTTTCATAATTTTTAGCCATGAAGGATTCTATCTCAGAAGCTCCCATAAATAAAACAAATTGTTCTACTTCTTCGAACCCAAGATGAATATAGTTATTCCAATGATAGTTCACAATTAAAACTTCTTCACTAAAGCCACATTGGAATTTAAGATGTTTAGTATCCTGTTTAGAGCAACAGTTTATATCATGGCGTTTAAGCAAGATTTTAGCAATTGTATTCAATTTTTCTAACACGGCACTCATGGCTTTACCCTTTCTTGATTCTCTATAATTCATATATAATTCTATAAGCTCCATACAGGTTATGGGCTGTTCCATAACAACAGTTTTTAATTTTTCGGTTTTTCAAATTTTTATGGATTTTCGGGTATATAAGAAAAATAAAACAAGACAAAAACAAACTAGACAAAAGTAAACTAAGCAAAATAATACTAGACAGAAATAAACTAAGCACAAATAAACTAGACTAAAGTAAACTAAGAAAAACAAAATAAAGTAAAAACAGAGAGAGAGGTAGAGTGTACTCCCCATGTGAACTTATGAGTAGAGCTATGCTCCCCGGCAACGGCGCCAGAAAATAGTCTTGATAACCCACAAGTATATTGGATCGCAACAGTCTTTAAGGGAAGTAAAACCCAAATTTATTGATTCGACACAAGGGGAGACAAAGAATACTTATAAGCCTTAACAACTGAGTTGTCAATTCAGCTGCACCTGGAAAAGCACTAGTAACAGGGGTGATGTGAAAGCAGCAGTAATATGAGAGCAATAGTAACAGTAACACAACAACAGTAGCAGTAACACAGAGGCAATGGCACCAGAAAATAGTTGATACTACTTCTAATGGCATATAGGACCGAGTGAGTATTTGATGATGAAAGATGGACCGGGGTTCCCAGCTATCTACACTAGTGGTAACTCTCCAATAACAAGTGTTGGGTGAACAAATTACAGTTGGGCAATTGACATAATTATTATAGCATTAAGACAGAACATCCAGTTTATTAATCATGTAGGCATGTTTTCCATATATAATCATACGTGCTCGCAATGATAAACTTGCATAACATCTTTTGTCCTACCAGCCGGTGGCAGCCGGGCCTCTAGGGAAACTACTGGTAATTAAGGTACTCATTTTAATAGAGCACCGGAGCAAAGCATTAACACTTGGTGAAAACATGTTATCCTCATATCTAAGCCATACCCTCCAGTTATCCCAGTTGCTGTCACTCTGGGGCCTCGGGTTCCGGACATAGACATGTGGAAACAACTTGTAGATACAATCTAAGCAATAATTATAGAGCTTAAATCTAAGATCATGCCACTCGTGCACTAGTGACAAGCATTAAACACAACAAGATTGCAGCAACAATAACTTCACAAACTTTATAGATAGACTGATCATAATGTAACAATTCATCGGATCCCAACAAACACAACACCGATTACATCGGATGGATCTCAATCATGTAAGGCAGCTCATGAGATCATTGTATTGAAGTACATGGGAGAGAGAGTACCAACTAGCTACTGCTAGAACCCGTAGTCCATGGGGGAACTACTCACAGAGCATGATGGAGGCGGTGCCGTCGATGGAGAAGGCTCCGGGGGTCGATCTCCGTCCCGGCAGGGTGCCAAAACAGGAACTTCTGACCCCCGAAACTAGGTTTCGCGATGGCGGCGGCGCTCCGGGAGTCTTTTTTGAAGTATGATAGATATGTCTCGGGTTTTCGCGCCATGGGGGAATAAATAGGCAAAGGGGCGATGTCGGTGGAGTCCCGAGGTGGGCTCCCCACACGTCGGCGCGCCTGTGGGCCCGGCTGCGCGGCTGCATGGGGAGGAGGCCGTGGGCCTCCTCCGGGCTTGCCCTTCTGGCTCCGTGTGTCCCTCAGAAAAATAGGAGATTTGGATTTTTTGTTTCATCGAATTCTGAGAATATTGCCCGAACAGCTTTTCTGGAACCAAAAACAGCAGAAAACGGGAACTGGCACTGTGGCATCTTGTTAATAGGTTAGTCCCAGAAAATGTATAATAATGATATATAATGCATATAAAACATGTGACAGTGATACATAAAACAAGCATGAAACATCAGAAATTATAGATACGTTGGAGGCGTATCAATTCCGCTGACATCAGCAAATTCATCTATTTGTGCATGCATGCAGAACTTTTCCTCAATAGCCTGCACTAGGTTGATAATTTTATACATTCCCTGCTGATCACTTAACTACGGAGGGGTTGATTATTCAAACAGAGATGATTGATAAATTTTATCCCGAAAAAAGTTTCTCTAAACATATCAACTTGGGTACTAGTTTTGAAGATCTCATCGAGACGAACTTATTGGTGAAAGCGAATCTTAATTTGAAGTTGTCGTTTGAAAGTTAAAACGTTTTAAATTTTCATATTTGGAAAAGATTCCGTTGACATCAACAGGGCTATTTGTGCATGCATGCAGAACTTTCCCTCAATAGCCTGCACTAGGTTGATAATTTTATACATTTACCGTTGATCACTCAAGTACGGAGGGGTTGATTATTCAAATAGAGGGTTGATAACTTTTAGCCAGAAAAAAAGTTTGTCGAAACATATTAACATGGGTGCTAGTTTTGAAGATCTCGTGGAGACCGACTCATAGGTGAAAACAGATTTTAAATTGGAGTTGTCGTTTTTGAGATAAAACATTTTGAATTTTCAAATTCGAAAAGATTCTCGCTTACGTCATCAGATTAGTTCCTTTTTACATGCATGCAGACATATGACACGTAACCTGCATGTGGTCCACAACGTGCTAATGAAATCCCGGTGTTGATAATTTAAATAAAATTAACTCTAGGGGTTGATAATTTTATATATTTACCATTGATCAGGTACGAAGGGTTGATTTTTCAAATAGTGAGGGTTGATAACTTTTAGCCAAAAAAAGTTGTCGAAACATATTAACATGGGTGGTAGTTTTAAAGATCTCGTCGAGACGGATTCGATTGTGAAAACAAATCTCAAATCGGAGTTGTTGTTTGAGAGATAAAACATTTTAAAATTTCGAATTTGAAAAGTTTATCGTTCGTAGACTAACACGGACGTGAGTCAGATAAAGGAGAAGAAAGAGGTTTGCTCACGTACGGGTCAACTAGTATTTATTGTTTTGCTAGAAAGAGAAAGCGAACTCGAGCACGGTTAAACCAAAAAAGCTGTCGGAAAGTGATCGCTGATCAGGTCTTGAGCGAACGACCGCCAGCTAGGGTGGACCACTACAAGAATAGTTCTGATACTCAACGTCCAATTTTCGTCAGGTATGGCCCCTTTTTCGTCGCCTATGGGCCTAAGCCGACGATATGAGTTCTGTGGTCCAAACTGCGTCAGGCAAAGGCCTACCACATATTTTTCGGTGCGTCGCGTTTGGGTGCCCTTCCACCACGGAAAATTAGACCGTTGCACAAGTGTTTTTGGGAGGCCGTTGACTGCTGACGTCATGCAAACTGCCACGTGGCAGACGCCGTTAACTGTCAGTTAACGCCGTTAATCGACTGAAACCCCGTGGTAGATGGTAGGCCCACACAAGGTCTGCCACGCCTTAAGCGGGCTAGCCCATTTAGTTTGTGGGCCAGGCCAGCAGACTTAGTTTGACCGGTCAACTATATAACTGGGCTAGTCTATTAGGTACGTGTGTCAGGCCTAACCTCTAAGGTTGACTAGTCAAAACTTAAATGGGCCGGCCCACTAAGCACATGGGCCGGGCCGAATGCCTTTCTTTGACCGGTCAAAGGGTAGCTAGATGGGCCCACTAAAAAGATGGACCGGGTCAAATGTTTCCGTTTGATCGGTCAACACAATAAATTGGTCGGCCCACTAGTCAAGTGGTCCGGGCCGAATGTCTTCACTTGACCGGTCAACACGATAAATGGGCCAGCCCAGTGAGCATGTGGGCCGGGCCAAATGCCTTTGTTTGACCGGTCAACAAGCAAACGGGCCGGCCCAATAAGCATTTGGGGCCATTTTCCTGTTATCGGGCCGGCCCAGTTAGTAAGTGGGATCCACCATAAAGCAAATGGGGGCCCAATAAGTTTGTGGGCCGGCCCAACAAGCATGTGGGGCCCACTACCCTATTATCGGGCCAGCCTAGTTAGTAAGTGGAGTAGGCTGGCCCAATAAGTTTGTGGGCCAGCCCGAAAATAAAGTGGGGCCACTATCCTGTTATCGGGCCGCCCAAGTTAGTAAGTGGGGTCCACCTTAAAGCAAGTGGGTTGGCCCAATAAACACGTGGGTCCCACTTTCCTGTTACCGGGACGGCCCAGTTAGTGAGTGGGGTCCACCTTAAAGCAATTGGGCTGGTCCAATAAGTAAGTGGGCTGGCCCGTTTAGTTGGTGGGTCGGCACTGCATAATATATGTGGGCCTAGTAAGGCCCAATAGTCTTGTTGGGACGAGGTGCATGAAGACTGTTGTTACTTGTTGGGCCGGCCCATCTGCGAATTGCTATGCTAACATGTCGGCCTGTTAGGTGCTTTATGATTTTGCGGGCTGACCCATATGTGATTTCGCTTAATTGGGTCGTTGACGGGATGGGGATTTGTTATTTAGATTGCGCATCACATAGAAAGATACTGAGAATATTTACGCAACACAGTCGGATAGCCTCACTTACCACAAGCACCATAGAAAGAATGCGCGAAAAAACCATAGAAACTAAGTAAATATTACATCAGCTGCAAGACTTTGTAAAAATATTACAGAACCCAGAGAAATTGAATGGTAATTAAACCTAACAATACAATGACGTGATTCGACGATCTTTTAAGTTGTCCGTGCACCACCTATATCTGAAACAAAGACATCATAAGTTAAGACAACAACAATGAAAAGGCAAAGACAATATAATGTTGTTTGCCAAAGAATTTGGAACTCACCATTTCCTCGTTATAACAATATCATTGTAATGCGCACTGACGGTATGGGGCTAATATAGACTACCAATAAGTAAATAAAGAGTGCATGCTGCATAGCAACAGCCAGAACATTTTAACGTAGACAGATGACAAATAATGAGCTGTGAGCTTCCTTTTGATATGTATAATCTATATCAACATAAAAAAATATGATGTTGTAATCATTAAAAAGCTGAAATAGTGCAAGATAAACAAGAAATCGAATTATTTTGTGGCTTATATAACCGAGCATGTCAGAATAAAACAATAGACTTACTACTGTCAAGTCCCATGCCGCTTACCATGTTGATACACTCGTTGAAGATGTCCGATGTTGCCCTTATTTATAAATGGAGTTTTTTGTTACTCTGCATCAAGACACAATTAGTCATGCACATACGAGTTCCAGCATGATAAACATTATGTATGTACTCCCTTCATCCCAGTGGTATTCATGCATTAAACACCGAAAATAGTGAACGATGGGCTACATAATTACACTATATATGTGGCTGAAATCTCTCAAGAATGTGTGTTCATGCATATATATACACACGCAGGCCTATAGCAATACGAAAGGTACACGTACTTGAACTAGATCAGAAGTTACTGGCATGGCTTATGATAAACCAGATAAATACAATAGTTGTATCATTTGCAGTGCAGCAAAAGCAGACCAACATGTTCTATTACTTCCAAATTGACATGAAATACTACATAATAGAAGGCACTTACTTTTATAAAAAAGAATGAACCAGATAGTAGTTATAATATCAACAACAATAGAGCAGGTAATGCAAACCATCATGGTCAATTACTTAAATTGGCCATAAACTGAAATAATAGCAACATTTTACTGTCATAGCTAGTAATAAACCGTAAATGTATTATAATCTGAACTTTGTTGTGCAGGGAATGCTAATCAACGCGTTCAGGGACTTGAAATACGTAACAAGCAGCACATAGAGGGTAGTGAATGAACTGATAGCAGACAGTTAATTTAGTAGCTCACAATGAACCAGGTACAAATAGTAATGGTATTACTTGTACTAGCATAATACCCGTGCGTTGCTACGGATGAACCAAACCACAGTGACGAAGCCACACATAACTTATGTAGTTGGTATTTTTAGCTATATAAGAAGAAATCATGCAAAAATAATATTTTTTATATAAATACATAATATATAACTACACATTTTTTATTTTCCTACACAAGTCTTACACATGTTTATGTCTTGATTTATGTGTTCTGGAATGTATATGCAATTGATTTGCATTTTCCATGTTATGAACTTGCTACTGGAAGGACGAAAAGGGACTTCGCAATAACTACTATATTAAAGGGCAACACACATCTTTTTTGTGAGATTTTTGAACATCTTTGGTGGTTAATGTGGAGCTGACACGTGGTTTTATCTACCGTGTTATTTTTCCGTGTGCACCTTTGGGTGGATCTTGCATTTTCTGTATGGTCTCTTTTGGCTGGTTGTTCCCGTGGTGTTTGTTTCTGTATTACGTCTGGGTGAGTATAGTGCATTCTTCTGCCGCTGTTCTTTCCATCTTCACTTCCACCGCTTTGACCAACATTTAGTGCTGGCCATCTAGAAATTCTTGCCTTTTTTACTTTCCCCCACGCGGCTCTCTCGCCTTTTCTTCTTCCACCACATGCGCCGCCCCACCTTCCGGCGCCGGATTGCCGCTCGCCGCCGCAGCCCGTACCGGCGCGATTCTCTCTCCGTGGCCGCGTCCCCTTCTCCATCCTGGACCTCCCGCCAACCTCGAGAGGCTCACCTGCCGGCAACGCGTCAAGGACGGCGAGGCTCCGGCGATGCTGTACAGGTTGGGGTTGGGCCGACCCTCTATTTGGTGACCTGGGCGACGGGCCGGCGACACCCTGGCGAGGATGGACGGCTGATGTATAGCATCGCTCAGGCCATCCCGCATCTGCCTCCGCTCGCGGAAGATGGCGGGCGGCCGCCGCGCGCGGGAGATGGGCCACGCCCTGAACCGGACGTGCGGCGCCGACGACCCGGCGGCGTTCCGAGCCTTCGCTGATGGTCTGTACGGAAAAGTCACTGGTCCGCTCTCATGGAGGGCCGATGGCGGCAGGTCGTGCTACGCCTGGACGGGCATCTCCTATGACCTCGGGAGGGTGGTGTGGCTGGATATCTCCAACCAGAGCCTCAACGACATCATCGCCTCCCGCTGCCGGCGCTCAACCTCTCCCAGAAAGTGTTGTGCGGGCCGTCGTCGAGGCGGCCAACTTCTTGTGCATCTTCTCCGGTTCCATGGCAGCCTCGTGGGCTTCAAGATTTCATTGTTTTGCCGACTTCTCAAAATGGTGATCCTGCTGATGGTACACGGCCAAGGCGAGCCCGACCTTCTGGTCGTGAGCGAGGATGGGGAAGACCGCGATTGGCTGTTGTGCCTTTGTTTTCTGTTTCATCTGCGGCTGCAATGTCTGCGTGTATGCCTGGTTCTCAGGCTGGTGGTGGTCATTGCCGTCCTGTTCTGCTGGTCCCAGTTCTCTTTGAGCTCCATCTGATTCTGCCGAGGCACCAAATTTGGTTGGAGAAGTGACCAATTATTGATGTCTTCCATGGTACTGTTGCTTATTCCCTACTATTTTATTGTCAGAAATGGTTTTTTTATCTACAGTACATAAGCATGTAGGTTCTGAATTGTGTAGTACGCTTACGCTTACATGACTTTCTGTCTTTTTGAATCACTAATACATATCACATCATTCTACTGGTGGTAAATTTGTTAGTAGGTTATGTATGTTTGTAAGATTGAAGATAGGTTGGTTATTAGTTCATATATATCCTAGCCAACTTTCTTTTGTCATGAAGATGTAGGGAAAACTCCTATGGTAGCTTAGTACACAAAACACTCCCAGTTATTTACAGATAAAAAATGTGTTGTAGGTTACTTTTGTTATTGGTTTAAGGTGTCATTGTTTTCGACATATATGTTTTAGTTTTTAGAAAGGCAGCCTCGATTATGGTCCCTTCTTTTCTAGGGGTTATTGGATAAAGAACTGCAATAGGTTTAAATATTTAAAAGTGATTGTAACAGGGAAATTCCACTGCCTGAAAAAGAGATTAACATTGATGCATATTATTTAGTTATTTTCTGTAATACATCTTTGTGACTTTCCTGAATTTTTGTACTATACGTCAACTCTGTCTGCTAAGACCTGGGGATGCAGACCAAACTCACACCTTTTGAGCTGATTTTGTTGCAATCTGTAACTTGATTTACACATGCTAGCATATTGTAATCATACCGTAAAGTATAACAGGTTTTATTTATTTTGCCACACCTAAATATTCTTTTTCTGGGCCTGAATGCAGGTGGAGAAATTGCAAGGAAGAAACAGAAGGTGCAGGACCTCCCAACAGAGTAAGCAAAAACAGAAATCAGCGAAAGCGCAAAGAGGTGGAGTTGAGCTGCAATGGTCCCATACCTTACACTTGCTGAATGATCACCAGAGCAAGATGGTTCTCTGTAAATTCCATGCAGGTAGTTTCTGTACTTGACATAAACATTATATTTTGGAAAATTGCCAATGCTTATTAGATGCCTGCTATAGGTTGTTGTGATTCATTCTAATCTTTCTCAGTACTATTCTGAACCTGAACAGTTGGTGGAATGTGTACCATAGGCGGTTGAGGCTGTATCCAAGGCTGTCAGTTGTGTGCCAATTTTGATACATAGAAATCTTCGAACTCCAACTCTAACCACAAAGTTAGCTACTAAGTTGTGTACTTCAGATTCACGTCAATCATTTATCTCCAGAGTTGAGATCTGTTTAATTTGGTTTGTTCACACCGTGTGTTATTTCGTGTTATTTGTTCCTCCGTAGGGCTTCACCCTAAATATTTTCATTCGCTAATCATTCAAGCGGCTCTAGAAGGGTACATATATGAGATGTGTGTCCAAATCGTGGACTTCAGTAATTAAATGATACACCTGGTTTGTTTTACAACACCATCATATTCTGGCGAATTATCAACCTTCTACAAGAGGCAAACAATGGTAATGCTTATTTGAATAATTTCTCCCCATAACAAATGTTATTTTGGCAATATTAAGGAAGCCAGTAGCAAATATGGTTGATTTTTTCCTTGAAGAAAGTGTGGCAGCTGCTATAAATAGATACTTAGTACCCAGCATGATATTTAACTTAATGATTTCTTAGGGGGCTACTTAATCCCATGGATTATCCCTGAAACAGAGAATGTGTACTGTTTTTGTTTATCATTGTGTCCTGCGCAACAGAACATTACCATGCGTAAAAAATTTAGATATCATGTACACTTCGTTTTTCTCATTACTAGCCCAAGTTTGCAGCATATCCTGCAACTATTATTGTGTACATCTTTTCCTTGGCATAGATATGAAGCATTCCAAATCAATATCTGGACTCAAATCACATTGTCGACGTTCATTTTTTTGTGTACGCCTAATCATGAAGCGATGGACTAGCGATCGTGCGTGAGAGGTACAGAGAGACACACCAAAGTAACATCTAGGGGAGAAAGACCTCATTGCATCTGATGGTTTCCTGCAAATGACAGAATGTTGCCGTGTAGAAATATTGCGAATCAGTTGCAGGTGAATGATGGTTCGACCTTACCCATTACTTGCACAATTTCAGTGGAAAATTTGATTACCATTCTGTAGATTTACTACTGCAAAGTGAGATCGCTATTAGGGTACACATGTGCACGTGTATATGAGCATATCTAACACTTCATTCAAAAGGATGCTTGATGTTGCTCCAAAATTATAAATCTAACAATGCAATTGGTAAGGAGAACAAGGTATGCATACATATTGAGCAAAGACCATGTTTAGCTGATTACTCATACATATTGATGTGTTACCCTAGACACGTTTTCATATTCGTATTCAGGGGGGACGCGAATCTAACATTATTTTCGTTATTTTCAGAAAACTGGTCTCAAACTATTGTATGCAACCAGGTAGAAGGATGAAGGCAGCAACTCAATCTCGAAGCCTTCATTTGGTCTCAGAAGCTTGTTGTCATGATCAGGTCAACTGACTCGTGCCTTCTAAAAGATCACCATTGGAATCAGGTAACCGTTCTCATATATTTCTTTACATTTATGCTGTATTAAATATTAGCTCGGCCCAACATCATTTTGTCGGCATAATCAGTACTACATTGTGTGATAAAATCCATTCTTGAGGTTTATATATTGCTATGAAGAACCGCTTTACGCGACAGGAAATTTCTCGCGAGTAAAACGCACACCACACATTGCCCTTTTTTAGCTAACCGTTACAACAATCTTTATTTTCTTCACATAATTAAGTCCATAGATTATGCATGTTGACGTACTTAAGACCGTAGCCATCTCTCTGTAATAAAAGTTGTGTTCCCTCTTCTATAATGGATAAGCAGAACGCCTGCTGCACCATCAAAAAACTTTGGTTCTTTTGATGACTATGCCTGTGAGATGACCTGAAGATAAGTGACGAACACTGGTGTTTCTAAATGATTAGTATTTCTTAGAGATAAGGATAAAAAAGGATCTATTGAGTTGGCTGACCATGAGAAAGACGGTGCTTGCCACCTATTTCCTTGCTCTATCATACACCAATGCTTTGACTGTATTGCATTTACAAGCTCTTTTTAAAGCAGGGCGAGTAGAGACCTCTAACTGCTACAAATAAGAAGTTAACACTTCCAATTCATAATGTTCTGTTTAAAGTAGTATGTTCTATTCTGCAGATGGAGGAGGCCACATATGGACAGTGAATTGTACAAGGGGAAATGAATCCTTGCTGGCGCTTGGGCAATCTGGCTGCCATACCCCGTTCATGCCGCATCAATTCAAGCAGCTTCCAATCATATTGCTAAGAGCGTGCAAGCCATTGTAACAACAAAGTTTGTAACAGTATGTAACCTGCTCATAATAGTGCTAAGAGCGTGCAAGCCATCATAACAGTGCGTTTTAAAACGGTTGGTAATGAATATTTGTAAGCTGCTCCTCTCTGAATGGGCAGTTGGTAAAATTCTATTATCCAATTGTTAATATGTCTGATTTTAAAATTATTTACATGATTGGACGAAAAAGAACCTGTTCTAAGGAAGAAGCAATTCTTATTTGTGCTTATGTCTAAAAAATGTTACTCTATATTCACTCAAATATGTTTTGTTTCAAGCAAAACTCAAAACTGATCGTGGGTGCATATGCACCTGCTATGTATAAAATATATTTTGAAAAGTTAAAAAATTAGGAAAAAAATTCTACACAAGGCACAAAATATTTCGGTTTTTGCTGAAACAACTTTATGAGCATGTAACATGTCAAAGTATACACGAGACATTTTTATTCATATTTTTTAATTTTTTTAAATATGATTAAAAATACATTTCATATAAAGGGTGCATATGCATCTAGGTGCAGAAACACCCTATCCGATTACTTCTAACTTATCACACTTACAATGTTATATGTGACTGAAAAAATAGAGTGCATACCATCAGCTTACTTAGTGTTTCGAATTGTTTTCTGACTAATACATTGTGTGTACGGACATCGAGATACTTTAAGTTAATTTCATCAGCATTCATTTTTCACATTGATCTTATTTGATCTCGAGCATTTCTGCAGTTTAAAAACTAAGGGAGGTTGGATCAATAGTTATAAATTTTTTGTGACTGCATAGTGCACAATTATATTTACTGTTGATCCCATTAGGTAATTCATGTGCATATGATTTCCTTTAAAAAAACATGGAACCTGAAGTTCGGCTCTATACATCTTCAGAGTTACCATCCCTACCAACTGTTGTCACTACTGCTCTCGAATTGGCCAAAAAGTACACTTCAACTGAAGGGGGCTGGGGCAGCCAAAACTTTGGCGTTTGACCAAACTACAACCAGATTTCATGGGCTTGCCATTCTTTTTTTAGGCAAGGTCAGCTTTTGCTCAAATCCAAACATACCCACAGTTTGCAAGTTATCTAGAATCTCTTTGTGCTTGCTAAATATCTAGAGGATGTGCCTTTTCTTCAGACAGAGTACATTGCACACCAACGGCATATCACTTCTCGACCCACTTCTCACTCGACAGTCGCCTGGATCAAGCTCGAGAAGAGCATCGTCGCCAAGTCCGTGCCGCCAACAGTTCACTCATTGACAAGGTTCTCGCCCGGAAAGACAAGCCGGACCGCCGATATCGCATCTTCCTCGATAATGGAGTGGGTTCCAAAGACATATCATCCAAGAAGACGAGGGTGACTCAAATAGAGTTTGTGCATGGAGTTAGAACATTGTGTACCATCTATCCCATTACTTGATACTCAAGGTTACCTTATGCATATAATTTTAGTGTATGGCATAGTATCAGATTTCATTACCAACCATCTTAAAACGCACTATTTAAACAAGAAGATATTTATCAATTCAAGTTTGGTCTTAAAATTATTATTACCATCCCAATACATAGGTCGGCGCGGCGTGCCGCCGCGCCTTTCCATGCTAGTTGATTTTATCAGGGGAGGTTGCTGCGACGGTCTATATTTTTCTTACACCTTCCCCTCTTTTTAACTCGTCTTTTGCTCTTTAAAAATAAAACTTTTATTCTTTCATTCATTTTTTTCTTTTTTCTAAAGGATATTTAAAAAAGTTTTAGAACATTCGGAAAAACAATTAGAAGAAAATAGTGAGGCAGCCAATCGTGTGTACTATACATGCAAAAAAAATTGTTTAAATTTTCTGAGACTTAGAAATATGTATGTAAAGTACAACGGGTTCATATGTACCCTACCCATTGTGTACTTTGAAGGCGGTCAGGGCGACGCATTTCGGACGTCCAAAAGTGGTCGCGAGCGTCCGTTTGCGTCGCCCTGCGGACATATTTTCTCCGCGCGTCCGTTTGCGTGTGGGTGTGGTCCTAGCGGGGCGACCCAGTTTTAGATTTGCAACATATTTAAAAAGCATAGAAACTACTACATAGAAACTATACAAAGTAGTTGTAGAAACCTAGACTACTTGCCGTGCGGCCGCTAGGGCTCGGTGCGCCGCCGCGTCCTCTACCAGGCACAGCCGCCTCGCGTTCGTGGCGTAGTCCTTGAACGTCTCGAAGGAGTCGACTAACGCCCTCTGCTCGCCGCCTTCTCCTCCGGGGTAGGCACATCAGGGTCATCGAAAGACCATTAGATGTCGGAGTCGTCGTCCTCTGCGGCTGCGGCTGCCGCCACCCTGCGGTGTTCCATCTCGGCATCGAACGCCGTGTGGGCCGCCCGCTCGTCATGTGCTTCTTTCTCCGCGTCAGCCAGGGCCTTGGCGTCCCTGACCGGGTCGAGGAGGTCGTCGGTGCTGTCGTCGTCGAACTCCTCGTCGGAGCTCGAGGCCGGGGGAGGTGGAGTGGGAGATGGAGGTGGAGGTGGAGGCGCGGTAGCCTGGCCGCGACCGGTGCTGCTCATGGTGGCAAAGGTGGAGATTGAGCGGCAGCGGCGCTACGGTGGAGGTTGTGCGGAGGCTAGGGTTTAGTGTGGGAGGAGATGAGATGCGCGTGCCCCTGTTTATATAGGTCGGAGGCAGGCGATGGCCGCAGCACGCGTGGCATCGCCATTACTTCGTGCGTAGAGGTAGGCAATGGCCGCACGCCATGCGAGGCATCATCATTACGCGACCGGAGACTGCCGAAGCGATGCCTCGGCGCTAGTACTCGTGCCGCTGAGAAGACGCATCGAGGCTGGGTCACTGTCAGATGGGCCCGATGAAGCGTCCGCCAGACGCGAGCGAACGGTTTACACGTCCGCGTAGCATATCCCGCGACGCATCCGAGATGTATATTTGGGCAGGTTTGCGTTGCCGCGGACGACCCAATCACTATGGATCGCCCTGCTGAAGTGTGTACTGGACGTATTTTCGGCTGAGCCGGACGTAAACGATGGTCGCCCCGTTGGAGATACCCTCACCTATGTTTGCACTTCCGAATGCATCATGAAGCCATACAATTTTCTACCTGATTTTTCTCTTCTGAAGGATTTGCATAGTACGTCAGCCTAAGTGGGTGTCTAGTAGTGAACAGCAGAGACCAAACCATATATTGTGAAGTTATGAGAAATAAATTGAAAATTGCACAGAGGGATAAGCTTCAGTCTCGTCATGCTATGTACAGAAATTTATGGATAGTTTCTGCTCAGTCGCTGGGAGAGGCCAAACGGAGAGGTGAGGTACAGCCGTACAGGGCCGTCCGCGTCGATTCACAGCGCCTCCTGGAGGATTAGCGCCTCGCGCGTTGCCGGAAGGGCGTCGCCACGCACTGGCCGTGCCGCAGCGCCGTGGGGGTCACCATCAACGCCAAGGGCTGGTGCGATGCGGCATGGTACCTACCGCGCGCGGTGCCGCCTCCCTCACCTGCCAGTGCGGCTCGGCCCTCTTCCGGCTGCCCCTCGTGCTGCTCGAGGACTGCTCGCGTCGATTTGATTTTGTGGATGGGTATGGCGGCCAACGATGGCACCATCTGATGGCACCCTGCTAGGAGGCGGGCTCCCATGGTGCAGGCCGAACAGCGGCAGATCCGGGAGTAGCCAGAGCTGCTCGCTCTCCGGTGGTCCACGGCGAAGCTCGAGCCCTCTACCCTCTTAACTCGCTGCTCCCACGACGGAGATTGGATTTCCCCATCTCCTCCACTCCCTGGTTCGCGGTGGTAGCCGGTAGGGAAGGGGAAAGAAGAAGAATCGAACAGGTCATTTAACTTAGCGGTGGCATACTCGTAAATTTTATAGCGATGTACGACGTACCGGTCTCATTGCAATCTAAAGGTATAAACGATGCCCCCATAGGGGGCTTCACAGCGCTTCTTGCTTCTCAGCCATAGGATGCTCTCAGCTGGAGCATCTCAGCCATCCATTTTAGGTAAGATTTTTTCACAGCCCACTAGATCAAGACATAAAATGGTGAGGTTCTACCCGCCTGTCACTGCGCGCGGGCCCTTCTTCTAAATGGATCATCTTGTCAGTTGCCTGGGTGGATGCAGCGAGGACATCCCTGTGGGTGAAAATCGTAGCTAGCCCCGATTGGGAAGCTCCACACCCAATCCCACGACCTCATCTCTTCCAATCCTCACTCTTTCCTCTCCCCAATCATCTCCTCTCTCATCTCCCCCAATCCCCTCCTCTCTCTCCTCTCCCTAATCCCTCCACATCCTCCTCCAAATCCCATAGCGCCTCCAGCGGGTCTTGCGATTGGCCTCGCCGGCGAGCAGCCCATCGCGCTGCATGCGGGTCTCCTCCACGCGCCTTGCTGGACGAGCAGCAGAAGAACGCACGGGGCCAGCGCTTGACGAGAGGGAGATCCGTGGTGAGCAGCGGCCGCTGCATCTGGTCGGCGGCGCGGCTGCACCGGCAGGTGAAAACCCTAGCGCCCTGCCTCACAATCCCGAACGTCCATCCTCGTCATCTTCGTCCTCAGCTTCCAGTCTGCAAGTGGAAGATGAGGTAGAGACCAAGAAGTAGAACCCGACTGCACGATAAAGAAGAGGCAAAAAGTAAGATCTCTCCAACATATGTACTAGATAATTGATTGTTTGATATTTCAAAGCTAAATCAAATTATTGGTATACTTATACAGGTGACTCTGAAGCAAATCAATTTCAGCCAGAAGGAACTCAAAAATTGTGTTGACAGGGATATTACCATAATGCAAAAATATGCTGCAAGTCAATTCAGGTTTTCCAGGTCATTTATAATCTACTAACCAGGTAAGAAATAGTGCATGTGTGTTCTTTAGTAGCATCGTATGATATCTTCAACATAGGAATTACTTGTAGATTCTCCTATATTTTGTCAAAAGATGCATGGTTCCATTTTACTTATTAATTGTATTTCAGATTCCAGTAGTATTAAATATGGCAGAAGACATCAGAGGAGAAGACCTTTATCTGAAGAAAAAGATGAAGACCGATGGGCATGACCAACATTTTCCTATGAAGAAAACAAATAAGGTTGCGGTGCAAGGTGCAGAGGTCCCCTGCAGCGTGTGGAGGTGGTTGGCCTTGGCCAGGTCAAGTTGTCGATGCCGGTGACCTCTCTATATCCACTATGTAGGTATATGAGATCCTTACCTTGCCTCTCTGCCATCAACTTTGAACTACATATCTTTTAAACTCCACTTTTCTATCTTGATGTATGATTCTCTATGTTTTTATTGTCAGAGTTGGTGTTCCTCATTCCATTATCTGAAAATTCATTTAGAATAAGGCCACTTGCGCATCCAGGTAAACCTCCTGGTTCACATTTTATCTCTTTACACTTTCTTGATGCAGTTTACTGCTATTTCTATACGGAAAGTTTGTTATAAGTGATTTGTTGTAGTGGTTTGCTAAATATTGTGTTTAGTTATTCACAAAACAGAGACATATGGACATTTTCCCATAATGTGCTTGGTATTTCAATCCACCTAGGACTACCGTATGCCATGAGCTGTATGTCATGAGCCTGTAAATATCCTCGCAAGGTCTACTTTGCTTATGGTGCTTATAAAATATAGAAAGTAATATGTTAAATACCATAGAAAAACTGAAATTCCTCCCAGAGATAACATCCAACTATTTTATTTTAGCAATTGATACTGATTTTGAACTCTGAATTTGAAATCTACATGTTTACATGTATGCCCACATGGCCTTTTGTAGTCTGGCCTTTGTTGTCCTCAAAGAGGGTTTGCGTTCCAAGCCGACTTCAGTTATGAGAAAATGGCAGCGTATCTGGAGTTAACAGGGTGACAGTTGTGTTTAATGTACATACCCTGCTTTTTTCCTCACTTCCATATGTCAACTAATAGTTTTCATACTTATGCAGTAATATTAAGTGGATCACTCTTTATGCTTTTAACATGATTGATAGCTCTAGACACTAATATGTACTATTCACCACTTCTCTCCTTTTATTTATAGTTTTATGAAGGATTGTCAAGCTAAAAATAAAAGATGGAGGCCATGGATATCTCTACTAAAAGTATTGCATGGCGTCATGACATCCTCCTCTTCACGTATGGCGCCTGCAGATGGCGTAACCTTCAGGTGAGATCCTCCTCCACTTGAAGTGTTCGCTATTTTTTCATGAAAACATTCACATTTCGAGTATTTTTTTCATCACTTTTATTATAAATCACGGATATGGAGATACATATTAGGGAGTAAGTTTGTTAATATACTTCTGAAGGTTGCAGCATGCACAAAAGAATTCGGTGGTAAGCTTCCATAGTTTTTTTTTATAGAAGAACAATATTTAGTTATATCATCCTACTGGCATAATGATATGTTGTGTGTGTTGATGGAATTGACCATCAAGCTGGAGAGGCTCTTTAACCAGCAATACATATATCGCCTGACACCATGGGGTATGTCTATTTTTATTCCTGATTTATTTGTGGTTGCAGCAAGGTAGATTATGTCTTTCTGGTCTACCTATTAATCGTGTGAGAGTTAAGAGAGTGATTAATGACATATGATGTGCACTTTTGTAGCTGTGAGGGAACATTGAAGTGAAGTTACATCATTAAACTTCGGAATGCTTTTAAATATCTGCTAATTATCACCCTTTATTGGTTGCTTTTCTTGATGAATAGCTTCAACGATGACAATTTGAGTTATACAAAATGACGAGTCAGTGCTTAATTTTGAAAACCATAATTTCTTACTTACCTTCTTGATCATTACAGGGCACCTGCAAGCAAGCTCCACCAGAATCTCCGTTTCCACTACAGGTCGATCACCTTCTCCAAAGTATTGAAATGTTATGGTGATGTGAGTGGCTCAACAGGCCTTTGCGATGTTCTAGCATTAGTATATTATTCTATATACCTCTACCAAATTAACTCAATTTGGTGTGCTCTGCAGTTGTAGGCGAAGTTTAAAATAGCTCTGCGGCATTCTGCTCTATTTGAGTATTGCAAAGCACTCCAAGAGGTCTTTGTTTTCTTTGGTGGAGTTATTCTTTGCTAAATTTAGCAAATATGTATCATTTAAGATAAATTTAGGATGATTGGAATGCAAACGTGGTTCTTCTGGCTATAGTTCCTACTTGTGCTGGTATGGAGTTCAGTTCACCATTATTTTGTTCATTTGAATGACCACAGAGTGTACTGTTTTACCATTTTCCTGATGCATCTAAGTTTTATATACAAATGAATTGCATGTTTCTGCTGTAATACCATCTCTGATAAATCAAAATAGTCTCTATAATTCTCCTATATGTTTTTCCCATTTCGGCTGTCAGGTTTCAGGCTTGCAGCTTATTTTTTTGTTACTTTGGCAGCGTAATTGGAGAGATTTCCTGTGTAGCTCATTGAGGGTTGGGACTGTATTTTCCCTAAAACAAGATATCCCATGCCTTTTTTCATTAATGTTTCTATGGTTTGGGAAAGTCCAGTCTTTGGCTTTGGCTTTGCCTTGCATGCCACATTGAATATCTATTTTCTCTATAACTCATTATCGTCAATCAATTTCTTATCATTAATTTCTAATGTGTACAATTGGTTTAATCTCGGTGATGAAGACTAAAAAAGAACTACCTTTTGAAATACATGCATGTTTGCTAGAATGGGTACAAATCACTGCTTCGCTCTTGAGTTATTAGTTTCATTGTATACTCTGTTCCATGGCTGCTGCATATTTTTAATTGAAGCTTCCAATTATTTGACAATAAACTAATGCTTCATCTAATTTCATAAATACTAGAAACATTGTTTCTAAGCGGCAAATTCTTAATTGATCTATTTTCATCGTTCATCACAATTATATCTTATATTCATACTGGGCATTTGGCACCCATGTCAGGGTCAAAGCTACATACAAGACTGTTGACCCCCGCGGGAGACCGAATATCTTAGAAACAACATTCTAAAAATTTGGCACCCATGTCATACCAACAACCGGTAGAACCTTGCCCTGGCAGGGCCTGTACGTAGCTGAGACCTTGTGTGCTTTACTCAGGTTACCCCAAGTTGTGAACCAAAGGAAGATATAGGGTTATTTCTTGGTCCTTTATGGGCATGATTTAGTTTAGTTTTTGTGGTACGTGCTTGGAACTTGGACAACAAATCTGGAGCTAATAGTTTACCCAAGCTACTTCATTAACGCCTTTTCTTTTGTTAGATTCAGATTTACTATATGATTTATCTAAGTGTGTTGTCATGTTGCAGGTTTGCAAAGAGGAATTTAGATGAGTGTATTTCTTGGCAATCGGCTGCAGGTGTATATGCACCTTAGTTTGAGAGATTTTTAGATACCAAGAAGAAACTGAAGGTCGGGAGAAATGAAGTCCTCAACCAAATAAGATGTATGGTTTCACCATTTTCTATAAAATATCTGCATCTTATAATTTAGTGTTGTGATGATAAAAATAAGAAGAATTTGCAGTTAGGGAAGGAAGTCCAGGTTGAAGGACAAAAAAATGATGTAGTTTAGCGTGTCTAATTTTTCAATTCAAACCATTTAAATGTAGATTCATGTGTATTGTTTCCTTATCATTGTTTTAAAGAAATTCCAATGGTACTTGAGCACTCCTTGCATAATTTTTTACCATACACCGTCATATGTCTATATCTTTTTTGTATCCTTCTGTGACGTGGATGTTGATAAAAACATGGATAAATTGGCGGCAGCCTTATATCGTATTGCACATGATTAGCTCCAAACTTGAGTTACTCAACTATATTTACCTGTATGGAAAACAATATCGAGCAATTTAAAAAAAAATTCATGTGTTATGTTATTTGTCAACATAACCCCTAATATTGCGTCGTCGTCCTCACCGGAAGCAGCACCGCCTCCACCCTGTGCGGCGTTGTCGTCCCCATCAAGCCGCACCAGAGGGAGATGCTTAGCTGCGGCCACACAAACGGACGGGGACGTCAAGCCAAGCTGGTGGCTGGCGGCCTACCATCGCGTCAACTTACACAGGATAGGAGAGCCCTCGAAAAAAAACACAGGATAGGAGCAGAGGAATCTTGAGCGTGGTGTCCAGACCTGGAGTGGAGGACATGGGTCGCCATGAAGGTTGCAGGCCACAATACTGATTGGTTGTGCTTTTCCCCCCACATCCTTCCTTGAACATCTCTTTCTGACTCCAACCTCGATCTGCAGCAATTGCTCCTTCATTGTGAAGTTGCAGGTGTATACAGAAGCTTTTTGTGTAAATGCCTACGAGCAAAGACCGCTCCTGGAAGAATGCTCACAAGTCAGCTTGAATTTGTAAGTTAATTGTCCTCTCAGATGCACCCCTCTTGATGCTTTATATGTTTCAACATGGATTCTTGGTTCCTATAAATTTATAGGTTGTGATGTTGTGATGAACTTGCAGAAATGAAGTGATTTGGGTAACATCTTGCTTTTTAAAATGGCTTTCATTTACTTCTGTGGCATTGAAGGAGGGAGGCAATTCCTCCCAACTACAGAATTTGCAGCGGCTGAAGATGCTAGAAGTACAGGTTATATTGTCTTATGAAATTGTCTAAGGAAGTCCTAAATTATTTATATGTTGCTTGACCAATGGTTTGTCGAACTGAAACAGTATGGCCATTGTGCCCATGTTATTTCTTTGTTTGCCAAAATAAATTTAACTTCCGATCACAAAATAAAAGAATGTCCATGGATATCTCTTCGCATTGGTTTAATTCTGTATCCTGAAACACTGACAATGACTATTGATAAAACTGTTATCAACACCCTCTTAGTTACAATCATATTTTGTGAAACTGCTTTTACACCAACTTTCCTAGAACTGGTAATGAGTATATATTTTTAACGCTTAATGCAATGCAGATTTGTAGGGTATCAAAAAAGAAAGGTATTGTTAGTTATATTCTGTTGTAGTAATGTAGTGCCCGGAATTAGATGTACCATATTCTCATTAGCTTTGCCCTAAATAAGAACTATTAGAAAGGTTTGGGTGTTACTTCAGTTACAATTTACACTGTCTTCCTTTATAAAATAGGTATCTTATGTCTTGCATTATTGTTCCTTTCTTCAGAGATAAAATGCTTCATGTGATGAGTGGTGTAATTAAATTGGAGAGAAACATGAAGAAGTTTGATGGCACCCATTCTTAGGTTGAAAATTGACTGTCCGATCCAGTTCTTGCTCTTTCTTGCTTTATCACTTTATTATGTAGTTCCTGATTTTGGAAGATGTATTATCTGGTCATCGCTTACATTTGACTACATTTGTGCGATTTGTAATGTAATTCATCCAGTATACTGGTTATACATTTGGTACCAAATTTGAATTTTCTCGGATATACATATATCTGATTTATTCATTTGGTGTAGAGTCCAATCTCTTGGCATGTGCTATATGGGATGTACTTAAACACCCAAAAGGGTCTCAAAAGGGTCTTATGTTGGTAGCCGACAATCTGTTCTTGTACTTGTGAGTATTGTAGAGTGCCACAGGTGTGCCCTCAGATTAATAGTATACATTCAGTATATTTAGCTTTCTTTCAAATTGCGCATTTGTTTCAGTGCTCAATAGGTACTGAATATTGTACTAACGATGTGGCCTGCCTGCCTAACACCAACCAATAATGATACAACTAGAATCGTGTTGTAGTGTAGTAGGAGACATTTCGTACAAGTTTAACTAACCTAAGAGGATATAAAAAGTTAAAAACAATAGCCAAAAGTTGAAAGGCTGGAAAATACATTGTGCATATTGAGAAATTCTTCTGGAATCTTTCTTTTTCTAGAAATCACTTCTGAAATGAACAGAAAATTTCAGGAATTCTTCAGAAAATACTTTTGCATGCCATGGTGAAGGGATCTTTTTACAGGCCCGTTTTACCAATTTCAGTATTCCGGTCAGCTTGAAGTTCACTCCGATGAAGGAAGCAAGCTGGACCGCATCACTTCCGTCCGCAGCGAACATAGCTAAGTGCATGCGCACATTTGATCACTACATCAAGAGTTCACTCACAGCAGCAGCATCAACTAATTAAGCTAAGGTAGGAATCAGTCACTGACCTGCGCATTCCTCTGGCGAGCTCGAGCAGCGCCCCGACCGCGGCCGTCCGCGCGCCTCCTCCACCCTCCCCCGCGCGTTCACAAGCATTGACAAAGCATCGGTACGACACTGAGCTCCAGGAGCACCTGCTTCGTCCGCTCTCGGAGCACGCCAGCCTCCCGATCTCCGCCGCCGCCTCCTCCTTGTCCTCCCACGACCCCCCGAAGTTCAGCCGCCTCACCGCCCTCCTCCTCGTCGCCCCATCGCTTCCTGCCATGGCACCAATCGATCAAGGAGGTGAACGAGCTTGGGGGCGAGGTTGGTGGTGTTAGCTAATGATTTCTTTAGCGTGAAGAACAATGTGTTGGGTCAGGTTTGTGTCATTTCCGTCGACGTGTACACACCTAGGCTAGGCACGATATTACTTGCTGTACGCGGTCGTGTTTGTCGTTCTCGATAATGGATGAATCCGTTTGGGTCCGTGTGGTCCTAAAATTCTTCACGAACCAGGCCTAGCGCCCGACGCATAGTGATCGGGTCATTCGCAAAGATGCAAACGCGGCGTATATTTACGTTTTAGATGTGTCGCGGCGGACGTGCCAAGTGATCGCTCGTTTTTCTAACGGGCCCATCTGGCAGCGAGCCATAGGGCTATACCGAGCGCATCGTTTCCGCGGCCACCGCTTCGGCGATCATCACTTCCGCGTCTGCACCACAACCTTCGCCATCAATGTCGCGGCTTCCTCTTCTGCACGCGCACTGGCGGCTGGACTTCTACGCCACCATCAATGGCATCGTATCCCGCGCGTGCCCGGCCTTTAAAAGGCAAACGACATCGTCCCTGCCATCGCTCACACCACCGACACCTCCGCTTCCATCCTACCATTGCGCGCAGCCGCACCGCCATGGGGAAGAAAAAGCACGACTCCGAGACGTTCGACAGCGGCACCAAAAAGGCCATCGCCGCCCCGTCGTTGAACATTGCAGCCGTCTCCACAGGACGACGACTACGATGCGCTGGCCTACCACAATGAGGAAGCCAAGGACGAGTCAGATGAACTTTTCACATGCATCTTCCACGAATGGTAGGTGCCCAAGGCGGAGGGCCGCCGGTTAGACCTCCCGCCGGCGATAACCTAGGAGGAGATCGAGAAGCTCGGCCTCCTCGTGTCGCAGGTGGACCAACCTGTGCAGGCGCCGCTTCCCCGGTACGCCATCGACATCATGTCGCCGGACCTCACGGAGGAAGAGGCCCTACAACGGGCGCTGCAGAACTCGGTCCCGCAACCGCCACCTCCACCTCCGTCGTTCAGCCCGTGGGCTGCTCCACCTCCACCACCGACGTTCAATCCGGGGATGCTCCACCTCCACATACACAGCCGGTGGCACATGCATTCAACCCGTGGGATGCTCCACCACCATCGCTGGCGACACCGATGTATGTTCCGCCGGTTCCCAACTGGCTGTGGAAGATACCGGAGTTCGTCGTGCTCGACGACGACAAGGAGGAGTAGGCGCATGCGTTACATGCGCCTTTTAGTTTATATTTTTATTTTCCTTTATTCACTATTTAAATTAGGTTTTATGTTGAAAAAAGTCAAAATAAAAAAATGCGTCGTGCCCCTGGCGGCACCCGGACGCAAATGGACGCGTGGTCGATTTCGACCAATTTGAACCGGCGCAAATGAACGCACGTGGACATTTTGGGCATCTAAAATGCGTCGCCCCATTGGAGAAGCCCTAAGTGCTTGTTTCGTGAACAAAACCATGAGTACAAGAAAAATCTTGCTAGGGGATGTTTTTGTTGTTGTCAGACATATCTCTTCATTCCATGGAAAAGTGTTCAATATCTGTATCGTAACTATTCTGGTGAACGAAAACATGTCGATGCAATTTGGGTCTAGAGGATCTCAGTGGCACAATCATTCATAAACACGGGGGCCGGCGGTTAACTCTAAAAAGAGGTGGAGGAGCTCTCGAGAGGGACAAAGGAAAAAAAAAGCAGAGCTTTTCCTACCAAGACTATTGGAACAATCTACTTTCTAACTTGGAAGATCTAGGAGTTAGGCTTAAACATGCATGCAAAAAACATTTGGAGAAGATGAGGAAGGATTACTTCTCTTAAATGTAACACAAGGCACATGAGTGCATCTTTATTGTATTGAACTTGAATTAATATTCAACTTTTTTTCGTTTCTTTTATTCTGTTAATTTATATTTTTATTTGTGGTGGTGTTCACTCTAAGTGATGCAAGCCCTAATTAGATTTGCATTTTCTTTGTTCTATCATCCAATTGACTATTGGTTAATTTATCTTTTCATTTTCAGTGGTGTTGATACAAGTCTAATTAGGTTTACATTTGCTTTGTGTTGTCACTTTTAAAGACCATGATGCGATAACACACTGTGTATGTCGACGCTGATTTTGGCGTCACTTCCTTGCTTTATTTGCTCTTAGGCTCTCAGCAGGATCAATAACTATAAGTTGCTATACTATATTTTCCTGGTTGTATATAAATGTTTTTAATTTACTATGATTTGCTACGCTTTGTAAATCCTTAAAAGATTAGTATCATTTTTTTTATCTATACATGAAACTCACGGGGTCAAATCTAGTTTAATAGTTAAGATAGGGAATGCAGAGTAAGAGAAGCGAGTTAATGTTTCAGCTTTTGAATAACCCGATGGCACACAATTTTTTTATCGAAGTAGCTAGTGTGACGAGTTTAAATAAATTTGTACTGCAGGATAGCAGAGCGATATCATGCATGAACTAATAGTAGCCAGTTACTTTTTTTAGCTTACGACGAAGTAGATAAAATAACAATGGCATCACCTGTAGTACAGGGAATGCAAACCAACATGTTCAGTTATAACAAGATTGGCATGAACAAACTAGTAGCAGGCTATAATTTTTGTAACAATAACTAAGCAAGATAGAAGTTATGATGGCTACGTCTACAGAGCAGGGAATGCAAACCAAAATCTTCAATCGCTTAGTTAGCAATGAACTAGAAAATAGCAGGGTGTTACTGTCATAGCTAGGAATGAACTTAAAGAGCTTCAGACAAACAAGCATCTGAATCCAGAACATGATGCTAAAACAAGGAACTTACATTAGGAGAAGCACTTTGTGGGAGTCACTGCTAATCTTCCTGGGGTTGATAGATCCGGTGATGAAGTACACTACATGTGCTACTTGGGGTTGGAGAGATGGCCATTACACTTCATGGTTACTCATCTCATCTACAAAAACGTAATGGCACGTCATTAGCACAAACAGGTTCCCCCAAGATTAAACAAGAACTTGCAGGCAAGAAGTAGAAAAGCAACAGTTGAAGAGTTTAGATCATGCACGGCGCTGGTGAAGCAGATCCGGTTCATGCACAGCGGTGTCGGTGAGCTAGATCCGATGCGGTGGACGATAGATTCGGCGAAACGGCTCCAGTGGGGTCGACGATACCGCAACTGAAGCGACTGCGGTAGACTGTTGGATGAGTATATGGGTTCGAGGTTCAGCGGGGATGATCCGGTCCGGTTGATGATGGCGTCAATGAAGTGGCTCCGACAGAAAACCGTATGAGGAGGATCGCGTGGCCTCGGGTAGGCCAGGAAAGTCCGGTGGGGATGTTCCGGTGCGGTGGTCGTGGAGGTGGGAGAGAGAGGGACTTGGGAAGTTCCGGTGGGTGCTCTCAGAGGAGAGACTGAGGAAAATGAATTTTTTTGGGTAGTTTCCAGGGCTAGGGAGGTGGTGATCGAAAAAAATGACAGGTAGACCCCCCACCAACCGACTTATACATGTACATTGCTGTCATCTTTACGAGGGTAGAATGGAAAGTTAGAAGCGTGTGAAATATTTGTATTTTTTGGGCGGGAAATTTTGCCGCTGGAATGAGATTTCGAATTTGGCTACGGTCCAAGTAATACAAAAATATGAGACCGTACTAGTACGTCCAAGTGTCACATCAAATCATCATCACATTGAAACTCGGTTACCACGATCATAATCATGATGTATCTTGAAAATCCATTTTGAAAATCCGTTTCGACATATTTTAGGATTGGTAGGAGATTTTGCAGCTTGACTGAGAATTGATTTTGAATACGGCTATGGTGCAAGTAATAAACTCGTGATTGTAATATAAGGCCAGGGGTAGACCATGCTACTTAGTAGCTCTGTTCAGCAAAAAAAGGTCAGGGGTCACATCAAGCCATCATCATAAAATCATTTACACCCAAGTTCTCCAAAGTCCAATTCAAAAACGCGTCTAAAATATTTCAGATTCATTTTGCGGGAGGTTCTGCCTCTCGACTGAGATTTTGAACTTTGAACTTTGCTACAGTAGAAGCAATATTAGTACTAGAAAAATGCTAGACCGGCGTAGTGCCTCTGCTCAAGAATCCAAGGCCTACGGTCACATCAAGTCATAATCACAACCGAAATCAGTTTCAATGTACTATCTCCTAAAAAAAACTTAAATTCAAAAATGTGTAGCGAATATTTTGGATTTTATTGGCGGGAGATTGTAGCGCTTGATAGAGATTTTCAATTTTGGATTTTTGGGGAGTTTCCGGGGCTAGGGAGGTGGTGATCGAAAAAATGACGGGCAGACCCCCACCAACTGACATATACATGGACATTGATGTCATCTTTACGAGGGTAGAATGGGAATTTGGAAGCGTGTGAAACATTTGTATTTAGTGGGCGTGAAGTTTTACCGCGGGAATGAGATATTGAATTTGGCTAAGGACCAAGTATAATAACAATAAATTGTAAGACAATACTAGTACCTATGTTCAAGGCCGAGTTACACATCACATCATCATCACGTTGAATATCGGTTACAATGATCACTATCTATCTTCAAAATCCCATTGAAAACGCGTCTGAAATATTTCAGGATTGGTGGGACATTTTGCCAACTGACTGAAATTTGATTTTGATTATGACTATGGTCTAAGTAATATAATACTAATTTTTTTTGGAGGTGGACAGAGGGGAAAATAACACCGTTTGTTATTTATTCCCGAAAATAGCCAAGTAGACGGTCCAAGTACATCGAGAGAAATATACTAGTAATACTAATATAAAAACGGTAGACCATGCGAAGTAGCTCTGCTCAGGCATTTATTGCCAGCGATCATTTCAAGCCATTAGCACAAACAAAATCAGTTATTCCCATGTCCTCCGAACTACAATTTAAAAATGCCTCTAAAATATTTCGAACTTAATTGGCTAGTGGTTTTGCAGCTCGACTGATTTTGATTTTGAGTGTGGCTACAGTTGAAGCTATATTTTTATCTGTCCATCTATATCTATATCTATATCTGTCCATCTATCCACTATATAAAAAAAAATCTCAGTTTTTGAAATTAGATAAGCCAACACCATGATGCACAAGCAATTATTGGCCATTGGCACATCAGTTCTCCAACGCTTGATAAACGGTCAAAGTTCCATTTTTTAAGAGAACGGTCAAAATTCATTGGATTCGCTCAAGAACTGCGCGCGCCAAAACGAGTCTAACGAAGATGTTTCTAGAGTTCTCACGGACGCGCACTGGCGATACATTGAATGCAAATATTGCAAGGTCAAAAAAATATGCAAATCTTGCAGGATCGTATGTGGCAACACGACCAAAAGTCCGAACTGATGGAAAGGGCTAGGCAATCCACTTATACATCTCAACATAGCCAACGCAACAAAAAGTCCAAACTGATAGAAAGGGCTAGACCGGGAAAATTGCGAAAGCCACGACTCAAACTTGAGACTCTGGGCTCTGATACCATGTCAAGCTTCATCCACAAGCCAACGGAACCAGAAGTCAGAACTGATGGAAAGGGCTAGGTAATCCACTTATAATATTAACAATCAGCAGGGTTCCGATTCAAAAAAGAAATCAACAGGGTTATCACTGCATCGAGTTGATTCATACAGTAGCTAGTACACAAAAGGATAGGTCCTATCAAATCCACATCACAACAAGGAAACGACCACCAAGATCATAGCAATTGCAGATAAATGCACCTACGAAATATGCTCAGAAGAAGGGACCATTTTACAAGACCAAGGTACTGACCTGTCACTGTCCCCGTTCATCTCCAATTATCTAGCGGATACATACTCTTCTTACTAGCTTTGCTAACCTGCTCTAGTAGGGCCTCCTTCTCTTGTGCTATCGTTCTAAAATTGTCGACTTCTAGTCTTATCGCAGCTGATGCAGCTCGTTCTACTTGGAGTTGCTCCTCTAGAACTTGAGCATGCAAATACTTTGACATGGACATGGACTTGCACTTCAACAGTCCAACATTCCGTAAGAAAGTGTTTTTGGCAATACCTTTCTTTTTTATTGCCATGGAAAATGCCTTCACACATTTTTCATCGGTTTTTTCTAGACCGTTTTTACCGGGTTTTGCCATCTCTAATTTCATATTTTCGTGCAAAAAATTCAGTTCGTACACATGTGTAAACATGATAGTTACTACAGAGAAACTTGCTGATAGTAGATTTATCATGTGTATGACCTACTTTTATTCCTACAATTTGGCATGTATGATTCACATCACATGAATTTTAATAAACATCTATAATATCATATTGACATGTACTTTACTACTACAAGTTGGGATGTGAGTGGTTTTTTCCGGACCGTTTTTACCGGGTTTTGCCATCTCTAATTTCATATCTTCCTGCAAAAAATTCAGTTCGTACACATGTGTAAACTTGATAGTTACTACAGAGAAACTTCCTGATAGTAGATTTATCATGTGTATGACCTACTTTTATTCCTAAAATTTGGCATGTCTGATTCACATCACATGAATTTTAATAAACATCTATAATATCATATTGACATGTACTTTACAACTCCTACAAGTTGGGATGTGAGTCATCACAAAATTTCAATCGTAGAGAAGACTTACAAGAACACTCTGTGCGAATTCTCCAATCACTTCAAGTTTGTTCTTCTGGCATGCTTCACAAATCTCTGGCAGAGTCATCTCTTTGTTTGGTTCCCTTTTACTTGCATTATGTAACATCTGTATTTTAGTACTACCATTTATAAATCCAATAACATGGTTGAAATGGAGGATCATAATATAAGCTGCACACTGGTGTATACTCTACATGATGTTTTACTAAAATATTTCTAAATAGAAGTATAAAATAAAATGTCGTTACTTTTTGCCGAATGTGGACAATAAGGTTATGAGATCCTGTATGGCTAGGTAAAAGTAGTTTACCGCGGTTTTTCTGATTCTTTAGCCAAATTCTGCAAAAAGAAGACTAGTGATGTTGGAGATATGCCCAAGAGGCAATAATAAAAGTGGTTATTATATATATCTTTGTGTTTATGATAAATGTTTATATACCATGCTATAATTGTATTAACCGAAACATTGATACATGTGTGTTATGTAAACAACAATGAGTCCCTAGTAAGCCTCTTAACTAGCTTGTTGATTAATAGATGATCATAGTTTCATGATCATGAACATTGGATGTTATTAATAACAAGGTTATGTCATTATATGAATGATGTAATCGACACACCCAATTAAGCGTAGCATAAGATCACGTCATTAAGTTATTTGCTATAAGCTTTCGATACATAGTTACCTAGTCCTTTCGACCATGAGATCATGTAAATCACTTATACCGGAAAGGTACTTTGATTACATCAAACGCCACTGCGTAAATGGGTGGTTATAAAGGTGGGATTAAGTATCCGGAAAGTATGAGTTGAGGCATATGGATCAACAGTGGGATTTGTCCATCCCGATGACGGATAGATATACTCTGGGCCCTCTCGGTGGAATGTCGTCTAATAGCTTGCAAGCATATGAATGGTTCATACACTACAAAGGAAAACATTTTTTTTGACAAATCACTTTCGTCATGTTAAGGCCAATTTTCGTCAAGGATTACTTCGCGGTGACAAAATTTGATCGTCATGGGGTTCGTCAAGGAAGCTCCGTCATAAAATATCGGGGGTGACGGTATGCATTTTTTCGTCAACGTCAAATGTTTGATGGTGACGACCTGCAAATTCGTCAACATCAAAGGTTCATTGTTGACAGACAGGTTTGTCACGAAAAATTGCAACTTTCGTCAATATCTAAATCTTGGGAAGCTTCTGATTGGTCCAAAAAAAGCATACGTGGCCTTACATGTGGGTCCATTTGGCTTCTGACAACATGGGTCCGACGGCGCTGACATGGATATCTGGTGGGACCCACAAAATATTATGACAAGCTGGACCCACAATATTCTGACCGGTGGGATCCACAAAATTCAGACAAGTGGGACCAGGTTGTTGCCGACATATGGGTCCCAATAATGCTGACTGGTGGGACCCACAAATTCTGACAAGTGGGACCAGAAATTGGTGCCACGTGGTTTCATTTAATAGTGACGTTGTGACATTTTCCGTCACCTTTCGAATTTGACAAAATTTGAGAGCATTTGAATTATTTGCGAAATTTGGGAAACAAAAAAACTGGCGAAATATCAAAAAGTAGACAATAAATATCATACTTAAATGGTGGCACAAGAAGTATATATGTCTCTCACAGACCGAAAGATTCATAAGAAAATTACAATTGGAACACAAAGAAATTAAAAGACCTATGATTAATAATGTTGTAGGACGGTGGTGCAATAGATTAGTTGCCCTGGGATTGAGACATGGATGGTGGCTGGGATGTCCTCAAGAGCAAATTAAGCACGGCATCCATTAATGAAACACTATTTTCATAAGCCAGAGTCTTTTCTACTTGGGCTTTATTCACAACTTCAAGTTCTTCCTCCTGCTTCTTCCTGATCTCTTCAAATTTTTCATCTTGTCCTTGTAGTCCCGCTCGCATCTCACCGTGGTACGTTTAATTCGCTCGTATGGAGTTCTGCTCTTGATCTGCCAGTCTTTGTTGTAGCTCTCGGATGCGTGTAGCTGAGACAGAAGACTTCCTGGAACTTGTTGCGACGCCCAATCTTGGTAGGAATGTGCTGTTGCAGGTGGTGGATGGGCTTTTCTCGCTCAGAACTAGCTGAACAATTTGCAAATCAGTCAAATCAGGTTCATCTTCATTGCGTGGCGCCGCTTTTTTTGCCACCATTTGATCCTGCATAAAGATTACAATCATTGCATGGACAACATACAAAACTGGATTATATTATATTGTGCTAATAAGAAATATTTCTTACATATGCACTTTTTGCTTCAACACTCATAATGTTATCCTTGTTAGTGTGTGTGATTCTAAAAAATTCAATTGGAGAGGTTTCTTCTTCCTGCTGCTTAGCCTTCTGCTTGAAAAAATGTAGAATGCACATTACCATTGTACACTGTGTATGACAGAAGTATGAACTGTATTGGGAAATTCAGAACACTTACTAGATGTTCCCAGTGAGCAACATAGCTTCGAGATCCAGTGGTATGGAACTGTTTCACAGCTTCTCTGTTCTTTCCATTTATTACACACAGTCCCTATGTTCAGTACATGCATTTTATTTATCCAGATCAGAGAAATGTAAGAATTCAGTAGCTGTTATTGAAAGGAATAACGTTTATGTACCTGGTACTTCTCATCAAACCATCTTTTCACCAGCTTCTTTCCAGCTTTTCTCTTCTACATGATCTGGCTTCTTGAGATATGCTTGCTCCAGTGTGAGATTTTTAATTTTCGGCCAATACTCCTTTTTAAGCCTATATCGGAACTGCCGAATACTAACTTGCAGCATATCAGTGCACACATCTTGAGCCACCTCATCATTTTTGTCCATATTAAACTTTCCCTTCAAAATAGTGATGCATTAATCAGTAGAATCTTAGATAGTTGATCATGTAGCATACTAATTAGGTTAAACCAAGATTGTACAGGACTCACCGCTACTGTACTTATAGCATGAGGAATGACATGTTTGAGAGTGTCATCTTTCTTGTCGTGTCCAGTGTGTTGCAAGCGGCATTTTTTCACGGATGTGAATACCAACCTCATTGCTCGGCCTTTGTCGACCGGACATAATCCTTGGGTCTCCCGACACCAGTGAATTCAATTGTCATCTTATTGCGACCATGTCTTCTTTTTTACTCATGTAGTCCATGGCCCATGGTACGTCCTCGCGTCCACCTCTCTTTCTCTTACTACCGCCGATGTTGTCAATGTCTCTCGAAAGAAGATATATGAAATGATTCTCTTTTATATGAAAATATGCGGTACGGTGTTTAGTTTTTACAAATTTTCATACCTTGCCGCTCAAAGTTTACAATTTGATTGTCCTCGTGGAGATGAGGTGCTGCCTCCAGGATGTCATGATCTGGTTAGGTGAGGGTGCTCCTTCGGTGTTCGGACCAGCGGTGGCCGTCGGCTCATCGGATGACCCAGCTTCAGGTTCGGTTGTTGCCATTGATCTTGTTGCAATGTTGGATGGTGCAACTTCAGGTATGGATCGCTTCTTCGTGCAACTATTGCAGAAGAAGCAACTATCTACAAGCAAAGTAGAGGCTACATTAGTAGGAAACATTTAGCATGTACGTATTTCCTATCATAGTTCGAGACATAGTTCCACAGACACGAGCTGAAGTTTTGCCGACAGTGCGCCGATCCTCATCTGAATGAAGATCATCATCGGTAGTAGCTATCTCTTCCGGATTCGGTTCATACGAAGGGTCCTCTTCGACCTCCATCTCTTCGCGATCTGTGTCCTTTAGATTGTTACTAGTTCCTATTTGTACCCCACCATACACTAATGTACGTGCAAAACCAGAGAAATCTTTACGAAATTTGTGGGCAGGTCCATATCTTTCAGCGAATTTTTTTCCATGCGTACTACATTTTCTTGCATTTGTTTCTCCTTGGCAAGCTCATATGCCGGCTTGACGGGGTTTTGTGTCTCCGCTGAAATAATCGGAAGAGCGGAGCGTGAACAAAACATAAGAGGGGGCCAATTCCATAGAAAATAGCAAATAATTGTCTTTGCAAAATATTGTACAAAGAGCAAATGATTGAAAACATAAGAGTCTACGTATGATGTCGGCGAACAAAACATAAGAGGGGGCATATGCCAGGCTAAGGGACATCATGTGCTTTTAGATATCTACTCGTAACAAATAATTGACACATGAGACTCCCCTCGCACACTAAATTATGCATGTCTGTTGATAGCTGGTTTCAGTCTGTTATTGGACAACTACCACCTCACATGGTGGATACTACCCTTCTGGTTGCTTCGCGGGCTTGGTATGCACGTAATGAGGTATCGGTAGTTCAGTCCTATACCGATAGAAGTTCAGATATGTGCTGATAGAAGTTCAGATATGTGCTGATAGAAGTTCAGATTTGTGCTGATAGAAGTTCAGATATGTGCTGAAATTTGATTTTTGACTTTTGAAAGACATAGATAAACAAAAATTGTGGAAATAAATAGACTGATGAAACAAAGTACATGATTAAAAAAACTTCATTACATTGTTAAGACGTGCATTGCAGGTGCAAACTAACTAGTTCCATAGAAAACAGCAAACAATTGTTCTAGATCAAACTCTGCTTCCCTACGAAACCGAGGAATAAAAGTACGAAGCAATGTCGTTGTTCACCGTAGCTCGTCAGGCTGTTTTCGGCAACGGCTGGAATTAGTTCAGTTAAGTGTTTCGGCAAACAATTGTCTATGCAAAAGATTGTACAAAGCGGGATGGCAAAGATTGTATAGCACGGCATGATTGTCTCTGCAATAAAAACGATAAACCCTATACGTATGATGTCGGGATTGGATCTATCAAATATGCAAGATCTAGATATAGGTCAAACGGGCGTGGTAGACATGTAAAACCGATCTCTCGATCTAACCATCCGAAAAACACGACAACAAGCCGATCGCCGACAGATTTACCTTGGCGTTTCTTCGAGCCGGGCGCCTTCTTCGGCGTGTGTGTGCGATTTTCCTTCCCCCCGACGTTTCGACGACTGCCAGCCATGGCGACCACCGGCCGGGGAGATAGATGCGAGATGGATGAACGTCCGGCGAAGACACCGGATTGGGGTGAGCACGAGAGGATGAGGTCGGGGGGGTGGGTAGTTAAGATGCTCGTAAATCATGGGGTAGAGGCACGACGTATATAAGGGAGGGCGAAATATTTGATAGGTGGGGTGCGCGGGAGGAGTGGAGGGAACAAAAAATTTGGGCGTTTTGGCAGCCGGCGTACTACAATTTGGAGGGAACAAGTTTTTGCCGCGAAAGAAAAAATATTACTCTGAAAATGGAACTGTACATGTATATTTTAATTAAAAAATGACAGAAAACGAGTAAAACTCATAATAAATGCTAAATTCAATGTAAAATCATCAGTAACTAGTGGGACTAAGTAAATGTTGTGACATTCATGTGCAAAATTCAAATTTAAATTTTTCATGAGGTTTGGTGTAGTTTGATGTGAATTTACACAAGTGAGGGCATTTTCGGCATAACGGTCGAATCGTCGACCCCGGAAGTTGTAAAACCTTTTGCATGTGAGGTATATGTGAGAACACATCCCACATATACATGTTATTGTTCACACATGTGAGATTTTGTCTGAAAACACTTGTGGAACCTCATGTTGGTTGGGTCGATCCATGTGTGGACCCACATCGATCATGTCGGTGAAGGGCTCTTTTTCAAGCAAGCTGCACTTCAAATACTCAGATTGAGCTGCAAATTTTTGTGAGTGGTCATGAAGGGTAGGTATGTGTGCCTAAGGAGTTTCAGATTTTTCTGACAATTTTAGGTGTTTGTTGATTTTTTTATTAAAAAATGACAGAAAACGAGTAAAACTCATAATAAATGCTAAATTCAATGTAAAATCATCAGTAACTAGTGGGACTGAGTAAATGTTGTGACATTCATGTGGAAAATTCAAATTTAAATTTTTCATGAGGTTTGGTGTAGTTTGATGTGTTGAAGTGATGCCTACTTTGGTATAATTGTGCACTTCGTCCACAAATGAGCATTTGTTTTTTATGTATGTTGAAAAAATGACTAACATGCCATAATTGTTCTGACCTAACCTATAGTCCGAACAAAGGCATGTAGTCAACATTTTGTTGTACATTTGAAGTTGTAAATCATATGGTTTTAAATAATTTTGAAGTGCAACTTTATGATTCAATGTATTTTTCAGTGTGCTGATGTTTTGCCATTGTGAACTTTATCCTATGATATAATCTTTATCATATGATATAATTGTTTTAGTCTACAATTTGTGTGTGCCCATTGTGTGTTTATGTCATATCGCTACCCTGGCCGCTCTTGTGTGAAGGGATTGTATAGTGGGATTATGTAGGGGGTACACTTTACGATTGACTATTTGGTCCTGCATTTTTTCTACTGCCAGTTCAATTTTCACTGATTTTAATTGTTCATTTTTTGCAAATTAATATGTACTTCCCTGGGCCTTGGGAAAAACAGAACAAGCCCACTAGGCTGGTAGTTAAACAACTGGGTATGATTGCCCAGGTTCCAAATAACAAAAGTAGAACATAGTCTTTAAAACATGACATAGTTTAACCATGAACCTCCAGGGGAACAACTAAACAGAAACTAAATTTAGTGGAGAACATGAGGGCCAACAGCTGGACCGACGAGCGGGATGAGGCCAGTCCTGACGTAGTCCCTGAGGAACTTGCCAAAGGCAGCGTGCTTCGCCTTGCTAGCAGGATTGTGCTTCTGCTTGCTACCTTTTTGATGAGGTCTAAGACCCTGTGTGTGGCCCGATCTTGCGGTTGACCCGAAATCCAAAGGGGAAAAGGTGGGAGAGCGCGAAGAACACGATGAACACGAAGAACACGAGGACTCACGCACGCACACCAACCCGATACAACCGATACTTACCCCCGTGGCTCGATGGACCACGCCAATAGAATCAACCCGGGAGAGACGCGAGGTAGAATCCCGGAGTGAGAGATCGGTGTTGGAGAAAAGAGATTGGTGAGGGAGAGAGAGTGACTTGCACTAGAATCTCACTCAACAATATCCAAATCAACAACAAGGGTTGCCTTGATTACAGAGGGATGAAACCCTAGGGAGACAAAGCTCAAGTTCATGTTTAAGCTATCATCTTGTCTAAGGGGTAAAGGAGGGGTCCTAGGTGCTTATATAGAGGTACAAGCCAGCTTGGGCCGAAAAGGTACGCAAGTGGATAACTTAGGCAGCTTGGGGAGTCATTCCCGTCGGATCCGGTTTGGGGCCGGTCAGACCGGGCCTGGGACCGGGTGGTCCGGTCCTGGGGCCGGTCGACCGGGCGGCAACCGGACAGTCCGGTCGTGGGGCCGGTCCAACCGGGTTCTGGGCCGGCCAGCCTTCTTCTCCTCTTTCCTTCTTCTTCTTCTTCTTCTCTTCTTCTTCTCTCTTCCTTGCACCATGATGAATGGCTCCTCTTCCCTTCCCTCGCTTACGTGCACCATGGGTGTTCCTCCTCTCCGGTCCTCGATGACTCTTGTACCTAATGACATATAACATGTCGACATGAGGTAGCATTCCATTCAAGGTATCTACGAGGTCGAGTATCGAGAGGAAGGAGTTCACCTTGTCGCGTGTAGCGTGGGTGAGGGTTGAAGGTCCACTTGGGGGACTCTTTGGCCATGGTGTAGCGTCGACGATAGGCGGGGTTGCACTTGATGGTCTTGGTGTAGCGACGTCGGTGACCGGGGCTACATCACTTTTCCAACTCCCGTCGCGTGCTGGATCAGACACACGAGATCGTTCGGGAAAACCCTGCCGCAGAATGGGCAATGTGGCTTTCCGTTACGACGGAAAGGGATCTGGCCGATCTTCGCCTTCTTCGAGCAGAAGCGGCTCTTCCGGTCCCAGTCCTCCTTGTTGCTGTCAACGTCCTCAGAGTCTTCCTGCGATTTTGAAAGTAAAGAAGAAGTGAGAGAAGGAAATTAACTGAAATACAATTGAAGCATTAAATATTTTTGTATGAACATTATTAAGAATTAATCATGTAGAATCAACATTTATGATCCAGATCCAACCATACATAATTACTTCACTAATATAAATAACCACCAATTTAAACTGTTGTCACAACTTGTTCATGGGTAGTCCAATCATTATTTCAGTATTTATAAGTAAGCACCAATTTAAGAGAAAATGGTGATTATAAATTTCATGGATCAGGGATCAATCATTTGTTCCCTGAAGATGTACTGATTCATAAAACAATATGGATTCATGACGTCAATAAGCAGGAATTGAACAAAAATTATGGTCATAAATTACATGCAACTGATAATTCACTTGTTCCCCAAATTAAAATGATGTACACACTATGGTTTCATCGTATAAATAAGCACCAGTTTAAGACAAATGGTGATTATAAAATCCATGTATCAGATCAATTAATAGTACCTATAATATAATTCTTGTAATCATAATCACTCTGGTATGATTCATATTCGGATGAATTTAAGTTTGAAATGCATTGAGCGTTACACTAAGCAGGTATCATTCATCACACAAAAGGAATCATTACAGTTGAATCAAGATGTGCATCAAATATTACAGATCTAGTAAGTACAAACCATAAATCAGATGAGCAAGAACCCCAGAATCATCAATTTGTACAAGAAGTCGCAGACAGGGCAAATCAATCTACCCTATGAGCAAACCCTATGGTGAACAGTAAGATCAAGAAAAACAGGGGATCGATCGGACTAGTAGAGTACCTCGCTGCAGTTGTCGGAGGCCTCCTCTTCGAACTCGTCGCACTCTCTAGGGCCATATAGCTCGCGGTACTGCCTGGAGTGGCGGTACAATGGGTCATTCGGATCGAAGCCCTGGTCATCTGCTTGTGCCGCGGGAGCGAGGACGTCTCCCTTGGCCTCATCAGCGACGGCGACCACGGCCGGTTGGGCGGAGCCCTCCACGGTCACGGCGCGGCGAAGAGCGGCTCCAGGTCCGGAAGAAGATCCCGCCTCCGCGACGTCGACTACTACCGGACCCTCGCCGTCGCCTCTGTCGACGTTGACGACCGCACTCGCCTCCGGCTCGTCTCCGCGAACACGCTTCATCTTCGGGATCTTCGGTGGAAGGGGAGGTCGGTGTTGCGCTGGTGGAGGTGCAAGCAGGGTTTTTCGCCAGAGATTGGGGAATAGAAGTTGCGGGTGGGAGAGACGATGGGGCCGATGGATATACAGTAGGTGCTGCCGTTTGGGTTCCTCTGTCTGACGCGTGGGTGTGAAAACGTGGATTGCTGCATGTAGTCAGTCCACTTTCCCATTACTTTGACATGGGTCCCACGCATGACGGATGGGCTGGCACAGAATTTTCAGTATGGGTATTAAAAACTCTAAATTATTTGAAATACGAATTAGTGATCACACATAGCCTCTTCTTGAGTTTAGGGGATGAATTTTTGAAAATTTTCAAACCAAACTGCCAAGATAGCATGCTAGCGTCATTACCCACATGTTGATGCACCCTTATGCCAAATTTTTTTCTAGTTTGTTATTTTACATGGAAAGTGTTAGCCACACATTGGCCAATACACAAGGTTTGGAAAGATTTCAACAAATTTTCAATTTTATATGAAAGTTTGAGTGTTTGGTGAAACCTAGGTGGCTTGGTGTCATATCACAATGTGCACAAGTGTGCCAAATCATGCCCCAAATCCATGGTGGTTTGGTGAGTTTTTGGCGATTTCCCCCTCTTTTCGTCCGAAAACCCCTCGTTCGACACATGTCCACCATGGGGACACCAAGCCACCAACTCCAAAAAATCAAAACCCATAGCAAGCAAGGTGTCATATCACAATGTGCACAAGGGTGCCAAATCATGCCCCAAATCCATGGTGGTTTGGTGAGTTTTTGGCGATTTCCCCCTCTTTTCGTCCGAAAACCCCTCGTTCGACACATGTCCACCATGGGGACACCAAGCCACCAACTCCAAAAAATCAAAACCCATAGCAAGCAAGGTGTCATATCACAATGTGCACAAGTGTGCCAAATCATGCCCCAAATCCAAGGTGGTTTGGTGAGTTTTTGGCGATTTCCCCCTCTTTTCGTCCGAAAACCCCTCGTTCGACACATGTCCACCATGGGGACACCAAGCCACCAACTCCCAAAAATCAAAACCCATAGCAAGCAAGGTGTCATATCACAATGTGCACAAGTGTGCCAAATCATGCCCCAAATCCATGGTGGTTTGGTGAGTTTTTGGCGATTTCCCCCTCTTTTCGTCCGAAAACCCCTCGTTCGACACATGTCCACCATGGGGACACCAAGGCACCAACTCCCAAAAATCAAAACCCATAGCAAGCAAGGTGTCATATCACAATGTGCACAAGTGTGCCAAATCATGCCCCAAATCCATGGTGGTTTGGTGAGTTTTTGGCGATTTCCCCTCTTTTCGTCCGAAAACCCCTCGTTCGACACATGTCCACCATGGGGACACCATGCCACCAACTCCCAAAAATCAAAACCCATAGCAACCAAGGTGTCATATCACAATGTGCACAAGTGTGCCAAATCATGCCCCAAATCCATGGTGGTTTGGTGAGTTTTTGGCGATTTCCCCCTCTTTTCGTCCGAAAACCCCTCGTTCGACACATGTCCACCATGGGGACACCATGCCACCAACTCCAAAAAATCAAAACCCATAGCAACCAAGGTGTCATATCACAATGTGCACAAGGGTGCCAAATCATGCCCCAAATCCATGGTGGTTTGGTGAGTTTTTGGCGATTTCCCCCTCTTTTCGTCCGAAAACCCCTTGTTCGACACATGTCCACCATGGGGACACCATGCCACCAACTCCAAAAAATCAAAACCCATAGCAACCAAGGTGTCATATCACAATGTGCACAAGGGTGCCAAATCATGCCCCAAATCCATGGTGGTTTGGTGAGTTTTTGGCGATTTCCCCTCTTTTCGTCCGAAAACCCCTCGTTCGACACATGTCCACCATGGGGACACCATGCCACCAACTCCAAAAAATCAAAACCCATAGCAACCAAGGTGTCATATCACAATGTGCACAAGGGTGCCAAATCATGCCCCAAATCCATGGTGGTTTGGTCAGTTTTTGGCGATTTCCCCCTCTTTTCGTCCGAAAACCCCTCGTTCGACACATGTCCACCATGGGGACACCATGCCACCAACTCCAAAAAATCAAAACCCATAGCAACCAAGGTGTCATATCACAATGTGCACAAGGGTGCCAAATCATGCCCCAAATCCATGGTGGTTTGGTTTGTTTTTGGCGATTTCCCCTCTTTTCGTCCGAAAACCCCTCGTTCGACACATGTCCACCATGGGGACACCATGCCACCAACTCCAAAAAATCAAAACCCATAGCAACCAAGGTGTCATATCACAATGTGCACAAGGGTGCCAAATCATGCCCCAAATCCATGGTGGTTTGGTCCGTTTTTGGCGATTTCCCCTCTTTTCGTCCGAAAACCCCTCGTTCGACACATGTCCACCATGGGGACACCATGCCACCAACTCCAAAAAATCAAAACCCATAGCAACCAAGGTGTCATATCACAATGTGCACAAGGGTGCCAAATCATGCCCCAAATCCATGGTGGTTTGGTGTTTTTTTGGGTATTTCCCCTCTTTTCGTCCGAAAACCCCTCGTTCGACACATGTCCACCATGGGGACACCATGCCACCAACTCCAAAAAATCAAAACCCATAGCAACCAAGGTGTCATATCACAATGTGCACAAGGGTGCCAAATCATGCCCCAAATCCATGGTGGTTTGGTGAGTTTTTGGCGATTTCCCCCTCTTTTCGTCCGAAAACCCCTCGTTCGACACATGTCCACCATGGGGACACCATGCCACCAACTCCAAAAAATCAAAACCCATAGCAACCAAGGTTTCATATCACAATGTGCACAAGGGTGCCAAATCATGCCCCAAATCCATGGTGGTTTGGTCAGTTTTTGGCGATTTCCCCTCTTTTCGTCCGAAAACCCCTCGTTCGACACATGTCCACCATGGGGACACCATGCCACCAACTCCAAAAAATCAAAACCCATAGCAACCAAGGTGTCATATCACAATGTGCACAAGGGTGCCAAATCATGCCCCAAATCCATGGTGGTTTGGTCAGTTTTTTGGCGATTTCCCCCTCTTTTCGTCCGAAAACCCCTCGTTCGACACATGTCCACCATGGGGACACCATGCCACCAACTCCAAAAAATCAAAACCCATAGCAACCAAGGTGTCATATCACAATGTGCACAAGGGTGCCAAATCATGCCCCAAATCCATGGTGGTTTGGTGAGTTTTTGGCGATTTCCCCTCTTTTCGTCCGAAAACCCCTCGTTCGACACATGTCCACCATGGGGACACCATATTATGTTATTGTTCACCACTTTGAGATTTTTTCGATGAAAAATTTCAGATAAATGAGTAAAAGTCATAAAGAAAATTTGAATCACAATTTTTGGTGATTTTTACGTCTGGTATGTTTTGATTTTGAAGAACTCTCTTGCTCGAACATTTAGTTTACTAGCACTTTGAAGTACTAGGATGTACACAACATAAAATTGAAACCTCCCAAGACAATTGTTAACATATCATGGCAAAATATTTACAGTTTCAAAAGAACGGACTACTAGCCAAAAGCACCTCACGCAGGAGGGAGACCAAACCAAAAGATCGGGGGTCATGCGGCAGAAGAGATGATCAATCCACCATCAGCGGGACTTTGTCGACCACGATCTTGCGGTAGAGCTCGTACGAGACCCAAGCATCAATGGCTGCATACTCGATGTTCATATTTGGAAGTGGGAAGTCCCCCCACAGTCTGTGCCGATGGTGGTGGAACTTCTTCTTCATATCACCGAACCATGAATCAATGAGTCTTGTTAACATGGTAGCCATGCCAGCCCTCGCATGACCAGTGTACTTGAAGTACTCGTCCTGGAGATCGACGTAGTACTCAGAAGGAATCTCCATGTGCCATGTCCTCCACAGAACTCTCTTGTCACCACGGATGTCAACACTCGCAAACGTAGCGCCTTCTCGAAAGAAATCGCAGATTGCCGGAGACTCCCACCGATTAGCACTGCGATAAACAAAGTAATGTACTAGTCACGGATCAGTTACAAATATGCAAGAACCTACGGAGGAGACGAAGATGAAACAAATTAATAAATCGGGAACAATGTGTAGCAGATTTAGATCGGGAATGTCTTGCTTTTACGGAACAATGTGTAGCAGATTTAGATCGGGAATGTACTGATTTTCGGGAACAATGTGTAACGAAAATCAAAGAGAGACAGAACGGCGGCAAGTAAAAAACCCCAATCGAAAGATTAAAAAAGGGGATTAGTTCTTACGCTGCGTAGTGGAACACCAGCACATGTCGACGCATGCAGAGTTGAACCACGGCGATCTTCTTCTCGTCCTCGGCTCGATGGTTGGTGTACTCGAAGTCGAGGCCGACGAACTTGTGCTCGTCCTCCATGAGCCACTCCGTGTACATGTCGAGGACGCGGCGCACTTCCCAGGGGTCGTTGGTGTAGACCACCTCCAGGTCCTCCTCGTCGTGGATGTGGACTGCGCGCGTGCTAGTCCAGTTGTACATTTGCTGCTCATCCATGTCCATGGCGACGCAGCGGCGGGAGACGAAGATAATGAGGGAGAGGAGACGACGAGAAGTGTGGAAAGTGGAAACCAGGATGCGGTGCGAATATTGAGACGGTAGGGGAGGGGGAAGGGGATAAATATCATCCCCATTAATTACTCCGTCCGAATATTGACACGGCAGACGAAGAGAAAACTGACGCGGGTCTAGTCCAACTGACGCGCAGTCGACCGTGTTGTCACGTCTAAACCCAGCACCGCCCATTTGCACTCCTATTGACCTACCGAAATTTACTCCACGATATAACTTGCCATCATATCACGACCTCCTTCAGCCGCCGCCAGATCTCGCCACGTCTCTCGCCGCCACAGCTCGCCACGTCTCTCGCCGGCGAGACTTGTAAGACTCTCGCTCCGCGTCGAGACCAAGGATGGCGCCTACTAGTGGAGTACGTAAATAACATGTACGTCTCGCGATCGATCGTTGTTTCCGATTTGTAATCTTTCTTCATATTTTTTGCAGTGTCTAGTTTGCTTTGACAAGAAGGGGATGTGTGGCGGAGGGGGAGTCGCGTTAGGTTTTTTCGTGCAAACACTACAAGAGGGTTTTGAGGAGAAGACGGTACATGCACTTATAAGTTTAAAATTCATTCAGATGTTTTATTAATTCGCCGCCACATCAAAGTTTAACACGTGATCCTAGTAGTTATTGCTAGTTTAGTACTATTATTCAGATGTGTGTAATAATTGTTGGTCACCATATGTATTAACCGCTTATTTATGGTTGAGTTTTACGATAGTTGTGATAACTTTTACGTTCATACCAGTTTTACGATAGTTGTAGCTGTTAGAGATAGAGGTATCGGTAGTTCAGTCCTATACCGATAGAAGTTCAGATATGTGCTGATAGAAGTTCAGATATGTGCTGATAGAAGTCCAAGATCTGAGACTCGGTGATTATCCGAGTAGACGCATATTTAACTTACTTTTGTATTAACTCTACTGAATTTAGGTCATCCCTTGCTACTATAGACCGTATTTCCTTAAGAAGTATGGTGTCCAGACCTCCCACAGGACAACTTTTGAAGCTGCACTCAAAACCAAAGATGGCCATGCATTTGTTGTTAATGTTACCAACAGAGCTGTGAACCTATATCAACGGAAGATTTTGGAACGAATTTGCTAGAGTGTACAATTTTAAGGTTGGCATGGAGTTAATTTTCAGAGTTAACTCATCTGCCTCAGGATACTCTTGTAATAATCGGGCCGAACCACTAATCCATCCAGGTAATTTTCCACCTTTGGACACAATGATTGATCATATTAATTATTCCATCTTATGTCAGTTATTTTAATTATGCAGCTTACTACCAGCTTGTCCCGTACGAAGCGTGACATTGTTGACTCGCTCGGTAAATGCGATGGAACAATGATAAATTGGAGGATGATGCATACCGTCATTCTTCAGGTGGACAACTTGGACTACCTTGTTGAGTACCACAATGCTGGAGATTATGATCAAGGAGCACTAGTTGTCCCAATGCTGCATACTCTGAATTGGACAAACAGCGAAAATTACAACAAACACGTGGTAAGCAGTACATCATATCATTTCATTAAGTTTGCGACCTACATTACGTACAAGTGTTAACTAAACTATGTCCCTACTGTTGGAACAGAAAATCCCTAGCCGTTTGGTTCCTAAAGATATGGAACAATATGGTGCAATCAGTATTGTGTGCCATCCCGGTACTTTGGTGCATGTGTCCTACGCAATTTCTTCTAACGATGGTCGTCTCTGCGTCAGTGGGTGGAAGGAGTTCATGGACAAGGAAAAGCACCTTCAGATGGGTGACAAGATGCTGTTCTTGCTTTACCTGGGAAATGCAGGGGTTTACTTGTTTGCTACCCATGTGCCTGAAATCAATCTGGAGTAGCTAGTCCGTGATTCATGGTGCCCGTGTGTCCAACTATGCAGCCCCTTTAGGTTTAAATTAAGTTGTAAGACTCTTTATGCGATTGTCGATTTTGCTTGTGTTAAAACAATAGTTAGTCATATCGTGCTGCTGGTTGTAATCGTGTCAAGTGTCGATTAATTAAAACCATTGTCAAAGTTATGTTACCGACATGTTGGCTTTCTTATATTTGTCCATATTTTTGCTTATATTAATTTGCTCTTAAACCCTTCTGGATAATTCAATGACAAGTTCGAGATCGTAAACATCTAAATAAGAACATTTCAAATGTTTGGAACAAAACATATAGTTGTATGCATTACATGTTTCTATCAATCTAAATCACTATCTTCTTCTGAATTTTTTCCCTCGTCATCATGTATGTTCTCTTCCAAAATGACACTATCTTCCTGATTCTCTAGTTCATCTTCGCTCATATCCATGTCAACATTGGGACTATCTTCCCCATTCTCTAGTTCACGGATTGTACGAGCATCATGAATACGTACAACTTCAGCAAAGACGATGATCATCCTCCTCTGCTTCCACCTCGCTTCCTCGTCTAGGTCGACAACATCATGAAATGTATGGTTGGTGAACCTTCATCCTCCTGGTATGCGTCTTCATTCCGTACAAATGCATCATCGTTACCATCTTCTAATTCTGGAACGTCGTACACATGTCTATGGCTGAACTTCTGCACCACTTTCCACGGATCACCAAACTTTGTATCCTCCAAATAGAAGCATGTTTCAGCTTGACTGGCCAATATGAATGGTGAATTCTTGAACCATAGGATAGAAGTGTTAACGCTTTTAAAAAAACCATCATCTTTAATCTTGGAACCCTTGCTCGCAAGGTCGAACCAATCGCAACGAAACAAGTACACGGACTGTCACCGTGTTTGTTAGTCCCGTCTTGCAGTTCAAGAACTTCTTGCAGAACACCATAGTAGTCGGTCTCATCTCGCATCACCAAAAGATCCCTTAGTCGCTACGCCCAATTTTGAGTCTTCGTGTCTTTATCCCGAGTAAGCGTGCGAAACCTCGCACCCTTTACGTTGCAACCAGCGTATACTACTACACGCCGGTCTGGCCCAAAGAGCAGAGACTTCAAATCTTCTAATGCATTGTCCAACTGTCTCACATGGTTTGCAAACCAACCTGCAAACTCTCTACGAACCGTCTCCTCGATGTCACGCACACCCCTACCTCCCAATTCTTGTCGAATTCAACGAAACATAGAAAAAACACATATGAAATACAGGACAATTATGTCTGCAACATTGAGAAGTAGTTATTAAAGTGAAGCTAACTACTTACTTGATATAACGTTCTACATCGTCACAGTTGTTCAGCACATACCAAACCATTTTGTCAAATTCCTTGTCAAAATGTTTCAAAATGGATTTCCCAAGACCTTTAGCTCCAACTGAAAATACTTCCATCTCGTCAGGATCAGGTTTTCTCCGAATGTCTTGGTTCCTATCATCTTTGTTAAATCTTGTTTCTGTGCCATCCTTGAAAAATCTAGAGCAAAAATCAAACACTCATCAACAATGTAGCTCTCTGCGATAGAACCTTCTGGCCTTGCTTTGTTACGGACCGTAGACTTTAGATAACCTAATCTTCTCTCAACTGGATACATCCAACCATAATGAACAGGACCCCTCGAAAGAGTCTCCTCAGGAAGATGAATAGCTAAGTGCACCATTACATCAAAAAAAGCTGGGGGAAGAGCTTCTCAAGTTTGCATAGGATCACAACAATTTCAACCTTCAATCGATTCAGCACATCAACTTTCAGGGTTTTGGCACACAGCTCCCTAAAAAATCTTCCTAGCTCTGCAATAGCCACATACATTTCCTTAGATGCAATTCCCTTGAGCCCGGCAACACTCGCTGCAGAAGTATGTGGCAATCATGCGTCTTCATACCGGTAACCTTACAACCATCAATATTCACACATCTTCCCCAGTTTGCGCAATAACCATCTGGGAACCTAGTGTTTGCCAAATACCTACACAAATGTCTCTTCTGTTCCTTCGAAAGCATCCACGGTGCAGGGGGCTTCGCATAAGTTACTGCTGCATCATCATCATCATCCTTCACAATTTTGTCCAACCAATACTTCTTCCACATTTTGAATTTCTTCAAATCAATTCTAGCACTAACAGTGTCCTTATTCCTGCCCTCAAGTTCAAGTAGTGTACCAACAATATTGTCACATATGTTCTTCTCAATATGCATCACATCTAAGTTGTGAGCTATCTTAAGTTACGCCAGTACGGTAGATGATGTAAGCTGACTTTCGGGTGCCATGTTGGTTCACCGGTACAGCTTGCACGCTTCCGCTTTCTACTTATTGGATTTTTCCCATGTTCAAAATCCTTAACCCTTTCTACCTTCGCAGCTACCTCTTTGGGTGTGTACTTCCTTGGTGGATCTCTAGTCTCAGTTGTACCATTGAAAAGTCTGCTTTTCCTGTATGGGTGATTTTTATCAAGAAATCGCCGATGCCCAATATATCCAATTTTGTTTTTCAAAGGTTCAGCGCAAGGATTCTCATCGCAATGCACACACGCATGAAATCCTCTTGTGCGTCGGGACATAGTGGCATATCCAGGATAATCATGAATAGACCAAAGAAACGCAGCATGCAATGGGAAATATTCCTCTGTGCATGCATCAAATGTCTCCACACCACTCCATAGCTGCATCATATCTTTTATCAGTGGCTGCATAAATACATGAAAATCTTTCCCTGGGGAATACTTTCCGGGGATTAGCAATGCCATCATGTAATTCGATTGATCCATGCACATCCATGGTGGGAAGTTGTAAGGAATCACAAAAATAGGCCACATACTGTAAGGATTACTCATACTTCCAAAGGGACTGAAGCCGTCTGTGGCAAAACCTAGTCTTATGTTACGAGGATCTTTAGCAAACCAATCAAACTTGCCATCAAAGTGCTTCCATGCCTCACCATCAGCAGGTGCCTCAGTACATTGGGCTCAACAACCCTCTTCTCTTTGTGCCATCTAGTATGTGTCGACATTTCCTTTTTAACAAATAGTCTCTGCAACCTTTTAATTATAGGAAAGTACCTTAACACCTTGTGAGGGATTTTCTTTTTTCCAGTAGGGTCTCTATATCTTGATAATCCACAAACATGGCAGTTCGTATCGTCCTTGTGATCTCCCCAAAATAAAGAACAATCAAACTTGCATGCATGAATTGTCTCATAACCAAGCCCAACATCAGAAAGAACACTCTTAGCATCAGCATATGATTTGGGAAAGTCCACATCTGGCAAAGCTGTACGTAAAAGCTGAAGTAAGAGATCAAATCCTCTGTTTGTTATCCGGCTGTATGATTTGACATGAAGGAGCTTAATGATGAACGACAACCTAGTGAAAGAGGTGCATCCCTCATAAAGTTCTTTTTTCGCTGACTCAATTAGATTAGCATACAGATTTGGCAGGTCAGGACCTTTATTTCCAGACTTCTGCAGTTCATCGATCATACTAGACGAATCATCAACATAACAATCACCATTGTCTTCCTCTTCATCGTTGTCACTATCATACGCACCATCATCGTTTCTATCCCGCCCTTCGTCATCACTAAAATCTTCCCCATGTCTAGTCCATCTTGTATACGTCATGGACATACCTGAACAATTGCAGTGATCCTCGACTGTTTTTATATCCTGATGTATCAGATTTAGGCAGTCCTTGCAAGGGCACAAGATTGGTTCATCTGTATTGTCCAAGTGTTCTCGCGCAAACTTGATGAAATCCCTAACACCTGCCATGTACTTTGTTGTGAACTTCTTGGTGCCATCAGTTATCCAACTTCGATCCATTGCCTACAATTTAGTTAAGAACATGCCAACGTTCTTCAGAACAGATCTTGACAACTGATTAAAAAATTTAGACCTAACGAACAATCAGGAGAACTCACCGATGATGCGTCTCGCCGCCACCACAATGGAGCCTTCACGGAATTCTTCTCACCTCGACGAGAACCCTAGTCGATTCGACTGTTAGCAAGAGCACCTATATAGGCCGTGTCTGCTAGCGGCGCGACTTAAACGAGGCACCCTCGGCCGACATAAATATTAATAAGGGAATTATTATGTCGTAACATCTAGATCACACCATTGAAATAAATATGTAGAATAGACTACTTACGGATCCAGATCAAAATTCCATATCTACCTTAGCGGTAAGACTCCGCGTCGATCACGCCGAAGCCCTTGTTCGATTCTTCCAAACCACAATTTTTACTTAATTAAATATGTTCCTGACAAGTGGGTCACGCATGATATATAAAACTAATAACATTTTTTAAAGTAACTTAGTATTATTTCGTCACCTCGATCTTTGATTTCGTCACCTATTAACAGACACGATGGAAGCCCTTCCCGCTTGGGTAATGGGTGACGATTTTTTCTTGACGAGAAATCATACCGTCAAGCATTACCTTAAATGCTTGACGAAAGATGAATTCGTCACCTATAAGGACACATCCATGACGGTATGCATTTTTGTCACCAGGGTTTTCGTCAACAAATCCCCCATCTCTTGTAGTGATAAGAGACCACATACCACGGTACGAGTAAAGAGTACTTGTCAGGAGACGAGGTTGAACAAGGTATAGAGATACTGACGATCAAACCTCGGACAAGTAAAATATCGTGTGACAAAGGGAATCGGTATCGTATGTGAATGGTTCATTCGATCACTAAGTCATCGTTGAATATGTGGGAGCCATTATTGATCTCCAGATCCCGCTATTGGTTATTGGTCGGAGAGAGTTCTCAACCATGTCTACATAGTTCGCGAACCGTAGGGTGACACACTTAAGGTTTGATGTCGTATTAGTAGATATTGAATATATGGAATGGAGTTCGAAGTTTTGTTCGAAGTCTCGGATGGGATCCCAGACATCACGAGGAGTTCCGGAATGGTCCGGAGAATAAGATTCATATATAGGAAGTCGTTTTATAAGTTTGAAAATGATCCGGTGCATTTATGGAAGGTTCTAGAAGGTTCTAGAAAAGTCCGGAAGAAATCACTATGGAAGGCGGAGTCCCGGAGGGGCTCCACCTAGCATGGCCGGCCAACCCTAGGGGGTGGAGTCCCAGGTGGACTCCACCAAGGGTGGCCGGCCACCCCCCTCATGGAAGGGTGGGAGTCCCACTTGAGGTGGGAATCCCACCTTGGGTAGGTTTCCCTACACATGGAAGGTTTTGGGTTGGGGTCTTATTCGAAGACTTGTAGTCCAACACTTGGGGGTTCCACCTATATAATGAGGATCAAGGGGAGGGGGCCGGCCACACGAAAGCTCATAGTGGCCGGCCACCCCCTCTCCCCAAACCCTAGCCGCCCCCTCCTCCTCCACCTCTCCCGCAACCGCTTAGCGAAGCTCCGCCGGAGATCTCCATCGACATCGCCACCACGTCGTCGTGCTGCCGGGATTCAAGGATGAGCTACTTCTTCCGCTGCCCGCTGGAACGAGGAGAAGGACGTCGTCTTCATCAACACCGAACGTGTGACCGAGTACGGAGGTGCTGCCCGATTGTGGCACCGTCAAGATCTTCTACGCGCTTTTGAAAGTGGCAAGTGATCGTCTACCGCAGCAACAAGAGCCTCCTCTTGTAGGCTTTGGAAATCTTCAAGGGTTAGTCTCGTTCATCCCCTCGTTGCTCCCGTCTTCTAGATTGCATCTTGGCTTGGATTGCGTTCTCGCGGTAGGAATTTTTTTTTGTTTTCTATGCTACGAATCCCTACAGTGGTATCAGAGCCAGGTCTATGCATAGATGGTTGCACGAGTAGAACACAATTGTTTTGTGGGCGTTGATGCTTTGAGTACTTTGCATCTTTGTGGCATAGTGGGATGAAGCGGCTCGGGCTAACTTTACATGACCGCGTTCATGAGATTTGCTCCACGCTCGACATGCAACTTGTATTGCATAAGTGGCTTTGCGGGTGTCTGTCTCTCCTACTATAGTGAAGATTCAATTTACTCTTCTATTGACAACACTAGTATCACCGTTGTGGTTCATGTTCGTAGGTAGATTAGATCTCACTCGAAAACCCTAAACCACGTAAAATATGCAAACCAAATTAGAGACGTCTAACTTGTTTTTGCAGGGTTTGGTGATGTGATATGGCCATAATGTGATGATGAATATGTATGAGATGATCATTATTGTATTGTGGCAACCGGCAGGAGCCTTATGGTTGTCTTTAAATTTCATGTTGACTAGTATTTCAAAGTAGTTGTAATAGTTGCTACATGGGAGAACAATCATGAAGACGGCGCCATTGACCTTGACGCTACGCCGACGATGATGGAGATCATGCCCGTTGATGATGGAGATCATGTTCGTGCTTTGGAGATGAAGATCAAAGGCGCAAAGACAAAGGGGCCATATCATATCACATATAAATTGCATGTGATGTTAATCCTTTTTATGCATCTTATTTTGCTTAGATCGCGACGGTAGCATTATAAGATGATCCCTCTCACTAAAATATCAAGATAATAAAGTGTTCATCCTTAGTAGCACCATTGCCAAGACTTGTCATTTCGAAGCATCTCGTGATGATCGGGTGTGATAGATTCAACAAGTGCATACAACGGGTGCAAGCCAGTTTTGCACATGCGGATACTAAGGTTGCCTTGACGAGCCTAGCATGTACAGACATGGTCTCGGAACACGTGATACCGAAAGGTAGAGCATGAATCATATGATTGATATGATGAACACTTTGAGTGTTCGCCATTGAAGTTACATCTTGTATCGTGATGATCAGACTTGGTGTGGTGGATTTGGTTCGTGTGATCACTAAGACAATTCGAGGGATATTGTTTTGAGTGGGAGTTCACCTAGATTTTTAATTTTGTTGAATTAAAATTTGAACTCAATTTGTCATAAACATTAGTCTAAACTATTGCAAATATATGTTGTAGATATGGCGTCCCCAATCAATTTTAACCAGTTCCTAGAGAAAGAAAAGCTTAAGAGCAATGGTAGCAACTTCACCGACTGGTTCCGTCATGTGAGGATTTTCCTCGCTGGTGGAAACCTGCAATATGTGCTTGATGCACCGCTAGGTGACCCTCCTGCAGAAACTGAAACCGATGAAGTAAAGAATGTTTACGCAACTCGGAAAACTCGGTACTCTCAAGTTCAGTGTGCCATCCTATGCAGTCTGGAAGCCGATCTTCAAAAACATTTTGAGCACCCCGATCCTCATGAGTTAGTCAATGAGCTGAAAGCTATCTTTGAAACTCATGCGGTCGTGGAATGCTATGAAGCATCGAAACACTTCTTCAGCTACATGATGGAAGAAGGCAGCTCCGTTAGTGAGCACATGCTCGCCATGACCGGGCATGCGAAGAAACTCAGTGACTTGGGAATAGTGATTCCTAACAGATTGTGGATTAATCGTGTCCTTCAATCACTGCCACCTAGTTACAAGCTAGAACTTTGTGATGAACTACAATATGCAGAACATGAACAAAGAGTTACCTGAACTCTTCGCCATGCTGAAATATGCTGAGATTGAGATCAAGAAAGAGCACCAAGTGTTGATGGTCAACAAGACCACCAGTTTCAAGAAACAGGGCAAGTCTAAAGGTAAATTCAAGAAGGGTGGCAAGAAAGCTGCCATGCCTCCTGTGAAACCTAAGAATGGCCCTAAGCCTGATGCTGAGTGCTATTACTGCAAGGAGAAGGGACACTGGAAGCGTAATTGCTCCAAGTATTTGGCTGATCTGAAGAGCGGCCTTGTCATGAAGAAGAAAGAAGGTATATCTGATATACATGTTATAGATGTTTATCTTACTGGTTCTCGTACTAGTACCTGGGTATTTGATACTGGTTCGGTTGCTCATATTTGTAACTCGAAATAGGAACTAAAGAATAAACGAAGACTATTGAAGGATGAAGTGACGATGCGTGTTGGAAATGGATCCAAAGTCGATGTGATCGCTGTCGGCACAGTCCCTCTACATCTACCTTCGGGATTAGTTTTAAACCTCAATAATTGTTATTTTGTACCCGCGTTGAGCATGAACATTATATCTGGATCTTGTTTAATGCAATACGGTTATTCATTCAAGTCTGAGAATAATGGTTGTTCTATTTTGATGAATAATATCTTTTATGGTCGAGCACCTGAAAAGAATGGTTTATTTCTGTTAGATCTCGATAGTAGTGATACACATATTCGTAACATTGATGCTAAGAAAATTAAATTGAATGATAATTCTACTTATATGTGGCACTATCGTCTTGGTCATATTGGAGTGAAACGCATGAAGAAACTCCATACCGATGGATTACTTGAATCACTTGACTTTGAGTCACTTGATAGATGCGAAGCATGTCTAATGGGAAAAATGACTAAGACTCCATTCTCTGGTATTATGGAGCGAGCTACAGACTTATTGGAAATTATACATACCGATGTGTGCGGACCAATGAGTGTAGCTTCGCGCGGTGGATATCGTTATGTTCTAACCTTCACAGATGATCTGAGTAGATATGGGTATATCTATTTCATGAAACATAAATCTGAAACTTTCGAGAAGTTTAAGGAATTCCAAAGTGAAGTAGAAAATCAACGTAACAAGAAGATTAAATTTCTACGAGCTGATCGCGGAGGTGAATATCTGAGTTATGAGTTTAGCATGCATTTAAAGAAATGCGGAATACTTTCACAATTGACACCGCCGGGAACACCACAAAGAAACGGTGTGTCCGAACGTCGTAATCGAACTCTCTTAGATATGGTTCGTTCTATGACGTCTCTTACTGATTTGCCGTTATCATTTTGGAGTTATGCATTAGAGACAGCTGCATTCACTTTAAATAGGGCATCATCTAAATCCGTTGAAACGACACTGTATGAATTATGGTTTAATAAGAAACCTAAGCCGTCGTTCCTTAAAGTTTGGGGTTGCGAAGCCTATGTAAAAAAAGTTACAACCGGACAAGCTAGAACCCAAAGCGGAGAAATGCGTCTTCATAGGATACCCTAAGGAAACTATAGGGTACACTTTCTATCACAGATCCGAAGGCAAAATCTTTGTTGCTAAGAACGGAACCTTTCTTGAGAAAGAATTTTTCACTAAAGAAGTGACTGGAAGAAAAGTAGAACTCGATGAGATTACTGAATCTTCTCTCGTTGATCAGAGTAGCGCAGTGCCGGAAGTTGTTCCTGTGCCGCCTGCATCGGTAACATAGGAAGCTAATGATAATGATCATGAAACTTCAAATGAGATAGCTGCTGAACCTCGCAGATCGACAAGGGAACGTGTCACTCCTGATTGGTATGATCCTTGTCTAAATGTCATGATTGTGGAAAACAATGATGAAGACCCTGCGACGTATGAAGAAGCGATGATGAGCCCAGGTTCCAACAAATTGCAAGAAGCCATGAAATCCGAAATGGGATCCATGTATGATAACAAAGTGTGGACTTTGGTAGACTTACCTGATAGCCGCAAGGCTGTCGAGAATAAATGGATCTTCAAAAGAAAAACAGATGCTGATGGTAATATTACTGTCTATAAAGCTCGACTTGTCGCAAAGGGTTTCCGAAAAATTCAAGGTGTTGACTACGATGAGACTTTCTCACCTGTAGCGAAGCTAAAATCTGTGAGGATTTTGTTAGCAATAGCTGCATTTTTCGATTATGTGATTTGGCAGATGGATGTCAAAACGGCGTTCCTTAATGGAGACATTGAAGAAGAGTTGTATATGGTACAACCCAAAGGTTTTGTCGATCCTAAAAATGCTGACAAAGTATGCAAACTTCAGCGTTCAATTTATGGACTGAAGCAAGCATCAAGAAGTTGGAATTGACGTTTTGATAAGGTGATCAAAGACTTCGGGTTTATACAGTGTCATGGAGAGGCCTGTATTTACAAGAAAGTGAGTGGGAGCTCTGTAGCGTTCCTGATATTATATGTAGATGACATATTATTGATTGGGAATGATATAGAACTATTAAGTAGTGTAAAAGGTTATTTGAATAATATTTTTTCAATGAAAGACCTTGGTGAAGCATCGTACATATAAGGCATCAAGATTTATAGAGATAGATCAAGACGCCTAATAGGGCTTTCACATAGTACATACCTGGATAAGATTCTAAAGAAGTTTAGAATGGATGAAAGTAAGAAAGGGTTCTTACCTATGTTACCAGGTAAGGTCTTGAGTAAGACTCAAGGTCCGGCTACGGTAGAAGAAAGAGAAAGGATGAGTCAGATCCCCTATGCGTCGGCAGTAGGCTCTATCATGTATGCCATGCTATGTACTAGACCGGATATAGCACATGCTGTTAGTTTAACTAGCAGATATCAAAGTGATCCAGGAATGGAACACTGGACAGCGGTCAAGAATATCCTGAAGTACTTGAAAAGAACTAAGGATATGTTTCTTTGTTATGGAGGTGACCAAGAGCTCGTTGTAACCAGTTACACCGATGCAAGTTGGAACACTGATCCTGATGACTCTAAGTCTCAGTCTGGGTACGTGTTTATATTGAATGGTGCTGCAGTAAGCTGGGCAAGCTCGAAGCAGTGCATGGTGGCGAAGTCTTCAACAGAATCGGAGTACATAGCGGCTTCAGAGGCTTCATTAGAAGCGGTATGGATGAAGAGGTTCATTGTAGAGCTCGGTGTGGTTCCTAGTGCATTGGACCCACTAGTCATCTACTGTGAAAACATGGGTGCCATCGCTAATGCACAAGAACCAAGGTCACACAAGAGGCTGAAGCATATCAAGCTGCGTTATCATTCGATTCGCGAGTACATCGAAGATGGAGAAGTAAAGATTTTCAAAGTACACACTGATCTGAATGTAGCAGATTCGTTGACTAAAGCTCTCCCTAGGGCAAAGCATGACCAACACCAGAATGCCATGGGTGTTAGGTACCTTACAATGTAATTTAGATTATTGACTCTAGTGCAAGTGGGAGACTGTTGGAGATATGCCCAAGAGGCAATAATAAAAGTGGTTATTATATATCTTTGTGTTTATGATAAATGTTTATATACCATGCTATAATTGTATTAACCGAAACATTGATACATGTGTGTTATGTAAACAACAATGAGTCCCTAGTAAGCCTCTTAACTAGCTTGTTGATTAATAGATGATCATAGTTTCATGATCATGAACATTGGATGTTATTAATAACAAGGTTATGTCATTATATGAATGATGTAATCGACACACCCAATTAAGCGTAGCATAAGATCACGTCATTAAGTTATTTGCTATAAGCTTTCGATACATAGTTACCTAGTCCTTTCGACCATGAGATCATGTAAATCACTTATACCGGAAAGGTACTTTGATTACATCAAACACCACTGCGTAAATGGGTGGTTATAAAGGTGGGATTAAGTATCCGGAAAGTATGAGTTGAGGCATATGGATCAACATTGGGATTTGTCCATCCCGATGACGGATAGATATACTCTGGACCCTCTCGGTGGAATGTCGTCTAATGTCTTGCAAGCATATGAATGGTTCATAAGAGACCACATAACACGGTACGAGTAAAGAGTACTTGTCAGGAGACGAGGTTGAACAAGGTATAGAGATACTGATGATCAAACCTCGGACAAGTAAAATATCGTGTGACAAAGGGAATCGGTATCGTATGTGAATGGTTCATTCGATCACTAAGTCATCGTTGAATATGTGGGAGCCATTATGGATCTCCAAATCCCGCTATTGGTTATTGGTAGGAGAGAGTTCTCAACCATGTCTACATAGTTCGCGAACCGTAGGGTGACACACTTAAGGTTTGATGTCGTATTAGTAGATATTGAATATATGGAATGGAGTTCGAAGTTTTGTTCGAAGTCTCGGATGGGATCCCGAACATCACGAGGAGTTCCGGAATGGTCCGGAGAATAAGATTCATATATAGGAAGTCATTTTATAAGTTTGAAAATGATCCGGTGCATTTATGGAAGGTTCTAGGAGGTTCTAGAAAAGTCCGGAAGAAATCACTATGGAAGGCGGAGTCCCGGAGGGACTCCACCTAGAATGGCCGGCCAACCCTAGGGGGTGGAGTCCCAGGTGGACTCCACCAAGGGTGGCCGGCCACCCCTCCTCATGGAAGGGTGGGAGTCCCACTTGAGGTGGGAATCCCACCTTGGGTAGGTTTCCCTACACATGGAAGGTTTTGGGTTGGGGTCTTATTCAAAGACTTGTAGTCCAACACTTGGGGGTCCCACCTATATAATGAGGAGCAAGGGGAGGGGGCTGGCCACACCAAAGCTCATAGTGGCCGGCCACCCCCTCTCCCCAAACCCTAGCCGCCCCCTCCTCCTCCACCTCTCCCACAACCGCTTAGCGAAGCTCCGCCGGAGATCTCCATCGACACCGCCACCACGCCGTCGTGCTGCCGGGATTCAAGGAGGAGCTACTACTTCCGCTGCCCGCTGGAATGGGGAGAAGGACGTCATCTTCATCAACACCGAACGTGTGACCGAGTACGGAGGTGCTGCCCGATTGTGGCACCGTCAAGATCTTCTACGCGCTTTTGAAAGCGGCAAGTGATCGTCTACCGCAGCAACAAGAGCCTCCTCTTGTAGGCTTTGGAAATCTTCAAGGGTTAGTCTCGTTCATCCCCTCGTTGCTCCCGTCTTCTAGATTGCATCTTGGCTTGGATTGCGTTCTCGCGATAGGAATTTTTTTTTGTTTTCTATGCTACGAATCCCTACAAGTGAGACACTTCTGTAAATAAGAATCCAAGATGCGATCTGGTCTCAATCTTACAAATCATACCATATTCTTTGGATCAGACTACTGCTTCACAAGATCTCTCCACTATTTGTCAGTCATTTTCTTAAGAGGAGATCTAGTTGTAACACTCCCAGTAATCTTTCAAGTGAAGTATTCCTTGTTTAGCCTGCTGCGATACAGGCGTAGACAGTCTGAGAATAGACTGTTGAGAACATGTTTTACTTCCTCTTGGTCCTCATCGAACTCGAACCTTAACTGTTCACAACAATATAAACCGTTGGTGCGATATACATAGAGCGAACAACAAGCTATAAGGAATGGGACGTGCCAATGTGGTATACTGGTATGTGTAACATTACCAAGAGAAAGATGACTTACATGTAACCTGTGCACTAATTTTTCAAAATGCGCAGAGGTGTCTACGTGCTCTTTCCATGTCGGGAAGATAGAAATTTCATTCCTGACAAAAATTCCTACATCCGATGCTAATTTCCAAGATTCTTCTTGGTCCTAATAGGGCAAAGGTGTCTGATCTTTCGATGAGACGAGGATAAATCAATGTATTCGTGGAGTTCGTGCTTGACGATCCGACTACACGTCCAAAGATCGTGCATCAATGCAATAGCTAGGACAATCTCTGGGAGTTATTGATCTTGCGGATGCATGATCAGCCTGACCAGCGAGGATCTTAATTTCTACTTGAAATCGAGAATAAGTAAGAACTAATATTGTAATCAGAATATTGTGGATGAAAGATGAAAGCTTTATTGAATATGGTGGGATTCCGAATAGTCGGTCTTGTTCTGGGCGTTTGCCTCAAAAAAGTACACGAAAGTTGCAGCAATGGCTAACTTTTAATCTAATCAAAATCCAAGCTCTAACCCTAGATGGCGGTTGACTATTTATTACAGGCAGTCCGGAGTAAACATGGTGGCGCCTCGAAGTCCCTCCATCGCATGAGTCCTCACGTTACACGCGCCTGCCGTGGGCCTTGTGTCGCTAGGCCAAGTTTAATGCTGACAACAAATTGATGATAGTCTGAAACGTTGATGGCATGGCTTGATTGTCAATAGGAACCATGCATTGATGGGTCCCACGGGCCTGGCCCTTCATGGTTGGACTACTTTAGATGCATATTCACGTATATGCACGTGAACATACATGCATACAAGTCTTCTATTGTCCCAGCTCTCGCATTTTGACTCTGTGATTTTTACATCTCATTTATAATTCTGCATATAATAAAAATAGGTGTTGTACATTTATGTTTATTAATAAAATAATATACTAGATTATTAGTACTCGAAATCACCTGATAAGTGACGAGATCTTTTCCTCCCGTGGTCTCTCCTCTCAGCCGCCGCCCTAACCCTAGCCGCCTCCAGTTCATCCTCCTCCATAGATTGGTTCCCCCTCCTCCGGTCGGCTTCGCCGGCGTCAGGAGGAGTGGGGAACCCGATCTATGCGTGGAGTTTTGAATAAAAGTATTGTTTTCATTAGATTATGTTAGGATTTTGGTAGCCGCCTTCTTGTTGGTTTCCCCTCAATGGAGATGGCATCGTATGCAATAAGTGATCTTCGGACTTTCGTTCGGCGACGAGATCTTCTTCCCGGCGTCAATGGTGGTGTTGAACAATCACAATTTTCTAGGTATGGGTCTTCGGATCTTGCTTCGCCAGATCGATTTTGGATCCTTTGTCGTTGTTGCCGCGAGGAGGATTATCCTCACAGTTTTTGTCCCGGCTGCTACGTCCTCGACAATGGTGATTCGTACTCTCGGCTCTCCATCGACGACGACAAAGCTAGTTGGTTATTATTCCCTGATATACTGGTGTTGGTACTCTTGCCGATGTTGTATGACTGCTTTAATGGTTGCGTGCGTGCACGCAGTCTTGGCATTGCGGCTCAAAAAATTATGGGAGAACTTTCGTCGGTATCTACAGGTCTATGGTTCGTTATGTATCTTTGGCTGCCTTCACAAGAGTACAAGATTGTGTTCTGGAAGAAGAAAGAAATTGAAGACCTCGAAGATTTGTTACTATCTTTTAGACTTTATTTTGTAATCGTTGGAGTCAGTTCATGTATCTCTACCATGTACTATTTGTTACTATGAATATATGTGGTATTGATTGTCAAAAAAAAAAGAAATCACCTGATAAATATATCGACGTATAATGTATTTGATCGTATCCAAGGTATTTATGTCCATATCAGGTCCAGTGGCCTTCTGCCACCTACGATAGATGAAAGGCAAAATCTTGATTCCATCCCAGCAAGCTTAGCTACGAACATTTTCCCTACTGTTGGGCCCCTCGTTTTTCTTGATCGTGGTGCAACTATAAAGTTAAGCATTACATCAAGCTATCAAGGTAGATATATGTATATATCTATAAATTATATAACTTTATAACGTAGAATGAAACTACAAGCATTAGAAAATGTACCTTCTTCGGTGTGGGGCTCATCCTCAGGGGAGTTGTCTTTGGCAGGACTAATAAGGGTCAGTGGGAGATCATCAACAGTTTGTTGATGTTGTGCTAGCAGTGTTTGGCCAGTTGTGGTTGTGTCAGCTGGGACTGGTACAGTGTGTCGTTGGGCTGCTAATCCCAATTGTGGCTGAGAAGTTGTCGTGGAAACTGGTTCTGCTGCCAATTGTGGTTGAGAAGTTGCTGTGGAAACTGGTTCTGCTGCCAATTATGGCTGAGAAGTTGCTGTGAAAACTGGTTCTGATGCCAATTGTGGCTGAGAAGTTGCTATGGAAACTGGTTCTGCTACCGATTGTCGCTGGTTGACTGGATTGGTAGCAGGTGGCTGATTCAACCGCTTGGGGTGTTCACCACGTTTTTTTTATTTCAGTACTCTTAGCATTTTCTTCAAGTAGTGCCATGAATCGCTGAGACTATCTAGTAGCAGAAGCAGATTTCTTTTTTGGTTGCAGCTGTTCTATCACCGATTCAGGTGCCTATTGAATGGTCTTCCTCTCATTGGTGGTTCCTGCAAAATTCTTACTTGAAGATGCAGATTCCTAGCACACATAAACGATATTTCAGTCTACATAAGTCCCATATATGATGATATGCAAATGGAATAGAAAGAAGAACAGTAAAGGAAGATGTGCATGGTGGAACATATATATGATGCGTTAAGGAGACCTGGAGGTGGCATGTGAACATGTTTGGTGAGATTCAGGATACAAGTATACAACACATGGAAGTTGCAACAGGTACCTCAAAGTAAAAACACAGAAATCACTTGCTAGGGTTGACGAGAATGGTCAGGCAAGGCATCTTTCTGAGTCAGCTCTCCAAGAGGCTCAGCAGGATCAAATTGTGAATCATAACATTGTTCTTTATCTTTGGGGAGGGGAAAGGGTTCTTCTCCGATTTTTTTCGGGTTTGCACTAGAGGCAATACCCTTATACATGTTTGTGCCCATACGGCTTGCAAATCTGCTACATATCGCTCGTTTCGGTTCCTCGTTTCATTCATTCTGTAGTGCAATAATATCTAGCATGCATTACAACAAAATTACTAATGAGATGGCAGTGCAAGTAAGCAAAAAAAATACTTTTCAAAATCACCTGCATAACGAAAGCGGCCATATAAAAGTGTTTGTCAACCTTCTTGGGAGTGGGCGCGTGTACGCTTTGGTTTCCTGTCGTGAACCATGGAGGCGCTTTGTGTACCCATATCTCCGGTCCGGTGGATGGAGGGAGTCAGGGATTAAGATACAAGAACCCAGCGATGGTGACTATCGCTGACAAGGCTCCGTGGGAATGGAAGTCGGCTACGGAGGAGCTCGTATAGTATAGTGGTCGTCGGTGGGGGGAAGCTACAAGGGAGACGGTGGGACGTCGTCGGTCACTACGGTGGCTGATGAGAAGGCAGTATTGTTGGGGTGGGAGTGGGATAGTGGGACGCCGCCGCCGGCGTGTGAGATGATCCGGTGGGTCATGCAAGGTGGAAGCATGAGAGAGATGTGGGGTTCGGTGCCGCCGGTGATAGGTTTGAATTGAGCGGTTCGGGGGATAAGATCGACACTGTACTTATTTCACATCGCTTTGAATATTGGATGCGGGAGGAATTTTGGCGGGAGTTCTGGGGCAGAGTTGAAGTTATTACTGGATGGTGGAAAACTGTGGAACCCTAGCCTATGAAATCCCAGGTCTGATGCTGAGTAGGTTCGGGGTCAAGGGGATATGCTTGTTGGTTCTTGGGTGCATATGATCTCTTTATTTTGAAATTCATCTTCTATACATTTTAAAATTTCAAAAAAGAATAAAACGAAAAATCCATGTGTACTTCTTCGCTTGCTATATACGCATAAAGTATTTCAATGGAAAATCGAATAGTAATTTGTTCTATGTAAAAAAGAGTTAAAAAATTATGCTAACCATAAGGCTATTTATGAGACATGTTTTCTCTTTTTTTCTAACATCGACCATGAAAAATACTTGTTTTTCGTGTAATTGTATGAATGCACATAGATTATCGAGATGTACATGTGAAACATTTTGTAGGATTTTTTTGACAATTGTAAATATATTTTTTGGGTGGTGGGAGCATAAGCACCCGAGAGCCAAATGAAAAGTTTCACATTTAATTTGGTGTATAAATATAAGGCGGAATATACTTTAGTGGGAAATGGTGTTCTCATCAATAGCAAAGTTGCATGTGGTGACTTCGTCAAACAAAAGACACGCCTGATCAGTTTCTTAGACTCGGTCTCCCGGAGGTCTCATATATAGAGGGGTGCGGTCTGCATTAATAGGGGGGAGTGTATACCTAAAAAAAAGTTTCACTTGGGGTCACATATTTGTTTCTAGGAATTTTCTAAAGTTATATTTTCCATCTTGTACACAATTAAAAATATCTTTAAAACAAACAAATCTCAATGTCTAGGTCTACCATCTATACTAGTAATATAAACTAGTAAATTGCACGCGCCTTGCACGTGAGAGCTCTTTTTTTAGTGAAACAATTTCAATGCAATAAGAATTCAGTCTTTTTTTAACAAAGGAGGGGGCCCGAAGGGCTTGGATACCATTAAGTGCAACAGAGGGGTACATATTATAGATGGGGCTGAGAAATTAAGAAATAATACATAGGTACCAGATTTTTCAGGAAAGTGCTTACAAAGAAATGTAAAAATGCAATCAGGTCCTCCGGTTCTCCTACAAAGAAGAACCTTAGGCCATGGCCATCTTCACCGGTGCCAGGGACAATACGACTTGGCACCGAGTCGACGTTGAGCTTCACGACGATCTCCGCACATGGCCTTCGCATTGAGGCTGAAGAAACGCCAGCGAGCATGGCCACCACATGGCATTCATAGTCGGCCAGCAATCAGAGGCCGTCGTGTGTTTACTCCAGATCGAGGAAATCCCCAGTCCAAGGCAGGTCGACTCTGGCGACGAATCTGACATATTTCCATCTCCATGCAACGCCTTGATGACGCGTAAAGCACACGCCCGTTGGGAACCCCAAGTGGAAGGTGTGATGCGTACAACAGCAAGTTTCCCTCAGTAAGAAACCAAGGTTTATCGAACCAGTAGGAGTCAAGGAGCACGTGAAGGTTGTTGGTGGCAGAGTGTAGTGCGGCGCAACACCAGGGATTCCGGCGCCAACGTGGAACCTGCACAACACAATCCAAATACTTTGCCCCAACTTAACAGTGAGGTTGTCAATCTCACCGGCTTGCTGTAAACAAAGGATTAATTGTATAGTGTGGAAGATGATGTTTGTTTGCGAAGAACAGTAAAGAACAATGTTTGCAGTAGATTGTATTCGATGTAAAAGAATGGACCGGGGTCCACAGTTCACTAGTGGTGTCTCTCCAATAAGAAATAGCATGTTGGGTGAACAAATTACAGTTGGGCAATTGACAAATAAAGAGGGCATAACAATGCACATACATATCATGATGAGTCGTGTGAAATTCAATTGGGCATTACGACAAAGTACATAGACCGCTATCCAGCATGCATCTATGCCTAAAAAGTCCACCTTCAGGTTAGCATCCGCACTCCTTCTAGTATTAACTTGCAAACAACAGACAATTGCATTAAGTATGGTGCGTAATGTAATCAACACAAATATCCTTAGACAAAGCATTGATGTTTTATCCCTAGTGGCAACAGCACATCCACAACCTTAGAACTTTCTGTCACTGTCCCAGATTAAATTGAGGCATGGACCCACTATCGAGCATAAATACTCCCTCTTGGAGTTACAAGTATCAACTTGGCCAGAGCCTCTACTAGCAACGGAGAGCATGCAAGATCTTAAACAACACATATATGATAGATTGATAATCAACATAACATAGTATTCCATATTCATCGGATCCCAACAAACACAACGTGTAGCATTACAAATAGATGATCTTGATCATGATAGGCAGCTCACAAGATCTAACATGATGGCACAATGAGGAGAAGACAACCATCTAGCTACTGCTATGGACCCATAGTCCAGGGGTGAACTACTCACACATCAATCCGGAGGTGATCATGGTGATGAAGAGTCCTCCGGGAGATGATTCCCCTCTCCGGCAGGGTGCCGGAGGCGATCTCCTGAATCCCCCGAGATGGGATTGGCGGCGACGGCGTCTTTTGGAAGGTTTTCCGTATCGTGGCTCTCGGTACTGGGGTATTCGCGACGAAGGCTTTAAGTAGGCGGAAGGGTAGGTTTAGAGGCGACGCGAGGGCCCCACACGCTAGGGCGGCGCGGCCCCACCCTTGGCCGCGTGGCCCTAGTGTGTCGGCGCCTCGTCGCCCCACTTCGTAATCCTTTCGGTCTTCTGGAAGCTTCGTGAAAAAATAAGACCCTAGGCATTGATTTCGTCCAATTCCGAGAATATTTCCTTTGTAGGATTTTTGAAACCAAAAACAGCAGAAAACAGCAACTGGCTCTTCGGCATCTTGTCAATAGGTTAGTGCCGGAAAATGCATAAATATGACATAAAGTGTGTATAAAACATGTGAGTATCATCATAAAAGTAGCATGGAACATAAGAAATTATAGATACGTTTGAGACGTATCAAGCATCCCCAAGCTTAGTTCCTACTCGTCCTCGAGTAGGTAAACGATAACAAAGATAATTTCTGAAGTGACATGCTATCATAATCTTGATCAATACTATTGTAGGCATATGTGATGAATGAAGTGATTCGAAGCAATGGTAAAGACAATGAATAAACAACTGAACCATATAGCAAAGACTTTTCATGAATAGTACTTTCAAGACAAGCATCAATAAGACTTGCATAAGAGTTAACTCATAAAGCAATAGATTCTTAGTAGAAAGTTTTGAAGCAACACAAAGGAAGATATAAGTTTCAGCGTCTGCTTCCAAATTCAACATGTTTATCTCATGGATAATTGTCAACACAAAGTAATATGATGAATGCAAATAAGCAAGTATGTAAGAATCAATGCACAGTTAACACAAGTGTTTGCTTCTAAGATAGAAAGAAGTAGGTGAACTACCTCAACATAAAAGTAAAAGAATGGCCCTTCGCAGAGGGAAACAGGGATAAAATCATGTGCTAGAGCTTTTCAAGTTTTGAAATCATAACGAGAGCATAAAAGTAAAGTTTTGAGAGGTGTTTGTTGTTGTCAACGAATGGTAGTGGGCACTCTAACCCCCTTGCCAGACAGACTTTCAAAGAGCGGCTCCCATGAAATTTTTATTTTTGGGTGACACTCCTTCCAACCTTTGCTTTCACAAGCCATGGCTAACCGAATCCTCGGGTGCCTTCCATCAATCACATACCATGAAGGAGTGTCTATTTATTTTAGTTTTATTTAGAGATGACACTCCTCCCCACCTTTGCTTTCTCAAGCCATGGCTAACCGAATCCTCGGGTGCATTCCAACATTTCACATACCATGGAGGAGTGTCTATTTGCAATATTATGAAGGTTAATTAATTGGGGCTGGGAACCCCATTGCCAGCTCTTTTTGCAAAATTATTGGATAAGCGGATGAAGCCACTAGTCCATTGGTGAAAGTTGCCCAACAAGATTGAAAGATAAAACACCACATACTTCCTCATGAGCTATAAAACATTGACACAAATAAGAGGTAATAACTTTTGAATTGTTTAAAGGTAGCACATGAAGTATTTACTTGGAATGGCAGAAAAATACCATGTAGTAGGTAGGTATGGTGGACACAAATGGCATAGTTTTTGGCTCAAGGATTTGGATGCACGAGAAGTATTCCCTCTCAATACAAGGCTTAGGCTAGCAAGGTTGTTTGAAGCAAACACAAGTATGAACCGGTACAGGAAAACTTACATAAGAACATATTGCAAGCATTACAAGACTCTACACTGTCTACCTTGTTGTTCAAACCCTCACCAGAAAATATCTAGACTTTAGAGAGACCAGTCATGCAAACCAAATGTCAACAAGCTCTACGGTATTTCTTCATTAATAGGTGCAAAGTACATGATGCAAGAGCTTAAACATGATCTATTTGAGCACAACAATTGCCAAGTATCAAATTATTCATGACATTATACCAATTACCACATGTAGCATTTTCTGTTTCCAACCATATAACAATTAACGAAGCAGTTTCAACCTTCGCCATGAACATTAAGAATAAAGCTAAGAACATATGTGTTCATATGCAACAGCGGAGCGTGTCTCTCTCCCACACAATGAATGCTAGGATCCAATTTTATTCAAACAAAACAAAAACAAGAACATAAAGACTCTCCAAGTAAAGCACATAAGATGTGATGGAATAAAAATATAGTTTCACTAGACGTGACCTGATAATTTGTCGATGAAGAAGGGAATACCTTGGGCATCCCCAAGCTTAGATGCTTGAGTCTTCTTGAAATATGCAGGGATGAACCATGGGGGCATCCCCAAGCTTAGAGTTTTCACTCTCCTTGATCATATTGTATCATCCTCCTCTCTTGATCCTTGAAAACTTCATCCACACCAAACTCAAAACAAACTCATTAGAGGGTTAGTGCATAATCAAAAATTCACATGTTCAGAGGTAACATAATCATTCTTAACACTTCTGGACATTGCACAAAGCTACTGAAAGTTAATGGAATAAAGAAATCCATCAAACATAGCAAAACAGGCAATGCGAAATAAAAGGCAGAATCTGTCAAAACAGAACAGTCTGTAAAGACGAATTTTTCTGGGGCACTTAACTTGCTCAGATGAAAATGCTCAAATTGAATGAAAGTTGCGTACATATCTGAGGATCACTCACGTAATTTGGCAGATTTTTCTGAGTTATCTACAGAGAATACTACTCAAATTCGTGACAGCAAGAAATCTGTTTCTGCGCAGTAATCCAAATCTAGTATGATCTTTACTATCAAAGACTTTACTTGGCACAACAATGCAATAAAATAAAGATAAGGAGAGGTTGCTACAGTGGTAACAACTTCCAAGACTCAAATATGAAACAAAAGTGCAGAAGTAAAATAATGGGTTGTCTCCCATAAGCACTTTTCTTTAACGCCTTTTAGCTAGGCGCAGAAAGTGTGAATCAAGTATTATCAAGAGATGAAGCATCAACATCATTACCAGGGGTGTTGGGAGTTTCCTCAACAATGCATTGTATCTGGTCTATATAAGTAACTCCTCTTTGTACGCTTTTAGGCTTACTATTCTCATCAAACAAATTTTCAGGAACAAGCCAAGCATAGTTATTTTCTAGAGCTTCATGCATTCCTAGGAGCTTACTAGGTATCGGTACTTTAATCTCCCCACCATCATTAACATTATTAGTATACCTTATTCTATCCATGTCCATCTTTTCAAGTGTTCTTTTAAAATCAGTGAACAAACCAAGCCTCTTATGCTTAATAAAAAAATTTCTAGCTTCTTTAGCTATATCTTCAAATTCTCTAAGAAGGACTTTTAAAACAAAATCTCTCTTTTCTCCCATCTCCATATCAGAAAGTGTAAGAAACATATGTTGCATTATGGGATTGAGATTAACAAATCTAGTTTCCAACATGTGTACTAAACAGGCAGAAGCACTTTCATAAGTAGGAGCAACTTTTAATAATGCTATATCTTAAAAATCTTCATCCATACTAACATGGGTGAAAAATTCTTCTATATTATCTCTTCCAATAATAGACCCTTGTCCTACCGGTATTTTTTTCAAAGTGAACTTAGGAGGCAACATGATGAAATAAGTAAATAAAATAAATGCAAGTAACTAATTTTTTGTGTTTTGATATAAGAAAGCAAACAAAGCAGTAAATAAAGTAAAGCAAGACAAAAACAAAGTAAAGAGATTGGAAGTGAGAGACTCCCCTTGCAGCGTGTCTTGATCTCCCCGGCAACGGCGCCAGAAATTTGTCTTGATGACACGTAAAGCACACGCCCGTTGGGAACCCCAAGTGGAAGGTGTGATACGTACAGCAGCAAGTTTCCCTCATTAAGAAACCAAGGTTTATCGAACCAGTAGGAGTCAAGGAGCACGTGAAGGTTGTTGGTGGCGGAGTGTAGTGCGGCGCAACACCAGGGATTCCGGCGCCAACGTGGAACCTGCACAACACAATCCAAATACTTTGCCCCAACTTAACAGTGAGGTTGTCAATCTCACCGGCTTGCTGTAAACAAAGGATTAATTGTATAGTGTGGAAGATGATGTTTGTTTGCGAAGAACAGTAAAGAACAATGTTTGCAGTAGATTGTATTCGATGTAAAAGAATGGACCGGGGTCCACAGTTCACTAGTGGTGTCTCTCCAATAAGAAATAGCATGTTGGGTGAACAAATTACAGTTGGGCAATTGACAAATAAAGAGGGCATAACAATGCACATACATATCATGATGAGTAGTGTGAAATTCAATTGGGCATTACGACAAAGTACATAGACCGCTATCCAGCATGCATCTATGCCTAAAAAGTCCACCTTCAGGTTAGCATCCGCACCCCTTCCAGTATTAAGTTGCAAACAACAGACAATTGCATTAAGTATGGTGCGTAATGTAATCAACACAAATATCCTTAGACAAAGCATTGATGTTTTATCCCTAGTGGCAACAACACATCAACAACCTTAGAACTTTCTGTCACTGTCCCAGATTAAATGGAGGCATGAACCCACTATCGAGCATAAATACTCCCTCTTGGAGTTACAAGTATCAACTTGGCCAGAGCCTCTACTAGCAACGGAGATCATGCAAGATCTTAAACAACAAATATATGATAGATTGATAATTAACATAACATAGTATTCCATATTCATCGGATCCCAAAAAACGCAACATGTAGCATTACAAATAGATGATCTTGATCATGATAGGCAGCTCACAAGATCTAACATGATGGCACAATGAGGAGAAGACAACCATCTAGCTACTGCTATGGACCCATAGTCCAGGGGTGAACTACTCACACATCAATCCGGAGGTGATCATGGTGATGAAGAGTCCTCCGGGAGATGATTCCCCTCTCCGGCAGGGTGCCGGAGGCGATCTCCTGAATCCCCTGAGATGGGATTGGCGGCGGCGGCGTCTCTGGAAGGTTTTCCGTATCGTGGCTCTCGGTACTGGGGTATTCGCGACGAAGGCTTTAAGTAGGCGGCAGGGTAGGTTTAGAGGCGACGCGAGGGCCCCACACGCCAGGGTGGCGCGGCCCCACCCTTGGCCATGCGGCCCTAGTGTGTCAGCGCCTCGTCGCCCCACTTCGTAATCCTTTCGGTCTTCTGGAAGCTTCGTTGAAAAATAAGACCCTGGGCGTTGATTTCGTCCAATTCCGAGAATATTTCCTTTGTAGGATTTCTGAAACCAAAAACAGCAGAAAACAGCAACTGGCTCTTCGGCATCTTGTCAATAGGTTAGTGCCGGTAAATGCATAAATATGACATAAAGGGTGTATAAAACATGTGAGTATCATCATAAAACTACGAGCTGAGAAATTATAGATACGTTTGAGACGTATCACGCCTCCACTACGAGCTGAGAAGAATAGCAGGGATGTGTCCAGCTCCGATGCCCAGCTGGAGACACGAGACAAACTAATTGAAGGAGTTCACGCGGTCACTCCATCCATTAAGCTGCAGCACCTCGCCACCGCATGCTCTGCTACTCTTCTCTTTGCCTTCCCATTGCAAAACCATCATCCCTCTTGGAAAACCCAAACATTGCAGTCAACAGTCACTTGGGTTGAAAACCAATGCAAGCCCGCCTACATGATAGAAGGATTTTGTGAAGCTTTTTAACTTAATTGGTCAAACATGCGAAGCATGTGCCATTTACTTATACAACTTTATTGAAAAAATAACTTGTACAAGATAGTTTCCCTAAGTACTACCATCACATAAGTAAACAAAAGAACCAGAGCCATCATCATCTGAAATAATAATCTATTCATATGGCGGCTCTTGCATCACCCTTTGAAAATCATCTACCTGCAAAGATGAGTGCAGAGTTTCTACTCGTTCTTTCACATGTTCCAAGATCGTCCAGTTGATCTCATGGACATCTGGATCAGCCAAAGAGGTAACCAAGTTGCCAGCCACTAGCTTCTGCAGATTAGCAACAACATGTAGGCCATCTTGAATTGTAGAATTCCATCATCGGTTCATTTCTTTGTTCCGCCAAGTGGCCACATCCAAGTCCTTTTGAAGACGCCTAATCTTAGCTTCCCCCGTGCCACATCCTTCTGTTTTGTTCCTACAAACGTTTGCATCAATGGAACTTTGGACATCTGTGCTACAATGCTGCTTGGTAGGGACATGAGAAGTGACTTGCTTCTGCGAGTTGCCATGCATAAAATCAATCAGCAGATTAAAGGGAAATATGTTGGTTGATTCATGTCACCACTTTGAGTGGCCCATGATTTTCTAAACCTTAAATGATGGAGTCTGATGAGATCTGAGATCTAGGGATTGGCCCGATCTCGCAATTTGACCCCAAAATCCAAGGGAAGAGGTGGGAGAACGCGAGGAACACGAAGAATGCCGGTACTCACGCACGCACACCAACCCGATACACCCGATACTTACCCTCGTGGCTCGATGGACCACGCCAATAGAATCACCCGGAAGAGGCACGCGGCAGAATTTCCGGTGAGAGATTGGTGTTGGAGAAGAAGAGATTGGTGAGGGAGAGAGATTAGATTGTACTAGAATCTCACTCAACAATATCCAAATCAACAACAAGGATGCCTTGATTACAAAGGGATGCTAACCCTAGGGAGACAAAGCTCAAAGTAGTGTTTAAGCTCAATTCAAGTCTAAGGGGTAAAGGAGGGGTCCAGGTTGCTTATATAGGCCTACATGGCCAACAAGGCGAAAAGGTACACAAGTGGATAACTTAGGCAGTTTGGTGAGTCATTCCCGTCGGATCCGGTCTGGGGCGGGTCAGACCGGGCCTGTGACCGGGTGGTCCGGTCATGGGGCCGGTCGACCGGGCGCCAACCGGAAACCTCGCAAGTTTCCGTCCGGTTGCTTCCCGGTACGATGCTGGTCAGGACCGAGGGAAATCCGGTTGGGCGCCCGGTTGACCGGGCCTGGGACCGGATGGTTTGGTCGTGGGGCTGGTCCGACCGGGTCCTGGGCCGGCCATCTTCCTCTTCTTCCTTTGTGCGCTTCGAGTGTCGTCGGGTCCAGCTTCGTGCTCATCTCCAAGTCCCGCTGCTCCTCTCCTTCCCTTGACCATGGTGTATCCTCCTCTCCAGGGTCTTGATGCGCCTTGTACCTAATGACACAAAGCACATCGGCATGAGGTAGTATTCCATCCAAAGGGGTACCGAGATCAAGGGTGGTGAGGAGCAAGTTCACCTCATCGTGTAGCGCTTTAACCCGAGCTCGCGTCATCTGTCCACTTGGGGGACTTGTTGGTCTTGGTGTGGAGGTGTCCGAAGGCCACCCCGCATCAGAGTCTAAAACATTGCAATAAAAGGGTGAGTGCATCATTTGAATGCAGAGGCCGGGGCGACCCTATTTTGAAGAAAAAAAATAGGTAATCTGAAATCTGAAATCAATATCTATACCATCTATACCACTCGACTCCACTATATAGTGTATGAGTAACATGGAACACCGGCCGTTGGATATAGATTGGCAAATCCCAAAACTGTTGATAGTTTGATCTCTTTTAGTACATTAGATTATGTGATGTGGCCTAAGGGTTAGGATGTGCCCAGATCCCATGAATTTGACCAAGTTTGTGGATGAATGAGGTGGGAGAGGAAGAAGAACACAAGATCCAACCAAAACACACACACACAACCCAACACAAACCAAATTTACTCCCTTGGCAGGTTAGACCAAGCCAATAGAACCACTTCTTAGAGAGACCCTTGGGTAGAATCTAAGAAGTGGGAGATTGGTGATGGAGATCCAACTAGAACTTGGATGAGAGAGGTGGTAGCCTTGAATTATCCATAAGGTGGTAGTCAAGTGGTCCGGGCCGAATGCCTTCCTTTGACCGGTAAAAGGGTAGCTAGACGGGCCCACTAAAAAGATGGACCGGGTCAAATGTTTCCATTTGATCGGTCAACACGATAAATTGGTCGGCCCACTAGCCCAACGAAAGCGGCCAAAACGTCTCCTATGGTGACCCGAGACGTGGTGCATCGCGAATTCTCAGGTTCGCCGGTCGAGTCAACGCAAATTCGCACCGCTCAGGGATGTAGGGCCCAGATGGCAGCCTCTCTAGCATTTTTTTTCGCGCCATCTCGTTGAACGCTCTCCGATCGAGCCATTTACGATGCATGATCATGGGTCCTGCATGTCATCCTCTATGAACCAAAATTCTTTCTATTCTTGGATTTTTTTGACCCCCTGATTTCTTGCTACTTCCTTTTTCTTTTGATCCCGTGCCGCCTTGGAAATGTTGAGACCGTTGCTGCTAAATGGGACCCGCATGTCATTCTCTATGTGCAATCAACTTTATTTTCTTTGAGTGTTTTTTGGCACCTCATATTTGGTCACTTGCCTTTTTCTTTCGGTCCTGTGCCGCCACTCAAACGGTGATACCGCTGCTGCTAAATGGGACCCGCATGTCATCCTCTATGTACTATAAAACTTCCTTTTATTGGATTTTTCTTGGCACCTCAGAATTGGTCACTTGCCTTTTTCTTTCGATCCCGTGCCGCCTCTCAAACGGTGATCCCGCTGCTGCTAAATGGGACCCGCATGTCATCCTCTATGTACTATAAAACTTTATTTTCTTGGATTTTTTTGGCACCTGATATTTGGTCACTTGCCTTTTTCTTTCGATCCCGTGCCGCCTCTCAAATGGTGAAACCGCTGCTGCAAAATGGGACCCGCATGTCATCCTCTATGTACAATCAAGTTCCTTTTCTTGAATTATTTTTGGCTCCTGATATTTGGTCACTTGCTTTTTCTTTCGATCTCATGCCACGTTCAAAACGTTGAGGAACCTGCTGGCTCATAGGACCCGCATGTCATCCTCTATGTGCTATAAAAGTTTATTTTCTTGGATTTTTTTTCACCCTATGATTTTTGGCTATTTCCTTTTTCTTTTGATCTCCTGCCGCCTTGGAAACGTTGAGTAAGCTGCTGACTCATGGGACCCGCATGTCATCCTCTATGTACAACCAACTTTCTTTTTCTTTTGATCTCAAGCTGCATTTGAAATGTTGAGACCGCTGCTGCTAAATGGGACCCGCATGTCATCCTCTATGCACAATAAAGTTTCTTTTTCTTGGATTATCTTTGGCTCCTGATACTTTATCACTTGCCTTTTTATTTCGATCTCATGCCGCCTTTGAAATATTGAGTAAGCTGCTGGCTCATGGGTCCCGCATGTCATCCTCTATGAACAATAAAAGTTTCCTTTCTTAGAGTTATTTCTGATCCCTAATTTCTGGTTATTTGCCTTTTTCTTTTGATCTCCTGCCCCCTTTGAAACGATGAGGACGCTGTTGGCAGCTCGGTCCCACATGTCATCCTCTATGAACAATAAAAGTTTCCTTTGATGGATTTATTTTGAACCCCTAATTAATTTCTGGATATTTCCTTTTTTTTCTTTTGATCCCCTGCCGCCTTGGAATCGTTGAGGATGCTGCTGCCTCATGGGTCCCGCATGTCATCCTCTCAGAACGGTAAATGTTTCCTTTCTTGGATTTTGTTTACCAAATGATTTTTGGCTTATTTTTCTTTCGATCTCCTACCGCCTTTAAAACATTGAGGACGCTGCTGGCTCACGGGTCCCACTTGTCAGCCTCTATGAACAATAAACACTGAGGATGCTGCTGCCTCATGGGTCCCGCATGTCATCCTCTCAGAATGGTAAATGTTTCTTTTCTTGGATTTTGTTTACCAAATGTTTTTTGGCTTATTTTTTCTTTCGATCTCTTGCCGCCTTTAAAACGTTGACGGCGCTGCTGGCTCACGGGTCCCCGATGTCAGCCTCCCCGTACAAGAAACATGTGATATGTTGATTATTTTGCAGACAATAAACAGTGTACTTCGCTCTGAGCTATTGCAAACGGATAAATTAAATCTTTATTTTTCATAAATAAACTTATATGTTGAATCTCCTTGTTTTTTTGTTTTTGCGAAGCATAGGACTTTCCTGTTTTTTTTTTAGAAAAATCCGAACTTTCCTATTTTGGAGTGGGCTGAAATTGTACGAGTCAAAAGGCCCAACAGGTTAGTTCGAAGGCCCAGATGTCCAGATGCAGCCCAATTGAAATCTTTCTTTTCTTGGTTTTTTTTCACCCCCTGAATTCTGCCTACTTCATTTTTCTTTTGTCCTGTGCCGCCTTGGAAACGTTGAGACCGCTGCTGCAAAATAGGACCCGCATGTCATCCTCTATGTACAATAAAATTTCTTTTCTTGAATTATTTTTGGCTCCTGATATTTGGTCACTTGCCTTTTTCTTTCGATCTCATGCCGACTTTGAAACGTTAAGGAAGCTGCTGGCTCATGGGTCCCGCATGTCATCCTCTATGAACAATAAAAGTTTCCTTTGTTGGATTTATTTTTTACCCCTAATTTGTGGCTATTTGCCTTTTTCTTTTGATCCCCTGCCCCCTTTGAAACGATGACGACGCAGCTGGCAGGTCGGTCCCACATGTCATCCTCTATGTTCAATAAAGTTTCTTTTCTTGGATTATCTTTGGCTCCTGATATTTTGTCACTTTCCTTTTTCTTTCGATCTCATGCCGCCTCTGAAACGTTGAGTAAGGTGCTGGCTCATGGGACCCGCATGTCATCCTCTATGTACAATAAAGTTTCTTTTCTTGGAATTTTTTTTACCCCATGATTTTTGGTCACTTGCCTTTTTCTTTCGATCATGTGCCTACTTTGAAATTGAGGACGCTGCTGGCTCATGGGTCCCACATGTCAGCCTCTATGAACAATAAACCTTTGCTATGTTGGATTTATTTTTTACCCCTAATTTCTGGCTATTTGCCTTCTTCTTTTGATCCCCAGCGGCCTTTGAAAACGTTGAGGAACCTACTGGCTCATGGGACCCGCATGTCATCCTCTATGTACTATAAAAGTTTCTTTTCTTGGATTTTTTCACCCTCTGATTTTTGGATATTTCCTTTTTCTTTTGATCCCCTGCCGCCTTGGAAACATTGAGTAAGATGCTGACTCATGGGACTCGCATGTCATCCTCTATGTACAATCAACTTTCTTTTTTGGAGTTTTTTACCCCCTAATTTCTGGCTACTTTCTTTTTCTTTTGATCTCAAGCCGCATTTGAAACGTTGAGACCGCTGCTGCAAAATGGGACCCACATGTCATCCTCTATGTACAATAAAGTTTCATTTCTTGGATTATTTTTGGCTCCTGATATTTGGTCACTTGCCTTTTTCTTGTGATCTCATGCCGCCTTTGAAACGTTGAGTAAGCCGCTGGCTCATGGGTCCCGCATGTCATCCTCTACGAACAATAAAAGTTTGCTTTGTTGGAGTTATTTTTGACCCCTAATTTCTGGCTACTTCCTTTTTCTTTTGATCCCCTGCAGCCTTTGAAACGTTGAGGATTCTGCAGACTAATACAAGCTCTTTCGCTCCAAGATCTTGCAAGTTGATAGATTAAATCATGGAATTATTAGGATATGTTTTAAATTTCAAATCCACTTTATGAATTTTTAAAAATACCGTTATCCGTGTGGGTATAGAGCGATCAAGGATTTTCATATTGGGCATGATCAGTTTCAAAAATTGGAACCCAATAATTCAAAATAAATAAAAAAAACTTTGATGTAGAATCTCCGTGTTTTTTTTGCGAATCATAGGATCTGTGTTTCATTAGAAAAGGATGGAAATTGCATGAGCAGAAAGGCCCATTTGTAGTTATTGGGCTTCGACAGCCGGAGCAAGTAGGCCGATAACAATTACCATGTAGATGGTCGTTGGCAACCCAAAAGTGAAATATTGGGCCCAACAGGGGAAGGTTGAACAGTACTTTTTCTATTGGGAAGGTGGTACATGGGGTTATCCTGACAAAAAAAAAATGGAACATGGGTTACTGAAGGTTGCCCATTTGTGACTAATATGTTTGTCAGCAAGAGCTTTACCTTCCGCCACCTCCGCCATGCCTCGTCGCGGGTCGAGCTAGCGGTACGACGGCGTCTCGAGCTCGGGGTACCGCAACGTCCATGCGCGCCCCAAATTAAGGTACCTATTATTTGGAGATACGTACCGGCGAAGAGCACCCCCAGCCTCTTCCATGCTCAGGTTTTAGAAATGTTTCTGGCTCTGGTCAACACGGGATCAAATTTGTCAACATGACCATTCTTATGGAGTAGCGATGAGTTGAATCTCTCGAAACTCTTTAAGTTCTGCAATATAACAACTAATTGGTACTACCTTATATAAAATGATTACATATCCTTATTTTGGAAGCAAGCAATCACACACTTATAATTTACCTTATATAAAAATCGGCAATTATAATGAATAAACCTATAATTTTCACTTAAAATGCATTAAGGAGCATCAAATTTGACAAATCAAACCATGTCTTACTGAAAATTGACATGTCTTTCCCATGTAGAAATGTAAAATTATCCATGTATGTGCGTTTATACAGGTTAATTTTTGCACGTATTATTTTTTGTAACTTTTTTGACTACCTTCAAAGCTCCAATCCTTCTTCATCATCTTTGTTGTACCGCACTGATGCAAGTGAATGCGAGCTGCTCGCCAGATGCGACTTCGTGTCCGATGTGTGTACTATGACTTCTCCATCTAGTGCTTGTTACGCCTCTGTGCTAATTAATTCTATCCCAGTGCCTACATCCAGCACAAACCTCTGTCATTGCACCTGTGACTCACCTCGACCATTGGAGCCCAATCACAAGAGCGAGCTCAGTCTCAACCAGAGAGGCATGTGTCTCATGGTTAGCTATCTACAACTTGCTGCCTTACTAAAACCGTGCCTATCATAGAGATCACCTCGCTGGTGTAGCAATGGCTGCTAGCATGAGCGAAGGGGATAAGGAAGAAAATATTTAAAAAATGGGGCAGGGCCAACAAGCAGGAAAGATATCTTTAACTTTATGGATGTTTCTGGAATTGGGTAGAAAATAGTAGATGGCACTGTAGCAGCGAATCCCAAAGACCAAGGTCGTTGGATGATGTCTAATGAACGGCAGAACTGTGTTCAAGAAAAAAATGGCAGAACAAAATAGGCGAAATTAGCTTGAATTTTGATAATAAATCTTGGGCATTTCCCCTCGAACATGATGTACTACTACTATACTCAACTTTGGGTAGTCTCTGGACTAGTCTCCCTCGTCCACCAATTATTATTACTACTGCGGAAAGTTGAGGGCAGTCCCTAGTCCCGAGCACTTCGCCCACTTCCCCTGGCCTCATCCCAGAGATCTCACACCAACCACCTCACCGTCGACTAGCCGCCAGTCTACACCCCTCCGAAGAATCCCCAATGGCGGCGACGCCCCTACTAGAGCGCTCCTCACGCGAGCGCATCATCGAGTCTGGCCCCCATGTCTTCCGTCGGCGAGCCGCCGGCCGTGGGCGAGGCGTCCCCGTACACTATGACAATGCAGATCTTCTTCTCGAGGACGTACGAGCTCAGGAGGATGGCCGGCCCCCTCCCTGCCCCACTGGATGAGGACGATATCACCACTACACCCTGCGAAGAGGTGGTGTTGGATCTTGGCTTGCCTCCGAGGGAGCTGCGTAGTGGGGGCAATGTCGTGCGAACTATGCGCGAGATTCTTGCCCGTGTATGGCTGCTCAAGAACCTTAACCTCACGGAGGTGGAGTGGGACATCATCATGCCTTACGATGTTATGCACCTGATGTGGCAGTAGGAGTGTCGTCGGGTCGGTGGCCTCCACTTCGACCTCACCCTTAGGGTGGACCACCGGCTCATCGTCAACTTGTCGACGCTGCAAGACAGTTGGGTCCTAGTTGCGCCGGAGGACGGCCACTGCAGCATATGCATGCTGGGGCTGTCACAGCGCACAACGGTTCGTCTCCGGGGATGCAAACACCCGTTCAATAGGAAGTGCATCTTCTCCTGGTTTGTAACGAACGCCAGCTGCGCTATCTGCCACGATAAAGTGTTGACCCACCTTATTTTCGATTTGTAGCATAGTATGAATAAAAACCCTGTATGATAGGGATGCAATGCCAACTTGAATCCTATGTCAAGAGAAATTCTATTTGATTGTGGTTATAAGATATTTTGCATTAGTTTGATCTATTATCATTCTATTTTCCTATGGGATATGACCCTATGAATCAAACAGCCTGGGATTACTTCCACACAATTAAGTTTGACCAACTTTTAGTAGGACAACAAACATAAATAATTAGTCATCATGGGATTACAATCCAACATATAATAGTCTTCAGGACTCATACATTTTCCAAATAGAAAAATCAAAACAAATCATGGTTCTTCATCTCACAGCATGATACAGAGGCAAGAGTCTAATCATCATCATCATCATCACCTCTGTCTTCATTCTGATATTCGTGCATGGTCTCATCCTGCTCGTCGTGTCCATTCTCCTCCTGAGATTCACCAGGTAGCTTCAGTTTATCCATCTCTTTGTCGACTATACTAACCTCAACAGTGAGATCTACTTCTCCATCATGTGCAGGGATACCTGTATCCAACGAGGTTTCATCAATGTCAGCAACTTTAGTTTGCATACAACCAGCGAAATCATCTTGCTGGGCAGCAATTATTGGATCCGCATTCTCATCCAAATCATATATGTTCCTTGCCACAAACTTTTGCACATACTGCCATCCTTTTCTAGATCTGTCTTCCAAGAAAAGTACCTTGGCCGCTTGAGGTACCAAAAATATAAGGATCATCCTTGTACCACTGAGCAGTAGTATTGACTGATATGAAATACCCATCATTTCTGGCACCTTTGCCCTTGTTTGGATCTTGGTTGTACTAATAACACTTAAATAGAACCACAGATCGGACAGTAACCTTATCACTATAGAACAACTGAATAACCTCTTATATGTGACCATAATGGTCAAATGACTCTGAACTCTTCTTTCTGGTTGTCAAGTGATCTCCACTGGTTGTGATGCCACTATTTCGTGTCTTCAAATGTTGTTCACGCTCATAGGAGCTGTAATGGACACCATTGGCATTTCAAGCTGCAGCTACCAACACCCTCTTATCTGGACCACGTGATAGGACAAGGAGATCAGCACTAACAGCGCCTGGATTCTCCGCATGGAGTTTCGAGATCTACAATTACAAAATAGACGAGAGGTCATCTCATGTGAAAACACATAGACAAGTCAGAGTGCAATTGAACATCTTACATGTTTCTCAAACCAGTCCTGAAACCCACTCCCACGTGCTGATAGCTTTCCATCCATTTCCATGTACAACCTGCTAAACATAGCCAAGTCAGCTGAATATATTTCATTTTGATACAAGTTCATAGTATATGCGAGGAACTGAGGATTTCGTTTGCATAGTACTCACTTAACATATTCATCAGCCTCTGTAGCATTATTCAGCACATACCAAGACAGCTGTTCAAATTCAGACTGTTCTAATGTTTTTTCGGTCCTCTTTCCTATTAGCTCAACACCATGATTAAAAACAGATCCTCCAACTTCCAAAATTCTGCGACCCCGGTTGAATCTGGTCTCAATATCAGGAATATATCTCGAGGCAAATGTATATGCTTCAACAGCAATATACGCCACTGCAATGCAAGCCTCCGGTCTAGCTTGTTCCTAACTGTATTCTTGAAAGTACACAGTCGACGTTCTATAGGGTACATCCATCCATACTGTACCGGACCTCTTAAAAGTGCCTCATCAGGTAGATGAACAGCCAAATGCACCATCACATCAAAGAAGGCTGGAGGATATATCAGCTCCAGCTAGCACAGGATTACTGCTATGTCCACCTTAAGACATTTTACAACAGCTCTGCTTAGAGTTTTACTACATATTTCCCTAAAGAACTTTCCCAACTCTGCAATCACGTTGTACATATTTGGCTTCACTAAATCTTTAATGCCAATAGCTAAAAGCCTTTGCAGCAGGATGTGACAATGTGATTTTTCAACCCTTGGAGCTTGTTTCCTTCAGCATTGAGACAATTTGCAATGTTGGAAGCAAATCCGAACGGGAACATCACACCTCGGAGGTACTCACAAAATAATCTCCTTTTAGGCATCGCCAATGTGAATTCCGCGCCTCGAAATTTATAATGTTTTCCTTTGCCTTTGTTCACTTTGTCATTACGATCCAGTTGCAAGTGCCTGTTAACATTCAATGTTGCACAATCAATCCTAGCATTGGAGCTATCTTTTGTCTTGGATGGAATGTTGAGTAATGTGCCGACAATGCTGTCACATATATTTTTCTCCATGTGCATGATATCAATATTATGCCAAAGCATCTTACCAGCCCAATACGGCAAGTCCCAAAGAGTGGCCCTGCGCTTATAAAATATTCTCGGTCTATCATTTTCCATTTCCTTCCTCTTGGTACATGCTGCTATTTCACCTCCCATCTTCCTTTTTGTAGCTGCTAGACTCGGTTCATCTCCTCTCTTCTTCCTTTTTCTACCTGCTACTACTGTTGCTGCATCTTCTGTATTCTTCTCTATTGTACCTGCTGTGGTGGCTGGTGGTTTTCCTGGTTTAACATTTCTGACCGCTTCTAGGTGCGCCTCCAACTCGTGACTCTTAAAGTGCTGAGGTTCAGTCTTTGTACAGGCATGATCACCAATAAATTGCAATTTTTTATTTTTTCAGAAACTGTGATTCATTGGAAGGAAACAGCGATGGCCCATATAGAATATCTTGTTTATTATCCTCACTGCCAGCTGATCTGTATCACAATGAACACATGCATTATAACCTGATGTTACTCTGCCTGACATAGTGCCCAAAGCTGGATAATCATGGGTGCAATACAGAACAGCAGCACGTAATAGAATTTTTTTTATTTAGGTTGACACACATCCCGTGTAGGTACACCCTCCCATAATGTTTGCAGGTCTCTAATAAGAGGCTGCATGAACACATCAAAATCCTTCCCAGGAGATTTGGGACCTGGGATGAGTAAGGCCATCATACAGTTCGACTGATCGGTGCATGTCTAGGGAGCCTGGTTGTAAGGTGTAACTAGTACTGGCCACATGCTATACGAGTTGCTCATGTTGCCAAATGGGTTGAATCCATCTGTAGAAAGGCCAAGTCTCAGGTTCCTTGGATCTGCAGCAAAATCTGGATGATCTAGGTCGAATTGCTTCCATTCATCGCCATCAGCAGGATTCCTCGGTAAATCTGTGGCAACCAAAGAGCTCCTGATACCATATGATAAGGGCTAAGCCCAAGGATGTGCCCGATCTTCACGGATTTGGGTGGAATTCCTGGGGGAGGGGGATGAATGCGATGAACACGACGAACGCGGAGGGGAATCGTGGGGATACAACACACACACGCACAGAAATCGGTTTTCCCTCGTTGGCCCGAACCACCAACTCGATAGAGGTTGCAGGAAAAGACCTTCCGGTAGAAGTCCCGCAAAGATATCGACAAATCGAAGCTCGAGGGATCTAGAAGGGTGAAAAGACCGGAAGGTTGATAGAAGTGCAAGCAAACGACCAAATAGGTAGAAGTGCAAGCAAAAGACCAACAAATCGGTAGAAGTCACCAAAGAGATCTTCACGAGTCAATAAGGAGCCCGGGTGGGTACAAGATCAAAGATCTATGTAGGGTTCCCACAAGGGTGAGCTAAGCTCAGGTTTAATTTCACATCAAGTCTAATCTCAGATCTGAGCCAACAAGGCTATTTATAGGTGGGGGCGAAGGGATAAGTTACACGCTGAAAAGTGCTGTTGTGCTGAAGTTCGATGGGGCAGAAGTTCCGGTCGTCCTGGGCGGAAGTTCCGGTCACGGGCGGAAGTTCCGGTCTTGTGGGCCGGAAGTTCCGGTCGGGGCGGAAGTTCCGGCCAACTTCCGGCCTAGTTCCGGAAATTGCCCATTTCCTCGCAGTAACATCCAGTGTTGTTTTGGCGCATTTTCGGAAGTAGGGCGGAACTTGGGCGGAAGTTCCGGTCCCTCGGGGCGGAAGTTCTGGCTTGATCCATTTCTCTGGGCGCTGGAAGACATCTGGCCGGAAGTTCCGGTCCTAGGGGGGAAGTTCCGGCCTGGGCGTTGTAGCTCCATCTTCATCATTTCCAGCTCCTTCTCCATTGACTTGGTCTCCATGGCTCGCGTCTTGGTCGATGTACCTGATTGAACATAGGGTATTTGCATGAAGTAGCACGCCATCCAAAGGGGTATCAAATGCATACGTGGAAAGGAGCGAATTCACCTCTTGGTGTAGGGCTTGGGCTCGAGCTCGTGTCATTGGACCACGAGGAGGGCTTGTCGGTCTTGAGGAGGCGGTGTCCGAAGGCCACCCCGTATCATCTCCCCCCCTTGGGAAAGAGTCGTCCTCGACTCTATGTTCTCCTCATCGCCATGATAGGGTGAGAGGTCGGACACATTGAATGTGTTGCTCACCAAGTACTTGGATGTTGCTATGTCGATGACGTAGGCGTTGTCGTTGATGCGCTTGAGGACCTTGAAGGGACCATCGCCTCGGGGTTTGAGCTTGGAGTTTCTTTCTTGAGGGAAACGGTCCTTGCGAAGATGTATCCACACTAGGTCTCCTTCATTGAAGATCCGTGCCTTTTTCTTCATGTTGAGTCGTATTTCTTGACGAAGAACTTGTTGCTCGTTTGTTGCCCTTGTATCTTCATGTAGCTTCTTCATGTATTGTGCTCGCTTGTCGATGTTCATGTTTACTTGCTCATGTAGCGGGAGAGGAAGGAGGTCAATCGCCGTAGGTGGTTCAAACCCGTAGACGGCCATGAATGGACTTCTCATTGTTGTAGAGTGCTTGGAGCGGTTGTAGGCAAACTCCGCATGCGGGATGCAATCTTCCCATGACTTCAAATTCTTCTTGACAAGGACGCGGAGTAGTGTGGAGAGGCTTCGGTTCACCACTTCGGTTTGCCCATCGGTTTGTGGGTGCGAGGATGACGAGAACAAAAGCTTGACGTTGAACTTGGCCATTAGTGTCTTCCAAAGGTAACTCATGAATTTGACATCTCGATCCGAAACAATGCTTCTTGGTACACCGTGGAGTCTCACAATTTCCCTAAAAAACAAGGAGGCAATGTGTGAAGCATCATCCGTTCGGGAGCATGGTATGAAATGAGCCATTTTAGAGAATCGATCAACCACTACAAAAATTGAATCATGACCATATTTGGTTCTAGGCAATCCTAGCACAAAATCCATACTTATATCGGACCAAGGAGCATAAGGAATAGGCAATGGTGTATAAAGACCATAGGGGTTGGAAGTTGACTTAGCTTGTAAGCATGTTGTACACCGTCGGCAAAGGCGCTCCACGTCGCGGTACATTCTTGGCCAATAATAGTGAGTGGAGAGCATGGCATATGTCTTCTCTCGTCCAAAGTGTCCCATAAGACCACCACCATGCGATTCTTGTAAGAGCAAAAGGCGAAGCGAAGACATGGGAATACAAAGTTTGTTGCCCTTGAACAAGAATCCTTGGTGCAAATAGAAATCATCGATTCCCTTATCACTAGAACACTTTGCAAAGATTGGGCCAAAGAAAGTATCAGATGCATATAAGTCTTTGATTTCATCAAGACCCAAAACATGGACATCCAGACGAGTGAGTAAGAGGGTGAGTTTGCGGGAAAGAGCATCCGCAATGAAATTGTCCTTGCCCTTCTTGTTTTTGATTATATATGGAAAGGACTCAATGAACTCAACCCACTTTGCATGTCGTTTGTTCAAATTGTGTTGACTTTTCAAATACTTCAAAGACTCATGGTCGGAGTGGATAACAAACTCTTTTGGCCAAAGATAGTGTTGCCAAACTTCAAGAACACGAACCAAAGCATAAAGTTCCTTGTCATATATAGTAGTTGAGGCGTGCGCCATCCAACTTCTCGCTATAGTATGCCACGGGTTTTCCATCTTGCATAAGAACTCCACCAATACCGAGTCCACTCGCATCACATTCAATCTCAAAAGTTTTGGAAAAGTTCGGTAGAACAAGGAGTGGAGCCTCGGTAAGTCTCTTTTTCAACTCATCAAAAGCTTTTTGTTGTGCCTTGCCCCACACAAATGGAACATTCTTTTTCGTAAGCTCATTCAAAGGGCAAGCTATGGTGCTAAAATCTTTCACAAAGCGTCTATAGAAACCGGCAAGTCCATGAAAACTTCGAACTTGACCAACATTGGTAGGAGTGGGCCAATTGTGGATGGCCTCAACCTTGGAAGAATCAACTTCAATACCATTAGCGGAAACCACAAATCCAAGGAAAACCAACTTGTTTTGTGCAAAGGTGCACTTTGGAAGATTTGCATAAAGCTTCTCATGATGCAAGATGCATAAGACTTCTCTCACATGTTGCACATGGTCCTCGAGATTTTTGCTATAAATGAGAATATCATCGAAATAGACAACCACACTCTTGCCAATGAGAGGTCGCAAGATGTGATTCATGAGTCGCATGAAAGTAGATGGAGCATTTGAAAGACCAAATGGCATGACAAGCCATTCATAGAGACCAAGTTTGGTCTTGAATGCCGTCTTCCATTCATCACCTATTGCCACGCGAATTTGGTGGTAGCCACTACGCAAATCAATCTTAGAGAAAATCGTGGCACCACTCAATTCGTCAAGCATGTCATCTAAACGCGGAATGGGATGGCGGTATCGAACGGTAATGGCATTGATGGGGCGACAATCCATACACATTCGTTGCGTCTCATCCGGTTTAGGAACAAGAATCACGGGAACCGCACAAGGGCTTAAGCTTTCACGAACATACCCTTTTTCGAGGAGGTCTTGTATTTGGCGTTGGATCTCCTCTGTGTCTACGGGGTTGGTGCGGTAGGCGGCGCGGTTTGGTAGAGGGGCGCCCGGTATGAGGTCGATGCGGTGCTCAATTCCTCTAAGCGGTGGGAGTCCATGAGGAAGCTCGTCGGGGAAGACATCTTGGAACTCCTTCAAAAGAGACAACAAAGACGAAGGAAGTGTTGTTAAGTTGTTAGTCTCCGAGGATGGCCCCTTGCAAATGAGCACATAGTGCAATATGGTGGATGGGTCGTGGTGCAATTCTCTCATCTCACTCTTGGTAGCTATGAGGACACTCTTCATCTCACTCACATATGGCTTGTGGCGCTCACTCTCTTTTTGGTGGATCACTCTCTCACCACTCATCTCACTAGTGATGGTAGCTTCCTTAGCCCTCGCTAAAGCCTTTGCATTGTCCGCAATTACTTGGCTAGGAGTCATTGGGCGTAGGATGAATGTCTTGTCGCCGACCTTGAAGCTATAGGCATTTGTGTAGCCATCATGGCTTGCTCTTTTGTCATATTGCCAAGGGCGACCAAGTAGCATGTGGCACACCGTCATGGGTACTACATCACAATCAACGGTGTCTTCATAGGTGCCAATCTTAAAGGATACGGAGACGGTGTGTTGTATCTTGATGTTTCCATTGTCACTTAGCCATTGCACATGGTAAGGGTGGGGGTGTTTCCGGAGTGTGAGGTTGAGCTTGGAGCATAGTTCGGTGCTTGCAAGATTGTGGCAACTCCCTCCATCGATGATAACCTTTATTGATTTGCCATTGATTCCGGCTCTTGTTTGGAAGATGTTGCACCTTTGATCTTCATTGGGGAGTGCATGGGTTGTCAACACTTTGGTCACCACAATAGATGGGCTTGCATCATGCACACATAGGACTTTCTCTTGGTCTTCCAAGTCATCATCTTCATGATTGGTTGCGGCTTGTACCAAGGCTTCATATTCACCTTCACTCAAGTACTCCACATCTCCATCATCTCGAGTTATCATAACTCTTGTGTTCTTGCATTCAAAGGATTTATGTCCTTGAGCACCACACTTGAAGCAAGTGATGTTAGTAGATCCCGTGGAACCTTTGGAGGACATAGTTGATTGCTCCGGCTTGAAGCTTGTTGTCTTGAAGTTACTCTTCGTTTGCTTGGGAGGATCCTTGGAGGCAATAGCACTTGTGTTCTTGATGCTTGAGGAGGTGTTTGTTGCATTTCGCGCGGCGAAGAAGGACTTTGTTTTTGCACTTGCTATGTCTTCTCGCACTTGGCGCTTGGCTCTTGTAGCTTGATGAAGCAACTCAACCATGTTGGTGTAAGGCAAGAACTCCACTATCCTCTTGACGGGAATGTTCAATCCATTCAAGAATCTTGCCATTGTTTGCTTTCTCGCTCATCCACATTGGCACTCATCATGGTCATGTGCATCTCCTTGTAGTACTCCTCAACGGACTTGTAGCTTTGCTTGAGTTGAGTAAGCTTGTTGAAGAGGTCGCGTTTATGGTGGTTGGGCACAAAGCGTTTGTGCATGACTTCTTGCATCTCTTCCCATGTGTCAATGGGCTCTAGATCTTCCTTGTCACGCTTCTTGTTCACTTCTTCCCACCAAACATTTGCATATCCTTCAAACTCAAGTGATGCCATGGCCACTTTCTTTGCTTCGGAGAAGTTGTGTATGCGGAAAATCTTATCAACCTTGAGTACCCAAGATAAGTATGCATCGGGGTCTTCCTCTCCGTGGAATTTGGGCATGGTGAACTTGAGCTTCCCAAAGATTTCCTCTTCATTGCGGTCATTGCGTTTAGGAGGTGGTCTTTCTTCACCAAGGTCTTGACGTTGTTGAGATAGATGTTGTGGACCTTGAGCATCTCTATTGTTGTTGCTATGTTGTTGACGAGGAGGTGGTCTTCCATGACCTTCATCTTGATCATCATTGTTGTGGGAGCGTCGAGGCATCACACTTTCTTCACTTGTTGCTTGGTGATGACTTGATTCCTCAATTCTTGCCCTTGGAGGTGGTCTTCTAGCATGAGGTCGATCATCATGATGGCGGCGATTATCTTGACCTTGAGGGCATTGAGGTTGAACAACATTGATGATTTGGCGCTCTTGAAGTCGTTGCCTTCTAGCTTGAGCTTCTTGTACTTGTCGTTGCCGTTCGTGTTCTTAAAGTGCTTGTTGTTCATTGCGGAGACGCTCTTGTTCCCTTGCTCGAACTAGCTCTTGATCATGTTGAAGGCGTTCTTGCTCTTGTTGGAATTGAGCATGGAGATTCTCTTGTTGAAGGCGCTCTTCTTCAAGGCGTTGACGTTCTTGGACAAGTCGAAGTCGAGCTTGCTCTGCTTCTTGAGCTTGTTGGTGAAGCACTTGAATATCCACATTATGGTGGCACTGGTCTTCATTGGAATCATGGTGAGACGGTGTAGGAGCTCGTGACCTTGTACTATGAGAGCGCGAAGACCTTGAGTGGTGTCTTCTATCTTCTTGACGGTTGAGTGTATGAAGGATATTGTCCAACACCGTCTTCATTTCCCTTGTCTCTTGACCTTGTATGGCGAGTGTTGCCTTCAACTTGTTGCCTTGAGTTTCAATCTTCTCATTGAGGTCTTGAACTTGGTTGTTGAGGTCTATCCTTTGCACTTGAGCTCTTTCTTCATAGCGAACGTTGGTATCCTTGATCATGGCTTCAAATTGATTGAGCTTGGCGTGGACGGCTTGAGTAGCTATCCAATGTTGGTGCCGCGTCATCGGTAGTTGGTTCCCTTCTCCACTAGACATGGTTAAAACTAAAACAAGAACTATGTGGTGGGTGGTTAGGAAAGACTACCAAAAGTGTCAAAACTTGCAAACCAAAATCGAAAAGGTGTTTCAAGGCGGAGGGCAACCGATATGTATGCACACACACAAAACCAAAAACTCTATATGGTGTTAGGTATGGATGTGGAAAGCCAAATGGAAGAACCAAACGAAAAGTCTATTGTCAAAAGTGGGTAAGATCCAAAAGTCACAAGTCAAAGGCGGTGATCACAAAAGGCATACACAAGGAGAAACACACGCGTGGGACAAAATGGGGTTAGCGCGACTTGGAAAATGAGCAAGAACAAAATGGTCCTAACGAAGACTACTAGCTCGGTGTCACGATAACGCAAGAGAGACCGTGGCTTGGTTGCAAAATTGAGAAGCAACAAGATTTGTGCAAGACGCCTCTCTTCTCTTTTCTCTCTTTTGCTTAAAAGCTTTGGACTCTTTTGTGTATAGGTGTCACTCACACACTTTTTCTTTTTGTATTTTTCTTTCTTTTTCTCACTATGTAAGGATACTACTATCTATGTAAGTATGTCACAGTTCTTTTGCTTATCTTTTCACACGAGCTTGCTTCGTAGCTTTGCTCAACACACGCACACCCTCACGGTCGGGATGCTTGCGCAATGCTTCGCAACACTAGAAAGCCACTCTCGATAGGAAAGGTACGCAAAAGAGGCTAGGGCTACAAGTTAGGAGCAAGTTATACCACTTGATGATGGTGGCCGACGATCTTGAACTTGCGATGGCGGTGGAGGTATCAAATGAACCGCTTGGATCCTCGGGGTGCCGTCGTCGTTGTCGATGTTGCGGAAGCTTTGTGGTAGCTGAAATGGCACTCAAACCGAAGTCCAAACACAAGGGGGTTAGTGCCAAAACAAAAATGAAGGGAGCTGTGAAAAATTCGGCCAGCCGGAACTTCCGGTCCTGAGGGGCGGTACTTCCGGTCCCGGGCGGAACTTCCGGTTCTGCCGGGCGGAACTTCCGGTCGCAATCAGATCTGCGGGCTGTTCGTCGATTTGGGCGGAAATCCAGGCCGAAATCCTTCAAATTCGAGGAAAATTTGGCACTAAAAGCTGTGGGAAGGTGGGGGAATTGCAGATCAACACCAAAGACAAGTTTCTATTGGAGCAAAACCACAAACAACTCAACAAATCGCGAGATCGATCCAAGGCCAATTTGGGGCTATTTTTTGGGAAAAAAATTGGAATTTTTTTTTGGGCGAAATTGGTGGAATTGGGGGTTGTGGGGGTCAAATCCGTGGCAACCAAAGAGCTCCTGATACCATATGATAAGGGCTAAGCCCAAGGATGTGCCCGATCTTCACGGATTTGGGTGGAATTCGTGAGGGAGGGGGATGAACGCGATGAACACGACGAACGCGGAGGGGAATCGTGGGGATACAACACACACACGCACAGAAATCGGTTTTCACTCGTTGGCCCGAACCACCAACTCGATAGAGGTTGCAGGAAAAGACCTTCCGGTAGAAGTCCCGCAAAGAGATCGACAAATCGAAGCTCGAGAGATCTATAAGGGTGAAAAGACCGGAAGGTTGATAGAAGTGCAAGCAAAAGACCAAATAGGTAGAAGTGCAAGCAAAAGACCAACAAATCGGTAGAAGTCACCAAAGAGATCTTCACGAGTCGATAAGGAGCCCGGGTGGGTACAAGATCAAAGATCTAGGTAGGGTTCCCACAAGGGTGAGCTAAGCTCAGGTTTAATTTCACATCAAGTCTGATCTCAGATCTGAGCCAACAAGGCTACTTATAGGTGGGGGCGAAGGGATAAGTTACACGCTCAAAAGTGCTGTTGTGCTGAAGTTCGATGGGGCGGAAGTTCCGGTCACGGGCGGAAGTTCCGGTCTTGTGGGCCGGAAGTTCCGGTCGGGGCGGAAGTTCGGGCCAACTTCCGGCCTAGTTCCGGAAATTGCCCATTTCCTCGCAGTAACATCCAGTGTTGTTTTGGCGCATTTTCGTAAGTAGGGTGGAACTTGGGCAGAAGTTCCGGTCCCTCGGGGCGGAAGTTTCGGCTTGATCCATTTCTCTAGGCGCTGGAAGGCATCTGGAAGACATCTGGCCGGAAGTTCCGGTCCTGGGGGGCGGAAGTTCTGGCATGGGCGCTGTAGCTCCATCTTCATCATTTCCAGCTCCCTCTCCATTGGCTTGGTCTCCATGGCTCGCGTCTTGGTCGATGTACCTGATTGAACATAGGGTATTTGCATGAAGCAGCACGCCATCCAAAGGGGTATCAAATGCATACGTGGAAAGGAGCGAATTCACCTCTTGGTGTAGGGCTTGGGCTTGAGCTCGTGTCATTCGACCACGAGGAGGGCTTGTCGGTCTTGAGGAGGCGGTGTCCGAAGGCCACCCCGTATCATGATCATTGGCAACTAAAATGATTTTATATATACTACTCACTCCATTTCAATAAACAATGCACCCTTGTTTTTCGTATTTTATCTTTGACAAAATATTAATCTATATCTCTATTTAAAAAGGATGCTTCAATTTTATGTAGATATATATGTATTTAGATGAGTTTAGTTTGTAGATACATGCAAGTTTTGACGAAGTTGAAACATATTTTTCAGGATGAAGTACATAAAAAATATTTGATATAAAACTGGTATCATTAGAAAGTATTTTCCAACACGATTCTGACAATGTTGCTTATGTATTATATGATCGTGATATTGTTGTCCTATTTATTTGGTAAAGGTTCACATTGAAATGTGTGTGCGTCTTATTTATAGGAATGGAGGTAGTATTTGGTAAAATAAATTAAAAGAAGTGCATCATGTGAAAAAGCAATCTAAGAATTCAAAAGTGCTAATTTTTAGTCAAAACATGACATCTTTCAAAAATGAATCTTCAATTAGTTCTTCATAAAAATCATTGAGACAAAATCTTAATATTCATTGGAAGAATAACTGAATTAGTTGCACTCGCGATGAAAGAGAAAGAGAAGATACGGGTAAGAGCAACTACAATAAGGTACAGTATTTTTTTGTTTGTTTGGGTTGCTCATCAAGCTTATCTCTCAATACAATAAGGTACATACAGTTAGCTGGCTATAAGAAATAAAATATTATACTACCTCCATACCGGATTAATGGGCAATTACGCATTTCGAGAAACAAGTTAACTATAAATTTGGTCAACAAAATATGAAATATATGCCACAAAAATTATACCGTTGGATTCGTATTGAAAAAATGTTTTCAATAATATAATTTTTGTGATATATATCTTACATTTTATTGACCAAATTATTAGTCAAACTTGTTTTTATCTTGGTTTAGTTGGAGGAGTGAGAATAGGAGAGAGAAGTGGGCTCTAATGCAAAAGCCAGCTCTAGCACGTGCTCCTAGGCACTTTATGAGAGTGAAAGGTGGGCCATGATTTTGATAAAGTAGTAGATTTTAGAGTCAACTATTGTACATGGTGGCTATAAGCTAGCTATAGATGACATGGAAAACCACTATAGCCAGCTGTTGGATCCACTATTGTTCTTTTTTTTGCCGGTGGCTACACTATTGTTCTTGCTCTAAGACTGCTCATAGTGGGACTAACATAGCTAGTAATATCACACATCTCAAGGCATTTTGGTGACATGGCATGCGAATAAATGAAAAATGAGAGTGAGGTGGTAACTAGCTATACTAGATGATAACCCGCGCGATTGCTGCGGGCATAACAGAGTATCTTCATATTTCTAAAATAACATACATAACCAACCTAAAAAAAAGAACTTATAGCTTCCATTGGATTTCTTATAATAATTCAAGCCCTGAAATTCCAATGAAAAAGAGACAGATTAAGAGCTTTAGCTTGCAGTCATATTGGTCAATCTCGAGTAGAAATACTACATAACCAAAAGTACACAAATGATATATGGCTTCTAGTTGCGACACCATAATTATATTTTACGGAGCCTTAGCATCTAACATGCTACAAACCAGTGGAAAAAATAAACCGAAAGACGATCAGAACGGGGCATAACTTGGACCTTTCAGTGAGGAAATACCTTTTAGGATAATCAAGTACTCGTCTTGTTGACAAAGAGCCAAAGAGTGGATCCAGGGGGGCGTGTATGAGTAGAAAAAATAGATAATACTACTGAGAAACTTGTAAATTGTTGCGAACCAGAAGCTTTTCTACCTGAAAATTGAAATAGACATTTAAAAACCAGGCTTATCACATACCTGAAGGGTAATGGATGTTAGGAAGCATATTTATCCAATAGTATGCATGCGCTCCTTTTGTACATAATATTTGTTAGCAAGCATGTGCTACATGCATCATGGTTATCAGGATACAAATATGCAGGTACGTTAATGAAGACCAGATCTCCTTCCTTTCATTTATGAATGTAGAAAAAACCTAGAGAAGAACAACAAATATCAATCATATGATTAATTTTATCTCCCAAATATTAGATCAAATGATCAATCCCATTGCACTGTTAGATCAAATAAATCTCATGCCATTCACAGGCGAAAAATATTGCCATGGAATACCATACCACAAAATGGACTGGAAAAATAAATTTAAAAAATGGACTGGGCTATGCCATATGCCTTGATACTACAGATCGTACAAAGGAAACCAACATGAAAGAGAGAGATATAAGAGATTAGGCATAGCACAGGGATTCAAGGTGGAGAGAGACAAATAGTATTTGCAGGCCTGCAGGCCGGATGGTGTTGCAGCCACTGAGCTCCGATTGATGCATACACTGCTGGCTCAGATCTTGTAGATGACATGGGCGCCGGTGTGGTTGTCAAATGCTTGAAGCAAACAACAAAAACTGGTGTAGCCATCGAGGACGGAGGGTCTGAACTCTGAAGGGAACCGTGTGATATTGAGGAGTCCATTGCAAGGTTCAGTGAGATTTGTGAACTGTGGGAGATGAAGGGAACAATCGGAGGAGAAGAGACTGCTCTAGATAAAGATACAGGAATTAAGGAATCCATCAGTGATTTCGGTTTATTTCTTGTAATACTAACCAGAGAAGATGGAGAGGAAGAGTAATAAATGGAGGAGACGTAGAGTATGGTGAAGTGTGGTAGGAGACCAAGGGGCAATTTACTCATCCGTTACAAACTTACAGTAGTGTGCAGGAAATATCAAGGGTACTTTGAGGTGACGTCCTATTGTGATAATCAACTACCAAAAAAAAGAGGAAAACGAAAATGACATGGCAGGCTGCTGATGTGGGAGATTATAATTGGTCAAATAGGTTTGATGAGGTGGATAGTCTGCATGTGAAGAGAAATGGGATCACCTATTAAGAATAGAAAGATTACCATAACATCACACACCCCAAGAAAAATGAGTCTACAACATAATAAATGACACAATGCATGACACCACATATAAGTTACTACCCACTATGAAGGTAGTAACCTAGACTAGTAACATGGCATATGTTACTAGTCTAAGCTACTCCCCACTATGAGCAGCCTAAAGAGGCGTGGGTGGCTTGGGGGGCTTTCGCGATTGCAAATTTCCTAAGCACAACTACTGCCTTAGGCTGGTCATAGTGCTAAGTATCATGTAGTAGTATCATGCATATGATACTTGTGTATGATACTATCTCTATAGTGGGTGGTATCATGGAGTACTATCATAGATATGCTATATTTATTATTTTTTAGAATCTCAGTGCAAATTTGTGTACAAGATTTGTTAGGCATTTACTTTTCTCGTAATATGCGCTATGATACGGAATCCACCAATGTTACTCTAATCTCCTCTCTCATCCTTAATTAGCTGTCACATCAGTATATTTATGGGACCAATATGCATGATACTATTACTACGTACTAGCTAAGATACTAGCACTATGACATGCCTGCGGTACGGCCATGTAGACCACAAGCACGCGACGACTATATACATTGGCAATGGGAAGCAGCACAGTGTACAGTACCAGCGAATTCGAAAAATAGGTGAATCGGAAAACAATGTCAAATAAACACATCGAGAGGAAACAATATCAACTGATCGATTTGAGCGAACTAACGAGGGTTGGGCGACTGACTTCGATTGAGCGATAATGAGTCCTACTTGGACACAGCTTCACTGACGTTCAGGTCAAAAGTCAAGCGGTGACTTTGTTTTGTTAGGTTAATTGGTTCTATGCCACTCCCCAATTCACAAGTTGTGTTTTTGTCATTACAAAAACTAAAGTTGTGTCTATGCCACTCTCAATTCTCAATACACCTTTCTATGCCATTTTCAGCAATACAACATCATATACTGCCTATGTATCCAGTATTTGTACCCTATACTACAGTTTGTACATACTCTCACAGATAATCTGGACCGTACTTTGCACCTATGTTTAATGGATCATATGTGCCCAGAAATGGCTCATATAAGAATAGTAGACTCATATTAGTGTTCTTGACATTCTGTAAAATTTTCAGATTTTTCGAAGAAGTTTGAATTTTTGGACAAAACTAGGAAGCGTAGGCGCTGCGGCACGCCGCGCCCGTAGTGTTACTTTTTAGTATGCAGAGTACCGCTTTTTGAAGTGTGACAGTAAGAAAATTCTAGAGTTAGCTTGATTTCGTGTTACTTTTTAGCATGCAGAGCAGCGGTATTGACCTGTGATGGTAAGAAAACTGTAGAGCAAGCTTGTACCGGAAAAATAATCAACATGGTTATACAGTGGAAGTATGATAAGGTAGATGATACAACTGACCACATTAAGAAAGTTGCTCCATATCTAGGACTCAAATTAGTTGACAGTGCTAGCAGATACTTACCTTGGATTGCTTGGTTAATAATGTTAAGCGAGACCAGATACAATGAATGGAGCGGACCGAGCCGGTGACCATTTCTAGCCAGGCAACATCGGTGCGTACACATTCCTGCTGGACTAAGCAGTATCGTTGCACATTCCTACTTAATTACATAGTGGATGGATCTGCATTACAGAGGGCATCAATTATCTAGTAGTTTTGATCTACACTATTGGTAACACTATTATCTAGATTGTCTTCTCTGGAAATACACCAGCTCTGCCGGTAGCTTGAACACTGAATGATATCAGCTATCGTTTTCAGACACCTGAATTTAGCAATCTAAACATCATCTTGGAACTGCAATTAGTTTTGAACAATCAGTACTCATTTTGTGTAAACCAGTAGGAATCAAGATATTATAATGTACAAAAGCTCACCGCATCAGTATCTAAGCAAAATACTCCTCGTTTAATACTACTATTATGTGGTCTTGCCCCTGCAATGGATTTGAATTGATTAGTTCTTAGTATGTACATACCAATAAAAAATGTTACATCAAACACTTTATAAAAGATTGCCATAGCAGTACCTAGATAGGAAACGCACCATGGCTGGTATAGCTTCAGTAGCAACACACCAGGCAGTACACTTCTAGGCAGCGATTGTATTGCCAAGATCTAGTTGGCATTTCATTTTCTCGATGGCCTATGCTTTTGAAATTTGTTTGCAGCACTCAATAGGTTGCAGTGCATAAACAAAATACTTACATGGTGTAAGCTAGCTATGTATGGTTGGAAGCAAATACCAATGGTTGTTATATAGCTGAAGGTGCAGAGACTTATAAAAGGTTAAATTTAAGGAATGAGCACCCAAAAAGGACAGATAATTGATATAAAATCAGAGTGGACATGACACAAGCATGCAACGGGCCTCTAATGGTTTGTTATTGTTTTATTTTCCATGTTTATTACGGTCTGCCTTTTCAGGTAAGTAGCTCCTTCCAGAAGGATGCCCAAGAATGGAAAATATGTTACGTAATTGAACTTCGCATTCAATTGATTTTACATTAGCATGCTATGCATTTAGAAAGTAGTGGGGAAGGGAGGCATTTAGGAAACTGCAATTCGATGTCAAGAGATATGTATCATCTGAAGTCTAGTTAAATATGTATACCAACACCAGCATGGCATATTATGAAGCAAACATAATAGGTGTTGCTGAACTGAAGAAAATAGAAGGAAGAAGGAAGCATTACCACTGTAACTTCTTGCATAGACCCCTCCTCCTAATGAGCACCGGCAAGCAAAAAAGATTAAGCACTGCAATTATCATGGCAGGCAACACTACAATATCAAAGGTGTAAATGGTTTTAACATGTTTTTCTCACAGTAAGAAGCTTCTGTGCACATGTTAAAACCGGAATAGCAAGAAGATGATTCACCATAATCAATTTAGAATAGCATAATATAAAGAGAAATAGCAACAAACATGCAACACCCCAGCACCTCGTGAGTGGAAAAGGAAGGCCCCGCCAACACCACGCCAGATTTTCCCGGAAGCGGTGAGGCTGGAAGAGTGGATGTACTTGTAAATGGGTGTTAAGATTTTAGTCTGGAAACGACTAATTGTTGAGTGATTTTTGGTTGGATACATTCATGTGTGTTCGATTGGATTTGGATGGCTGATATTGAACCAAAGTCAACGCTGGACTTTTGACCTGAACGTCACTGGAGCTGCGACGCAGCTATACTGACGTTCAGGTCAAAAGTCCAGCCGTGACTTCATGAATGGATCCAACCAATAATCACTCAACCGCTGGAATTTTGACCTGAAAGTCACTGAAGCTGCGTCCATATTTGCCCAATAGGTTGCGCACGAATGTAAACCAACATATCTGAGCAAACAGGTCGAATATAAAACTATATAACTAAATGCCACGTTGTTTGAGCCGATTTCAGCAAACCAACTGAGGTCTATTTTTTAGGCTGGACAGTGGTTTCCTCGCTGTGTATTTTTTTCACTTTAATAAAAAAGAGGGAAAATGTTACTGGAGAGCAGCAACTAAAAGGATCCAGAAGTAATAAGATTACAAACAGGCCCATAGAGGACTGGCACCAAGCGACGACTACAGACATTGGGCAATGGTGAGCAGTACAGTGTAGTACGAACGAATTCGAGCAAATAGGTAAAGCAGAAAACAATGTCAAAAAAACACATCGAGATGAAAACAATATCAACCGATCGATTCGAACGAACGAACTTATAAGGGCTGGGCGACGGCGACTGACTTCGATTGAGCTATAATGAGTCGTACTTGCCCAGGCCTGAAGATAGCATGCATACCGTGAGGATCTACCAGCTGACCGCGCCTGCCGGTGCGGCTGGAGAAGAACGGCGCAACCAGCAGTCGCCGGCTAACGCGGCTGATAGACAACGTGGGGAAGTTTTTGTGTGCGGCCTAGTTCACCGAGGGTGTGTCTAGAGAAGAACAGGGCGCCGAAGGAGGTGTCTAGAGAAGAACAAGGTGGGCTGGGTGCTGGGTTAAAGGCGAGCGTTCGAAATGTTGGGCTCACGTTCCAAAGTTTAGGTGCGCGAGGGAGGTGTCTGCTGGTGTAAATTTCCCCATTGGGATAAAAAATTCTATTTATCTATAATATCTATCTATACCTCTATCTATCTACATGTTTTTTATTACTGTATTTCTTTTCTATTCTATACAAAAGCTTTTGAATTTGAAATTTTTCACTCTGTCAGCCTTCCGGCCAATGCTCATTTGAAGTAACTGAAGCCATTGATTTGCAATGTACCGCTCATCATACAAGGACTCTTCAGATCTAACGGCTGTGAATGCACGTATTCGTCACCCATCCTTCCCTTGGACTGGCGATGCTGAAAGCCTGAAACACTGGAACCCTCTAGATACTTTGGGATACCTCAGTGCTCCAGATTATTAAACAGGCCTTTTCCGACATGGGAAGTCAAAAGTTGGGGGCTCCATGCAGTACATATGAATACTCGCTAGCTGCATGGTCTAGAAGAAGACTAGAGTAAATCATCAATTCATCAAATCATTTGGTGTATAATTGTAACATCCCAAATTTCAATAAAAAGAAAGTTAGAAGAATTCCAGAGAGCAAAATTTCAAACCAACAAAAACATTTTAAATTGCATATAGTGCCCTGCATAGGACTTGTGCATTTGATTGATATGCCATGATGATTGTTATTATGTGTATATGCTATACCCTAAAACCCTAATGTGATCATAGGAATATCACCAATCAAATAAATCAAAAAGAGAAAGAAATCAAATAAATGAAAAACCCTAAAACCCTCACATATGGCTTCATGCCATTTTTATAAATATTGACCCTAGACCAATTTGGTCTTCACCATTAGTTGAATAATGTTACTAAACACTTATTACAACTTTTGGAATCAAAGAAACACAAATCAAATGGATTTCAAATTCAAATTTGGCTCACATATGATAATGGTCAAATCTGCCAATTATAGTCTGATCACTACTTTGAGCCCCTGCAATTCAAATTTTTCAAACGAAACCTTGCCAACTTTTTGCACCTCATCCAAGACAACATCAAGGTGAACACTTTTTGTAAAGATCACCATGCCAAATTCTTTCTAGATCAAAAGCTATGCTCATCCAAAGTTGCAACATTTTATTAAGTGGAACAATCTCACACTTAGCCAAAATTGCAAATCTTTGAATTCAACAATTCCACCACCACCTCTCATCATCTCTGATCATTTCTAACTCAATCAAACACACACAATTCAAAACTTGCAACCATTTGAATTGAATCAAATTTGGACAAAATTCACAAATTTCAACTATGGAACTATTTGACACTATTTGAAATAGTGATCTACCACCACCCTAATCTACCCCAACCTACACTAAATGGTCCCCTGGTTCCCTCTCACTCATAATGATGCATAGCAAGCCTAAGGAGAAGAGGAGGGCAGCTAGGGCATGGCCATGCCGGCCATGTCGCCACCCCGACAACCTCCCCCTCTCCTCCTTCACTCTCTGCCCTGGCCCTGGTGTCAAACGAAGCCACCATGCTCACCTACCTCTCCTAGCACCGACCAGCTCGCCGTAGACCCCGTAGACTCGCCGGAGAAAGCGTGCCACGGTCGCCCCTGGATGCCGCTCGCGTCGCGCGTGGACACGCACTGGACACGCGCCATTCCAAGCGCTCGCACTCGCCCTGGCCCCGCTTGCTAGCCGTTGAGCATCGCCGTGCCACCACGACGCCGCCAGACCAGACCCTGGACCGCCGCCGCCGGAGAAGGAGAAGGAAATCCCGTGAACACCGCCGCCCGACATGGAAGCAATGCGAGCTATCCATACGCCGCCCGACCGCGCCGTCACTGCCATTAGCTTCGCCTGGACGTGTAGAGCACTGCCGCACCCTCGCCTAGCTCAACCGCTCGCTGGAATCGCCGCGCCCATGTCGACCACCACCCTGCCCCGCAACCCTCACTCGCCTCTATAAATAGAGCGTTCCCTGGAAGCAACGGAGCACACCACCTCACTCCCCACCCTTCACTGCCTCTCCTCAACCACTTAGCTACCTCGATCGTCGTCGGAGCTGCCCCAATTTGAAGATCGGAGCCGCCCGTACCCGGAGATCGCCGCCGTCGATTGGAGCCGTTCCAGGAGCTTCCGCCGGTACCAGGAGCTTCGCCGTCGTCCACAACGTCATCACGCATACTGCAACCCCTAGCTGGAGCTCTGGTTAGCCCTCCGACCCCCTAGTGCCGCCGCGCCAGTGGCTCGATCTCGTCGGAGAAGACGACGACGGTGAGCCGTTGGATCGCCTTCTAATCCAACGCGCCACGTCGCTCATACCGATTCGGGTTTTAAACATCGCTGACGAGTGGCCCCCACTCTGTCAGGCGGCCCACTCGCACGAGTTGCGCTGCTGGGCCGATTTTCCCTTTTTCAAACCGTTTCGGCCCAACTAAGTTTCCCGCCGGCCCTTTTATTCAAATTAGATCTAATTCAAATCCATTTCAAATCAATACTGGCTCCAACTTTGAAATTAAATAGAATATGTTTGGCTTGGCCAAATTCAACAAATTTTATATTGTTGGAAAGCTATGAAAAAGATCTACAACATGCCACTGGTCCCATCTCATAATGAGTTGTAGAAGTAATCCGATAAAAAGATGAAGGCAGGGACTTTTCCCTATTCAAATAATTATTAAAAATCAACCAAAATAGATATTAAGTTAATTCCAACTCCAATAGCTCACATTTGACTTACACTAATTGTTTATGCAAGAAAATGGTGTGGTCACTTTGCATGATCATGCCCTAGTTTAATTAAGGGACAATATGGCTAGTTTATCTAAGTGATATTGTCCAAAACTATTATGCAAATCACATGAAGTATTATACTTCATTTAAATCTTGTCTCAAATGAATTCATGTGATGTTTGGACCCCTGGCCAAACTCTCTTATATGAATTACTTGGAGATTTAAATCATATGTAGCATTATTAAATGGTATGAGGTGGTCTACCTCATTTAAATCATTTTCTCAAATGATGATGATGAATGTTTGACTTAGGTCAATATAAGTTCATGTATGATTGTTTGAGAGATTAAATCTTAAGAAGATTTCAATGAGAGGAAATTATTTCTCAAGAACCCTATGGAAACTATCATTTACATATTAACTAAAAGATAATTATTTCTCATCAAGCAACACAACCAATGCACCTCAATTAGATTAATTGTGTGCCTAGAATAGTTTGTGTGATTATATGTGATGTATGGAATAGCCATTGAATTAGTTGAGTGATTATACTCGTATTTAAATTTAGACGCTAGCACCGGAGAATACCCGGAAGAGAAGGTTGCTACCAAGAGGAGGAGGAGGAGAACTTTGAGAACTACCAAGGCAAGCTAATATTCTTGCAAAGTGCAAAGCCCTTTGGGGCAAGGCACCATGAATCTTACCTTTTCTTACATAAGCCTATTCCCAAATTTATACCTTACAAGTTTTTACTTGTTTATTCAAAGAGTTACTTTTATAGTTAGCTTTGGTCAAAGTAAAGAAGTTTACTAGAGTAGTAAAGTTAGTCTCCATCAAGCAAAGCAAGATAGCACCCCTCATGATTTAGAGCTAGTGCTAATGAATTAAAACTTGACTACTCTAGATGGGAACAATGTGACTTGAATTGAATTTTGAAACCTTGGAATGATGAAGCATTCCATTGAATGATTTTTGAAGGTGAATATGACAAAAGGGAAGATGGTGATTTTTGATAAAAGTGATATTGGTTTGAATGCGATACCTTTCCAATATTGAGTACCCCCACAATACCTGATTATGGGTAGGGCTTAACTGGAAGTTTATGCATCTTAGTATGGGTTCCCTCTGAACACACGTCATAGGGGTTATGCTTGAGGCTGCCTCCGTTCTTGAGAAATGATGTGAATTGAGGTGAATTGTACGGCCAAGCCCTGTGCAGTTCCCAGGTTGACAGTTGGTCTTCACTGGGAGGCCAAGCTCATGGGGAGAGGTGCTCATACTAGGATTTGTAAGTGAAAGGTTATGGTTGATGATCCGCGTACTGTGTTACGATGATTCGGGGCAATCCCGACGGATGAAATCAAATGTTGTGGCACAAGTGTGCAACCTCTGCAGAGTGTAAATCTATTCGAATAGCCGCGTACTGTGTTACGATGATTCGGGGTAATCCCGACGGATGAAATCAAATGTTGTGACACTAATGTTCCCACTTGACTTAGTTAGCACCTGAATAAGTTTTTCTCAAATACTTGTGAACTAAAATTGGCTTTATGCAAATAAACTAGAGCTTAGCAAACCTTACTAGAAATGTCTAGCGCTTACATTAGTATTAGTTTGCGAGTACTTGAAGTACTCACGGCTTTGTCCCTGGCTATTCAAATGGCCAGAGTGTGAAGATGAACAAGGAGATGACCAGCAGGACGCCTACGACAACTAGGAGTCTTCCGACGTCAAGCGTTGGCCTGTGGACTAGAGAGTCCTTGTATCTTACGCTTCCGCTATGAACTTGTGTTTGTTCGTTGGTCAATAGATCAACTATTTGTGTAATATGGATCATGTGATTCTAATTTGTAAGACATCATGGTTTGTAATGAATGATGACTGTGATACTTAACTATTATGCCTCGCAACAACAATATTCCTGGGATTGCGATGTATGACATAATAGGCATCCGGGCTTAAAAATCCGGGTGTTGACAATAATTTTTTTAGGAGCTAAGACGCAGGCATGAACCATTTTCAAGCGTTTAAATTCCTCCTACCTGAAAAATGATTCTTTAGATTGACACCAACAAGAGAAATCTTTTAGAACGAGTGACACAATTTTGAAATAAAAGAAACAAAATTGCAAATGTCTATTCTAACAGGATATGTTGATATTTCTAAATAATACCAAAGCAATACTTATTCTAAGCTGGGCGAAGTTTAGCACTCAACTTCTGAAATGCGGGAGTATTATTAATATTAATAATAATACTACTATGGCTTAATAAGGTAATTAAGCTGGGCGATTTTTCTAGTTTGAATATGTGTAGACCTTGTTTATCAACTTAATTGAATGCTTACTATATGACATAAGAAGACTACGTGCCTTGGTTTTTCATTTATTTTGATTTATTTTGAATTTTTATGCCCATTTGAATCTTGGTCAAATCCTAGGTTTGGCCATGATTTAAACAAGTTTAAAACATGAATATGAAAAATTAAGCATCTATCCTTCTTAGTTACTCCAAAATGTAGCTCTTGGGAGGGTTTATGAAATTTCCATGTTTGAAACCAAAAACCACATCTCTTCATGCTTGACGTCATAAGTCAGAGTTTAGGATTAGGGGGTAGATACATGATTTTTCTGGTTTGAACATGTATAGACCGTGCTTATCAACTTGAATGCTTACTATATGAATTTTTGGTTTTTCAGATTTTTTGATTATTTTTTGAATTTTTATACCCATTTGAATCTTGGTCAAATCATAGGTTTGACCAAGATTTAAACAAGTTAAAACATGAGTATGAAAAAGTAAGCCTCTATCCATCTTAGTCAATCCAAAATGAAGCTCTTTTGGGAGGGTTTTTGAAATTTCCATGTTTGAAACCAAAAACCACTTCTCTTCATGCTTGACTTCATAAGAAAGAGTTTAGGGTTAGGGGGTAGATACATGATTTTCCTGGTTTGAATATGTGTAGACCATGTTTATCACCTTAATTGAATGTTTACTATATGACATAAGAAAATCTTGGTTTTAATTTTTTGATTTTTTTGAATTTTTATGCCCATTTGAATCTTTATCAAATCCTAGGTTTGACCAAGATTTCAACAAGTTTAAAACTTGAATATGAAAAAGTAAGAATGTATGCTTCTTAGTCACTCCAACATGAAGCTCTTGGGAGGGTTTTCGAAATTTCCATGTTTGAAACCAAAAACCACATCTCTTCATATGCTTGACTTCATAAGGCAGAGTGCAGGGTTAGGGGGTAGATACATAATTTTTCTGGTTTGAATATGTCTAGACCTTGTTTATCAACTTAACTGAATGCGTACTATATGACATAAGAAGACTATGTGCCTTGGTTTTTCATTTATTTTGAATTTGTATGCCCATTTGTATCTTGGTCAAATCCTAGGTTTGACCATGATTTAAACAAGTTTAAAACATGAATATGAAAAATTAAGCATCTATCCTTCTTAGTCACTCCAAAATGTAGCTCTTGGGGTTTTTTTTTGAAATTTCCATGTTTGAAACCCAAAACCACTTCTCTTCATGCTTGACTTCATAAGACAAAGTTTAGGGTTATGGGGTAGATACATTATTTTTCTAGTTTGAATATGTCTAGACCTTGTTTATCAACTTGAATGCTTACTATATGACATCCGAAGACTATGTGCTTTGGTTTTTCATTTTTTTGATAATTTTTTTTAATTTTTATACCCATTTGAATCTTGGTCAAATCATAGGTTTGACCAAGATTTAAACAAATTTAAAACATGAGTATGAAAAAGTAAGACTCTATCCATCTTAGTCACTCCAAAATGAAGCCCTTGGGAGGGTTTTTGAAATTTCCATGTTTGAAACCAAAAACCACTTCTCTTCATGCTTGGCTTCATAAGACAGAGTTTAGGGTTAGGGGCAGATACATGATTGTCCTGGTTTGATTATGTGTAGACCTTGTTTATCAACTTAATTGAATGCTTACTATATGACATAAGAAGACTACGTGCCTTGGTTTTCATTTATTTTGATTTATTTTAAATTTTTATGCCCATTTGAATCTTGGTCAAATCCTAGGTTTGACCATGATTTAAACAAGTTTAAAACATGAATACGAAAAATTAAGCATCTATCCTTCTTAGTCACTCCAAAATGTAGCTCTTGGGAAGGTTTTTGAAATTTCCATGTTTGAAACCAAAAACCACATCTCTTCATGCTTGACTTCATAAGTCAGAGTTTAGGGATAGGGGGGTAGATACATGATTTTTCTGGTTGAATATGTCTAAACCTTGTTTATCAACTTGAATGCTTACTATATGACATACAAAAATTATTTGCTAACGGAGGGAGTAAGCACTCTAGCTATGAAAAGTACCAAACGATGCGTACCAAAATGATTTTTTAGAGGAATACTAGTTCAGATTATTTAATTTTATATTAGCAGGCCAAAATCGAACCCCGTAGTTGGATTTTCTGAAATTGATCCGTAGTACTGGGCAAAACCCTAGTTTAGCTTATTTAATAATATATTCGTAGGTCGATTTTTTTACGTTTTTATTATTATTACTAGGCAGCAGATGTGTTTGCCCATCCAGTGAAACTCTTTCATTTCATTTTTCTTTTCCGCAAGGTCGGGAGTCGGAGGAAGAGGGATCACACGGGAGGAGACGAAGGGAGAGCAGTCACGGGGCCGCACTTATTTGTGGCGTCTACCCTTTTTCGGGTGATGTTGACTGTTGTGCATGGTTGTCAGTGCGCAGGGGGTGCGAGCGAGCGAGGCCGAGAATGAGAGAGATTTTTTTTGTTAGAGGGACAACCGAACGGTCCTGAAGGACCCAGATTTCCAATACGCATCAGAGCGCAGTTTACAGCAGGACACAAAATAAACAGGAAATTACGTCTAAATCCCTAAGATTTACATGGTAGACCGCAGGCTGAAAGCAAGAAATGCGATCGGGTCCTTAACAGCCACTGTCCGGATTGATCCTCGTCGCAGCCGGGCACGAACCACTTGGCGCGACCAAATCGCCATGGCTACAGAGCCTGCACACCATGGCCTACGAGCTGAGCTAGAAACGCCCTGCCAAAACCGGCAGCCAACGGAGGTGGATAATTGGAGAGATGGAGAGAGAGAGTCTTGATGCCTCTCTCTTGACAAAGAAGATGGCTGGGAGTTTGCCTACCTAGCTTACGTGACTTGTGCTCACTGAAGTGTGGGACCTCATGCATGGTAAGCACACGTAAGTGACAGACTTGTTGCTCTAATAACTCGGGTGATTATCATAGTTTCCTATGGATCCTTCTTAGTCACTCCAAAATGAAGCTCGTGGGAGGAGGTTTTTGAAATTTCCATGATTTTTCTGGTTTGAATATGTCTAGACCTTGTTTATCAACTTGAATGCTCAACATACAAAGACTATGTGCTTTGGTATTTGATTTTTTTGAATTTTTATGCCCATTTGAATCTTGGTAAAATCCTAGGCTTGACCATGACTTAAACAAGTTTAAAACATGCATGAATATGAAAAAGTAAGCATGTATCCTTCTTAGTCACTCCAAAATGAAGCTCTTGGGAGGGTTTTTGAAATTTCCATGTTTGAAATCAATAACCACTTCTCTTCACCATACATGCTTGATCGACTTCATAAGACATAGTTAAGGGTTAGGTACATCTGAAATGGAAATCTTATTATGATAACAAAATCCAACATAACATGGCTCCATGTGGTTCTCCATGGTGGAGAGATATTCTCAAACTTGTTCCCATATTTAGGGGAATTGCTCAAAGCACGATTGGAGATGGAAGATCTACTCTTTTTTGGAAAGACAAATTGCTAGACAATATTAATTCTAAAGAATTCCCAAGGGCCTTCTCCTTCACCACCAATGAGGATGTCTTAGTTAAGGATTTTCTATCATCGAGCCAGCTATAACAGAACTTCTCATTACCACTCACACCACAAGCCCTAGCTGAAGTAAGATCACTACAACATCTTTCCAGCCACATTGATTTATCAGAAATGACTCATGATTCCTGGGCTTATGAATGGGGGACTGCAAAATATTCTTCCAGCCTTTATTATAAATTCTGTTTCAAAGATATCACATCTCATATAGCATTCACCTTGCTATGGAAGTCCAAATGTACTGCGAAGCTGAAATTCTTTTGTTGGCTGGTACTAGTTGATCGGCTCAACACAAGGAACATGCTTAGAAGAAGAAACTATTCCATTAATTCATCATATAACTGCCTCATGTGCTCGTCCCCACCTGAAGAAACAATTGAGCACATGATTTTCTTATGCCCATTCAGCAGACAATGTTGGACAAAGCTACAAATATCCAGGCCAGCCTCAGGAGATCGACTTAAACTCATTGAAGAATACAGAAAGCAGTGGAAGCAGCCAATGTATATGGAAGTCTTAATGCTGGGTTCCTGTGGTATTTGGAAAGAGAGAAACAATATGGTATTCAACAATGTGAGGCCAGACACCCAGAGATGGCTAGCACGCTTCAAAGAAGAATTTTCTCTTCTAATATATAGAACAAAAGAGGAACTACATCCTTTTATAAACAGCTTTATTGCCACATTGTAATCTTCATAGATAGTCCCACTGCCCCCCCCCCTCCTTATGGAAAAGCCCATAGGTTTGTAAATCATTTGTATATGAGACCCTCCAAAGGGTCTTTTTCATTTTTTTTGATTAATATATAAAAAGCAGTAGGAGCCTTTCCTACTGTTAGAGGTTTCAAAAAAAACAGTTCGAAGAAAGGGTCTTCCCAAAATAATAGGACAAGATGCATTGCATTCAATATCCAAGACAACAAAATCAACGGGACAAGGTTATTGTTAACCATAATATGAACATTGTCAATCCTCCCCAAAGGTTTCTTTATAGAATTATCAGCGAGATTAACATCCAAATAACAATATTTCAAAGGTGGCAAGTCAAGCATATCATAGAGTTTCTTATGCACAACAGAAATACTTGCACCAAGATCACATAAAGCATTACAATCAAAATCATCGACCTTCATTTTAATGATGGGCTCCCAACCATCTTCCAACTTCCTAGGAATAGAAGCTTTAAGTTTTAATTCCTCTTCTCTAGCTTTTATGAGAGCATTTGTAATATGTTTTGTAAAGGCCAAGTTTATAGCACTAGCATTAGGAATTCTAGCAAGTTTTTGCAAGAACTTAATAACTTCAGAGATATGACAATTATCAAATCAAAACCATTATAATCTAAAGCAATGGGATCATTGTCCGCAATACTCTGAAAAATTTCAGCACTTTTATCACAAACAGTTTCAGCAGTTTCAGGCAGTTTTGCATGCTTTGTATTAGAAGTAGAAACGTTGCCAACACCAATTATTTTACCATTGATAGTAGGAGGTTTAGCAACATGTGAAGCATCAACATTACTAGTGGTAGTAATAGTCCAAACTTTAGCTACCTTATTTTCTTTAGCTAGTTTTTTCTTCTCTTTCCCACCTAGCATGCAATTCAGCCATCATTCTAATATTATCATTAATTCGGACTTGGATAGCATTTGCTGTAGCAAATGACTTAATATATTTAGTTTCATTAGGCATAACTTAGTTTTAAAAGATCAACATCAGCAGCAAGACTATCAACCTTAGAAGCAAGAACATCAATTTTACCAAGCTTTTCCTCAACAGATTTGTTAAAAGCAGTTTCTGTACTAATAAATTCTTCAAGCACGACTTCAAGACCAGAGGGTACACTCCTACTATTGTTGTAAGAATTACCATAAGAATTACTATAACCATTACCATTATTAGAAGGATATGGCCTATAGTTGTTACCAAAATTATTCCTATAAGCATTGTTGTTGAAATTACTATTTTTAATGAAGTTCACATCAACATGCTCTTCTTGAGCAACCAATGAAGCTAAAGGAACATTATTAGGATCAACATTAGATCTACCATTAACAAGCATAGACATAATAACATCTATCTTATCACTCAAGGAGGAGGTTTCTTCAACAGAATTTACCTTCTTACCTTGAGGAGTCCTTTCAGTGTGCCATTCAGAGTAGTTGATCATCATATCATCAAGAAGCTTTGTTGCGGCACCCAAAGTGATGGACATAAAAGTACCTCCAGCAGCTGAATCCAATAGGTTCCTTGAAGAAAAATTTAATCCTGCATAAAAGGTTTGGATGATCATCCAAGTAGTTATTCCTTGGGTAGGGCAATTCTTTACCAAAGATTTCATTCTTTCCCATGCTTGGGCAACATGTTCATTACCCAATTGCTTAAAATTCATAATGCTACTTCTCAAAGATATAATTTTAGCAGGATGATAATATCTTCCAATGAAAGCATCTTTACATTTAGTCCATGAATCAATACTATTCTTAGGCACAGATAGCAACCAATCTTTAGCTCTTCCTCTTAAGAAGAAAGGAAACAATTTCAGTTTTATAATGTCCCCATCTAAATCCTTATACTTTTGCATTTCACAAAGTTCAACAAAATTATTAAGATGGGCAGCAGCATCATCAGTACTAACACCAGAAAATTGCTCTCTCATAACAAGATTTAGTAAAGCAGGTTTAGTTTCATAAAATTCTGTTGTAGTAGCAGGTGGAGCAATAGGTGTGCATACGAAATCATTATTGTTTGTGCTTGTGAAGTCGCACAACTTAGTGTTCTCAGGAGTATCCATTTTAACAACAATAATAAAAATAAGTAAAGCAAACGAAATTAAGTAAAGTAAAAAAAGTAACTAATTTTTTTGTGTTTTTGATATAAAGAAAGCAAACAAGACAGAAAATAAAATAAAGCAAAGCAAGACAATAAACAAAGTAAAGAGATTGGGTGTGAGAGACTCCGCTTGCAGCGTGTCTTGATCTCCCCGGCAACGGCGCCAGAAAAGAGTTGCTTGTGACGGTAAAGCACACGTCCGTTGGGAACCCCAAGAGGAAGGTGTGATGCATACAGCAGCAAGTTTTCCCTCAGTAAGAAACCAAGGTTATCGAACCAGTAGGAGATGAAGGCCACATGAAGGTTGTTGGTGAAGGAGTGTAGTGCGGCGCAACACCAGGGATTCTGGCGCCAACGTGGAACCTGCACAACACAATCAAAATACTTTGCCCCAACTTAACAGTGAGGTTGTCAATCTCACCGGCTTGCTGTAAACAAAGGATTAAACGTATGGTGTGGAGAATGATGTTTGTTTGCAAAGAACAACAGAGAACAGTGATTGCAGTAGTGTCTCTCCAATAAGATAAATAGCATGTTGGGTGAACAAATTACAGTTGGGCAATTGACAAATAGAGAGGGCATAACAATGCACATACATATCATGATGACTAATATGAGATTTACTTAGGGCATTACGACAAAGAACATAGAACGCTATCCAGCATGCATCTATGCCTAAAAAGTCCACCTTCGGGTTAGCATCCGCACCCCTTCCAGTATTAAGTTGCAAACAACAGACAATTGCATTAAGTACTGTGCGTAATGTAAACAATACTAATATCCTTAGACAAAGCATTGATGTTTTATTCCTAGTGGCAACAGCACATCCATAACCTTAGAACTTTCAGTCACTGTCCCAGATTCAATGGAGGCATGAACCCACTATCGAGCATAAATACTCCCTCTTGGAGTTACAAGTATCAACTTGGCCAGAGCCTCTACTAGCAACGGAGAGCATGCAAGATCATAAACAACACATATATGATAGATCAATAATCAACTTGACATAGTATTCCATATTCATCGGATCCCAACAAACACAACATGTAGCATTACAAATAGATGATCTTGATCATGATAGGAAGCTCACAAGATCTAAACATGATAGCACAAGAGGAGAAGACAACCATCTAGCTACTGCTATGGACCCATAGTCCAAGTATGAACTACTCACACAACAGTCCGGAGGCGGGCATGGTGATGTAGATCCCTCCGGTGATGATTCCCCTCTCCGGCAGGGTCCTGGAGGCGATCTTCAGAACCTCCCGAGATGAGGTTGACGGCGGCGGCGTCTCAGTATGTTTTCTCGTATCGTGGCTCTCGGTACTAGGGTTTTCCCGATGGAGAGATTATATAGGCGAAGGGGCAGAGTCGGGGGACGCCCGAGGGGCCCACCCCATAAGGCGGCGTGGCCAGGGATGGGGCCGCGCCCCCTTGGGTATGGCCGCCTCGTCGCCCCTCTTCGTCTCCTCTTCGGACTTCAGGAAGGCTCCGTGGAAAATAAGACCGTGGGCTTTTGTTTCGTCCAATTCCAAGAATATTTCCTGTGTAGGATTTCTGAAACCAAAAACAGCAGAAAACAGGAACTGGCGCTTCGGCATCTTGTTAATAGGTTAGTGCCGGAAAATGCATCAAAATGATATAAAGTGTATATAAATCATGTGAGTATTGTCATAAAACTAGCATGGAACATAAGAAATTATAGATACGTTTGAGACGTATTAGCGGTCTCAATGTTTCAAAGGCGGCATGAGATCGAAAGAAAATGGCAAGTGCCAAAACATCAGTAGCCAAAAATAATCCAAGAAAAGAAACTTTATTGTACATAGAGTATGACATGCGGGTCCCATTTTTCAGCAGTGGTCTTCACGTTTCCAAGGGGGCACGTGATCGAAAGAAAAGGAAGTGACCAAATATCAGGAGCCGAAAATAATCCAAGAAAAGAAACTTTATTGTACATAGAGGATGACATGCGGGTCCCATTTTGCAGCAGCGGTCTCAACGTTTCCAAGGCAACACGGGATCAAAAGAAAAAGGAAGTAGCCATCAATCAGGGGTAAATATAATTCCAAGAAAGGAAACTTTTATTCTACATAGAGGATGACTTGCGGGACCCACGAGCCAGCAGCTTCCTCAACGTTTCAGAGGCGGCATGATACCGAAAGAAAAAGGCAAGTGCCAAATATCATGTCCCAAAAATAATCCAAGAAAAAACGTTTATTCTACATAGAGGATGACATGCGGGTCCCATTTTGCAGCAGCGTTCTCAACGTTTAGAAGTTGGCATGAGATAGAAAGAAAAAGGCAAGTGACAAATATCAGGGGCCAAAAATAATCCACGAAAGAAACTTTTATTGTGCATAGAGGATGACATGCGGGTCCCATTTTGCAGCAGCGGTCTCGATGTTGCCAAGGCGGCACAGGACCAAAAGAAAACGGAAGTAGGTAGAAATCATGGGGTCAAAAAATACAAGAAAAGAAATATTTTAATTGGGCTGGCCATATGGGCCTTCGAACTATCCTGTTGGACGCCTTTTGACTCGTACGATTTCAGCCCACTCCAAAACAGGAAAGTCCTATGTTCCGCAAAAACAAAAAAAACAAGGAGATTCAACATATGAGTTTGTTTATGTAAAAATAATGATCTAATTTATCCGTTTGCTAGCTCAGAGCGAAATACACTGTTTATTGTCTGTAAAAATAATAAAGATATCACATGTTTCTTGTACCGGGAGGCTGACATTGGGTTCCCATGAGCCGGCAGGGTCATCAACGTTTTAAAGGCGGCAGGGGATCGAAAGAAAAAATAAACCAAAAATCAGTTGGTAAAAAAATCCATGAAAAGAAACATTTTTCGTTCTGAGAGGCTGACATGCGGGACCATGAGGTAGCAGCATCATCAACGTTTCAAAGGCTGCAGGGGATCGAAAGAAAAAGGAAGTAGCCAGAAATTAGGGGGTCAAAAATAAACTACAAAAAAAGAAAGTTGATTGTACATAGAGGATGATGAGGACATCCCATCTCTTGATACAACCGCTGTACCTACAGCCACACAAATACAAGGACCAATCACTCGAGCTCGTGCCAAACAACTTAACTATCAGGTACTTTCATTTCTTGGAACTATTCCTCACATACATGAGAATATGATGCTGCCTAAATCAGATATGTTTGTTACTCTTAGGAATGATGGACCAAGCATGGATGAGGAGGACAAGCATTGGAGCATGATCACGCATGGAGGAGATGGCAGCAAGCATTTGAGGATTGAAGATGACGCTGCAAGTGGAGATTTCAGAACTTTGAAGCCACCATAAGAAGAGATGAAGACATGGACGAAATATAGAGTTTCCCACTTCATAATTTCGTCCATAGCATGTTATGGTGCTGCATCACCTTTAGTTTTGGGCCAGACCCATGTTATTTTCGCAGGAATTAAGTCGGCCACTTTTTAGAGTCCGTATTGAAGGGGGGAAGGCCTTCTAGGGTTTGGTTCGGCCACCATATGGATGGCTGGCCGAAACCCCACCTTTTCCTCCTTTAAATACCCCCATAGCCGTCACGTTTAGACTCGGATTTTGATTAGACTAAAAGTTAGCCATTGCTGCAACTCTCGTGTACTTCTTTTGAGGCCAACGCCCAGAACAAGACCGACTATACGGAATCCCACATTTTTCAATAAAGCTTTCATCCTTCATCCACAATATTCTGATTGCAATATTAGTTCTTACTTGTTCTCTATTTCAGGTAGGAATTAAGACCCTCGCTGGTCAGGCTGATCACGCATCCTCAAGATCAGTAACTCCCGGAGATTGTCCTAGCGATTGCATTGGCACACGAGCTTTGCATGTGTAGTCGGATCGTCAAGCACGGACTCCACCAACAAATCGATCTATCCATGTCTCATCGAAAGATCGGCCACCTTTGCCCTATCAGAGGATGACATGCGGGTCCCATGAGTCAGCAGCTTACTCAACGTTTCCAAGGCGGCAGGGGATCAAAAGAAAAAAAGGAAATCGCCAAAAATAAACTTTTATAGTACATAGAGGATGACATGCGGGTCCCATTTTGCAGCAGCGGTCCCAACGTTTCAAATGCGGCTTGAGATCAAAAGAAAAAGAAAGTAGCCAGAAATTAGGGGGTCAAAAATAAATCCAAGAAAAGAAAGTTGATTATACATAGAGGATGACATGCGGGTCCCATTAGTCAGCAGCTTACTCAACGTTTCCAAGGCAGCAGGGGATCAAAAGAAAAAGGAAATAGCCAAAAATCAGAGGGTGAAAAAAATCCAAGAAAATAAACTTTTTTAGTGCATAGAGGATGACATGCGGGTCCCATGAGCCAGCAGGTTTCTCAATGTTTCAAAGGTGGCATGAGATCAAAAGAGAAAGGCAAGTGACCAAATATCAGGAGCCAAAAATAATAATCCAAGAAAAGTAATTTTATTGTACATAGAGGATGACATGCGGGTCCCATTTTGCAGCAGCGGTCTCAGCGTTTCGAAGTCGGCATGAGATGGAAAGAAAAGGCAAGTGAAAAATATCAGGAGCCAAAAATAATCCAAGAAAAGAAATTATTGTACATAGAGGATGACATGCGGGTCCCATTTAGCGGCAGCGTTCTCAACGTTTCCAAGGCGGCACTGGACCAAAAAAAAGGAAGTAGCCAGAAATCAGTGGGTCAAAAAAATCCAAGAAAAGAAAGATTTCAATTGGGCTGCATTTGGCCGTCTGGGCCTTCGAACTATCCAAAATAGGAAAGTCCTATGCTTCGCAAAAAAACAAGGAGATTCAACATATAAGTTTGTTTATTTAAAAATAAAGATTTATTTTTTCCGTTTGCAATAGCTCTGAGCGAAATACACTGTTTATTGTCTGCAAAATAATCAAGATATCACATGTTTTGTACGGGGAGGCTGACATCGGGGACCCATTAGCCAGCAGCATCGTCAACATTTTAAAGACGGCAGAGGATCGAAAGAAAAAATAAACCAAAAATCAGTTGGTAAAAAAATTAAAAAAAGAAACATTTATCGTTCTGAGAGGATGACATGCGCGACCCATGAGGCAGCAGCATCCTCAACGTTTCCAAGGCGACAAAAGATTTAAAAGAAAGGCAAATAGACAGAAATTACAGGTCAAAATAACTCCAGGAAAGGAAAGGTTTATTGTTCATAGAGGCTGACATGTGGGACCCATGAGCCAGCAAAATCCTCAACGTTTCAAAAGCAGCAGGGGATCAAAAGAAAAAGAAAGTAGCCAGAAATTAGGGGTCAACAATAACTCCAAGAAAGGAAACTTTTATTATTCGAAGAGGATGACATGCGGGACCCATGAGCCAGCAGCTTACTCAACGTTTCAAAGGCGGCATGAGATCGAAAGAAAAAGGCAAGTGACAAAATATCAGGAGCCAAAGATAATCCAAGAAAAGAAACTTTATGGTACATAGAGGATGACATGCGGGTCCCATTTAGCAGCTGCGGTCTCAACGCTTCAAATGCGGCTTGAGATCAAAAGAAAAAAGAAAGTTGATTGTACATAGAGGATGACATGTGGGTCCCATGAGTCAGTAGCTTACTCAACGTTTCCAAGGCGGCAGGGGATCAAAAGAAAAAGGAAATAGCCGAAAAATCATAGGGTAAAAAATCCAAGAAAAGAAACTTTTATAGTACATAGAGGATGACATGCGGGTCCCATGAGCCAGCAAGTTCCTCAACGTTTTCAAAGGCGGCATGAGATCAAAAGAAAAAGGCAAGTGACCAAAAATCAGAGGGTGAAAAATAATCCAAGAAAAGAAACTTTTATAGTACATAAAGGATGACATGCGGGTCCCATTTGCAGCAGCGGTCCCAACGTTTCAAATGCGGCTTGAGATCAAAAGTAAAAGAAAGTAGCCAGAAATTAGGTGGTCAAAAACAACTCCAAGAAAGGAAAGCTTTATCGTTCATACATGCTGACATGTGGGACCTATGAGCCAGCAGCTTACTCAACGTTTCAAAGGCGGCAGGGGATCAAAAGAAAAAAGAAATAGCCAAAAATCAGAGGGTGAAAAAAAACCAAGAAAAATAACTTTTATAATACATAGAGGATGACATGCGGGTCCCATGAGCCAGCAGGTTCCTCAACGTTTTAAACGTGGCATGAGATCGAAAGAAAAAGGCAAGTGACCAAATATCAGGAGCCAAAAATAATTCAAGAAAAGAAACTTCATTGTACATAGAGGATGACATGCGGGTCCCATTTAGCAGCAGCGGTATCACCGTTTGTGAGGCGGCACGGGATCGAAAGAAAAAGGCAAGTGACCAAATATCAGGTGCCAAAAAGAATCCAAGAAAAGAAAGTTTTATAGTACATAGAGGATGACATGCGGGTCCCATTTAGCAGCAGCGGTATCACCGTTTGAGAGGCGGCACGGGATCGAAAGAAAAAGGCAAGTGACCAAATATCAGGTGCCAAAAAAATCCAAGAAAAGAGAGTTTTATAGTACATAGAGGATGACATGCGGGTCCCATTTAGCAGCAGCGGTATCACCATTTGAGAGGCGGCACGGGATCGAAAGAAAAATGCAAGTGACCAAATATCAGGTGCCAAAAAGAATCCAAGAAAAGAAAATTTTATAGTACATAGAGGATGACATGCGGGTCCCATTTAGCAGCAGTGGTATTACCGTTTGAGAGGCGGCACGGGACCGAAAGAAAAAGGCAAGTGACCAAATATGAGGTGCCAAAAAAACTCCAAGGAAAGAAAGTTGATTGCACATAGAGGATGACATGCGGGTCCCATTTAGCAGCAGTGGTCTCAACGTTTCCAAGGCGGCACGGGATCAAAAGAAAAAGGAAGTAGCCAGAGATCAGGGGGTCAAAAAATCCAAGAAAAGAAAGAATTTTCGTTCATAGAGGATGACATGCGGGACCCACGATCTTGCATCGTAAATGGCTTGATCGGAGAGCGTTGAACGAGATGACGCGATCGGAAAAAAATGCTAGAGAGGCTGCCATATGGGCCCTACATCCCTGGGCGGTGCGGATTTGCGTTGACTCGGTCGGCGAACCCGAGAATTCGTGATGCACCACGTCCCGGGCCACCATACGCGACGTTTTGGACGTTTTCGTCGGGCTAGGTGGCCTCAAAAACGAGAAAAAAAAGTTTTGACATCCACCACGGTGAGACAAAAAATCGTCGGCCATGGTGCACCAGCAACCACGGCGCGACTTCAACTTCGTCGGCCATGGCAACTTTTCTTGTAGTGAGGTCGAGCGACCAATGGCCTCATACTAGCCGGAGTCAAACCTCGCGTTGAAGAACCGCTACGACGAGCAGCCGGAGCCTGGGCTAAGGAGTTAGATTCTGTTCTGTGGAGTTTATGAACTACCCCTAACAGATCGACTGGATTTACGCCTTTCTTCCTAGTATATGGATCTGAAGCTGTGCTCCCCTCCAACATCATCCATGATTCCCCGCGAGTTTCCGCCTACAATGAAGAAACTACTGACGAGGTTCGACAGCTATATGTGGACTTGATCGAAGAAGCTCGAAATTTGGCTGACCAACGCTCCACCATTTACCAGCAGAAACTCCGACGCTAGCATAGTCGTCGAGTTCGCAACCGCTCGTTTAAGGAAGGTGACTTGGTCCTCCGCCTTCGGCAGGTGAAAGAACATAAGCTACAATCTCCTTGGGAAGGACCTTTTGTCGTCAGCAAAGTGATGCACAATGGATCTTACTACCTCGTTGATTTTCGCGAGTTAAAAGATAGACCTGACAATTGGTACAGGAAACGCAAGAGGGAGGATCCGGGTGACATATACGATGAAATAGACCTTCCCTGGAATATAGCACAACTACGTCCTTTCCACACTTAACAATTTTTGCACTACATACTTTGTAATAGTTATGATACATGATCAATGAAATATAGCATATGGTTCACTCTTTGAGTCTTTTACCTTCTTTAGTTGTTCATTTTTGGATCGTGTATATTTTCCGACTAAAACCGCAGAGCTGGATGTTTCCGCCTAGGCGTGTATAAAAGTTGTCATTTTCAAAATCGTCCTTTAGGATGTAAGCGTAAGTTTTCTGGTGGATAAGTTTTTTGTTGCGAACTTATGGATTCCTGGTAGAGATTTCCGGTACCTCGACTGGGGGCTTGTTTCCGTGGTTATTGACGGATTGCCATTGGGCTTCGTCGCTGTCGGCGAGCATTTTCCGGCTAAAGGTCTTCCGGCTCGTGGAAGGTCAAATAAGCAAGCCAGAAAACTTAGAAACTAGCACTTGATTTCAAATAACGAAACATGCATATATAATTAAATGGATAGAAGGATAAGTTTTTCCGCCCATGCACTCATTTTGTCCTAGCTACTTAAAAATATTTAAGTTATATTACAAACCCTCGAAGGGGCCAAAATGATGCAGTGTTTAATTTTCCCGCAGGAACAATTTTTTTACTTCTCCTTGGCTGGAGAAGAATGACCTTCATCAGCTTGTGCTTTACTCCTTTCCGCTTCCTTAGCCGGAGAAGAAACATCATCATCATTGCTCTCTTCCTTAGCCGAAGAAGAAGCGCCCTCATCATTCTTGTTCTTCTCGGCTTCCTTGGAGTTGGTCTAGGTGAATTGGCTTCCGTCTTCGGATCCGGCATGCCACGCCTCCGCTTCACGTTCCTTCTCAAGCTCCGCTTCGAGAGGTTCGTCAACAGGAAGCACAACCTTGTCATAGAATTCATCGTGACGAATGCGTCGTGCGATCCGGGTGACGTTACCACTGCAAGCATCCAAGAGTGCATTCGGATCCGCATCCGGAGGAATACCAGCAGTGGCCACGTCAATGTTGAGGGTCGGAGCACGAGCTAAGCACATTGCCAAGGACATCTGGGCAGCGCCTCGGGCTCAAGAGGCTTGGAGATCGACAGTCAGTTCTGGTAGGACATCCATTTTCTGGATAAGTTCGCGGACGTCCCAGGTCCGGCTGTCCTTGAACGCCAGGTTGTGGCAGATCTTGCAACAAGCTGAGATTAAATCCCTGCAATCGTCTCCGGCCAGCCGGATCAAGTCATCACGCGGAAACATCTCACGCTGGGCCTCATCATATCCAAGTGGTTCTGTAAAATCACAAATTGATCAGCGTTAGTCGGCACTCAGGGTTACGGAGAACTTTTTTGATTTTGGGCTTCGGATATAAACCCATGACATCAGATTTCAGCAGGCCCCAACCTTGCTCTGCTTTCGTCGTGTAAGACCGGAGTGTTTGGACTTCTTCTCGGAGGCTTTTAAGAGTAGTGTCGTCCCTCTTTTGCTTTTCTACCAGATCAGCCTTTTCTCTGATAAACTCCGAGTTCTTCTCAGCCAGTTGGTTCTCAGCAAGCTCCCGCTTTTCTTCTGCCTCCTTCAGCTTTGACTCTAGGTCTTTGTCAGCGGAGTGCGGGTTCTCAAGCTCGGAGGATGCCGTGGCTAGAGAGGTAGATGCACCTATTCAAAATAAAAAAAATCTAAGTTCAAAGTCGGAAGATTGGAATAATGACAGTTTGGTCAGAGACATACCTTGGGTTCCGCTAGCATTTTTTCCAGGTCCACAATCTTCTCTTTAGCATCGTGAATTTGATCCGCCTGGCCAAGGGTAACACGACGCTGTAGAGAGATATTCTTGTGGAGCTCATAGTGCAGCGCTTGTTGTTCCTAAGGCAGTGAAAAATAAGGATAAGTTCCGATTGCATATAACAAAGTGTAGATCTTTTCGAAGCATCATTGCCGAAAAGTTTTCCACCATGACGCTTGGGGGCTACCACGACACTCTAAAATTTCTCAGGATAGTTTACTCAAAAGTATCAAGGAGCAAACTACGATTAGTTTCCGCCTAGATACTTGGGGGCTACTGGGAAGATTGGCTTACCTCGCGCTTGCAGAGAAGTTGGTCGAAGAACTCGCTGATCTCCCTTTTGTGATTTTCAATTTTGGAACATTCAACATCAGCTTTACCCTATGCGTTGTGTAGCATGGAGTTCAGCAGATCTTGCTCGAGCTCCCACTTCTCCGCCTCCGTAAGCTTGCTGAAGAGCGTGGTGGAGTACGCCTTGGGCGTGGCATAAAGATCAGAAGGATCACCGAAGTTGGTCGGAAATACGATGGCATCCTTAGCCACAGCTTCAGCCTTATCTGCAGAAGTGACTTCCGCCTCCTCTGGACCCTTATCTTGAGCTCCCTCAGGAGCAGCTCGCTTTGTGGTGGAGCAGCTTCCGTCTCCTTTCCTGCTTCTCACTGGAATTACTTCCACCTGAGTTTCGGCGCCGGGATCAGGAGTGGGGTGAGCTTTGGGCGAAGTAGGTTGGGGAGCAGTGTTAGAGGTACTTGGCGGAACTGGAGTGGCAGGGCCAATGGCCGGAGATGTCTTCAGGAATCTGTTGATGGGCTTCTGGGTGCTAACCCATGAAGCGGTGATCTTCTGGTTCATGCACCAAGTAAATAAAAGACATAAGCGATAAGTTTTAGCTTCACAACTAAGAGTTTGTATTTCGGAACACTTAAGTGGCTCCGGGAAGCTGCGGGCGAGACCCTTTTCCGGCTGTGCCAGCAGCTTGATGCGGGAGCGCTCCGCCTTCTTGGAGTCGAGGCGTGGAGGAGCTGTGGTCTTTGCCTTTTTGGCGGAGGCCTCGCCGCTGGTTCCGGTATCAGTGCCAGAAACCTTGGTGCGGGGACGTTTTGGAGCACGAGTGGCAACCTTCTTCTTGGGAATTTGCTCTCCCCTTCGTCTTCTTCCTCCGGATCCTCCTCCGCCTTTCCGGCGCCAGTGGGAAGGCAGAATACATCTCTGAAACTATCCTCCGCCAAAGAATTGAGCTAATAGAGGAAGCGTTGAAGAAGTTAGAACATTCCGAAAAGAAGCAAAATGACTAAGTGAGAAAACGCACCGGAGGGCACTTGTTGTTGATGTACATGTCCTTGTTGATCTTCGGGACCTCCTGGCCCCGGGTAAGCTTCACGAGTGTCCGGATCCTCTTGTTCAGAGAATCCGTCGGCATGTTATCTTTGGTCACCCGCAGCTGATCGTCGACCCTGGAGTATTCGCAGATCAGACGCTTGTTGAACTTTAGCGGCTGGATCCGACGGGTTAACCAGCTCAAGGTTAGGTCCATTCCGGTTAAACCATCATGGACCAAACAGGAGATCCTACAGGACATCTTGTCTAGTTCCGGATACTAGGCAATGGCAGGGATGAAACTCCAGCTAGCGAGTTCCTCCGGAGGCTTGTTGGCAAAGGCGGGAAGACCATCATGGATGCCTGGAACAGAGATATTCTTGACATAGAACCATTCGGCATTCCAGTACCAGACGGACTCATAGGAGGCAAGAGTCGGAAAGATACTCTTGGTGCGGAGCACGAAAGTGATGCTTCCGCAATTGACCATAGCCTTGTCCTTGGTCTCCTTCTTCACTCTATAGGAAAACTGCCAGAGGCGGATGGCCGGTCGGACTCCGAGATAGCCTTCGCAGAGAGTTGCAAAATTGGAGAGGAGGAGGAAGGAGTTCGGACAGATATTATGTGGTTGGAGACCATATGTGTCAAGTACCGATAGGAAGAATTCAGAAGGAGGAAGAGAAAGACCGCGCTCCACCCAAGCTTTGGTGAAGACACGTTCGTCAGGCTCTGGGGTCGGAGTGCTGGAGTCTTTATTGAAACTCTAGGTATCCGGAGCTATGAGACCTTCCTTTTCGAAGGCTCTTAGTTCCGAATCAGTAACCTTGCTAGGCCACAATTGACCCTTCTCCCCTTCACGGTTTCGGGCCTTCGATCCTTTCTTTTGATCCGCCTCCAGAACCTTAGCAGCCATCCTAGCTTGCCCTTCTAGCTCCGCTTGGATTTCTTCAAAAGTTGGGATCCGACCGAGAATATTGCTGGAAGAGGCAGAGTAAGGTTGAGCTAGCCTAGTATCGGAAATATTGGGTGGAAGGAATGCTAAGGGCTCAACAAAGTTTGCTTCCGTTGAGTTTGGTGGTGGGCTATTCGGAGAGCTACCAGTGAACCTAGGTGAACTAGTGGACATGTTTCCGGCTGCATGCATATGGTAAAAACTCAGGAAGCTTGATCTCACTAAAGTCTATCTTCTACAAGTCCGGTGGACTTACCGGCAATGGCGTGGCGATTCCCCATGACGCCGGCGAGGAAGAAGGTCGCGGACTTGACGTGCAGGCCTACAATGAGACCACAAATCGGCAGCGGAGACGAATTCCCAGTCAAACACGGGCAACTCGGGTCGAGGAAGGCCATGAAGTAGCGGCGCTCGAAGTTTTCCGGGAAGGAGTTCGCCAGAGTGAGATCTAACGGGCGGCGCTGGCGCGAGGAAGAAGACGAAGTGGTGAGGTGCGGTGAAAAAGTGAAACTAACCGTGCGAATGGGGTATTTATAGGCCTCGTGCAGAGATTCATGAGTCGGATCCTACGGTGGGAACGGAACGGTCGCACCATTGGATGATCGCCACGTGTCTTAGGTCAAAAGCGGTGAAATGGACGTAGTGGTGACCTAACTGCATGCCTCCGAAATTTCTGGCTAGAGATCCGCAGATCCGAAAATTCAGCGCGGGAAAAGGGGAAGTTATGTGCGACGTGGGCGAAAAATCTGCTAAGTTACCGTTACAAAAGAACGAATGATTTCCGGTTGAATGAAGTTGGAAACGATAAAGTTTTGGAAGCTTGATGTCTGCGGGTGCTTCTATTCTTGTAGACAGTGTTGGGCCTCCAAGAGCAGAGGTTTGTAGAACAGCAGCAAGTTTCCCTTAAGTGGATCACCCAAGGTTTATCGAACTCAGGGAGGAAGAGGTCAAAGATATCCCTCTCATGCAACCCTGCAACCACAAAGCAAGAAGTCTCTTGTGTCCCCAACACACCTAATACACTTGTCAGATGTATAGGTGCACTAGTTCGGCGAAGAGATAGTGAAATACAGGTGGTATGAATGTATATGAGCAGTAGTAATGGCACCAGAAAATAGCTTGATGCTACGACTGGCGTGTGGTTGATGGTGGTAATATTGCAGGCAGTACAGATGCAGTAAAACAGTAAACAAGCAGCGATTTCAGTATTTAGGAACAAGGCCTAGGGATTATACTTTCACTAGTGGACACTCTCAACATTGATCACATAACAGAATAGATAAATGCTATACTCTACACTCTCTTGTTGGATGATGAACACCACTAATTGTGTAGGATTACACGAACCCTCAATGCCGGAGTTAACAAGCTCCACAATATTCGATATTCATGTTTAAATAACCTTTAGAGTGCACGATAGATCAACACAACTAAACCAAGTACTAACATAGCATGCACACTGTCACCATCACACTATGAAGGAGGCATAGATCACATCAATACTATCATAGCAATAATTAACTTCATAATCTACAAGAGATTACAATCATAACCTACGCCAAGTACTACACGATGCACACACTGTCACCTTTACACCGTGCAGGAGGAATAGAGTACTTTAATAACATCACTAGAGTAGCACATAGATGAATAGTGATACAAAACACATTGCAATCATAAAGAGATATAAATAAGCACTTCACTATGCTATTCATAACAGTGAATAAGTATTCTGTGAAATATAGCCTAAGAGACCCACACGGTGCACACACTGTCACCTTTACACACGTGGGACAAGGAGTCTCCGGAGATCACATAAGTAAAACCCACTTGACTAGCATAATGACATCTAGATTACAAGCATCATCATATGAATCTCAATCATGTAAGGCAGCTCATGAGATTATTGTATTGAAGTACATAGGGAGAGAGATTAATCACATAGCTACCGGTACAGCCCTTAGCCTCGATGGAGAACTACTCCCTCCTCATGGGAGACAGCAGCGGTGATGAAGATGGCGGTGGAGATGACAGCGGTGTCGATGGAGAAGCCTTCCGGGGGCACTTCCCCGTCCCGGTGGCGTGCCGGAACAGAGAGTCCTGTCCCCCAGATCTTGGCTTCGCGATGGCGGCGGCTCTGGATGGTTTCTCGTACCGTGGCTTTTTCCGTATCGAAGATTTAGGTCAGGGACCTTTAAATAGGCAAAGAGGCGGAGTCGGAAGGTCGACGAGGCGGCGACACAGTAGGGGGGCGCGGCCCACCCCCTGGCCGCGCCGGCCTATCATCTGGGGCCCACAGGGCCCTCCTCTGGTGGCTCTCGGGTGTTCTGGAAGCTTCGTGGGATTTTAAGATCTTGGGCGTTGATTTCGTCCAATTCCGAGAATATTTTCTTACTAGGATTTCTGAAACCAAAAACAACAGAAAACAGGAACTGACACTTCGGCATCTCGTCAATAGGTTAGTTCCGGAAAATGCATCAAATCATCATAAAGTGTGAACAAAACATGTAGGTATTGTCATAAAACAAGCATGGAACATAAGAAAGTATCGATACGTCGGAGACGTATCAGCATCCCCAAGCTTAGTTCCTACTCGTCCTCGAGTAGGTAAACGATAACAAAGATAATTTCTGAAGTGACATGCTACCAACATGATCTTAATCATACTATTGTAAAGCATATGAGATGAATGCAGCGATTCAAGACAATGGTAAAGATAATGATTAAACAACTAAATCATATAGCAAAGACTTTTCATGAATAGTACTTTCAAGACAAGCATCAATAAGTCTTTCATAAGAGTTAACTCATAAAGCAATAAATTCTTAGTAAAGGCATTGAAGCAACACAAAGGAAGATTAAGTTTCAGCGGTTGCTTTCAACTTGTAACATGTATATCTCACGGATATTGTCAACATAAAGTAATATAATAAGTGCAATATGCAAGTATGTAGGAATCAATGCACAGTTCACACAAGTGTTTGCTGCTTGAGATGGAGAGAAATAGGTGAACTGACTCAACATAAAAAGTAAAAGAAAGGCCCTTCGCAGAGGGAAGCATTGATTGCTATATTTGTGCTAGAGCTTTGGTTTTGAAAACAAGAAACAATTTTGTCAACGGTAGTAATAAAGCATATGTATCATGTAAATTATATCCTACAAGTTGCAAGCCTCATGCATAGTATACTAATAGTGCCCGCACCTTGTCCTAATTAGCTCGGATTACCTGGATTATCACCGCAATACATATGTTTTAACCAAGTGTCACAAAGGGGTACCTCTATGCCGCCTGTACAAAGGTCTAAGGAGAAAGCTCGCATTGGATTTCTCGCTTTTGATTATTCTCAACTTAGACATCCATACCGGGACAACATAGACAACAGATAATGGACTCCTCTTTAATGCATAAGTATTCAACAACAATTAATTTTATCATATGAGATTGAGGATATTTGTCCAAAACTGAAACTTCCACCATGGATCATGGCTTTAGTTAGCGGCCCAATGTTCTTCTCTAACAGTATGCATGCTCAAACCATTCAACTCATGGTAAATCGCCCTTACTTCATACAAGACGGACATGCATAGCAACTCACATGATATTCAACAAAGAGTAGTTGATGGCGTCCCCAGGAACATGGTTATCGCACAACAAGCAACTTATAAGAGATAAAATGCATAAGTACATATTCAATACCACAATAGTTTTTAGGCTATTTGTCCCATGAGCTATATATTGCAAAGATAAAGGATGGAAATTTTAAAGGTAGCACTCAAGCAATTTACTTTGGAATGGCGGAGAAATACCATGTAGTAGGTAGGTATGGTGGACACAAATGACATAGTGTTTGGCTCAAGGATTTTGGATGCATGAGAAGTATTCCCTCTCAATACAAGGCTTAGGCTAGCAAGGTTGTTTGGAACAAACACAAGTATGAACTGGTACAGCAAAACTCACATAAAAGACATATTGTAAACATTATAAGACTCTACACCGTCTTCCTTGTTGTTCGACCCTTACTAGAAATTATCTAGACCTTAGAGAGACCAATTATGCAAACCAAATTTTAGCAAGCTCTATGTATTTCTTCACTAATAGGTGCAAAGTATATGATGCAAGAGCTTAAACATGAGCACAACAATTGCCAAGTATCAAGTTATTCAAGACATCATACCAATTACTACATGTAGCATTTTCCGTTTCCAACCATATAACAATTAACGAAGCAGTTTCAACCTTCGCCATGAAAATTAAAAGCTAAGAACACATGTGTTCATATGAACCAGTGGAGCGTGTCTCTCTCCCACACAAGCATTTATTCAAACAAAAACAAAAACAAACAGACGCTCCAAGTAAAGCACATAAGATGTGACTGAATAAAAATATAGTTTCAAGAGAAGGAACCTGATAATTTGTCGATGAAGAAGGGGATGCCTTGGGCATCCCCAAGCTTAGATGCTTGAGTCTTCTTGAAATATGCAGGGATGAACCACCGGGGCATCCCCAAGCTTAGAGCTTTCACTCTTCTTGATCATATTGTATCATCCTCCTCTCTTGACCCTTGAAAACTTCCTCCACACCAAACTCGAAACAAACTCATTAGAGGGTTTTCACATGTTCAGAGGTGACACAATCATTCTTAACACTTCCGGACATTGCTCAAAGCTACTGGAAGTTAATGGAACAAAGAAATCCATCCCACATAGCAAAAGAGGCAATGCGAAATAAAAGGCAGAATCTGTCAAAACAGAACAGTCCGTAAAGACGAATTTTATTGAGGCACCAGACTTGCTAAAATGAAAATGCTAAAATTGAATGAAAGTTGCGTACATATCTGAGGATCACTCACATAAATTGGCAGAATTTTCTGAGTTACCTACAGAGAATTCAGCCCAGATTCGTGACAGCAAGAAATCTGTTTCTGCGCAGTAATCCAAATCTAGTATCAACCTTGCTATCAAAGACTTTACTTGGCACAAAAATGCAATAAAATAAAGATAAGGAGAGGTTGCTACAGTCATAACAACTTCCAAGACACAAATATAAAACAAAGTTACTGTAGTAAAATAAACACATGGGTTATCTCCCAAGAAGTGCTTTCTTTATAGCCATTAAGATGGGCTCAGCAGTTTTAATGATGTACTCGCAAGAAATAGTAGTTGAACCAAAAGAGAGCATCAAGAAGCAAATTCAAAACAAATTTAAGCCTAACATGCTTCCTATGAAAAGGAATCTTGTAAATAAACAAGTTCATGAAGAGCAAAGTAACAAGCATAGGAAGATAGAACAAGTGTAGCTTCAAAAATTTCAGCACATAGAGAGGTGTTTTAGTAACATGAAAATTTCTACAACCATATTTTCCTCTCTCATAATAACTTTCAGTAGCATCATGAGCAAACTCAACAATATAACTATCACATAAAGCATTCTTATCATGAGTCTCATGCATAAAATTATTACTCTCCACATAAGCATAATCAATTTTATTAGTTGGAGCGGGAGCAAATTTAACAAAGTAGCTATCATTATTATTCTCATCATCAAATATAGGAGGCATATTGTAATCATAATCAAATTTATCCTCCATAACAGGCGGCACCAAAAGACTACTATCATTATAATCATCATAAATAGGAGGCAAAGTATCATCAAAGTAAATTTTCTCCTCAATGCTTTGGGGACTAAAAATATCATGCTCATCAAAACCAGCTTCCCCAAGCTTAGAAATTTCCATATCATTAGCAACAATGGTGTTCAAAGTGTTCATACTAATATGTTCCATGGGTTTTTTAATTTTCGCATCAAACCATCCATGTCTTAACTCAGAAAAAAGAATAAAAAGCTCCATGTTGCTTTCCATTATGCCAAACTAGTGTAAAACAAGAAACAAAAAGATGCAATTGCAGGATCTAAAGGAAATAGCTTCGAGTACTTACAACGGCGCAGGAAAATAGCTTAGTAGCCGAGATCCGGAGTGTGAGTACCTTTTACCTTTCCTCCCCGGCAACGGCGCCAGAAAAGTGCTTGATGTCTACGGGTGCTTCTATTCTTGTAGACAGTGTTGGGCCTCCAAGAGCAGAGGTTTGTAGAACAGCAGCAAGTTTCCCTTAAGTGGATCACCCAAGGTTTATCGAACTCATGGAGGAAGAGGTCAAAGATATCCCTCTCATGCAACCCTGCAACCACAAAGCAAGAAGTCTCTTGTGTCCCCAACACACCTAATACACTTGTCAGATGTATAGGTGCACTAGTTCGGCGAAGAGATAGTGAAATACAGGTGGTATGAATGTATATGAGCAGTAGTAACGGCACCAGAAAATAGCTTGATGCTACGACTGGCGTGTGGTTGATGGTGGTAATATTGCAGGCAGTACAGATGCAGTAAAACAGTAAACAAGCAGCGATTTCAGTATTTAGGAACAAGGCCTAGGGATTATACTTTCACTAGTGGACACTCTCAACATTGATCCCGGTGGCGTGCCGGAACGGAGAGTCCTGTCCCCCAGATCTTGGCTTCGAGATGGCGGCGGCTCTGGATGGTTTCTCGTACCGTGGCTTTTTTCGTATCGAAGATTTAGGTCAGGGACCTTTAAATAGGCGAAGAGGCGGAGTCGGAAGGTCGACGAGGCGGCGACACAGTAGGGGGGCGCGGCCCACCCCCTGGCCGCGCCGGCCTATCATCTGGGGCCCACAGGGCCCTCCTCTGGTGGCTCTCGGGTGTTCTGGAAGCTTCGTGGGATTTTAAGATCTTGGGCGTTGATTTCGTCCAATTCCGAGAATATTTCCTTACTAGGATTTCTGAAACCAAAAACAGCAGAAAACAGGAACTGGCACTTCGGCATCTCGTCAATAGGTTAGTTCCGGAAAATGCATCAAATCATCATAAAGTGTGAACAAAACATGTAGGTATTGTCATAAAACAAGCATGGAACATAAGAAATTATCGATACGTCGGAGACGTATCAAAGCACTTTGAGATTCTCTTCAGATCCGGACATAGATAGGCGGAGGAATGACGAATCTTGAAGAACTTCGGGGGCTACTGTTGTGGGTATACTTTATGGGTGTATCAACGACGTGGTCTAAATCCGGCAAGCCCGGGTGGCCCACAGATGGTGATGGTGGCATATGGCCATCGGGCGGCCCAGTTATTGTTGATAGAAGATGGATGAAGTCCAGCCCAGGAACAGGAGCCGGATCTCAACCGACCTATGCAGGTAGTCGGATCCGTGAAGGCCCATGAAGTATCCGGATCCAATACGGCGTATAAGGAAAGGTGGATCCTTGACGTGCACGGCAATGTAATATTCTGTAGTTAGGCATCTTGTATTCCGTCTAGGACTCTCCGTGTAAACCCTAGATCCTGGCGCCTTTATAAGCTGGATCCTGGGAGCCCTAGAGGCACGACCACAACTCATTGTAACAACGCGAAAGCGCCCAGATAATTCCAGACAAGCAGCAGTAGGCCCTGTCATCGTGCAGGTGTTCTGAAGCTGGGTAAATCGTGTACCACCGTCCCGAGGACTCTCCGCCCGATGGCCCCTACTTCTTCTCCCCCTCATGAGGATCCCTCCTCGGAGGTACCGTAGAATAGGAAACTACACCACCAATGGCATTGAAGTGTATTATTTGAAGGTTGAGGCCATTCATAATTGGCCCACGCATACCACCGTTGGTCAAGTTTGAAGTTTCCATGGACTTGCCAGCTTCTATCGATGCTTTGTGAAACATTTTAGCACCATTGCTTGCCCTTTGAATGAGCTTACTAAAAATAATGTTCCATTTGTGTGGGGAAAGGCCCAACAAAATGTTTTTGATGAATTCAAAAAATGCCTTACCGAGGCACCACTTCTTGTTCTTCCCAACTTTGCAAAAACTTTTGAGATTGAGTGTGATGCGAGTCTAGTCGGTATTGGTGGAGTCCTTCTGCAAGATGGAAAACCCGTGGCATACTATAGCGAGAAGTTAGACGACGCACACCTGAACTACCCTATATATGACAAGGAACTCTATGCTATGGTTCGTGTTCTTGAAATTTGGCAACACTACCTTTGGCCAAAAGAATTTGTCATTCATTCCGATCAAGAGTCTTTGAAGTATTTGAAAATCAAAACCAATTTGAACAAAAGGCATGCTAAGTGGGTTGAGTTTATCGAGTCCTTCCCTTATGTTATCAAATACAAAAAGGGAAAAGAAAATGTGGCCGCGGATGCTCGTTCCCGCAAGAACAATCTTTTGCTCACTCGCTTGGACTTTCATGCTTTGGGTCTTGACAAGATCAAAGAACTTTACACTTCCGATATTTTATTTGGAACCATCTCTGCAAAGTGTTCTGTTGAATGCGGATTTTATGATTTCTATTTGCATGATGGCTACTTGTTTAAAGCTAACAAAATTTGCATACCCGAGTCTTCCCTTCGTAAGTTGCTTTTGCAAGAGTCACATGGAGGTGGTCTCATGGGACACTTTGGAAGCGACAAGACGCTCTCCATGCTATCTACCCATTACTATTGTCCAAAGATGAAGCGAGATGTGGAGCGCCAATGCAACCGTTGCACAACATGCTTACAAGCTAAGTCTATCACCAACCCTTACGGTATTTACACACATTTACCAATTCCATATGCTCCTTGGTTCGATATAAGCATGGACTTTGTACTAGGCTTGCCAAGAACAAAACATGGTCATGACTAAATCTTTGTGATAGTGGATAGGTTCTCTAAAATGGCTCATTTCATACCATGCCATAAGACAGATGATGCTTCACACATTGCTTCATTGTTTTCCAGGGAAGTCGTTCGCCTACACGGAATAACGGCAAGCATTGTGTCGGATCGAGACATCAAGTTTATGAGTTATCTATGGAAGTCACTCATGGCAAAGTATGGAGTCAATCTCTTGTTTTCGTCATCCTCGCATCCGCAAACGGATGGACAAACGGAAGTGGTGAATCGAAGCCTCTCAACGCTCCTACGCACGCTAGTGAAGAAAATTTTGAAGTCATGGGAAGAGTGCCTCCCCCACGCGGAGTTCGCCTACAATCGTGCCAAGCACTCCACAACATCAAGGAGTCCATTCATCATCGTCTATGGTTTCGAACCTTCCACGGCACTCGACATCCTCCCACTACCTCTTCATGAGAGAACGAACATGGACTTCAACAAGCGCGCCACACCATGAAAAAGCTACATGAAGACACAAGAGCAACCATCCAAGAGCATGTACTTCGCCAAGCTACCCGCCTCAACGCCAAGAAGAAGGAAAGAATATTTGAAGAAGGAGACCTCGTTTGGATACACCTACGAAATTAAAGGTTCCCTCATGAACGCATCTCCAAGCTCAAGCCAAGAGGAGATGATCCTTCAAAGTACTCAAGCGCATCAACAACAACCCCTACGTCATCGGCATACCAACATCCAAGTATTTTATGAGCAACACATTCAACATCTCGGGCCTCTCACCCTATCATGGAGATGAGGAAGAACTAGAGTCGAGGACGACTCTTTCCCAAGGGGGTGGGGGAGATGATGTAGCCCCGTCTAAGGACGACACTACAGCAAGACTGATACGTCTCCAACGTATCTATAATTTCTGATATTCCATGCTTGTTTTATGACAATACCTACATGTTTTGCTCACACTTTATGATGATTTTATGCGTTTTCCGGAACTAACCTATTGACGAGATGCCGAAGTGCCAGTTCCTGTTTTCTGCTGTTTTTGGTTTCAGAAATCCTACAAAGGAAATATTCTCGGAATCGGACGAAATCAACGCCCAATATCTTATTTTTCCCGGAAGCTTCCAGAGCACCGAAGAGGGGCCAGAGGGGAGCCAGGGGGGCCCACCCCACAGGGGCGCGGCCAAAGGGGGGCGCGCCCCCTAGTGTGTGGGACCCCCGTGGCCCCTCCGACTCCGCCTCTTCGCCTATAAGACTCCTCGTGACCTAAATCTTCGACAACGATTGATGAAACTCCAGAAAACCTTCCAGAGCCGCCGCCATCGCGAAACACCAATTCGGGGGGATAGAAGTCTCTGTTCCGGCACCCTGCCGGGACGGGGAATTGCCCCTGGAGTCATCTCCATCGACATCACCGCCATCTTCATCGCCATCGTTGTCTCCCATGATGAGGAGGGAGTAGTTCTCCCCGAGGCTGAGGGCTCTACCGTAGCTATGTGGTTCATCTCTCTCTTTGTGATCTAGTTGAATATCATCTATGTGCTACTCTAGTGATGTTATTAAAGTAGTCTATTCCTCCTCCATGATGTAATGTTGACAGTGTGTGCATCATGTAGTACTTGGTATAAGCTATGATTGTGATCTCTTGTAGATTATGAAGTTAACTATTACTATGATAGTATTGATGTGATCTATTCCCTCTTTCATAGCCTGTCGATGATGGTGTGCATGCTATGTTAGTACTCGGTATAATTGCGTTGGTCTATCATGCACTCTAAGGTTACTTAAATATGAACATCGAATGTTGTGGAGCTTGTTAACTCCGGCATTGAGGTGCTCTTGTAGCCCTACATAATTAATGGTGTTTGTCATCCAACAAGAGAGTGTAGAGTGGTTTTATTATGTGATCAATGTTGAGAGTGTCCACTAGTGAAAGTATGATCCCTAGGCCTTGTTTCCAACATCAAAACTCCATTTATTTACTGTTCCACTGCATGTTTACTCGCTGCCATATTTTATTCAGATTGCTATTAGCACTCATATTCATCCATATTACTTGTATTTCACTATCTCTTCGCCGAACTAGTGCACCTATACATCTGACAAGTGTATTAGGTGTGTTGGGGACACAAGAGACTTCTTGTATCGTGATTGCAGGGTTGCTTGAGAGGGATATCTTTGACCTCTACCTCCCTGAGTTCGATAAACCTTGGGTGATTCACTTAAGGGAAACTTGCTGCTGTTCTACAAACCTCTGCTCTTGGAGGCCCAACACTGTCTACAGGAATAGAAGCGTGCGTAGACATCAAGCTATTTTCTGGCGCCGTTGCCGGGGAGGTAAGGTAAAATGTAATCACATCCTTCGACTACTAAGCTATTTAGCATTGTTGCCGGTGTGTGAGTGCTCGAAGCTATTTCCTTTAGATCCTGCAATTGCATCTTTTTGTTTCTTGTTTTTATTTTCACTAGTTAGGCTTAATGGAAAACAACAACAAAATTAGTGAGCTTTTTAATTTATTTCTTGAGTTAAGACATGAATTGTGCGATGCGAAAATTAAAAAACCTATGGAACCTTATTTGCATGCTAGTAGCAATGTTATTAGTATGAATGCAATTACTGCTAATGCTATGGAGAAGTCTAAGCTTGGGGAAGCTAGTTTTATGATCTTTTTAGCTTCCCATCTTTAGGGGAGAAAATTTGCTCTGGTAATGCTTTATCTCCCATATGCGATAACTCTAATGATGCTTGTGATATTTTAAATCCACCTACTGAAAGTACTCCTTTCAAGATACCCATGAAAATTATTGAACATGTTATGGATAACCGTTATGAAGGGGATGGAACTGTCCATCCTGGAGATCATTTACCGTTTTTGCATGAATTATGCGGGTTATTCAAGTGTGCAGGTATCTCTATGGATGAAGTGAGGAAGAAACTATTCTCTATTTCGCTATCTGGTAAAGCGGTGCATTGGTATAAATTGCTGAAGAATAGTCATTCTCTTGGTTGGGAGGAAATTGTATCTCTCTTTTATTCTAAATTTTATCCTCCTCATGAAGTGCATATTGATAGGAATTACATTTATAACTTTTATCCTCGTGATGGAGAGAGTATTTCCCAAGCATGGGGGAGATTGAAGTCACTAATGCTCAAATGTCCCATTCATGAGCTCCCCCGCAATGTTATTATTAATAATTTTATGCAAGGCTTTCAGGACATCACAAGGACTATCTAGATGCCTGTTTGGAGGGATCTTTCACAAGCAAGGAGGTTGAAGCTAGATGGGACCTTCTTGATCGGATTCAGGAGAATACTGAAGATTGGGAGAACGACAAAGGTAGAGAGTCAGGTATAAATTATGATTATTAATGCATTGAAACTTTTATGGATACTGGTAAATTTCGAAATATGAGTGCTACTTATGGTCTTGACTCTCAAGTTGCTGCAAATCTTTATAAAGCCTTTGCCTCTCATTTTGAATTGCCTAGGAAGAATTTTGATAAGTATCATGAACCTTTTAAAGACACTTGCATGGAAAATGGAATTGTTGTTAATGATTGCAATAAACATGCCCAAACTTCTGAAAATGCTATTTCTTATAAGCATGTTAATTTTTGTGGAATGCATAGACCCTGTGGAATTAATCAAATCGAAGATGAATATTGTATCCATCATATGAATGAAAAAACTAGAAAGTGGTCTAGGGCTCTAGATGATCTTGGTAAAAAAGTTTGTGCCATCTATCCTTTTATTTGTGAACTTTGTCATAGAGTGGGTCATTTTAATTTTCAATGCTCCTCCAATGATAATTCAAACCCCATGAGTGCTGCAAATTTGTATTGTGATGATGAAATTACTCCTAATCAGCATGATGAACTTACTTTATTTTTGTGGTGTGAAGAGTTATCAAGAAAAATCTCTTTGTTACATATGAGTGATCTTGATATTGATGATGTCCTGCATGGGTGTTTTTCTTATTGCATTGATAATTGCCATACAAATGCTTACATACAAAATATTTTAGAAGATGACACTTTGCCAAAATATGATAGGACCGCTGTGTGTTTTGAACTTATTAATGAAAAGGAGGAATCCTCCCAAGTTTCTTCTATTGTTTCTGGAAATAAATCAGGTTATGTGGAGAAGCCTCCCTTCAAGCCTCTTCCTCCTAAAGAAGGGAACGAGGGGAAGGAAGAGAAGAAGAAGAAGGGAACGAAGAAGAAGAAGCAGAAGAAGGGGAATAAAGAGAAAGAGGTAACGGCATATCCCCGCGTGTATGAGATAACGATAGGTAACCGTAAGTATGTTGCTCCTAATGATTATAATGATAATGAATCGGAGTACAATGATCTTCCTATGCCCTTTACCTACATTAGTGATCATGATTTGAAAGAGCACACTACTTTTGATATTGAAAATCTCTAGGAAACTAATTCTGAAAATGATGATGTTAATAATTGCCATAGTATCAGTACTATCCATGCTTCCTCCCATAATGATATAGAAAGCTCTAAGCTTGGGGATGAGGTGTTTGAAAATCCTTTTGCTACTGATCATTATATGTTTGATACATCTCCTTCTAGTAACAATGATGGTATGGTCACAGATGAACATGCTGTGAAAGATAACTATTCTATTTATTATGATGACACTATGCCTCCGACCTTTGATGATTATTATAAAGAATGCTATGATATAGGTTATAACTATCCTTATGAAACTTGTCATAGCTATGATTGGATTGCCAAAAACAATTCCCTTAGTATGCAACTTGTTTACCATGTTCAAATTCTTGATAATAATCTTGCTCCAATTACTATTAATGAGAAGAACTCTTCTAATGCCAAAAATAATGATACTTTTATGCATATGAACCATGATAAGAATGTTTTAAGTGATGGTTATATTGTGTATTTCATCAATGATGCTACTGAAAGTTATTATGAGAGAGGGAAACATGGTTATATGCATCTTAATAATATTAAGTTTCCCCTCTTTATGTTGAAAATCTTGAAGTTACTCGTGTTTTATCTTCCTACGCTTGTCACTTTGTTCCTCATGAATTTGTTTATTTAGAAGATTCCTTTTCATAGGAAGTGGGTTAGACTTAAATGTGTTTTGAATTTGCTTTTTGATGCTCTCTTTTGCTTCAACTCTTATTTCTTGGGAGTGCATCATTAAAATCACTGAGCCCATCTTAATGGCTATAAAGAAAGCACTTCTTGGGAGATAACCCATGTGTTTATTTTACTACAGCACTTTTGTTTTACATTTGAGTCTTGGAAGTTGTTACTACCATAGCAACCTCTCCTTATCTTTATTTTATTGCATTGTTGTGCCAAGTGAAGTCTCTAATAGAAGGTTGATACTAGATTTGGATTTCTGCGCAGAAACAGATTTCTTGCTATCATAAATTTCGGCAGGGTTCTCTGTAGGTAACTCAGAAAAATCTGCCAATTTGCGTGAGTGATCCTCAGATATGTACGCAACTTTCATTAGTTTTGAGTTTTCTCATCGGAGCAAGTTTAGTGCCCCAGAAAAATTCGTCTTTACGGACTGTTCTGTTTTGATAGATTCTGCCTTTTATTTCGCATTGCCTCTTTTGCTGTGTTGGATGGATTTCTTTGTTCCATTAACTTTCAGTAGCCTTGGGCAATGTCCAGAAGTGTTAAGAATGATTGTGTCACCTCCGAACATGTGAATTTTTGGTTATGCACTAACCCTCTAATGAGTTTGTTTTGAGTTTGGTGTGGAGAAAGTTTTCAAGGGTCAAGAGAGGAGGATGATATATGATTAAGAAGAGTGAAAAGTCTAAGCTTGGGGATGCCCCTGTGGTTCATCCCTGCATATTTCAAGAAGACTCAAGCGTCTAAGCTTGGGGATGCCCAAGGCATCCCCTTCTTCATCAACAATTTATCAGGTTTCTTCTATTGAAACTATATTTTTATTCCATCACATCTTATGTACTTTACTTGGAGCGTCTGTGTGCTTTTATTTTTGTTTTGTTATTCTCTGAATAAATTCATGCTTGTGTGGGAGAGAGACACGCTCCGCTCATTCATATGAACACTGGTGTTCTTAGCTTTATTTTAATGTTCATGGCGAAGGTTGAAACTGCTTCGGTTATTGTTATTTGGTTGGAAACAGAAAATGCTGCATGTGGTAATTGGTATAATGTCTTGAATAATTTGATACTTGGCAATTGTTGTGCTCATATAGATCATGTTTAAGCTCTTTCATCATGTACTTTGCACCTATTAATGAAGAACTACATAGAGCTGGTTAAAATTTGGTTTGCATGATTGGTCTCTCTAGAGTCTAGATATTTTCTGGTGAGGTGTTTGAACAACAAGGAAGACAATGTAGAGTCTTATAATGCTTGCAATATGTTCTTATGTAAGTTTTGTTGTACCGGTTCATACTTGTGTTTGCTTCAAACAACCTTGCTAGCCTAAGCCTTGTATTGAGAGGGATTACTTCTCGTGCATCCAAAATCCTTGAGCCAAAAACTATGTCATTTGTGTCCACCATACCTACCTACTACATGGTATTTCTCTGCCATTCCAAGTAAATACTTCGTGTGCTACCTTTAAACAATTCAAAAGTTACTATCTCTTATTTGTGTCAATGTTTTATAGCTCATGAGGAAGTATGTGGTGTTTCATCTTTCAATCTTGTTGGGCAACTTTCACCAATGGACTAGTGGCTTCATCCGCTTATCCAATAATTTAGCAAAAAGAGCTGGCAATGGGGTTCCCAGCCCCAATTAATTAACCTTCATAATTTTACAAAAAGACACTCCTCCATGGTATGTGATTGTTGGAAGGCACCCGAGGATTCGGTTAGCCATGGCTTGAGAAAGCAAAGGTGGGGAGGAGTGTCATCTAAATAAAACTAAAATAAAAAGACACTCCTTCATGGTATGAGATTGTTGGAAGGCACCCGAGGATTCGGTTAGCCATGGTTTGTAAAAGCAAAGGTTGGAAGGAGTGTCACCCAAAAATAAAAAAATTCATGGGAGCCGCTCTTTAAAAGTCTGTCTGGCAAGGGGGTTAGAGTGCCCACTACCATTCGTTGACAACAACAAACACCTCTCAAAATTTTACTTTTATGCTCTCTTTACGATTTCAAAACTTGAAAAGCTCTAGCACATGATTTTATCCCTGCTTCCCTCTGCGAAGGGCCATTCTTTTACTTTTATGTTGAGTCAGTTTACCTACTTCCTTTCATCTTAGAAGCAAATACTTGTGTTAACTGTGCATTGATTCTTACATACTTGCTTATTTGCACCTATTATATTACTTTGTATTGCCAATTATCCATGAGATATGCATGTTGAAAGTTGAAAGCAACTGCTGAAACTTATATCTTCCTTTGTGTTGCTTCGATGCCTTTACTTTGAGTTTATTGCTTCATGAGTTAACTCTTATGCAAGACTTTTGATGCTTGTCTTGAAAGTACTATTCATGAAAAGTTTTGCTATATGTTATCTATTTGTTAGCAACTATAGATCATTGCCTTGAGTCACTGCATTCATCTCATATGCTTTGTAATAGTATCATCAAGGTTATGTAAGTAGCATGTCACTACAGAAATTATTCTTTTTATCGTTTACCTACTCGAGGGCGAGTACGAACTAAGCTTGGGGATGCTGATACGTCTACAACGTATCTATAATTTCTGATGTTCCATGCTTGTTTTATGACAATACCTACATGTTTTGCTCACACTTTATGATGATTTTATGCGTTTTCCGAAATTAACCTATTGACGAGATGCCGAAGTGCCAGTTCCTGTTTTCTGCTGTTTTTGGTTTCAGAAATCCTACAAAGGAAATATTCTCGGAATCGGACGAAATCAACGCCCAATATCTTATTTTCCCCGGAAGCTTCCAGAGCACCGAAGAGGGGCCAGAGGGGAGCCAGGGGGCCCACCCCATAGGGCGGCGCGGCCAAAGGGGGGGCGCGCCCCCCTAGTGTGTGGGACCCCCGTGGCCCCTCCGACTCCGCCTCTTCGCCTATAAGACTCCTCGTGACCTAAATCTTCGACAACGATTGGCGAAACTCCAGAAAACCTTCCAGAGTCGCTGCCATCGCGAAACTCCAATTCGGGGGGGACAGAAGTCTCTGTTCCGGCACCCTGCCGGGACGGGGAATTGCACCCGGAGTCATCTCCATCGACATCACCGCCATCTTCATCATCATCGCTGTCTCCCATGATGAGGAGGGAGTAGTTCTCCCCCATGTCTGAGGGCTTTACCGTAGCTATGTGGCTCATCTCTCTCTTTGTGATCTAGTTGAATATCATCTATGTGCTACTCTAGTGATGTTATTAAAGTAGTCTATTCCTCCTCCATGATGTAATGTTGACAGTGTGTGCATCATGTAGTACTTGGTATAAGCTATGTGATCTCTTGTAGATTATGAAGTTAACTATTACTATGATAGTATTGATGTGATCTATTCCCCTTTTCATAGCCTGTCGATGACGGTGTGCATGCTATGTTAGTACTCGGTATAATTGCGTTTGTCTATCATGCACTCTAAGGTTACTTAAATATGAACATCGAATGTTGTGGAGCTTGTTAACTCCGGCATTGAGGTGCTCTTGTAGTCCTACACAATTAATGGTGTTTGTCATCCAACAAGATAGTGTAGAGTGGTTTTATTATGTGATCAATGTGAAGGATATATGCCCTAGAGGCAATAATAAAGTGGTTATTATTAGAAGAAAGTCCACTTTTGGTCCTTGAATTCTAGTGAAAGTTTACTTTTGGTCCTAGAACTTCTGTTTGATTCAAAATGAACCTTAAACTCTCAGAATCATTCACTTTTAGTCCTTGCCCCGATTGAGCTAGGCAAATATCTGCCATAGGTGCCCCAAAACTCAAGGTAACGGTGCAAAGGTAGAGAGACGGGACGGTGTTGATCATAAGCAAACAAGGAGATCTTTGTGGCGCAACGCTCCACGTGAATTAGAAGGAAGAGAAATCAAGCGAGAGACTGGTTCAGGGACCCAAGGGTTTCTTTGTTTTTTTGCATTGTGACGTTTGGTTTAACATCTCAACTAGTTTGCTCTTGGTCTGGTTCTAAACCAATTTGGTTGGTTCCCTATTTTTTCTTTCCACGTCAGTAATTTGCTCAACACAACTACAAAGGGATGAAAAATGAACTGTTATGAGAGTTCAAGGTTCATTCTAGACTAAAATTAAATTTTGGGACTGGAAGTGAACTTTCCTAAGAGTTCAAGGATGAGAATTGGACTTTCTTCTTATTATTATATATCTTTATGTTTATGATAAATGTTTATATACCATGCTATAATTGTATTAACCGAAACATTAGTACATGTGTGATATGTAAACAACAAAGAGTCCCTAGTATGCCTCTTAACTAGCTTGTTGATTAATGGATGATTAGTTTCATAATCATGAACATTGGATGTTATTAATAACAAGGTTACATCATTGTATGAATGATGTAATGGACACACCCAATTAAGCGTAGCATAAGATCACGTCATTAAGTTATTTGCTATAAGCTTTCGATACATAGTTACCTAGTCCTTATGACCATGAGATCATGTAAATCACTTATACCGGAAAGGTACTTTGATTACACCAAACGCCACTGCATAAATGGGTGGTTATAAAGGTGGGATTAAGTATCCAGAAAGTATGAGTTGAGGCATATGGATCAACAGTGGGATTTGTCCATCCCGATGACGGATAGATATACTCTGGGCCCTCTCGGTGGAATGTCGTCTAATGTCTTGCAAGCATATGAATAAGTTCATAAGAGACCACATACTACGGTACGAGTAAAGAGTACTTGTCAGGAGACGAGGTTGAACAAGGTATAGAGTGATACCGATGATCAAACCTCGGACAAGTAAAATATCGCGTGACAAAGGGAATTGGTATCGTATGTGAATGGTTCATTCGATCACTAAAGTCATCGTTGAATATGTGGGAGCCATTATGGATCTCCAGATCCCGCTATTGGTTATTGGTCGGAGTGAGTAGTCAACCATGTCCGCATAGTTCGCGAACCGTAGGGTGACACACTTAAAGTTGGATGTTGAAATGGTAGAACTTGAATATGGAATGGAGTTCGAATATTTGTTCGGAGTCCCGGATGAGATCCCGGACATCACGAGGAGTTCCAGAATGGTCCAGAGAATAAGATTCATATATAGGAAGTCATTTTATGAGATTTAAAATGACCCGGAAGGTTCTATGGAAGGTTCTAGAAGGTTCTAGAAAAGTCCGGAAGAAACCACCAAGGAAGGCGGAGTCCCGGAGGGACTCCACCTCCATGGCCGGCCAACCCTAGAGGGGGAGGAGTCCCAAGTGGACTCCCCCTATGGGGGCCGGCCACCCCCCCCCCCCCTCCACATGGAAGGGGGGAATCCCACCCCAAGTGGGATTCCCACCTTGGGTAGGTTTCCCTATCACATGGAAGGTTTTGGGTTCGGGTCTTATTCGGAGACTTGTAGTCCAACTCTTGGGGCTTCCACCTATATAATGAGGGGCCAAGGGGAGGGGGCCGGCCACCCCAAGACCACAGCCTGGCCGCACCCCTATAGTGGCCGGCCACCCCCTCCCAAACCCTAGCCGCCCCCTCTCTCCTCCATAGCTCCCGCACGCTTAGCGAAGCTCCGCCGGAGTTCTCCACCACCACCGACACCACGCCGTCGTGCTGTCGGATTCAAGAGGAGCTACTACTTCCGCTGCCCGCTGGAACGGGAGGTGGACGTCGTCTTCATCAACAACCGAACGTGTGACCGAGTACGGAGGTGCTGCCCGTTCGTGGCGCCGTGATCAAGATCTTCTACGCGCTTTTGCAAGCGGCAAGTGAACGTCTACCGCAGCAACAAGAGCCTCATCTTGTAGGCTTTGGAATCTCTTCAAGGGTGAGACTCGATAATCCCCTCGTTGCTACCGTCTTCTAGATTGCATCTTGGCTTGGATTGCGTGTTCGCGGTAGGAAATTTTTTGTTTTCTATGCAACGTTATCCTACAATGGTATCAGAGCCGTGTCTATGCATAGATGGTTGCACGAGTAGAACACAATGGTTTTGTGGGCATTGATGCTCTTATTATCTTTAGTTTGAGTACTTTGCATCTTTGTGGCATAGTGGGATGAAGCGGCTCGGACTAACTTTACATGACTGCGTTCATGAGACTTGTTCCTCGTTCGACATGCAACTTGTATTGCATAAGAGGCTTTGCGGGTGTCTGTCTCTCCTACTATAGTGAAGATTCAATTTACTCTTCTATTGACAACATTAGTATCAATGTTGTGGTTCATGTTCGTAGGTAGATTAGATCTCTATCGAAAACCCTAAACCACGTAAAATATGCAAACCAAATTAGAGACGTCTAACTTGTTTTTGCAGGGTTTGGTGATGTGATATGGCCATAATGTGATGATGAATATGTATGAGATGATCATTATTGTATTGTGGCAACCGGCAGGAGCCTTATGGTTGTCTTTAAATTTCATGTTGAGTAGTATTTCAAAGTAGTTGTAATAGTTGCTACAAGGAGGACAATCATGAAGACGGCGCCATTGACCTTGACACTACGCCGACGATGATGGAGATCATGCCCGAAGATGATGGAGATCATGTCCGTGCTTTGGAGATGAAGATCAAATGCGCAAAGACAAAAGGGCCATATCATATCACATATGAACTGCATGTGATGTTAATCCTTTTATGCATCTTATTTTGCTTAGATCGCGACGGTAGCATTATAAGATGATCCCTCACTAAAATCTCAAGATAATAAAGTGTTCATCCTTAGTAGCACCGTTGCCAAGACTTGTCGTTTCGAAGCATCTCATGATGATCGGGTGTGATAGAATCAACAAGTGCATACAACGGGTGCAAGACAGTTTTGCACATGCGGATACTAAGGTGGCCTTGACGAGCCTAGCATGTACAGACATGGTCTCGGAACACGTGATACCGAAAGGTAGAGCATGAATCATATGGTTGATATGATGAACACTTTGAGTGTTCGCCATTGAAATCACACCTTGTCTCGTGATGATCGGACTTAGGTGCGGTGGATTTGGTTCGTGTGATCACTAAGACAATGCGAGGGATATTGTTTTGAGTGGGAGTTCACCTAGATTTTTAATTATGTTGAATTAAAATTTGAACTCAATTTGTCATAAACTTAGTCTAAACTTTTGCAAATATATGTTGTAGAGATGGCGTCCCCAATCAATTTTAACCAGTTCCTAGAGAAAGAAAAACTTAAGAGCAACGGTAGCAACTTCACCGACTGGTTCCGTCATGTGAGGATCTTCCTCTCTGGCGGAAATCTGCAATATGTGCTTGATGCACCGCTAGGTGACCCTCCTGCAGAAACTGAAACCGATGAAGTAAAAGCTGTTTACGAGACTCGGAAAACTCGGTACTCTCAAGTTCGGTGTGCCATCTGTGCAGTCTGGAATCCGATCTTCAAAAACGTTTTGAGCACCACGATCCTCATGAGTTGATGAAAGAGCTGAAAGCTATTTTTGAGACTCATGCGGCCGTGGAATGCTATGAAGCATCAAAACATTTCTTCAGCTGCATGATGGAAGAAGGCAGCTCTGTTAGTGAGCACATGCTCGCCATGACCGGGCATGCGAAGAAACTCAGTGACTTGGGAATAGTGATTCCTAACAGACTGGGGATTAATCGTGTCCTTCAATCACTGCCACCAAGTTACAAGAACTTTGTGATGAACTACAATATGCAGAACATGAACAAGGAGTTACCTGAACTCTTTGGCATGCTAAAAGCTACTGAGATTGAGATCAAGAAAGAGCACCAAGTGTTGATGGTCAACAAGACCACCAGTTTCAAGAAACAGGGCAAGTCTAAGGGAAAATTCAAGAAGGGTGGCAAGAAAGCTGCCACGCCTCCTATGAAACCTAAGAACGGCCCTAAGCCTGATGCTGAGTGCTATTACTGCAAGGAGAAGGGACACTGGATGCGTAATTGCTCCAAGTATCTGGCTGATCTGAAGAGCGGCCTTGTCAAGAAGAAGAAAGAAGGTATATCTGATATACATGTTATAGATGTTTATCTCACTGGTTCTCGTTCTAGTACCTGGGTATTTGATACTGGTTCGGTTGCTCATATTTGTAACTCGAAACAGGAACTAAAGAATAAACGAAGACTACTGAAAGATGAAGTGACGATGCGCGTTGGAAACGGATCCAAAGTCGATGTGATCGCTGTCGGCACACTTCCTCTACATCTACCTTCGGGATTAGTTTTAAGCCTAAATAATTGTTATTTTGTACCCGCGTTGAGCATGAACATTATATCTGGATCTTGTTTAATGCAAGACGGTTATTCATTCAAGTCTAAGAATAATGGTTGTTCTATTTTTATGAATAATATCTTTTATGGTCGAGCACCAGAAAAGAATGGCTTATTTCTGTTAGATCTCGATAGTAGTGATACGCATATACATAACATTGATGCTAAGCGAATTAAATTGAATGATAATTCTACTTATATGTGGCACTGTCGTCTTGGTCATATTGGAGTGAAATGCATGAAGAAACTCCATACCGATGGATTACTTGAATCACTTGACTTTGAGTCACTTGATAGATGCGAAGCATGTCTAATGGGAAAAATGACTAAGACTCCATTTTCTGGTATGATGGAGCAAGCTACTGACTTATTGGAAATCATACATACCGATGTGTGCGGACCAATGAGCGTAGCATCGCGCGGTGGTTATCGTTATGTTCTAACCTTCACAGATGATCTGAGTAGATATGGGTATATCTATTTCATGAAACATAAATCCGAAACTTTCGAGAAGTTTAAGGAATTTCAAAGTGAAGTAGAAAATCAACGTAACAAGAAGATTAAATTTCTACGATCTGATCGTGGAGGTGAATATCTGAGTTATGAGTTTGGCATGCATTTAAAGAAATGCGGAATACTTTCACAATTGACACCGCTGGGAACACCACAACGAAACGGTGTGTCCGAACGTCGTAATCGAACTCTCTTAGATATGGTTCGTTCTATGATGTCTCTTACTGATTTGCCATTATCATTTTGGAGTTATGCATTAGAGACAGCCGCATTCACTTTAAATAGAGCACCATCAAAATCCGTAGAAACGACACCGTATGAATTATGGTTTAATAAGAAACCTAAGCTGTCGTTCCTGAAAGTTTGGGGTTGCGAAGCCTATGTAAAGAAGTTACAACCGGACAAGCTAGAACCCAAAGCGGAGAAATGCGTCTTCATAGGATACCCTAAGGAAACTATAGGGTACACTTTCTATCAAAAATCCGAAGGCAAAATATTTGTTGCTAAGAACGGAACCTTTCTTGAGAAAGAATTTCTCACTAAAGAAGTGACTGGAAGAAAAGTAGAACTCGATGAGATTGATGAATCTATACTCGTTGATCAGAGTAGCGCAGTACCGGAAGTTGTACCTGTACCGCCTACACTGGCAACAGAGGAAGCTAATGATAATGATCATGAAACTTCGAACGAGGAAACTAATGAACCTCGCAGATCGACAAGGGAACGTGCCACTCCTGATTGGTATGATCCTTTTCTAAATGTCATGATTGTGGATAACAATGATGAGGACCCTGCGACGTATGAAGAAGCGATGATGAGCCCAGATTCCAACAAATGGCAAGAAGCCATGAAATCCGAAATGGGGTTCATGTATGATAACAAAGTATGGACTTTGGTAGACTTACCTGATAGCCGAAAGGCTGTCGAGAATAAATGGATCTTCAAGAGAAAAACAGATGCTGATGGTAATATTACTATCTATAAAGCTTGACTTGTCGCAAAGGGTTTCCGACAAATTGAAGGAGTTGACTACGATGAGACTTTCTCACCTGTAGCGAAGCTAAAATCTGTGAGGATTTTGTTAGCAATGGCTGCATTTTTCGATTATGAGATTTCGCAGATGGATGTCAAAACGGCGTTCCTTAATGGAGACATTGAGGAAGAGTTGTATATGGTACAACCCAAAGGTTTTGTCGATCCTAAAAATGCTGACAAAGTATGCAAACTTCAGCGTTCAATCTATGGACTGAAGCAAGCATCAAGAAGTTGGAACCGATGCTTTGATAAGGTGATCAAAGACTTCGGGTTTATACAGTGTCATGGAGAGGCCTGTATTTACAAGAAAGTGAGTGGGAGCTCTGTAGCATTCCTGATATTATATGTAGATGACATATTATTGATTGGGAATGATATAGAACTATTAAGCAGTGTAAAAGGTTATTTGAATAATAGTTTTTCAATGAAAGACCTTGGTGAAGCATCATATATATTAGGCATCAAGATTTATAGAGATAGATCAAGACGCCTAATAGGGCTATCACAGAGTACATATCTGGACAAGATTCTAAAGAAGTTTAGAATGGACGAAAGTAAGAAAGGGTTCTTACCTATGTTACCAGGCAAGGTCTTGAGTAAGACTCAAGGACCGGCTACGGCAGAAGAAAGAGAAAGGATGAGTAATATCCCCTATGCCTTGGCAGTAGGATCTATCATGTATGCCATGCTATGTACTAGACCGGATATAGCACATGCTGTTAGTTTGACTAGCAGATATCAAAGTGATCCAGGAATGGAACACTGGATAGCGGTCAAGAATATCCTGAAGTACTTGAAAAGAACTAAGGATATGTTTCTTTGTTATGGAGGTGACCAAGAGCTCGTTGTAAATGGTTACACCGATGCAAGTTGGAACACTGATCCTGATGACTCTAAGTCACAGTCTGGGTATGTGTTTATATTGAATGGTGCTGCAGTAAGCTGGGCAAGCTCGAAGCAGTGCACGGTGGCGAAGTCTTCAACAGAATCAGAGTACATAGCGGCTTCAGAGGCTTCATCAGAAGCGGTATGGATGAAGAGGTTCATTGTAGAGCTCGGTGTGGTTCCTAGTGCATTGGACCCATTAATCATTTACTGTGATAACATGGGTACCATCGCCAATGCATAAGAGCCAAGGTCACACAAGAGGCTGAAGCATATCAAGCTGCGTTACCACTCGATTCGTGAGTACATCGAAGATGGAGAAGTAAAGATTTGCAAAGTACACACTGATCTGAATATAGCAGATCCGTTGACTAAAGCTCTCCCTAGGGCAAAGCATGACCAACACCAGAATGCCATGGGTGTTAGGTATATTACAATGTAATCTAGATTATTGACTCTAGTGGAAGTGGGAGACTGAAGGAGATATGCCCTAGAGGCAATAATAAAGTGGTTATTATTATATATCTTTTTATGATAAATGTTTATATACCATGCTATAATTGTATTAACCGAAACATTAGTACATGTGTGATATGTAAACAACAAAGAGTCCCTAGTATGCCTCTTAACTAGCTTGTTGATTAATGGATGATTAGTTTCATAATCATGAACATTGGATGTTATTAATAACAAGGTTACATCATTGTATGAATGATGTAATGGACACACCCAATTAAGCGTAGCATAAGATCACGTCATTAGGTTATTTGCTATAAGCTTTTGATACATAGTTACCTAGTCCTTATGACCATGAGATCATGTAAATCACTTATACCGGAAAGGTACTTTGATTACACCAAACGCCACTGCGTAAATGGGTGGTTATAAAGGTGGGATTAAGTATCCGGAAAGTATCAGTTGAGGCATATGGATCAACAGTGGGATTTGTCCATCCCGATGACGGATAGATATACTCTGGGCCCTCTCGGTGGAATGTCGTCTAATGTCTTGCAAGCATATGAATAAGTTCATAAGAGACCACATACCACGGTACGAGTAAAGAGTACTTGTCAGGAGACGAGGTTGAACAAGGTTTAGAGTGATACCGATGATCAAACCTCGGACAAGTAAAATATCGCGTGACAAAGGGAATTGGTATCGTATGTGATGGTTCATTCGATCACTAAAGTCATCGTTGAATATGTGGGAGCCATTATGGATCTCCAGATCCCGCTATTGGTTATTGGTCGGAGTGAGTACTCAACCATGTCCGCATAGTTCGCGAACCGTAGGGTGACACACTTAAAGTTGGATGTTGAAATGGTAGAACTTGAATATGGAATGGAGTTCGAATATTTGTTCAGAGTCCCGGATGAGATCCCAGACATCACGAGGAGTTCCGGAATGGTCCGGAGAATAAGATTCATATATAGGAAGTCATTTTATGAGATTGAAAATGATCCGGAAGGTTCTATGGAAGGTTCTAGAAGGTTCTAGAAAAGTCCGGAAGAAACCACCAAGGAAGGCGGAGTCCCGGAGGGACTCCACCTCCATGGCCGGCCAACCCTAGAGGGGGAGGAGTCCCAAGTGGACTCCCCCTATGGGGGCCGGCCACCCCCCCACATGGAAGGGGGGAATCCCACCCCAAGTGGGATTCCCACCTTGGGTAGGTTTCCCTATCACATGGAAGGTTTTGGGTTCGGGTCTTATTCGGAGACTTGTAGTCCAACTCTTGGGGCTTCCACCTATATAATGAGGGGCCAAGGGGAGGGGGCCGGCCACCCCAAGACCACAGCCTGGCCGCACCCCTATAGTGGTCGGCCACCCCCTCCCAAACCCTAGCCGCCCCTCTCTCCTCCATAGCTCCCGCACGCTTAGCGAAGCTCCGCCGGAGTTCTCCACCGCCACCGACACCACGCCGTCGTGCTGTCGGATTCAAGAGGAGCTACTACTTCCGCTGCCCGCTCGAACGGGAGGTGGACGTCGTCTTCATCAACAACCGAACGTGTGACCGAGTACGGAGGTGCTGCCCGTTCGTGGCGCCGTGATCAAGATCTTCTACGCGCTTTTGCAAGCGGCAAGTGAACGTCTACCGCAGCAACAAGAGCCTCATCTTGTAGGCTTTGGAATCTCTTCAAGGGTGAGACTCGATAATCCCCTCGTTGCTACCGTCTTCTAGATTGCATCTTGGCTTGGATTGCGTGTTCGCGGTAGGAAAATTTTTGTTTTCTATGCAACGTTATCCTACACAATGTTGAGAGAGTCCACTAGTGAAAGTATGATCCCTAGGCCTTGTTTCCAAACATCGAAACTCCGTTTATTTACTGTTCCACTGCATGTTTACTCGCTGCATATTTTATTCAGATTGCTATTACCACTCATATTCATCCATATTACTTGTATTTCACTATCTCTTCGCCGAACTAGTGCACCTATACATCTGACAAGTGTATTAGGTGTGTTGGGGACACAAGAGACTTCTTGTATCGTGATTGTAGGGTTGCTTGAGAGGGATATCTTTGACCTCTACCTCCCTGAGTTCGATAAACCTTGGGTGATTCACTTAAGGGAAACTTGCTGTTGTTCTACAAACCTCTGCTCTTGGAGGCCCAACACTGTCTACAGGAATAAAAGCGTGCGTAGACATCAAAGACCAACTAGTCCCCAAGTGGACCCATGACTCGAGCCCGAGTGAAAGCTCTACATGACAAGGTGAACTTAATCCTCTCGACACTCGACCTCGACACTACTTTGGATGGAATGCTACCTCATGCCAATGTTCTATGTGTCATCAGATACGAGCCTCGAGAGGAGTACGTCATGGGTGGCCCAACACCGTACAAGGAAGGAGAAGGAGAACCACTTCAGCCGGAGGCCACAGCCCAGGGCCGGCACTGCCGCCCCATACAGGACGGCACTGCCGTTGGGAACACCGCGACTGCCGCCCGGAGCACCTCGGCACTGCCGGCCAAGACACCCCGACACTGCCAGTCGTAAAACCCCAGGACTGCCGGCCCAGGCACCCCGGCACTGCCGCCTGAAGCCCCCGACGCCCAAAACAGCAAGGGCCGGCACTGCCGCCCTGAACAGCACGACACTGTCGGCCCCACCAAAGTCAACTTCATCTGAACCGTCTATTTTCATCCTGTGGCTGTGTTTATTTTGCGCAAATGACTAAGTTACCCTAGTTCGAATCTGGACTATAAGTACGGCTCCTCCATCCATGTTTTAGGGTTAGACATAGATTGGATTATCATTAGAGCTTTGCTCACAAACCTCTGGGATGATCTCCTATGTTCCTCAAGGCTACCTCTTGTCAGATTTGGATGATGTTGTTAGAGATTCTAGTGTGATCCACACACTCTCTCACACAACTTTGTTCATCTCCCTCACCGATCTCTCACACGGGAGTGAAATTCGTTTGTATCGGGTTTGTGTGCATGTGTTGTTCTTCGTGTTCATCTTGTTCTTCACCCCCCTTTTCCCCCTTTTGATTTCGGGTCAATTCGTGGCACATCCTAGCCCTAAGGCCTCATCATATATTGCAGCTACCTAGTCAAACAAACAATCATAAACCATGTATGCATACACACTACTTCATATATACCTCCACTGGGAGCAGTTCTTGGGCATTCACACAACAAGCACAGATTGATTTTGAAAATTTGGGAAGGAAGGTGCATCATGGTACGGTTGAGCTGAACTTTCCCAAGTCCTAGCATGCCAATTAACATAGGCCGGTGGAGTTCTATTCTGAATCCTGTATTGGATATGAGAAAACAAAAAGAACAAAGGAAACTTAACCGGTGATTTGGACTAATGCAGATTGTGGATGAAAACTCTGCGAAGATGTGTACCTGCATCTGCAAGATCTATCTCTCACAAGATAAAATACGCGAGTGGGGTAAGCCCTGGCAGTGGCAGTGAGATCAAGAGAGAGAGAGAGTGAGGGAGAAACCTGGGATTTTGTGGTGTTGCTGCTCCATCTCCCTCCTACTTGGAACTTTAAAAACGACTTGCTAGAAATTTTGTCAAACAACTTGTAGGCACAATACATAGAATCTGCACAAACATATAAGACTTAGGGGGATTAAATAGAGAGACATGAGGAACACCACCAAATCGAAGAGGGTTGGAGCTCGAGAGGTCGACGTAGATGTCGAGGGCATCTAGGACGAAGCGTCCTCGATGTGGAGACTCGTCGCTCGACGCAGCCTAAAGGTTAGTGCATCAACAGGTCGGTGGAGGGCTCCTCCCGACAACGCGACGGCTCGTGGCGGCGGTGGACGGGGCGTGCGGTACATGGGGCTCGTTCCCAAGGCTGATGCCCTGCCCACGCCCCTTCTCTCTTATGTCCACCTGCATCTGCAAGATCTATCTCTCACAAGATAAAATGAGCGAGTGGGGTAAGCTCTGACAGTGGCAGTGAGATCAAGAGAGAGAGAGAGTGAGGGAGAAACCTGGGATTTTGTGGTGTTGCTGCTCCATCTCCCTCCTACTTGGAACTTTTAAAACGACTTGTTGCGGCGTGGAGGAGGAGGGGCCGCCGCATCAAGGAGGAGGGGCCACCGCGTCAAGGAGGAGGAGCCGCCGCGTCCTCCTCCTCCTCCACCCTTGTCGTCGTCGTCAACCTCCTCCACCCTGTCATCGGTGAGCTCCACCTCTCCCCTCCCCTCCCTCTTCCTCTACCCCTGCTCTGGATGTGCTGTTGTTGTGCTCGATCTGGATGTTGTTGTGTTGCTGTTGTGCTCTGGATGCTGTTGTGCTCGATCTGGATGTTGTTGTGCTGCTGTTGTGTTCTGTATGTTGATGCTGCTCTGGAAAAAATTACAGAGAGGATGATGTTGTGCTCGATCTGGATGCTGTTGTGCTCATCATGAATAAAAACAATCCAACATTCTTTCTGTTTTACTCTGCTGTTAGCTATATAGTATTTCTATGCTCTGCTTGTGATGATAAATCATGTGGATGATGAGCCTCTTGTATTGCATTGGTAGCAATTTATAGTCCTAGCTTTCTCTAAGATTCTACAAAATGCAGAAATAGTACTACTAGTTGTTTGCCAGTATTAGCACAAGTGGTTACTGCTGATTGAAGATGCTTGTGTTTGTGTTGTTGTAAGTTTGGAGCAAGCAGCTGGCATGGCATGTGAGAGAGAACATGAGAGATTTCTTGGGGGCAGAGATGATGTCAACATCAACACTGGTCCTGTACTGGTCCTGCTTTGAATTAGTAAGATCAAGTAGTGGCTTGAGTTCCTGTTGGTAATCAATACCAACAGAGAGCTACTTCATTTTAAGTACAATTTATTTTAAGGACTCTAGCTAGATTAGAGGGGAAAAAGATTGCTGCTTTGTTGCCTATGATAATGGATCATCAAATGTTTCCCTTTGTCCCTGGTTGCCTCCTTAATTGATGCCTTATGATCCAAATGATCCAAGTCCCTTGCATGATCCCATTTGTCCCTAATGTTGCTTAAGATGAATAAATTCCCTCTAATCACCATTTGGAGATCAAGACTAGTTCTTGATTTCCATTAGCTAGACTCCAATATTAAAAATGTCTCCCAAATATGGAGACAAACATTTTAACATTACCCCAATGTTATTTCTCTCAAATGGACAGTTTCTGATGGTATGCTTGCTCCTCACTGCTTTATCAATTCCCTACTGATCCTAAGTACCCGTGAATATCTGGTGACTGGCCAAGTTTCAATGTTGGTTACTTTTCATCTAGTGCAAGACATGGTTGAGCTGATGTTTATCCACTGTTGGCCTTTATTCTTGGTAGCTCTAAGTGTCATGCACATGTGGCTTTACCTTATGGGTGTACTATTATTCCAGGCCTCTCCTATTTAACTATATGGTTAAATTATCTGTTTGTCTTTTGTTAATCTCTCATTGGCTGACAGTAACTAAATAAGCTTATGCTTAATTAGTCAGATGTTGAATTAGTAAGATCAAGTAGTGGCTTGAGTTCCTTTTGGTAATCAATACCAACAGAGAGCTACTTTATTTTAAGTAGATTTTCTTTTAAGGACTCTGGCTAGATTAGAGGGGAAAAAGATTGCTGCTTTGTTGCCTATGATAATGGATCATCAAATGTTTCCCTTTGTCCCTGGTTGCCTCCTTAATTGATGCCTTATGATCCAAATGACCCAAGTCCCTTGCATGATCCCATTTGTCCCTAATGTTGCTTAAGATGAATAAATTCCCTCTAATCACCATTTGGAGATAAAGACTAGTTCTTGATTTCCATTAGCTAGACTCCAATATTAAAAATGTCTCCCAAATATGGAGACAAACATTTTAACATTAACCCAATGTTATTTCTCTCAAGTGGACAGTTTCTAGTGGTTTTTTAAAAAACCAAGTGATGAATAATCCCTTGGTTTATACCAAGTGATGAATAATCCCTTTGGAGCACCTGCTCCATGATGGCGTGTAACTCACACGTTCGTTGGGAACCCCAAGAGGAAGGTATGATGCGCACAGCAGCAAGTTTTCCCTCAGAAAGAAACCAAGGTTTATCGAACCAGGAGGAGCCAAGAAGCACGTTGAAGGTTGATGGCGGCGGGATGTAGTGCGGCGCAACACCAGGGATTCCGGCGCCAACGTGGAACCTGCACAACACAACCAAAGTACTTTGCCCCAACGAAACAGTGAGGTTGTCAATCTCACCGGCTTGCTGTAACAAAGGATTAACCGTATTGTGTGGAAGATGATTGTTTGCAGAACAAGAGAACAAAGATGTGCAAGAGATTGTATTTCAGTAAAGAGAATTGGACCGGGGTCCACAGTTCACTAGAGGTGTCTCTCCCATAAGACAAACAACATGTTGGGTGAACAAATTACAGTTGGGCAATTGACAAATAAAGAGAGCATGACCATGCACATACATATCATGATGAGTATAGTGAGATTTAATTGGGCATTACGACAAAGTACATAGACCGTCATCCAACTGCATCTATGCCTAAAAAGTCCACCTTCAGGTTATCATCCGAACCCCCTCCAGTATTAAGTTGCTAACAACAGACAATTGCATTAAGTATGGCGCGTAATGTAACTAGTGACTACATCCTTGAACATAGCACTAATGTTTTATCCCTAGTGGCAACAGCACAACACAACCTTAGAACTTTCTGTCACTGTCCCAGGTGTCAATGCAGGCATGAACCCACTATCGAGCATAAGTACTCCCTCTTGGAGTTACAAGCATCTACTTGGCCAGAGCATCTACTAGTAACGGAAAGCATGCAAGATCATAAACAACACGTAGATATAACTTTGATAATCAACATAACAAGTATTCTCTATTCATCGGATCCCAACAAACGCAACATATAGAATTACAGATAGATGATCTTGATCATGTTAGGCAGCTCACAAGATCCGACAATGATAGCACAATGGGGAGAAGACAACCATCTAGCTACTGCTATGGACCCATAGTCCAGGGGTAGACTACTCACACATCACACCGGAGGCGACCATGGCGGCGTAGAGTCCTCCGGGAGATGATTCCCCTCTCCGGCAGGGTGCCGGAGGCGATCTCCTGGATCCCCCGAGATGGGATCGGCGTCTCTGGAAGGTTTTCCGTATCGTGGCTCTCGGTACTGGGGGTTTCGTCACGGAGGCTATTTGTAGGCGGAAGGGCAGGTCAAGAGGCGGCACGGGGGCCCCACACCACAGGGCCGCGCGGCCAAGGGGGGGCCGCGCCGCCCTAGGGTGTGGCCCCTCCGTGGCCCCTCTTCGTCTCTCCTTCGGACTTCGGGAAGCTGCGGGGAAAATGAGGCCCCGGGGCTTTGATTTCGTCCAATTCCGCGAATAGTTCCTTACTAGGAGTTCTGAAACCAAAAACAGCAGAAAAACAAAGAATCGGCACTTCGGCATCTTGTTAATAGGTTAGTTCCAGAAAATGCACGAATATGACATAAAGTGTGCATAAAACATGTAGATAACATCAATAATGTGGCATGGAACATAAGAAATTATCGATACGTCGGAGACGTATCAGCATCCCCAAGCTTAGTTCTGCTCGTCCCGAGCAGGTAAAACGATAACACAGATAATTTCTGGAGTGACATGCCATCATAATATTGATCATACTATTTGTAAAGCATATGTAGTGAATGCAGCGATCAAAACAATGTATATGACATGAGTAAACAAGTGAATCATAAAGCAAAGACTTTTCATGAATATCACTTCAAGACAAGCATCAATTAAGTCTTGCATAAGAGTTAACTCATAAAGCAATAATTCAAAGTAAAGGCATTGAAGCAACACAAAAGAAGATTAAGTTTCAGCGGTTGCTTTCAACTTATAACATGTATATCTCATGGATATTGTCAACATAGAGTAATATAATAAGTGCAATAAGCAAGTATATAGGAATCAATGCACAGTTCACACAAGTGTTTGCTTCTTGAGGTGGAGAGAAATAGGTGAACTGACTCAACATTGAAAGTAAAAGAATGGTCCTCCATAGAGGAAAAGCATCGATTGCTATATTTGTGCTAGAGCTTTGATTTTGAAAACATGAAACAATTTTGTCAACGGTAGTAATAAAGCATATGCATCATGTAAATTATATCTTATAAGTTGCAAGCCTCATGCATAGTATACTAATAGTGCCCGCACCTTGTCCTAATTAGCTTGGACTACCGGATCATCACAATGCATTGTTTTTACCAAGTGTCACAAAGGGGTACCTCTATGCCGCCTGTACAAAGGTCTAAGGAGAAAGCTCGCATTGGATTTCTCGCTATTGATTATTCTTCAACTTAGACATCCATACCGGGACAACATAGACAACAGATAATGGACTCCTCTTTTATGCATAAGCATATAACAACAATTAATAATTTTCTCATTTGAGATTTGAGGATTGTTGTCCAAAACTGAAACTTCCACCATGGATCATGGCTTTAGTTAGCGGCCCAATGTTCTTCTCTAACATATGCATGCTTAACCATAAGGTGGTAGATCTCTCTTACTTCAGACAAGACGGACATGCATAGCAACTCACATGAAATTCAACAATGAATAATTGATGGCGTCCCCAGTAAACATGGTTATCGCGCAACAAGCAACTTAATAAGAGATAAAGTGCATAATTACATATTCAATACCACAATAGTTTTTAAGCTATTTGTCCCATGAGCTATATATTGCAAAGGTGAATGATGGAATTTTAAAGGTAGCACTCAAGCAATTTACTTTGGAATGGCGGAAAAGTACCATGTAGTATAGGTAGGTATGGTGGACACAAATGGCATAGTGGTTGGCTCAAGTATTTTGGATGCATGAGAAGTATTCCCTCTCGATACAAGGTTTAGGCTAGCAAGGCTTATTTGAAACAAACACAAGGATGAACCGGTGCAGCAAAACTCACATAAAAGACATATTGAAAACATTATAAGACTCTACACCGTCTTCCTTGTTGTTCAAACTCAATACTAGATATTATCTAGACCTTAGAGAAACCAAATATGCAAACCAAATTTTAGCATGCTCTATGTATTTCTTCATTAATGAGTGCAAAGCATATGATGCAAGAGCTTAAACATGAGCACAACAATTGCCAAGTATCACATTACCCAAGACATTTATAGCAATTACTACATGTATCATTTTCCAATTCCAACCATATATCAATTTAACGAAGGAGAAACTTCGCCATGAATACTATGAGTAGAAACCAAGGACATACTTGTCCATATGCTACAGCGGAGCGTGTCTCTCTCCCATAAAGTGAATGCTAGGATCCATTTTATTCAACCAAAACAAAAACAAAAACAAACCGACGCTCCAAGAAAAAGCACATAAGATGTGATGGAATAAAAATATAGTTTCAGGGGAGGAACCTGATAATGTTGTCGATGAAGAAGGGGATGCCTTGGGCATCCCCAAGCTTAGACGCTTGAGTCTTCTTGATATATGCAGGGGTGCACCACCGGGGCATCCCCAAGCTTAGAGCTTTCACTCTCCTTGATCATGTTGCATCATACTCCTCTCTTGATCCTTGAAAACTTCCTCCACACCAAACTCGAAACAACTCATTAGAGGGTTAGTGCACAATATAAATTGACATATTCAGAGGTGACACAATCATTCTTAACACTTCTGGACATTGCATAATGCTACTGGACATTAGTGGATCAAAGAAATTCATCCAACATAGCGAAAGAGGCAATGCGAAATAAAAGGCAGAATCTGTCAAAACAGAACAGTTCGTATTGAAGAATTTTAAAATGGCACCAGACTTGCTCAAATGAAAATGCTCAAATTGAATGAAAGTTGCGTACATATCTGAGGATCATGCACGTAAATTGGCTTAATTTTCTGAGCTACCTACAGGGAGGTGGACCCAGATTCGTGACAGCAAAGAAATCTGGAACTGTGCAGTAATCCAAATCTAGTACTTACTTTTCTATCAACGGCTTTACTTGGCACAACAAAACACAAAACTAAGATAAGGAGAGGTTGCTACAGTAGTAAACAACTTCCAAGACACCAAATAAAAACAAAGTACTGTAGGTAAAACATGGGTTGTCTCCCATAAGCGCTTTTCTTTAACGCCTTTCAGCTAGGCGCAGAAAGTGTGTATCAAGTATTATCAAGAGACGAAGTGTCAACATCATAATTGTTCTCATAATAGAATCAAAAGGTACCTTCATTCTCTTTCTAGGGAAGTGTTCCATACCTTTCTTGAGAGGAAATTGATATTTTATATTACCTTCCTTCATATCAATGATAGCACCAACAGTTCGAAGAAAAGGTCTTCCCAATATAATGGGACAAGATGCATTGCATTCAATATCCAAAACAACAAAATCAACGGGAACAAGGTTATTGTTAACGGTAATACGAACATTATCAACTTTACCCAAAGGTTTCTTTGTAGAATGATCAGCAAGATTAACATCCAAATAACAATTTTTCAGCGGTGGCAAGTCAAGCATATTATAAATTTTCTTAGGTATAACAGAAATACTTGCACCAAGATCACATAAAGCATTACAATCAAAATCTTTAACCTTCATCTTAATGATGGGCTCCCAACCATCTTCTAGCTTTTTAGGAATAGAGGCTTCACGCTCTAGTTTCTCTTCTCTAGCTTTTATGAGAGCATTTGTAATATGATGCGTGAAAGCCAAATTTATAGCACTAGCATTAGGACTTTTAGCAAGTTTTTGCAAGAACTTTATAACTTCAGAGATGTGGCAATCATCAAAATTCAAACCATTATAATCTAAAGAAATAGGATCATCATCCCCAATGTTGGAAAAAATTTCAGCAGCTTTATCACAGGCAGTTTCAGCAGTTTTAGCAGTTTCAGGCAGTTTTTCGCGCTTTGCATTAGAAGTGGAAATATTGCTAACACCAATTCTTTTATTAGTATGAGTAGGAGGTGCAGCAACATGTGTAGCATTAGCATTACTAGTGGTGGTAATAGTCCAAACTTTAGCTATATTCTTCTCTTTAGCTAGTTTTTCATTTTCTTCTCTATCCCACCTAGCACGCAGTTCAGCCATTAATCTTATATTCTCATTAATTCTAACTTGAATGGCATTTGCTGTAGTAACAATTTTATTATGATGATTCTCATTAGGCAAAACTTTTGATTTCAAAAGATCAACATCAGCAGCAAGACTATCGACTTTAGAAGCAAGTATATCAATTTTCCCAAGCTTTTCTTCAACAGATTTGTTAAAAGCAGTTTGTGTACTAATAAATTCCTTAAGCATGGCTTCAAGTCCAGGGGGTGAATTCCTATTATTGTAAGAATTCCCATAAGAATTACCATAGCCGTTGCCATTATTATAAGGATATGGCCTATAGTTGTTACTAGAATTGTTCCGGTAAGCATTGTTGTTGAAATTATTATTTTTAATGAAGTTTATATCAACATGTTCTTCTTGTGCAACCAATGAAGCTAATGGAACATTATTAGGATCAATATTAGTCCTATCATTCACAAGCATAGACATAATAGCATCGATCTTTTCACTCAAGGAAGAGGTTTCTTCGACAGAATTTACCTTCTTACCTTGTGGAGCTCTTTCCGTGTGCCATTCAGAGTAGTTGATCATCATATTATCAAGAAGCTTTGTTGCTTCACCAAGAGTGATGGACATAAAAGTACCTCCAGCAGCTGAATCCAATAAATTCCGTGAAGAAAAATTTAGTCCTCAAGATAGAAGGTTTGGATGATCATCCAAGTAGTCAGTCCATGGGTTGGGCAATTTTTAACCGTGAGATTTCATTCTTTCCCAAGCTTGAGCAACATGTTCAGTATCTAATTGTTTAAAATTCATTATGCTACTCCTCAAAGATATAATTTTAGCAGGGGGATAATATCTACCAATAAAAGCATCCTTGCATTTAGTCCATGAATCAATACTATTCTTAGGCAGAGATAGCAACCAATCTTTAGCTCTTCCTCTTAATGAGAAAGGGAACAATTTTAGTTTAATAATATCACCATCTACATCTTTATATTTTTGCATTTCACATAGTTCAACAAAATTATTAAGATGGGCAGCAGCATCATCAGAACTAACACCAGAAAATTGCTCTCGCATAACAAGATTCAGTAAAGCAGGTTTAATTTCAAAGAATTCTGCTGTAGTAGCAGGTGGAGCAATAGGTGTGCATAAGAAATCATTATTATTTTGTGGTTGTGAAGTCACACAACTTAGTGTTTTCAGCGTTGGCCATTTTAGCAATAGTAAATAAAGCAAACTAGATAAAGTAAATGCAAGTAACTAATTTTTTTGTGTTTTTGATAGCAAACAAGATAGCAAATAAAGTAAAATTAGCAACTAATTTTTTTGTATTTTGATTTAGTGCAGCAAACAAAGTAGTAAATAAAACTAAGCAAGACAAAAACAAAGTAAAGAGATTGAGAAGTGGAGACTCCCCTTGCAGCGTGTCTTGATCTCCCCGGCAACGGCGCCAGAAAATATGCTTGATGGCGTGTAACTCACACGTTCGTTGGGAACCCCAAGAGGAAGGTATGATGCGCACAGCAGCAAGTTTTCCCTCAGAAAGAAACCAAGGTTTATCGAACCAGGAGGAGCCAAGAAGCACGTTGAAGGTTGATGGCGGCGGGATGTAGTGCGGCGCAGCACCAGGGATTCCGGCGCCAACGTGGAACCTGCACAACACAACCAAAGTACTTTGCCCCAACGAAACAGTGAGGTTGTCAATCTCACCGGCTTGCTGTAACAAAGGATTAACCGTATTGTGTGGAAGATGATTGTTTGCAGAAAACAAGAGAACAAAGTATTGCAAGAGATTGTATTTCAAGAAAGAGAATTCGACCGGCGTCCACAGTTCACTAGAGGTGTCTCTCCCATAAGACAAACAGCATGTTGGGTGAACAAATTACAGTTGGGCAATTGACAAATAAAGAGAGCATGACCATGCACATACATATCATGATGAGTATAGTGAGATTTAATTGGGCATTACGACAAAGTACATAGACCGTCATCCAACTGCATCTATGCCTAAAAAGTCCACCTTCAGGTTATCATCCGAACCCCCTCCAGTATTAAGTTGCTAACAACAGACAATTGCATTAAGTATGGCGCGTAATGTAACTAGTGACTACATCCTTGAACATAGCACTAATGTTTTATCCCTAGTGGAAACAGCACAACACAACCTTAGAACTTTCTGTCACTGTCCCAGGTGTCAATGCAGGCATGAACCCACTATCGAGCATAAGTACTCCCTCTTGGAGTTACAAGCATCTACTTGGCCAGAGCATCTACTAGTAACGGAAAGCATGCAAGATCATAAACAACACGTAGATATAACTTTGATAATCAACATAACAAGTATTCTCTATTCATCGGATCCCAACAAACGCAACATATAGAATTACAGATAGATGATCTTGATCATGTTAGGCAGCTCACAAGATCCGACAATGATAGCACAATGGGGAGAAGACAACCATCTAGCTACTGCTATGGACCCATAGTCCAGGGGTAGACTACTCACACATCACACCGGAGGCGACCATGGCGGCGTAGAGTCCTCCGGGAGATGATTCCCCTCTCCGGCAGGGTGCCGGAGGCGATCTCCTGGATCCCCCGAGATGGGATCGGCGTCTCTGGAAGGTTTTCCGTATCGTGGCTCTCGGTACTGGGGGTTTCGTCACGGAGGCTATTTGTAGGCGGAAGGGCAGGTCAAGAGGCGGCACGGGGGCCCCACACCACAGGGCCGCGCGGCCAAGGGGGGGGCCGCGCCGCCCTAGGGTGTGGCCCCTCCGTGGCCCCTCTTCGTCTCTCCTTCGGACTTCTGGAAGCTTCGTGGAAAAATAGGCCCCTGGGCTTTGATTTCGTCCAATTCCGAGAATATTTCCTTACTAGGATTTCTGAAACCAAAAACAGCAGAAAACAGCAACTGGCACTTCGGCATCTTGTTAATAGGTTAGTTCCAGAAAATGCACGAATATGACATAAAGTGTGCATAAAACATGTAGATAACATCAATAATGTGGCATGGAACATAAGAAATTATCGATACGTCGGAGACGTATCACTCCATACTATGTGTGTTTGAGCATCTTGACTTATGTCACCATGGTTGTTGGTTTGGTGGTGTTTTTGTACTTGCCGATGATTAGAATGTTTGGTCGATCACTACTCTCTGGGGTGGCGTGAGTGAACCTGGTGTGATGGCGCAAATATCAATTTGTTGTGCATCCTACTTGGCTTCGCTTACGCCATCCACGAATGTTAATATTTGTTTCGACCAACAAAGTATGAGGCATATGCTATCTAGTTGATACCACTTGGCTCTTTCTTCCATTTTAGTGCCGATGATTAGAATGTTTGGTCACCTATACACTCCGGGGCGGCGCAAGCGAGCCTGGTGTGATGGCACAAATATCAATCTCTTGTGCATCCTACCGGCCTCGCTTACTCCGTCACGGAATGTTAATATTTGTTTCGACCAACAAAGTAAGAGACATATGCTATCTAGTTGAGATACCACTTGGCTCTTTCTTCCATTTGATAGTGCCGATGATTAGAATGTTTGGTCACTCGTACACTCTGGGGTGGCGCTAGTGAGCCTGGTGTGATGGCACAAATATCAATCTCTTGTGCATCCTACCTAGCCTCGCTGACGCCATCCCTGAATGTTAATATTTGTTTCGACCAACAAAGTATGAGGCATTCCATTTAGTTCATACTAGCTACTTGTCTCTTATTTGAGTGTGCACTTCTTAATTGCATTGTTCTTTCTTCCATTTTAGTGCCGATGATTAAATTTTGTGGTCACTACACACTTCGGGGAGGGGCCAGTGAGCCTGGTGCGATGACACAAATATCAATCTCTTGTGCATCCTACCTGGCCTCACTTACCCCTTCCCTAAATGTTAATATTTGTTTCGACCAACAAAGTATGAGGCATATGCTATCTAGTTGAGATACCACTTGGCTCTTTCTTCCATTTTATAGTGCCGATGATTAGAATGTTTGGTCACTCGTACACTCTGGGTGGCGCCAGCGAGCCTGGTGTGATGGCACAAATATTAATCTCTTGTGCATCCTACCTGGCCTCGCTGACGCCATCCCTGAATGTTAATATTTGTTTCGACCAACAAAATATGAGGCATTCCATTTAGTTCATACTAGCTACTTGTCTCTTATTTGAGTTGGCACTTCTTAATTGCATTGTTCTTTCTTCCATTTTAGTGCTGATAATTAAATTTTGTGGTCACTACACACTTGGGGGAGGGGCCAGTGAGCCTGGTGCGATAACACAAATATCAATCTCTTGTGCATCCCACCTGGCCTCACTGACCCCTTCCCTAAATGTTAATATTTCTTTTGACCAACAATGTATGAGGCCCTTGTCATTCCATTTGCTTTGGTATTTTCAAAATGCCGATGATTAAAATGCTTGGTCACCGTACACTCAGGGTCGGTATTAGTGAGTCTCGTGTGATTGCACAAATATCAATCTCTTGTGCATCCTACCTGGCTTGCTAACTCCGTCCCGGAATGTTAATATTTATTTCGACCAACAAAGTATGAGGCATGCTATTTAGTTGATACTAGTTGGCTCGTATTTGAGTTGGACTTATTCGTTTATTTTGGTCTTTCTTCGAGATAGCGCCGATGATTAAAATGTTTGGTTACCGCACACTTGGGGGTGGCGTAAGTGAGCCTGGTAAGATAGCACACATATCAATCTCTTGTGCATCGGACTTGGTCTCACTTACGCCATCTCTGAATGTTAATATTTGTGTTGACCAACAATGTATGAGGCATTTATTATATTTCTCTTGTGCATCGGACTTGTTGGTCTCACTTTCTTCCATTTTAATCATAGTAGGAACCGGATGAAGACCTCGATGCAAGCGAGCCTGGTTGGTAGAGAGGAGGGAATAAAGGAGGAACCGGATGAAGACCATTTTGTATCTCGAAATTGTGAAATTTGTATGAATTAAGAGTTGTATGTAAAACATTTGACACTTGCCACTATATATGTATCTCGATCGGGCTCTAAGTAATGTGATGATGATGTCTATATTATATCTGTGCAATGTGTATGCTATTTATATTATATATGCATATTTCTGTATGTTGTTGTATATTGTTGTATATAACCTGTATGTGTATAGCAGGTAGCACAAAATCGTGTATAATACGAGCAAATTCTGTGGCGCACTGAAAATCAATTCCGTGGCGCACCTTTTTCTGTGGCGTACCTAAGACCTCATGCGCCACAGAAACCTTAATTCTATGGCGCATGTACAGGTGCGCCACATAAACCTTATTTTTGTGGCGAAGTTTCTGTGGCGCACCGCCCATGCGCCACAGGATCAGTTTTTGGTGCGCCACTGATGAGGCTTTCCCTACTAGTGACCATCAGAGAGAGACGAGGGAGAGGGAAGAATGGGAGGAGAGAGGTGGGAGGCGGAGGTGCGGCGAAGAGGAGGAGGATCGAGGTGGAGGCGCAACAGCCGCCTCTCGCGAGGAAGATGAGGAACGGAGGGGCGCGAGCGCCGGTGCTGCTAGGGTTTTCACCGCGAGTTGCCCATTTTATACCAAGCCAGTTAAAACGCGCGGATGGTTGAGATTCTCTCGAGGCGATATCTTAACGGCAGGTAAAATCACATTTACCTAGGTGCCCCATAGGGTTGCCTCTATTAGAGCATCTCTATCAGAGCCCGTAAAAGGCCCAAAACCGAAAAATAACCGCCAATTTACGGGTTCAGGCTGAAAAATGTCACCGATCAGTGAACGAAAACGAGGCAAAACTGAAAATATATTTTGAGGGCGCGTAGATCGGCGGCGGCGGTTGGGAGCAACTGAAACTTCCCTCGCGCGTAAACTAGGGATTGTGAACTGAACGCAACCCAAACACAATCCCTAGTTTACGCGCGAGGGAAGTTTCAGTTGCTCCCAACCGCCGCCGCCGATCTGTGCGCCCTCACCTTCCTCTGCGCCGTCGTCGTCCGATTTTTCCACGATGAGTCTCGAATCGACCCCGCCAGCCTCCGTTGCTAGCTCGCAGGCGCGCCACCCTCTCACGCGGTTGCCGGGGCTTCCGCCGCTCCACCAACACCCCTGCGACCTCATACGGGCTAAGCCCATGTGGGTTGCCCGATCTCATGAATTGACCCGATGGAGTGTGATTGCGGAGGGGGATTCACGGGGAGGTGGATGAACATGAAGAACACGATACGAACACACGCACACAAATCGGTTATCCTCGTTGGCCCGAACCACCAACTCGATAGAATTGCAAGACAAAGACCAAACGGTAGAATCTCTCGCAAAAGATCGACAAATCCAAATAGAATTCCAAAGAGTAAAAGGTCAATTGAGAATAGAGTTGCAAAGCAAGAGATTCTCAATTGATAGAATTACTAGAATGGAAAAGATCCGGATAAGGAGGGATACAATAGATGGATAATCTAAGGAGGGGGTTTCCCTAATCCACAAAGGGATAATAGAGGCATAAGCCAAGTTCATCTAAACATCATCTCTCCCATGAAGGTGGGGGTAGGTGTCTATTTATAGGAAGGGGGCCGAAGGGGTAAGTTACAAGCCAATGGCTGAGATCTGGCTGAAACTGATCAGGGTGGAAGTACCGGCCCTTGGGGCGGTACTTCTGGCCGGGCAGTAGTACCGGCCAACTTCTGGAAACTTCCTCCTTGGGGCGGTACTTCTGGCCGGGCAGTAGTACCGGCCAACTTCTGGAAACTTCCTCCTTGCTTGAAGTATTGTCCAGGAGCGTTTCGGCGCAATTCCGGAAGTAGAGTGGAACTTGGGTGGTAGTACCGGCGGGCAGAAGTTCCGGCGGTGGCGGGCGGAAGTTCCAGCTATAGCTCTTCAGCGCGAGCATCTTCGGTCTTCGATGGCATCTGGGCTAGTACCGGTTGGGTCGGGCGGTACTTTCGGCCCTTGTGTCGTCGGCGGAAGTACCGGCTGTGATGGGCGGTAGTACCGGCCTGGAGCGTCCAGCTCCTTTTCCTCCTTCTCTTCCAAACTTCCGTGACATCGGCCTTTGATACGTCTCCGACGTATCGATAATTTCTTATGTTCCATGCCACATTATTGATGATATCTACATGTTTTATGCATACTTTATGTCATATTTATGCGTTTTCTGGAACTAACCTATTGACGAGATGCCGAAGTGCTAGTTCCTGTTTTCTGCTGTTTTTGGTTTCAGAAATCCTAGTAAGGAAATATTCTCGGAATTGGAAAAAATCAACGCCCAGCATCTTAGAATCCCCGGAAGCATCCAGAACACCCGAGAGCCGCCAGAGGGGGGCCACAGGGCCCCAGATGACAGGGTGGCGCGGCCAGGGCCTGGGCCGCGCCCCCCTATTGTGTCATCGCCTCGTCGCCCCTCCGACGCCGCCTCTTCGCCTATATAAAGGTCCCTGACCTAAAACAACGATACGAAAAAGCCACGGTACGAGAAACCTTCCAGAGCCGCCGCCATCGCGAAGCCAAGATCTGGGGGACAGGAGTCTCTGTTCCGGCACGCTGCCGGGACGGGGAAGTGCCCCCGGAAGGCTCCTCCATCGACACCACCGCCATCTTCATCAACGCTGCTGTCTCCCATGAGGAGGGAGTAGTTCTCCATCGAGGCTCGGGGCTGTACCGGTAGCTATGTGGTTAATCTCTCTCCTATGTACCTCAATACAATGATCTCATGAGCTGCCTTACATGATTGAGATTCATATGAGTTTTGTATCACTATTCATCTATGTGCTACTCTAGTGATGTTATTAAAGTACTCTATTCCTCCTGCATGATGTAATGTGGACAGTGTGTGCATCATGTAGTACTTGGCGTAGTTTATGATTGTGATCTCTTGTAGATTATGAAGTTAACTATTACTATGATGGTATTGATGTGATCTATTTGGTTATGTTGATCTATCTTGCACTCTAAGGTTATTTAAATATGAACATTGAATATTGTGGAGCTTGTTAACTCCGGCATTGAGGGTTCGTGTAATCCTACGCAATTAGTGGTGTTCATCATCCAACAAGAGGGTGTAGAGTCTAGCATCTATCTATTTATTTATGTGATCAATGTTGAGAGTGTCCACTAGTGAAAGTATAATCCCTAGGCCTTGTTCCCAAATACTGCTATCGCTGCTTGTTTACTGTTCTACTGCATCTCTACTTACTGCAATATTACCACCATTCATCACACGCCAGTCCTGGACAACAAAGCACTTTTCTGGCGCTGTTGCTACTGCTCATACTTATTCATACCACCTGTATTTCACTATCTCTTCACCGAACTAGTGCACCTATTAGGTGTGTTGGGGACACAAGAGACTTCTTGCTTTGTGGTTGCAGGGTTGCTTGAGAGGGATATCTTTGACCTCTTCCTCCCTGAGTTCGATAAACCTTGGGTGATCCACTTAAGGGAAACTTGCTGCTGTTCTACAAACCTCTGCTCTTGGAGGCCCAACACTGTCTACAAGAATAGAAGCTCCCGTAGACATCAAGCACTTTTCTGGCGCCGTTGCCGGGGAGGAAAGGTAAAAGGCACTCATACTCCGGTTCCAGGTAACAGTACTTTTCTGGCGCCATTGTGTGTGTGCTCGAAGCTATTTCCTTTAGATCCTGCAATTGCATCTTTTTGTTTCTTGTTTACACTAGTAAGGCATAATAGACAACAATGAGCTTCTTATTCTATTTCCTGATTTAAGACATGGATGGTTTGATCCGAAAATTAAAAAACCCATGGAACATATTAGCATGAACACTTTGAACACCATTGTTGCTAATGATATGGAAAATTCTAAGCTTGGGGAAGCTGGTTTTGATAAGCATGATCTTTTTAGTCCCCCGGGCATGGAGGAGAAAATTTTCTTTGATGATATTTTGCCTCCTATTTATGATGATTATAATGATAGTAGTCTTTTGGTGCCACCTGTTATGGAGGATAAATTTGATTATGATTACAATATACCTCCTATATTTGATGATGAGAATAATAATGATAGCTACTTTGTTGAATTTGCTCCCACTATTACTAATAAAATTGATTATGCTTATGTTGGGAGTAGTAATAATTTATGCATGAGACTCATGATAAGAATGCTTTATGTGATAGTTATATTGTTGAGTTTGCTCATGTTGCTACTGAAAGTTATTATGAGAGAGGAAAATATGGTTGTAGAAATTTTCATGTTACTAAAATGCCTCTCTATGTGCTGAAATTTTTGAAGCTACACTTGTTTTATCTTCCTATGCTTGTTACTTTGCTCTTCATGAACTTGTTTATTTACAAGATTCCTATGCATAAGAAGCATGTTAGACTTAAATGTGTTTTGAATTTGCCTCTTGATGCTCTCTTTTGCTTCAAATACTATTTCTTGCGAGTGCATCATTAAAACTGCTGAGCCCATCTTAATGGCTATAAAGAAAGAACTTCTTGGGAGATAACCCATGTGTTTATTTTGCTACAGTAATTATTTTATTCCATTGTTGTGCCAAGTAAAGTCGTTGATAGTAAGGTTCATACTAGATTTGGATTACTGCGCAGAAACAGATTTCTTTGCTGTCACGAATCTGGGCAAAATTCTCTGTAGGTAACTCCGAAAATTATGCCAATTTACGTGAGTGATCCTCAGATATGTACGCAACTTTCATTCAATTTGAGCATTTTCATTTGAGCAAGTCTGGTGCCTCAATAAAATTCGTCTTTACGGACTGTTCTGTTTTGACAGATTCTGCCTTTTATTTCGCATTGCCTCCTTTGCTATGTGGGGTGGATTTCTTTGTTCCATTAACTTCCAGTAGCTTTGGGCAATGTCCAGAAGTGTTAAGAATGATTGTGTCACCTCTGAACATGTGAGTTTTTGATTATGCACTAACCCTCTAATGAGTTTGTTTCGAGTTTGGTGTGGAGGAAGTTTTCAAGGATCAAGAGAGGGAGATGATACAACATGATCAAGGAGAGTGAAAGCTCTAAGCTTGGGGATGCCCCGGTGGTTCACCCCTGCATATATCAAGAAGACTCAAGCGTCTAAGCTTGGGGATGCCCAAGGCATCCCCTTCTTCATCGACAACATTATCAGGTTCCTCCCCTGAAAATATATTTTTATTCCGTCACATCTTATGTACTTTGCTTGGAGCGTCGGTTTGTTTTTGTTTTTGTTTTGTTTGAATAAAATGGATCCTAGCATTCATTGTGTGGGAGAGAGACACGCTCCTCTGTTGCATATGGACAAATATGTCCTTAGGCTTTACTCATAATATTCATGGCGAAGTTTCTTCTTCGTTAAATTGTTATATGGTTGGAATTGGAAAATGATACATGTAGTAATTTGCTATAATGTCTTGGATAATGTGATACTTGGCAATTGTTGTGCTCATGTTTAAGCTCTTGCATCATATACTTTGCACCTATTAATGAAGAAATACATAGAGCATGCTAAAATTTGGTTTGCATAATTGGTCTCTCTAAGGTCTAGATAATTTCTAGTATTGAGTTTGAACAACAAGGAAGACGGTGTAGAGTCTTATAATGTTTACAATATGTCTTTTATGTGAGTTTTGCTGCACCGCTTCATCCTTGTGTTTGTTTCAAATAAACCTTGCTAGCCTAAGCCTTGTATCGAGAGGGAATACTTCTCATGCATCCAAATACTTGAGCCAACCACTATGCCATTTGTGTCCACCATACCTACCTACTACATGGTATTTCTCCGCCATTCCAAAGTAAATTGCTTGAGTGCTACCTTTAAACAATTCAAAATTTATTACCTCTAATTTGTGTCAATGTTTTATAGCTCATGAGGAAGTATGTGGTGTTTATCTTTCAATCTTGTTGGGCAACTTTCACCAATGGACTAGTGGCTTCATCCGCTTATCCAATAATTTTGCAAAAAGAGCTGGCAATGGGATTCCCAGTCCCAAATTAATTAACAAAAATAGACACTCCTCCATGGTATGTGATTGTTGGACGGCACCCGAAGGATTCGGTTAGCCATGGCTTGAGAAAGCAAAGGTGGGGAGGAGTGTCATCATAATAAAACTAAAATAAAAAGGCACTCCTTCATGGTATGAGATTGTTGGCAGGCACCCGAGGATTCGGTTAGCCATGGTTTGTGAAAGAAAGGTTGGAAGGAGTGCCACACAAAAATAAAATAAAATGGGAGCCGCTCTTTGAAGGTTTGTCTGGCAAGGGGGTTAGAGTACCCGCTACCATTCGTTGACAACAACAAACACCTCTCAAAACTTTACTTTTATGCTCTCTTTATTGTTTTCAAAACCAAAGCTCTAGCACAAATATAGCAATCAATGCTTCCCTCTGCGAAGGGCCTTTCTTTTACTTTTATGTTGAGTCAGTTCACCTATTTCTCTCCATCTCAAGAAGCAAACACTTGTGTGAACTGTGCATTGATTCTTACATACTTGCATATTGCACTTGTTATATTACTTTGCATTGACAACTATCCATGAGATATACATGTTACAAGTTGAAAGCAACCGCTGAAACTTAATCTTCCATTGTGTTGCTTCAATGTCTCTACTATGAATTATTGCTTTATGAGTTAACTCTTATGCAAGACTTATTGATGCTTGTCTTGAAGTACTATTCATGAAAAGTCTTTGCTATATGATTCAGTTGTTTACTCATGTCATTTACATTGTTTTGATCGCTGCATTCATTACATATGCTTATAATAGTATGATCAAGTTTATGATGGCATGTCACTCCAGAAATTATCTTTGTTATCGTTTACCTGCTCGGGACGAGCAGAAACTAAGCTTGGGGATGCTGATACGTCTCCGACGTATCGATAATTTCTTATGTTCCATGCCACATTATTGATGATATCTACATGTTTTATGCATACTTTATGTCATATTTATGCGTTTTCCGGAACTAACCTATTGACGAGATGCCGAAGTGCCAGTTCCTTTTTTCTGCTGTTTTTGGTTTCAGAAATCCTAGTAAGGAAATATTCTCGGAATTGGACGAAATCAACGCCCAGCATCTTAGAATCCCCAGAAGCATCCAGAACACCCGAGAGCCGCCAGAGGGGGGCCACAGGGGCCCCAGATGACAGGGTGGCGCGGCCAGAGCCTGGGCCGCGCCCCCCTATTGTGTCATCGCCTCGTCGCCCCTCTGACGCCGCCTCTTCGCCTATATAAAGGTCCCTGACCTAAAACAACGATACGAAAAAGCCACGATACGAGAAACCTTCCAGAGCCGCCGCCATCGCTAAGCCAAGATCTGGGGGATAGGAGTCTCTGTTCCGGCACGCCGCCGGGACGGGGAAGTGCCCCCGGAAGGCTCCTCCATCGACACCACCGCCATCTTCATCAACGCTGCTGTCTCCCATGAGGAGGGAGTAGTTCTCCATCGAGGCTCGGGGCTGTACCGGTAGCTATGTGGTTAATCTCTCTCCTATGTACCTCAATACAATGATCTCATGAGCTGCCTTACATGATTGAGATTCATATGAGTTTTGTATCACTATTCATCTATGTGCTACTCTAGTGATGTTATTAAAGTACTCTATTCCTCCTGCATGATGTAATGTGGACAGTGTGTGCATCATGTAGTACTTGGCGTAGTTTATGATTGTGATCTCTTGTAGATTATGAAGTTAACTATTACTATGATGGTATTGATGTGATCTATTTGGTTATGTTGATCTATCTTGCACTCTAAGGTTATTTAAATATGAACATTGAATATTGTGGAGCTTGTTAACTCCGGCATTGAGGGTTCGTGTAATCCTACGCAATTAGTGGTGTTCATCATCCAACAAGAGGGTGTAGAGTCTAGCATCTATCTATTTATTTATGTGATCAATGTTGAGAGTGTCCACTAGTGAAAGTATAATCCCTAGGCCTTGTTCCCAAATACTGCTATCACTGCTTGTTTACTGTTCTACTGCATCTCTACTTACTGCAATATTACCACCATTCATCACACGCCAGTCCTGGACAGCAAAGCACTTTTCTGGCGCTGTTGCTACTGCTCATGCTTATTCATACCACCTGTATTTCACTATCTCTTCGCCGAACTAGTGCACCTATTAGGTGTGTTGGGGACACAAGAGACTTCTTGCTTTGTGGTTGCAGGGTTTCTTGAGAGGGATATCTTTGACCTCTTCCTCCCTGAGTTCGATAAACCTTGGGTGATCCACTTAAGGGAAACTTGCTGCTGTTCTACAAACCTCTGCTCTTGGAGGCCCAACACTGTCTACAAGAATAGAAGCTGCCGTAGACATCAGCCTTGCGTCCTCGGGTCTCCATGGCGTGCTCTCTTCCCTCCGTACTTGTCATCGAGTTCCTATCATCAAGATATGACAAAGTATGAAGTAGTATATCATTCCACATAGGCGATTGTAGGCACGCATAAAGGAGAAGATTCACCTTTGTGTGCCATCTCGGCGATGAAGCACATGATGTGGTGAAGACCGAAAGTCGCGCCGTATCATCTCCCTCACTTGAAAAAGAGTCGTCCTCGACGATAGCTCTTCATGAACTTGTATAGTAGGTAGATGACAACCACGCTTGAATGTCCACTTGAAAGTCATGTACCCTATCAATAGCACAAGCAAAGCAAGAGAACACTCAAAGCATAGCCAATGTTTAACGGGTTTAGCAATATGTCCCAAGTATAAGGAGGTCACCTTAGCATAATGTCGGTGTGCTCTCATTGAGAGATCTTGTGTAGTAGATGTGTAGGGTTGAACCCATTCGTTGACGCTCATCCACAAGTCACTTGTACCTTCACACAACGAAGACCAAGCAAAGCATGTTTGTGTGTGATATGGGAGCACATCATCGATGACATGTCCTTTCATGTTCACAACACCGTTAGCACAACACAAATTTATCAAGAATAATACATGTGCAAGGTCAATGTGTAAGATCTCCGTATGAACATCTTCCAAATCCGGGAACACAAAAACTCCAAATTGTAAGACGACCATGGTGTCCATCTCATGTAGAAACTCATTTTCATTATTGCACTCAAGGCATCGAAAAGAGAAATTGTTCAACATCCTTGAAGCAATAAGTGGAGAATTTGGCCAAAACACATAAGGAAGAGTGTCCAAAATATCATCAACATGTGTGCATACAAACCATTGGGAAGAGAAATTGGTCCTCATATTTGTTGCAACACACAACATATCATCCAAAAAGTTCACCAAGAAAATATTTGCCCAACCGTGCGTGCCAACAAACCAAATGAAAGATAAATTGTTCAACTTGTTTGAGGCCACCAACGGTAAAAATCACATCATCATGCTTGCAAATGAACCACAAGAAAGACAAATTGTTAGGCATGTTCAATGCAAAGCATGGAAAAAGTATTAGAGTCGGGTTCGATCTTGAACTCAGTTGTATTATGCTCTCAAGAGCTCTCTTTGTCAACTCGTGCTCAATCGAGGTTGACATTGGCATTCTTGTACCTACACACACAATAGGCAAAGCAAAGAACGTGTGTGCATGGTATATTAACACATCATCCATCACGATGGTCCATTTCTTTTGCACATCACCATTGGCGTTAAGCAAAGCATCATAATAGATATGGTGAATATGCAGGGTAAACACATGAGCATGCTCATCATGGACATAGGCAAAGTCTCCAAAATTTGAGAGAGCTATGGGGGAAATCTCATTTACAAGCACATTAATATCATTGCAAACCAAGCATTGGAAAGAGCAAGTATTCAACATTTTGGTTGCACTAATGGGAGAGTATTGCAAGCATCTAGAGCAAAGCATGTTCAACATTTTATCATTGTCGTTGACAAACCTATGGAAAGAGCAATTGTTCGGCAAGGTTGTCACAACACAAACATTATCATCTTTATTATCGTCATTGCAAGCAACACATGGGAAAGAGAAATTGTTTGACAAGTTGCATGCAATCGGAGATATATTGAAACACTCATAGCATGTCATGATCATATTGTCACAAGCAAGTAATTCCACATAATCAACAATGTTATCAAGCAAAGCATCACATGGAGGAATGAATGAAGCATATGACATAGCAATTGTATCATCATCATCATGCATGCACTCACAAATCATCATGTCCACTAGTGGTATCATGACATCATCAACACCTTTGTTGTTACCTTTGTAGTCCGACTCATTTTAAGTAGGCGTTGTGGAAGTGGTAGGCTCCATGTGGTCGACATCTTTGGCTTCTTGTAAGCATGGTGTGGTATCATCATCTTCATGCACCATGTACATCTTCTTTTCCGTGATCGGCTTCTCGTCATCCATGGAACCTAATAAGACATAAGAGAACACACTAGAGGTAGAGGGTAAGTTGTTAGACTTCGAAATGGCCTCACATGACCTATCAACTACCACTCTCATCTCACTTGGTGTATCACTCATGCTCTCGGAGTGGAGGCACTCAAGCTCACATATAGTGGAATCGCTCATCTCATACATAGTGGAGTCCCTCATCTCCATGGCAATGGCGTCGTAGATATCGAGCAGCCTATCAAAGAGGAAGATAACACAAGAGGAGTAGAGGTTAATGTGTTAGAAATCAAAGCGTCGCCACTCAACTCATGTGGTGTGTCACTCTTGCTCTCAAGGAGTTTAAAGTAGAATTTGCACTCGGCTTTATCTTTGGGGGTCATATTGGCTTCTCGAGCATCTAACTCGGCAAAGTAGACTCTCATCTCGGCTTGTTCTTGTGGCGTCAACATTTATAGCTCTCACTAGGATAGGTGTATATATGGTGGAAAGAGAACTACCAAAAGGTCAAAACTCACAACAAAATTGAGAAAATGGTTCAAGTTAGAGAATAACCGATATGTACTCACACACACACACACTCAAAGCACACGCAAAAGGCTAAGAACTCTTTATGGTGGTAGGTGCGGAAGTGGATAGCAAACGAAAAGTACCAAAGAAAATATCTATTGTCAAATGTGGGTAAGATCCAAAGTCAAATATCAAAAGCGGTGATCTATGTCAAAGAAACACGGAAACACACAAGAAAGAACAATGGGGTTAGCACGACCAAGGAAGTGAGCAAGTAACAAAGATCTTCCTAACGAAGACTATTAGCTCGTTGTCACGCCAACACAAGAGAGACCGTAGCTTGGTTGCATATGAGAGAAGCAACTAAATTTGCACAAGATGTCACTCTTCTCTTTTCTCTCTTAGTGCGTACAAGCTTTGCACTCCTTTGTATCGGTGGACACACACTTGTTTTCTATTTCTTTTTTCTTTTTCTCTTTTTTTCTCTTTGCTTAAAAGCTTTATGTTTCTCTATGTCACACTTTTTCTTCTTTTGTGTATCTTTCTCACCGAGCTTGCTTCGGAGCTTTGCTCAACACAATGCACACACACCCTCTCACGGCCGTGACACTTGTGAAATGCTTCGCAACACTCGAAAAGCCACTCTTAATAGGATAGGTACACAAAGGAAGAAAGGTTGGATACAAGGTGAGGAAAGTTATACCTATTGATGTTAGGCGGTGTCGGAACACTCAAACTTGCGATGACGAAGGGGTGTTGATGATGGTGTCGAGTTGCGCCGGAATCCGGGGTGCAAAAGGTGTCGTCGCGTTGTTGGTGTAGGCGCGGAAGCGGAATAGACAACCAATGCACTCCACGACGAAATCCGAACACAAAAGTCAATGTTTGAAAATTTGGGTCAAAACGGACAATCGAAGTTGTCAAAATTTTGGAGTCAAATGGGCTCGGGAGAATTTTCAAAATTGAAGTCAATATAGTGTGAGACTATGGTCAAAATTTAAAGTCAAACGGGCTCCGAAAAGTTGTCAAAAGTTGGGTCAAAGTTGGGTGTCAAAAGTTGGTGAAGTTGGGTCAAAAAAATTTGTTCGGGCGGAAGTTCCGGCCTACTTCCGGCCAACTTCTGGAAATGTGCGAATGGGCTACTGCAACGAAAATTGTTGTTTTCGGAACAAGGCCGAAACTTGGCCGGAAGTACCGCTCGATTTGGCCGGAAGTTCCGGTCGGATTTTTTCTGGAGATTTTTCTTGTGCGACTGGAGCGGAAATCGTTGGCTGGGGAAATTGAATCAGGGTGCAGAGTGACGAGAAGATCGATCAGAGAGCTCTCTACTGCGGGCGCGTGGTGGCGTTGTTGGCGAGCGGGGAGTGCGGTGGTGGCCAAGGGCGGTGGCTTGGTGGCTCGATTGGGAGCGAGGCGCGCGATGGATGCGAGCGACATCGTGGAGTCTAGCAGCACGGGCCTTGGGCCGGGAACAACGAGCGGGTGGAGGCCTGGCGTGGTGGTGCGGCGCGTACGAGCGTGACGCTGGGCGAGCTGGCGGTGGTGCTGGGTGGCGCGCGTGGTAGCGTGGGCGCTAGGCGTGGTGGGGCGGCAGGCCTGGGCCAAGCTGGGCTGAGCGGCGAGCGGGCCTCGGTGGTGGCTGTCGAGTGGGAGGTCAGGTGGGGGCGTGGATGTTGGGCGGAGGCATGATCGTAAGTTGTACTCCCTCCGTGCGGAAATGCAAGACGTTTACCGATTGGTTCCGACCAGGTGAAAAACGTAAAAAAGACAACGCTACCCCTCCACATTTTGAATCGGTACCCTTCCCAGATCTCATCTCCCTCCTCGATCGCCCTCCGCCATCTCCCTCCTCGATCGCCCTCCGTCATCCGCATCCGCCCTCCGCCATCCGCACCTCCGGGCTCCGGCACCAGCAGCTCCACCTTCGGCCCAGGAAACTCCTCGCCCAGATGTTCGTGGACACCGATCTCCTCCCTCAGGTGTTCCTGGAGAACGATCTCCTCGTCCAGGCGCTCTAGCTCCGGCCCCGGCAGCTCCTCCGGCCGCAGCAGCTCCTCGGCCAGGAGCTCGTGGAGGCCGATCTCCTCCCCCAGGTGCTCCGACCCAGGACGATCTCCTCGTCCAGGTGCTCCAGCCAGGACGATCTCCTCATCCAGGTGCTCTTGGAGAACAATCTCCTCCGGCCCAGGCATCTCCTCTCCCAAGTTCTCCTGGAGGATTATTTGCCCGGCCCAAGCAACTCCTCGCCCAGGCTGTCGACGACTGGCGCCTAGGTTTGTCTCGCACAGAAAGCAGATCAGTATACATCAGAACCTATGCTGAACAAAGAAAACAGCAGCAGCAGATTACAAAAATAGCAGCCCCATACCTGAACAAAGAGAACCAGCAGCAATCAGATCAATATTGATGAGGTCTAAGACCCCGTTTGTGGCCCGATCTTGCGAATTGACCCGGAAACGAAAGGGGAAAAGAGGAAGAACACGAAGAACACGACGAACGCGATGAACACGATGAACACGGGAACACACGCACGCACACCGACCCGATACAACCGATGCTTACCCTCGTGGCTCGATGGACCACGCCGAATAGAATCACCCACGGAAGAGACCGCGGTAGAATTCCGAGGTGAGAGATACGGTGTTGGAGACGGAATCGGTGAGGGAGAGAGAGTGCACACACTAGAATCTCACTCACAAACTCAATCAACAACAAGGGTGGCCTTGATTACAGAGGGATGATACCCTAGGGAGACATAGCTCAAATCCTATTCTAAGCCAAATCTTGTCTAACCCTAGCAAATGGGGATACGGGAGATACATATAGCCCAGATTCGTGCAAGGGTACTTTAGGTATTACAAGGTATGAAATCAGGGACGTTCAGATGAAGGGGAACGGTCCAGATCTGAGCTCGTTTCGGCTGAGCGGTACCTCGGGCGGAGGTACCGGCCATGGTACCGGAAAACGCACCAAAACTGGGCGAAGTATCCAGTATGGTTGGGCGGCCCAGCGGTACCTCGGGCGGTACCTCGGCCGGAGGTACCGCTCTTGCGTTTCCTTCCCGCGAGCTGGAGTTGGGGGCGCTTGGGGTAGGCCGGTAGTACCGGCCAGATGTGGCCGGTAGTACCGGTCCTACCTCCTCCCGCGTGTGCCATGTCCTGGAGGTGGTACCGGCCAGGGAGGGAGTGGAGGCTCCGGCCATGGCCTGCCTGGAGGCTCCGGCCAGTGGGGGCCGGCCATGGCTGCCTAGAGGCTCCGGCCTCCCTCCTCCTCTTCCCTTCTCTCTTCCTCTTTCTCTTCCTTCCTTCTTTCTTCTTCTTCCTTCTTTCTTCTTCTCTTCTTCTTCCTTCTCCCTTGCACCAAGTGAGTGCCTCCTCCTCTCCGGATCCTCGATGAAGCTCGTACCTAGTAACACAAGACATATCGGAATGAGGTAGCACTCCATCCAAGGTATTGACGAGGTCGAGTGTCGAGAGGAAGGAGTTCACCTTGTCGTGTATGGCTTCGGTTCGGGTTGTCGGTCCACTTGGGGAACACCTTGGCCATGGTGTAGCATCGACGATAGGCGGGGCTACATCATCTCCCCCCCCTTGGGGAAGAGTCGTCCTCGACTCTTGTTCCTCCTCATGTCCATGTTGTGGCGAGAGGTCCGAGATGGTGAACGTCTTGCTCACCAAGTACTTGGGAGTTTGTTTATCGATGAAGCGGTCGAAGAAGAACTTGGGGAAAAACGAGTTGCAAATGGAAAGCTCGTGGATGCCAATTTGGTGATCGGCGAACAAGAGGCTCTCAATCAAATACGAAGCATCAAGTCGTTTCTCCAAGAGGCATTTGGCAAAAATGGGAACCAAAAGAGTGTCGATGTATCCAAAATTTGGGAGGGCAAAAATTTGTGCATGTAAGAGTTGTATGGTGTCAAAAATGTGTGGTGTAGAATTGTCCCAAACAAATGGAACAAACAAAAGGCAAGTATGAGCGGCAAAATTTGGGGCAAAATTTTTATGTGCAATGGCAAAGCGATGGAGTCTTCGAGCTTGGGAGAGTATGGTTGGCGTGAGCCGAGTATGAGCCTCCTCAAGTGTGAAAGAATCCATTGCAAATGCCAAAGATGAAATGAAAAATCCGAAGAAGAGCAACTTTTTGTGTGACATGTGGCACAAGATGCATAAGGTATCTCTCACATGTATGACATGGTCCTTGAGATTCTCGAAGTGTATGATGAAAGCATCAAGACATACAACAACCATTGTGCCAACAAGATGTGTCAAGATATGTTGCAAAAGAGGCAAAAGAGGCGACGAGGAGTTGGACCAAACCGGAAACTCGACAAGGCAAGCCGGAAACACACGAGGGCGAAGGCTTGTGGGAACATACCCTTTGGTGTGATTCCCGGGGGTTAGGTCCTTGTTGGGGTAGCTCTCAATTGCGCGTTTCGTCAACTCATGTTCCGTGGCGGTGGAAGTTGTCATGCGGGTACCTATACACACAATAGAGGAAACAAAAAGCGTGTGTGCATGGTAGAGGAACACATCATCCATCATGATGGTCCAAGACTTGTGCGCATCACCATGAGTGTCAAGCAAAATAGAATGAAATGCATGGCGATGGTGCATATGGCAAGAAGGTGCATTCATGGCATGCGGTAACTCATGATCATCAAAAAGTGAGAAGGCTATGGGGGCCATCTCGTGGACAATGAAATAAGCATTCTTGCATACCAAGCATAAAAAGGAGCAATTGTTCACAATCTTGGATGCAAGGATCATGGAATGGTGTAAGCATTTTGGGCAAAGCATGCGGAAGCTAATGTCATCATTATCATTGCAAGCAATACATGGCAAAGAGCAAGTTGTCGACATATTGCAAGCAATGGTGGAGAAATTAAAGCTCTCATAGCATGGCATGTTCAAGGTATCACAAGCACTCAAATCCACATGATCAACAATGTTGTCAAGCAAAGTATCACATGGGAACATGAAAGTAGCATGTGACGTAGCAAATGTGTCATCAAGATCATGCATGCATTCAAAAGTCGTCATGTCCACTAGTGGGATCATGGCATCACCAACACCTATGTTGTTACCTATGTCGTCCGACTCATGTGAAGTAGGTGTGGTGGAAGTAGGAGGATCCATGTGGTCGACTTGTCCATCTTGGAGCAAGCATGGTGAGATATCGTCATCTTCATGCACCATGTACATCGTCTCCATGAGCGGGAACTCGTCCTCCTCGGAACCTAGTGCAACATAAGGAGACACCAAAGAGGGAGAGGTTAATGTGTTAGCAAATGCGATGTCCTCCATGGACCTATCATCTACCTCTCGCAACTCACTCGGTGTATCACTCATGTCCTCCAATTGGAAGCACTCAAACTCACATGTGGAGTAGTAGTCACTCAACTCACTATCACTCTCGCTCAAGTGGGCTAGGTGGCTCTCATGCTCACATGGGCTTGGTACCAACTCATCAATCAAGCATATGGGAGTAGGCTCGACTTTCTCATCTCCATGCGCCTCCTTGGTTGAAGGGAAGTTCCCATGCTCAACCATCTCAACTCCATGCGCCTCCATAGGTGAAGGGAAGATCCCATGCTCACCATGCTCAACTCCATGCGCCTCCATAGGTGAAGGGAAGATCCCATGCTCACCATGCTCAACTCCATCTCCTCTCAAGTCATCCTCCCTCGGTGGCGCCGTAGTGTCGTGGAGAGCTATGCTCGGATCCACATCATCCTTGTGTTGGCCTTGTCGATCTTCATCTTGAAGTGTGGGCGTCGAAGGCTTCTTGGTGGCTTGAGCTTGTAGCTTGTCGAAGAAGAGTGTCTTGGCGCTTGGCTTTGTGCATTGCCATGCCTCATGACCCTTGTCCTTGCACACCTCACATAGGAGATTGGGACATTCCCGTGGAGGGTGGCCTTGTTGCTTGCACTTGTAGCATCGGAGTCCATAGGCATGTGACGAGGTAGAGGCCATTGTGGTGGTGGCACTAGAGGTGGAAGTCGCCGTATGAGGAAGGTATGCGCGATTTGCACTTGCCATCCTCGGAGTGGTAGACACCGGATGATGGTGTTTGTCGTCTTCATGTCGAGGATCTCGTCTTCGGGCAACATCACCATGGCTTGAGGAGTGTCGTCGATGATCCGTGGAAGATGTGTGTCGATGGCGCTCATGGGGTGGCTTGTGTCGTCGATGATCACGTGGTGAACTATGTCGATGGGATCCATGAGACGATGGTGGTTGGCGACGACGATCATGTGATGGTGTGTGTCGATGACGATCCTCGACATGCCTAGATGATGGCTCATGTGGCGTGGCATGTCGCTTGTGGCGCCTTGTGGAGCTTGGAGAAAAGTGTCGATGACGATCATGTCGGGGACGCTCTTGATGCTCCATATGATGTACTTGAGGTCGACGATCTTGTGCATAAGCACGCTCATGGTGTCGCCTTGTGGAGCTCGAAGAAGTGTGTCGATGACGCTCATGTTGAGGACGCTCTTGGTGATCCAAATGATGGTGCCATCGTGGATGTCCTCCATCTTCATATGTAGCTCCATTGGCGACGTAGGGGTACATGGGAGCATCGGTGTTGTTCAAGGTGGAGTCGAGGTGAGGCTCCGCCATGGTGTCGATGTCGAAGGCGTGGCGTTGCTCCACCATGTCGTCCATGCTTGATGAGCCAATGTCGATGTAGAGCTCGTCGATGTCGTCCTCCAAGTGGTGCTCCACCATGTCGTCCATGTGTGAGGAGCCATTGTCGATGTAGAGCTCCTCGATGTCATCCTCAAGGTGGTGCTCGACCATATCGTCCATGTCGGTGATGCTCGCGGAGCCATAGTCGGTGTAGAGCTCCACATGTTCCTCCACATCCGCGGTGCTTGAGGAGGTGTCCTCCTCGAAGTACTCCATGTACTCCTCCGTGTCGTCTCCGTCGCTATACATGTTAGCACTATGGTATCTATATGGTGTATGTTAGTGGAAGAAGACTACCTCGATATCTTACCGTGGTATGATAAGATCGGGGCGATCCAAAAAGCCGAGGTCAAAAATCAATTGTATCGGGTACTCACGCAAAAGCACACGCAAAAGCTAGCAAATATGGTGTTAGGTGAGTGTGGTGGAAAGCCAAAAGACGAAATCCGAAATCAAGTTTGTTGTCAAGAGTGGGTGAAATCCAAAAATCGAATGTCAAAGCGATGATCACTATAAACACGGAAAAAGGTATGGAACTCACACACGAGATGAACGGGGTTAGTGCGACCAAGGAATGAGCGGAAAAGTGTAAGAAGCCCTTAGCAAGGGTGCTCGGTGTCACACTAACACAAGAAGAGATCAAAGCTTCGGTTGCAAAGGAAGAGACAACAAGATTCACACGTGGCCTCTCTTCTCTTTTCTCTCTTTTGCTTAAAAGCTTTTTCTCTTTTGTATATGGCGGCACTTGCACTCGTTTGTATCTTTGGTGGCACGTGGACACTTTGTATGTATGGGCGTATGGATGTATGGATGTATGGATGTATGGTGCTACTCGCACTCTTTTTGTGTTTTTGGGGCTTTTTGACGCACTATGTTAGCGTTAGCCTTGCTTTTGCTATCTTGCCACACGAGTGTTTGCTTGGGTGCCTTACGCAACGCGACACACACACCTCACAATGCGGGGCCACGTGCAATGTCTCGCAACACTCAATAAGCAATGCTCGATAGGATAGATCGCCAAAGAAGAGGGGTTACAAGGGAAATGCAAGTTATACCTAGATGTTAGGCGGTGTCGGAACACACAACTTGCGATGAGGGTGGTGATGTCAAGAGTACGGTTGCAAGTCCGGGGTGCCGAGGATGTCGTCGCTTGCTTCGGAGCTGCGGGTTAGTCTCACAAACAAGGCACTCAAACCGGAACAAACAAACACAAGTTAGCGGAAGAAAACGGTCAAAGTAGCTTGGCGTCGATGGCGGTGGTATGCCGGTGGTGATATCGGTGAGCTCGCGGCGGCGGTGGTGGTGGTGGGGTAGCGGCGGTGTTTGCCGGTGGTATGCCGATGGCGTATCGGTGAGCTCGCGGCGGCGGTGGTGGTGGTGGGGTAGCGGCGGTGTTTGCCGGTGGTATGCCGATGGCGTATCGGTGAGCTTGCGGTGGCGGCGATGGTGGTGGTTTGCCGCGGCGGTGTTTCCCGATGGTTTGGGAGGGTGGCGGTGCTTGCCGATGATCAAGGGGGGTGGCGGTGCTTGCCGGTGATCAAGGGGGGTGGCGGTGTTTGCCGGTGATGAAGGGGGGTGGCGGTGCTTGCCGGCTGCGGAGAGGAATGGTGGTGGTCGGCGGTGGGGTGGAGATGGTGGTGGTGGCCGGCTTGGGAAGGAGGAGCGGTAGTGGAGGGTGGAGCCTCCACCCGGAGGTACCGCTCGTGCACGGGTGGAGGCTCCACCCGGAGGTACCGCTCGTGAGCTGCTCCTTCTTCCTCACGTGCACGCACACACTAGCTGTTCTTCCCCTTTCTCTCTCTTGTTCTTCCCAAAAGCCAACCAAATTGACCCAAAACGCGCTAGTGGACGAAATTTGTGGCTAGAAAGTGGGGAAATAGTAGATCAACACTAGAGACACCAAATCCATGGACCAAAACCACTCAAAACGCAACGAAATCGCAGATCCATCAAAAGGCAAATTGGGGCTATTTTTTTTTGGGGATTTTTTTTTTTTTTGGGAAAAATTTTAGAGGGCAAATCCGGTGGGTGGAGGGTCAAATCCGCGGAAACCAAAGGCTGCTGATACCATATGATGAGGTCTAAGACCCCGTTTGTGGCCCGATCTTGCGAATTGACCCGGAAACGAAAGGGGAAAAGAGGAAGAACACGAAGAACACGACGAACGCGATGAACACGATGAACACGGGAACACACGCACGCACACCGACCCGATACAACCGATGCTTACCCTCGTGGCTCGATGGACCACGCCGAATAGAATCACCCACGGAAGAGACCGCGGTAGAATTCCGAGGTGAGAGATACGGTGTTGGAGACGGAATCGGTGAGGGAGAGAGAGTGCACACACTAGAATCTCACTCACAAACTCAATCAACAACAAGGGTGGCCTTGATTACAGAGGGATGATACCCTAGGGAGACATAGCTCAAATCCTATTCTAAGCCAAATCTTGTCTAACCCTAGCAAATGGGGATACGGGAGATACATATAGCCCAGATTCGTGCAAGGGTACTTTAGGTATTAAAAGGTATGAAATCAGGGACGTTCAGATGAAGGGGAACGGTCCAGATCTGAGCTCGTTTCGGCTGAGCGGTACCTCGGGCGGAGGTACCGGCCATGGTACCGGAAAACGCACCAAAACTGGGCGAAGTATCCAGTATGGTTGGGCGGCCCAGCGGTACCTCGGGCGGTACCTCGGCCGGAGGTACCGCTCTTGCGTTTCCTTCCCGCGAGCTGGAGTTGGGGGCGCTTGGGGTAGGCCGGTAGTACCGGCCAGATGTGGCCGGTAGTACCGGTCCTACCTCCTCCCGCGTGTGCCATGTCCTGGAGGTGGTACCGGCCAGGGAGGGAGTGGAGGCTCCGGCCATGGCCTCACTCGGGAGGCTCCGGCCAGTGGGGGCCGGCCATGGCTGCCTAGAGGCTCCGGCCTCCCTCCTCCTCTTCCCTTCTCTCTTCCTCTTTCTCTTCCTTCCTTCTTTCTTCTTCTTCCTTCTTTCTTCTTCTCTTCTTCTTCCTTCTCCCTTGCACCAAGTGAGTGCCTCCTCCTCTCCGGATCCTCGATGAAGCTCGTACCTAGTAACACAAGACATATCGGAATGAGGTAGCACTCCATCCAAGGTATTGACGAGGTCGAGTGTCGAGAGGAAGGAGTTCACCTTGTCGTGTATGGCTTCGGTTCGGGTTGTCGGTCCACTTGGGGAACACCTTGGCCATGGTGTAGCATCGACGATAGGCGGGGCTACATCAAATATGGTGCTCCCAGACTTGAATTTCACTCCACCCGAAGAAGGCGATGTCCATATACCTGAAGGAGAGCATGCAGGTACATTATCTAATGCAAAACAAAGTTACAGTTTACATTATCACTGAATTTAATGGAACAAGCAGATTTGTATTGCGCCTAGTGTATATAGCAAATTTCTACTCCATGGTTTTTATCGGTATCTAGATAAAACTGGATCAACTAATTTGGAGCAGAGGAAGTAGAAACTAAGTAAACCTACATGAGCATCTTGGAAGTTGTGGCCTAGCTAAGGCGCCAGGCTATCTATCTAGAAGAGATCATGACGATGAGTACCTGCTGGTGGTGCTGGGGCTGGTACTGCTCTGGAATCTGGTGAAACAGGCTTGTCACGGTTACCACTCCAACCAGCCCTTGCTGATGGTGGTGGTGATCTGATGAGTCCTTGTTCATGTTGTTCTTGCTGCTGCTCTCGAGTCGATCTTGTCAGCTGTCACATTTCAACCCTCCTACACAAGGCAAAAGCAAGCTGTAAAAACAAGTTCAAGTGCAAAATACTTGTAATGTCTATCCATGATATAGGGAGTAGTAGTATTTTTTACCTTGGGTGTGTGATGGAGAGAAAGAGAGGCCATAGGCCAAGCGGGAAAGATGTCCAGTGTACGTACGCATGGCGTTGCTGTGTCCATGGTGATGGTGAGCTATGATGGAGGTGGCCGTTGGAGTTTGTTGCTGATGAGCAGCCCTCCCGCCGCCACCGCCGCCGAATGTGGCCACCTGGTGCATGAAGGCCTCCTCCAGCCTCCCGAAATAGGCACCCCCTCCTCCTCCGTCTTGCTCGCCGCACGGGCAACCAAAACCATCATCGCTTCATCACCATGACGAAATGATCTACGTAAAGATTCGTATGTAGTATGTATCTACACATGCGAAATTCATGACAGGAAGCACGAAGAACGGAGAGGGGGAAAGGTTTTTCTTACAAGAAGGTCGCGGAAGGCATGGAGTGGTTGGGCATGGCGCCGCCATGGAAGCCGCCATAGCCAATAACATGATGAGGAGGAGGATCCTCAAGAACCCCAAACCTTTCTCGCCTCTCCCAGAGAGAAACTAGCTACCTAGCAGCTCGGCTTCGATGCACCGGGATATATAGCAACACAGAAAAGATCACATGAGCAACACCCACACACAAGCCGAGAAGAGAGAGGGCATCTGAATATGGAGACAAACAACATACCAGGGTACCGGTTTTGCTTTAATCTGTACCACGGCAACAGCCGCAAAAGAGGCCGGGGTTGAGCAGAGGCAACCTTGACCGTTTCTTGCTCTTCTTCGCGCACCCGCAACTCCTTGTCTTGATATCTCGCCACCGTGATGGCTTTCGCCTCGCTTCGGGCTAACCTCGAATGATCCATGACTGGATGTATGTTCTGTTGTATTGTTGAAACCTCTCAAGTCACACTTCATCCAATCGCTTTTTTCCTGAGTTAGAAGAACAAAAACAATATTAGTTGGAAAAAATCTACGAGATTGAAAGCCCAACACCAAAATTTTGTTCCTGCTATACTACACTGTGATAAGTGTCACCTCGGTAACTAGAAAGAACAGGATGACTAATTTACTTTTATTGTTATTAATACGCAGATGATGACGAAGAAGTAAATGAAGAAATGTACGAACAAAATCTCTATGAAGCTGCACTTGATGAAGAGGAAGATGCGGAAGATGAAGAGCAAGATGCAGTAGAAATGGGTGAGCAAAATCAACATTATAATGGGGAAGAACCAGGTGGTCATCAAGCAGTACGACATCGAAAAGTCCTCCCTGACCATCAAAAATATGCTGCTTATGTAGCTATGCATTCACTTTGCATGAAAAATGGAGGAAAGTTCGACAAGAATGACAAGAAACATGTTGCTGCATTTTTTCAATCGGACATCCAAGTTATGCAAAGAATATGGAGACTGGCTATGAAGCAAATAGCTGATGGGTTGGAAGTGGATGTTTCTAGCAAAAGGAAAGGAAGGTGTGGGAGGAAACCAAAGAATATCGATATGTCCATTGTTCCTAGTATACCTCTAAATCAAAGGTCAACTATCAGATCACTAGCTTGGCAGTTGGGAGTCAGCCCTAGTACATTATTCACAAGATTCAAAGCAAAGCACTTCAAGAGGATCTCAAACTCTCTGAAGCCACTTCTAACACAAAAAAATATGTTGGCAAGACTCCAATTTTGCCTCTCAATGATTGGTGAGACTAAGACAAAAAAAGGACACCCAATTTTCAAAAGTATGTACAATTATGTACATATAGATCAAAAGAACAAGAAAAGAAAGCTCGAGAAGAAGCGAAGCAAGAAGATGCTAGAAAGAAAGAACAAGAAAGGAAAGCACGAGAAGAAGCGAAGCAAGAAGATGCTAGAAAGAAAGAACAAGAAAAGAAAGCTCGAGAAGAAGCGAAGCAAGAAGATGCTAGAAAGAAAGAACAAGAAAAGAAAGCACGAGAACAAGCGAAGCAAGAAGATGCTAGAAAGAAAGAACAAGAAAAGAAAGCTCGAGAAGAAGCGAAGCAAGAAGATGCTAGAAAGAAAGAGGAAGCAAAGAAAGCACGAGAAGAAGTGAAGCAAGACGAAGCTAGAAAGAAAGAGGAAGCAAAGAAAGCTCGAGAAGAAGCGAAGCAAGACGAAGCTAGAAAGAAAGAGGAAGCAAAGAAAGCAAGAGAAGAAGCAAAGAAAAGCAATCAATCTTGCAAGCGCAAGAGAGCAGAAGGAAAGCAAGCGCAAGAAGAGCAAGCAGAAGGAGTAAGAAAGCAGGCTCGCGCAAAAGAAAATCAAGCAGAAATAACTACAGCGGAAGAAAGCACAAGCACAAGTAAAAAGCTACTGGAATTTGTTGCAAGCAAGCAATGGAAGCAACCTATTGGAATTTGTACCTATTGATCTGTTGTATTGTTGTTGTTACAGAAACTACTGCTTGTGCTACTGTATTGTTGTTGTTACACAAACTACTGCTAGTGCTACTCTACTGTCGTTGTTGTTGTTACACAAACTACTTCTAATGTATTGGTGTTGTCAGATTACACAAACTATGCAGAATTGAGAACAAGGCTAATTCTATAGAGGTACTTCCCAACACAGTAATATTCAGAGATATGGTTGTCTCTTGTGCTCACCTCCAACGCCGGCACAGTCCTCGACCGCCCTCTTCTTGGTCTCTACGAGGCTGCGCCGCTCCATACCCACACCCGCTCCATACCTGCATTAGATTTCTAAACCTGTGACGCATTGGGGGGAAAAGAAGGATCCTGAAACAGTTCTACAGAGGGAGGGTGTTGCTATGATAACATACCACCAAATGCTTCCAGCTGTCAATGCCAACCCAGGATACACAGTGCCACCAATCACACGACCTAGGGGATACCTAAAACAGAAGCAGCAGCAGAAAATTCAGCCATGTATTCGCGGTGCATGCTCCACTTCACAAATAACTTGCACAGTACAGTATAAATGATTTAGCAGTGTATGAGGCTCTTACCATGTCCTATCATCAAACCAGTTCCAGAAATCGTACATGTCCTGAAAAAAATACTCCAATCAGACTAAAACCACTTGCAGAGAGTAAGAAGACAAATGTCTTTTGCTGACGAAAAGAAACAAGTAAAACAACATACACCAATCAGACTAACACCACTTGCAGAGAGCCAACACTTTCTTAGATACTCATACAGTATTATAGTGGTAGGTAGGCTACATTATTTCTAAACCACTGAGAGGAAACGGTGAGCATGCAAGACACATCAATGTAATGTTAAGCCATTGTTTCTCGATGAAATGAGCTGAGCAAGCCTCATGTGGGAAGAACTGCACTCTGAACTGAACTACTAGAACGGTTACTAGTTTGTGGATGACTAAACTTTTCACTTCATTTAAATCTACTAGGACTGAACTTAAAATCTACTCCAGCTTAAATGTCATCACAACACATCAGCCCGTGTGTAATTTAAGTGGTGCTACTGCTTCCTAAAGTCTAATCTGGTACCGACGAGCAGGGGGTGACTGAAGAAATTTCTATGTTCAGGTCAGTAACCAATCGCTCTAGCTATGGTACTGTAAATCAGGAGCATCAATTCCGAGCAAAAATTCGTAATAGTGCATGAATTGTACAGTTACTACTCATCCACCCAACAGAAGTTAGAGTTAGACAGATTATGATGTTTCACTGCTAATGGACACGAACTTAGTTGATGACGACGGGCACGTACCATGGTGGATGGACTCCTTGCAGTGCGTGATGAAGCTGGCGATGCCGTCCTACTTCTTGAGGAGCGTTTCGTCACGCCAGGACGGCAGCGACGAGAACTGGGCAGGAGCCGCCGTCTGCGCCGCGGACGCTGACCGGCTCTTCCGCAGCCGGATGTCCGCAGCGGGCGCCACTCTCCGCAGCCGCCTCGAGATCTTGCTCCGTGAGAAGCTGGCGCGGCCGCCGTAGAAGGTGGCCTTGGCGGACGCGGACCCGAAGCTGAACGTGCGTAGCCTCCCTCGCCTGCCGCTCGCGCTGAGCCGCGCGGCGACGGCGTCGCTGGGCTCTGACGCGCACCGGCCGAAGGCGAGGCCACCCGTGCTGCTGCAGCACCTGCATCTGCTCTTGGTCGGCACCATCCTCGTCGACCTGAGCGCCTCACGATGCTCACCCCACTTTACCGGTCTTCTTCTCCGTCGTTGTTGACGGATCTAGCCGCACCGTCGACGGATCCAGCCGCACCGCCGACAAATCGAGCACCATCGACGGGAAAAAATCAATCTTGCAGCGGAGATTGAGAAAGAGGGAGATTCAGCGAGGAGGCATGGGGAGGGGCAGGCGGCGTGTGGCGCGTCGACTGAGGAGCCAGCCGGCGGCGCGGGGTTGGTGGGGTGGGGAGGTGGCTGGTGGCATACGGCTCGCCGTCGGTGGAGCAAAGCTGCAGTGCGCCGTCGGTGGAGCAAAGAGGGAGGAGCAAGCGAGTGGAGCGACGACTCTGTGCTGAGACTTCGCGACGACTCGGTGTGCGAGGCGACGGAGGGCAAAACGGGAAAGTACAAAAAGTGCGTAGCGTTAAAATATTTGGCCGTGAAACTCAAAACGTCTTACATTTCTGCACGGAGGGAGTAGGTGGGTGCTGTGCGGAGGTGGAAGAAAGGCGTTGACCCAGATTTGGTGATTTGGCCCGAGTGGAAGTACCGCTTGTTTGCACCGATAGTACCGGAAATGACAGAAATTTCGGATCTGAATCTGGATCGATGAACAACACGAACACATGCGGAAAACTGAGACAAAAATTGATGGAATTCGAGGGGCAAACGATGGATTTGGCCGGAGAAAAGTTGGGGAATGATAGATTAACACCAATAACACAAGATCTGTGGACCAAAACCACAAAAAACGCAACAAATCCTGAGATCCAAATTCGAGCTATTTTTTGGGGCAAAATTTTTGGGAAAATTTGGTGAAATTGGAGGGTCAAATCCGTGGCAACCTTTGCTCTGATACCATATGATACGGGCTGAGCCCGTGTGGGTTGCCCGATCTCACGAATTGACCCGATGGAGTGTGATTATGGAGGGGGATTCGCGGGGAGGTGGATGAACGTGAAGAACACGATACAAACACATGCACACAAATCGGTTATCCTCGTTGGCCCGAACTACCAACTCGATAGAATTGAAGACAAAGAACAAACGGTAGAATCTCTTGCAAAAGATCGACAAATCCAAATAGAATTCCAAAGAGTAAAAGATCAATTGAGAATAGAGTTGCAAAGCAAGAGATTCTCAATTGATAGAATTACTAGAATGGAAAAGATCCGGATAAGGAGGGATGCAATAGATGGATAATCTAAGGAGGGGGGTTCCCTAATCCACAAGGGGATAATAGAGGCATAAGCCAAGTTCATCTAAACATCATCTCTCCCATGAAGGTGGGGGTAGGTGTCTATTTACAGGAAGGGAAGGGGTAAATTACAAGCCAATGGCTGAGATCTGGCTGAAACTCATCAGGGCGGAAGTACCGGCCCTTGGGGGCGGTAGTGCTGGCCAACTACCGGCCTACTTCCGGAAACGGTCCTCCTTGCTTGCAGTATTGTCCAGGGGCGTTTCGACGCAATTCCGGAAGTAGAGCGGAACTTGGGTGGTAGTACCGGCGGGCGGAAATTCCGGCGGTGGCGGGCGGAAGTTCCGGCTACATCTCTTCAGCGCGAGCATCTTCGGTCTTGGACGACATCTGGGCGGAAGTACCGGTTGGGTCGGGCGGTAGTTCCGGCCCTTGTGTCGTCGGTGGAAGTACCGACCGTGATGGGCGGTAGTACCAGCCTGGAGCGTCCAACTCCTCTTCCTCCTTCTCTTCCATGCTTCCGTGACATCGGCCTTGCGTCCTCGGGTCTCCATGGCGTCCTCTCTTCCCTCCGTACTTGTCGTCGAGTTCCTATCATCAAGATATGATAGAGTATGAAGTAGTATATCATTCCACATAGGCGATTGTAGGCACGCATAAAGGAGAAGATTCACCTTTGCGTACCGTCTCGACGATGAAGCACATGATGTGGTGAAGACCGAAAGTCGCCCCGTATCACGACCCCTGCGACCCCCGCGGAGGTAGCAACCACGGTCTCGTCGACGAGCGTGCTGAAGCGGCGGCGCGCAGGAACGCATGTGGTCCCTCAATCTGGTGCCGCGACGGCCACCGGTGATGTCCCACCGGTGGCAACGAAGCCGAAGGCATCCCATGCGAGACCGAAGAATTCGGCGCCCAAAAGGACGAAGTGAAGGCTTCGACGAGCCGTGGCGCCCCGCCTCCGTTCCCCTCCCCACCAACGCCGTCGCCGCCGCCACCGGAAGCCACTGCGAACGTCGCCCAGGACGTGCTCGACGATGGGTCAACAAGGTACACACAACTCATCATCGGTTTTTCATCGCGACTAGATATTGAGGCCGCGTACTGTTAGGAAGGAGAACACCTCGTACATGGAGATGTTGGACGAGGTGAACATTAACCCACTCCCTCCATTCGACGCTGGGATGGGCGGAGATGAGGCCGACGGCGGGGAAGAAGGGGAAGAAGGGGACGAAGGGGAAGAAGATGAAGGGGACGACGGTGTGGTCGAGGTGGAGGCCGATGGAAATAGGAAGAAGAGACGGGCTAACAACTACACGGAAATTGAAGACGCCACCTTGTGCCGAGCTTGTGCCGCCGTGGGAATGGATGCAGTCTCCGACACCGATCAAACAGGGAAGTGCTACTGCAACGCATCGATGACAAGTTCTATAAACTTATGCCGCGCGTTCGCCATGATGTCGATCGCACCTACCGATTGTGTCGTTTGTTTATCATATGCAAAGTTTTTGATAAACCCTGTTTTTAGTTTTAGTTTACGGGCTCCAGCCATTTTACGATCCAAATAAACTTCATTTTTCAGTTCGGCGTTTTTTCGTCTGTGCGAGAGATGCATCGTAAAAAAGGAAACTGGCAAAACGATACTGGCTGGGTACGGAAAAGGGCTCCCCACCCTCCTTAATCATCCATCGCATCCTTTATTTTGAACCAACTCTCCTCGATCCGTCCTTTTCTCTCTCTCATTCTTTCTCTCTCCTATGAGCTGCCGCAGAGGCAGAGCCCCACAACACCCCACTCTCCACCACCCTACTGCAGTAGTGCAGTACTGCTGCCACTCCGGCCGGACCGGGGAGAGATCGTCTCCGTCTCTCTCTCTCTCTCAAAAAAAAGAGATCATTTCCGTCTCGATTCGGCCACCCTACCTAACGCCGGCAGCCGATTGCGAGCTGCCGCCGTAAGGGAAGACGCGAAGTGGCTTTGCTTTGATGGGGTTCGATGGGCTGGTGGTGGTGTCCGACCCTTACCTGCAGCGGCGCTTCACGCAGACCGACCTCCGGGCGCTCCAGCAACAGGTACACCCTGCGCGCGCTCTCTGATCTTCATCTCCCACCGCGCTAGTGCTGGTGGTGGGCGGGTGGTGTTTGTGACGGCGCTGCGTAGGCTCACCTGTGCTAGTTTCGCTGTTGTTTGGCAGTACGCGGGGCTGCGGGATGCGGCTCCCACAGGCAGGCTGCGGCTGCGGGACCTCCCCGCCGCTCTGACCAGCCTGGGGAGCGCCACCGCTACGTCCGGCGAGAAAGAGAACAGCTCGTCGGAGACGGAACTCACCGAGGAGGAGTGGGCCTCCGTGCTCAAGGCCGTTGCCCGCGCCGACGAGAAATCGCTGCTCGACGACGTCAACTTCGAGCTCTTCCTGCGTGTTTACTCCGAGATGCAGCTGCGGCTCAAGGGAGGGAAGGCCGGCGACGGCGGCGGCGGAGGCATTAGACGATCATCCTCCACGTCGGCCGCCTTCCTCACGGCGTCCACCACCACGCTGCTGCACACCATCAGCGAGTCCGAGAAGGCCTCCTACGTGGCGCATATCAATGCATACCTCGCGGAGGATCCGTTCCTCAAGAAAGCGCTCCCTGTTAATCCAACCACTGATCAGCTCTTCCACCTCACCAAGGACGGCGTGCTCCTATGGTGTGCTCCTTATCAATCAGATTTGTGTTTTTGATTCAGCGATTTTTGCTCTGATTGGAACTCCAATACTTTTCATTGTTTCGTCCAGTAAGCTCGTCAACCTAGCCGTGCCGGGGACGATCGATGAGCGCGCCATCAACACCAAGAGGCTGCTTAACCTATGGGAGAAGAACGAGAACCACACCCTCTGCCTCAACTCTGCCAAGGCCATCGGCTGCACTGTCGTCAATATCGGCACGCAGGACCTCGCAGAGGGGAGGGTATGACTCTCTGTTTTAATTTTCCTCCTTTTTCAGTGTTTGTCATTGTATATTTATTTATGATAACATGAAATTCAGAGCAAAGGTGACTGTTTCAGTCTGTTCCTTTTTTCCTTCGGTACATGGGTTCATTCGGATGCTGCAGAGGATACACCGCAGTTAAGCCCATGTGATGTTCAGGACTGTAAAGTAGTCTGTTGGTTCTCTTTACTTTCATAGTTTACACATGTATACTTCGTGGTAGTTATCAGTAGAGTGGAACACCATGGCACAATCATTTTTATGATAGTTAGAGTGGTAACGTATGATTGATTTGATTCTTCCTGTGCCTCTTTGTTACGACTGTGATCAAGGTAGTTAAAATTTGCCTCCAAACCGTACGAAAGAACCAATCAAGCTCAGTCCGTGTCATAATGATAAGTTGGCTCACATGACATATTTCAGGTCCTCCAGTGCACCACTAGGTTCTACTGCAGTGTTCTGAAACACTTGACATTCCTTTGTTTTATCTTTTTTTGTCATTGAAGTTATTTATGATGTATCTGTAGCCTTGTGCATCTTCTACTTAATTGCCAGTTCGGACTTAGGCTCCAGTTCTAATATGCATTTCGTTTGCAGTTTTGTATTTTTCAGTCCTTTTGTACATAAGATTTCTTGTATAGTTGTATGATGAGCTTACCAAAGATTTTTTTTTACATCTTGCAGCCTCATCTTATCCTAGGGTTGATATCTCAGATTATCAAGGTAAGTTCTTCTTCTGCACTATTTGCTTTAAGAAAGCTCCTCAATCTGTTAATCTGTTTAGTGGGCAACATTGTTTTTTTTTTTGGATAAAGGGCGCTTTATTACTCAAAAGTTTCAAGAAATAAACCCAACCTCTGCATAACCGGATGCACACAGCCGTCCAAAACATCAAACTCACACGAATTCACTACGAAGAGTGGAATAAAAAAGAACATAGCTAGTCATCCGAAACAGCCATAGGAGGCAAAATTCTAAGACTATGTAGCCACCCATGTTGGGTAATAAACTCTTTGGCCGTTTCCTCCAATAGTGTAGACACCTCCGTAAAGAGGTCGCGGTCAGGCGCTAGAGCGGTGACCATAAACAGAGCAAAGCCGTATATCAGTAGATGACCTACATAAGAGAAGAACATTTATTATTAAAAACCTTGTCATTTCTACATAGCCCAAGCGACCAAATTATGGCAACCGCTCCCACCCTGATGAGAACCTTAAACCTAGAATCCACCCCATTCAGCCAATTGCCAAAAATATTTGCAATGCTTCTTGGAGGATATAAGGTAGAACCTATCTGAATGATTGACCATATAGATCTAGCGAACCGGCACTTGAAGAAAAGATGTTTTATTGTCTCTTCTTCATGACAGAAAACACAACTCGTACATCCATGTCAGTTACGTTTTGCAAGGTTATCTTTAGTAAGAATGACCCCACGACAAAGGTACCATGCAAACACCTTAGTTTTCAATGGTATCTTCATCTTCCAAATGTTTTTATTATTAAGCACAGGCTGAATAGGTTCAATTAAAGCCTTATACATGGAACTTACAGAGAATACTCCATTCTTTGTGAGACCCCAGCAAAATTCATCGAAACCCTGTAGCAACTGAACTGAGTGTAAGCGTTGTAACAACTCATTCCAAGAAGCCAACCTAGGTGCAATGAGATCCCTCCTGAACGTTATAGACGGAGGAGATGTTTCCATCACCTTCTGGAGCGTATCGCTCTTATGACGTACAATATTGTATAAGGCAGAATACTGTTCTCGAAGTGTGATTGTTCCCAACCATATATCCTCCCAGAACCTTATCTCTGACCCATCTCTAATGGAGAAAGAACCATGTGGGCAACATTGTGGCTGTTGTATATATGGAACTATCAGTTATAACCTATTTTCACAATGACTACTAGATACAACTATTGGCGGATGTAAACCTGAAGAGCACACCTCAGTTGGTTGAATTAGTTGAAGAAAGCGAGGTAGTTCATCATTTCAGTTCATTCTAATACAATTTTGTTGACTACTCTTGATCTAAAAAAAAATTGTAGACTACTTTTGTCCATGCAATATGTGAGACTAACTTTATGTCAACGCTTTTATTTGTTATTGCAGGAGATGGAGGAGCTTATGAGCCTTTCTCCTGAAAAAATACTACTTAGGTGGATGAACTTTCAGCTGAAGAAAGGAGGTTTCCAGAGAACAGTAACAAATTTTTCATCGGATACAAAAGTATGCTCATTCGATTTCCAAACTGAAACCAGTCTTTTTTAGTTGATGTTATCCGCCAAACCCTTCGCACATTTTAATATGCACAACAGTCATTCTTGCAGTAGGAAGTTTGATACGTGTAGTTAAACATTTATCGGAAAACGGGGTGGTAGCTTTGAGCATGTTGACTGTAGAACAAAACATATAAATGCAATTTTGCAAGTTGTACTACATATCCAATGCCATTCGAACTGTTTTGGCACAACATTTGTAAGAACCATACATACTGAAATGTTCGATTCTTCTTTTTCAACAAAGTCAATACGGTTCTTGGGAATCATCGGAACTTCAGGAATACTTTTTTCCCTTCACCATCATCTTGTTTCTCATTCTTGAAATTATTGAGGAGTATTCAGTAAGAATGTTGATTCATGAATACATATTATTCTATCAACCATGCTTTTTAGTTCCAACTGTGTCCTTGCATGTAGAATGGATATATATTTATATTGGTGACATGAAAATGCAGGACAGTGAGGCTTATGCTTGCTTGTTAAATGTCCTGGCTCCTGAATGCAGTGCTAAACCATCTCCAATGTCAGTAAAAGATCTTCTTCATAGAGCAAGATTAGTTCTTGAGCATGCAGATAGAATGGGCTGCAAAAGATATCTGGCTCCAAAAGACATAGTTGACGGTTTACAAAATCTAAATCTTGCTTTTGTGGCTCATATTTTCCAAAAAAGGTATGTATTATGAGTAGCCCTTCTGCTCAGAATTTATTTGCTCACTCAAGTTCCAGTTTGTTGACAAACTTACAATCATAATGATGTTTATTGCATTGTGATATTAAAGATGTGTGATAATTTTTAAAACTGCTAGAATGAGATAGTTACTCATCATGTACTTTTCCTTTTGTGTAGTCCCTGTTCCTGGTAACATACAATACAAATCACCCACGAAATATCTTATGGTGCATTTGTCTCACCTCTCCACCACTTGATTAACTAGCTGAGTCCCTAGGAAAACTTTTTAATCAATTTATTTTATTAGCTCTAAGAATGAAATTTAAACAGTGTACCACTGCTATTAGATGTGCTAATTACCGGCCTATTTACCAGACACTTGGGTCAGATGTCTAAAGTCTAAACTAGGGAGAGTGTTACTTAACAGTGGCTTGTACCAGTACTACAGCTGGATACACAGGCTTTTTTCGATACATGGCGCTTTATTACTTAAAAAGTTTAAGCATTACACCCAGCCTCTGCATAATTAAGATGCACACAGCTGCAAAAACTCCAGTAAAAGAAAAAAAGGCGAAATACAAGTAGTCACCAAGAAACCGTAAATGCCTGTGGTGATGGAGGACCAATCTGTAGATCACGCCGCCATCCATGTCGGATAAAAATATCCCTCGTCGTGTCCTCCAACCTTGTAGAGACCTCTTTAAATAAGTGATGTGACTTGGGTCACCGATTTGTGCCTGATCTCACGAAATTGACCCGTAAGAGGAGGGGAAAGAGGAACACGAAGAACACAACGAACACACACACACACACACAACCCGATACAAACCGATTTTACTTCCAGTGCCTCGATGAACCACTCCGATAGAATGGTTTTCCCGGAGGTAGAGGGGCTAAGCTCAAGAGGAAAATCCCAAATCTATGTCTAACCCTAGCTTGTGCGGATACGGGAGCTCATATGGCTCAAATCTGGTCAAGGGTAGTTTGGTAAATTCAGCGAACATAAGTTACAGCCACACATTATGAAAGTAACGGCTCAGATCTGATGGTCTTCGTGGTTGTAGCGGTGGTACCGGTAGTGGTCCCGACAGTCGTACCGGTAGCACAACACAAACATACAGAGAGCAGGGACTTCGTACCGGTACCACTACTGGTGGTACCGGTCTAGACGGAGCGGTACAGGCCCACATTCGATGCACGTGGGAGGCTTGGAGTGGTGCGGGTCGACGCCTGGTGCGGCTGGCCCAGGCGTCCTTGGGGATGGAGTAGGGCCAGTCTTGGTGGTGCTACCGCCTGGGGAGGCCGGTGGTACCCGTCGAAGCACCACTTCCACTTGCTCCCTCTCTTCTCTTCCTTCGTCCACGCTAGTTCCTTGTTGCTTCTTTGTCGAATCTTCTCGGAACTCGTACCTAAGCACACATAGAACGTCAGAATGAGGTAGCACTCCATTCAAGTGTGTGTCGGGGTCGAGGGTAGAGAGGAGAGAGTTCACCTTGTCGTGTATCGCTTTGACTCGAGCCTTGTCATCGGTCCGCTTGGAGGACTACTTGGCCTTGGTGTACTGTCGACCTTCGGAGGGGCTACATCATCCCCCCCCCCCCCCCCCTAGGAAAGAGTCGTCCTCGAATCCATGGCGTCTTCATCCTCTCCATGGTATGGCGAGAGGTCCGAGATGTTGAAAGTGTTGCTCACCAAGTACTTGGATGTTGGTATGTCGATGACGTACGCATTGTTGTTAATGCATTTCAGTGCCTTGAAGGGGCCATCTCCTCGTGGCTTGAGCTTGGAGTTGCGCTCATGCGGGAACCTTTCCTTGCGGAGGTCTAGCCAAACGAGGTCACCTTCTTGGAAGATCCTCTCTTTCTTCTTTGCATCGAGTCTTGTAGCTTGCCCAAGTACATGTTCTTGAATTGTTGCCCTTGTGTCTTCATGGAGTTCTTCATGTTGGTGGCGAGTTTGTCGACGTCCATGTTGGTTCTCTCATGGAGTGGTTGTTATATTGTGATCCAAATTCATATATTAAAGGGATGCTAAGTTCTGACGAACGGAGCGAGGCCCGTTGCCGGAGGCTTGGGTCGAAGCGTACGAATCGATGCCACCGCCTATATATAGCTCTTGTAAGTCGCCGGCTAGGGTTTATCAGATTATAAGATAACCCAAGGCGTTTGTAAACACTCCCCGATATAATGAAGTATTTACTGGTTGGTGTCCGTGGTTTTTTTTCCCTTATGTGTTGGAAGGGGTTTTCTACGTTAAGTCTTGTGTCTCCGTTTTGTTTTCTTTTATCGTTCTTCGTTATTTACTTGTCGCGTTTATAATAGTGGTAGAGGAAGGATGTCGAGTGCCATTGAAGGTTCGAATCCATAGACGACCATGAATGGGCTCCGCAACGTCGTGGAGTGCTTGGCTCGGTTGTATGCAAACTCCGCATGCGTGATGCATTCTTCCCAAGTCTTCAAGTTCTTCTTAACTAGTGCTCGAAGTAGAGTTGAAAGGCTACGGTTGGCCACCTCCGTTTGTTGGTGTGACGATGATCAATAGCTTGATGCCGAACTTGGCCATGAGAGACTTTCAAAGGTAGCTCATGAATTTGACATCGTGATCTGAGATGATGCTTGTGGGTATTCCATGTAGTCGAACAATTTCCCTAAAAAACAAAGTAGCCACATGTGAAGCATCGTCGGTTCGATTGCATGGTATAAAGTGAGCCATCTTAGAGAAGTGATCAATGACAACAAAGATGGAGTCATGACCATATCTAGTGCGTGGTAGCCCTAACACAATATCCATGCTAATGTCGGACCATGGTGAATATGGAATTGGTAATGGAGTGTAAAGGCCATAAGGGTTTGTAGTTGATTTAGCTTGAAGGCAAGTATTGCACTGGTTGCGTAGGCGCTCCACGTCCCGCTTCATCTTGGGCCAATAGTAATGGGTGGAGAGCATGGCTAGGGTCTTGTCGCGGCCAAAGTGTCCCATGAGCCTACCACTATGTGACTCTTGCAAAACCAATTTTCAAAGAGAAGACTCGGGTATGCAAATTTTGTTAGCTTTGAACAAGAAACACTTATGCAAATAGAAATCATCAAAACCCTTTTCAATAGAACACTTGGCAAAAATTGGGCCAAAGAATGCGTCGGACGGGTAAAGTTCCTTAATTCATCAAGACCCAATATATTGAAATCCAAACGTGTAAGCAAAAGGTTGTTCTTGCGGGAAAGAGCATCGTCCACTACATTGTCCTTTCCCTTCTTGTATTTGATTACATAGGGAAAATACTCAATCAACTCAACCCATTTAGTGTGCCTTTTGTTTAATTGGCTTGGCTTTTCAAATATTTCAACGATTCATGGTCCGAATGGATAACAAACTCTTTTGGCCAAAGGTAATGTTGCCATACTTCAAGAACGTGAACTAGTGCATAAAGCTCCTTGTCATATATAGGATAGTTTAGACGAGCACCATCTAACTTTTCGCTATGATATGCGACGGGTTTACCATCTTGCATAAGCACACCACCAATTCCGAGACCACTTGCATCACATTCAATTTCAAAAGTTTTTTGAAAATTTTGGTAAAACAAGGAGTGGTACCTTGATTATTCTCTTCTTTAGTTCATCAAAAGCATTTTGTTGTGCTTTGCCCCAAACGAAGGGAACATTTTTCTTTGTTAGTTCGTTCAAGGGGCAAGCGATGGTGCTAAAATCTTTCACAAAGCGGCGATAAAAACACGCAAGACCGTGGAAACTTCGGACTTGGCCAACGGTGGTTGGAGTGGGCCAATTATGAATGGCCTAAACCTTCGAAGAATCCATTTCTATGCCATTTGAAGAAACAACAAGTCCAAGAAAAATCAACTTGTTTTGGGCAAAGGTGCATTTGGGAAGGTTGGCATAGAGTTTCTCATTACGGAGGATGCATAAGACCTCTCTCACATGTTGAACATGGTCCTCGAGACTTTTGCTATAGATGAGAATGTCATCAAAGTAAACAACAACACTTTTTCCAGTAAGCGGTTGCAACATGTGGTTCATAAGACGCGTGAGAGTGGAAGGGGCATTTGATAGACCGAAAGGCATGACAAGCCATTCATAGAGACCAAGCTTGGTCTTGAATGACGTCTTCCATTCGTCACCAATAGCCATGCGAATTTGGTGATAGTCACTACACAAATCAACTTTCGAAAATATAGTGGCACCCCACAATTCATCAAGCATATCATCCAAACAGGATTAGGGTGCCAATAACGGACACTAATGGCATTGATGGGTCTACAATCCATACACATCCGTTGTGAATCATCCGGTTTTGGCACAAGAATAACCGGGACCGCACATGGACTAAGGCTTTCACGAACATACCCTTTTGCGAGAAGATCATGTATTTGGCGTTGAATTTCCTTCGTGTCCTCAGGGTTGGTGCGGTACGCGGCACGGTTTGGTGGAGGGCCGCCAGGTATAAGATCGATGCGGTGCTCAATGCCTTGAGTTGGAGTGTGATGATTCTTGGCGGTCATGAGAAGAGTATGTTTGCGAAGAACTTGATGATGATGACGATGAGCGGTGGTGATGGCGGCGACCCAATTTGGTGCGCTCGTGGCTCTCCATGCGTCGCTCCATGTTTACCGACATTGGGCGATCCAAGTTGTCCGTGGCTTCGCGGAGATGGGCCATGTCTTGTGTCACGACGGCAAAATTGTTGGCAACATCTTCATATTGCTCATCGATGCGAGTCTCGAACAATGCGAGGCGTTCATTGAACTCTTGGCCTTGTGCCCAAAGGTTTTGTTGGGTTGCCAATCGGTCGTTGTTGTTGAGGATGGCGTCCTCCCGTGCTTAATCTCCGTCCCTAGGCATGGTTTCAAAACAAGAGTTAGGCTGTGGATGTTAGTGGAAGGACACTACCTTGCAATCTCACCTTGGAATGATAGTATAGGAACAATTAACGAACCTGAAAGCAAAACCAATTTGTAGTGGGTTACACACGCAAAGGCTAGAAAAATATGGTGGATAGGAAGGGTGGTGGAAAGGCAAAAGACGAAATCCAAGACAAAGTATGTTGTTAAAAGTGGGTAAAGTCCAAATGTTAAGCGGCCAAGCGATAATCACCAAAAACACGGGAAAATGTGGAACACACGCAACAGAGATGAACGGGGTTAGTGCAACCAAAACAATGAGCAATGGAATAACAAGAAGGTCTAACGGAGACGGTGCTCATTGTCACACAAACACAAGGAGAGGCTATTGCTTGGTTGCATCAAATTGGGAAACAACAAGAATTGCACAAGGCCTTTCTTTCGTCTCTCTTTTCCGCTTAAAATCTTTTGACTCTTTAGTATTGGTGGCACTTGCACTCTTTTTACTTTTTGGATTTTTTGGTTTCTTTTTTTGCACTATGGAAGAGTGAGCTTCTCCTTTGCTATTTTCTCGCTCCGAGTTTTCCTTATAAGCTTTATTCCACACAACACACACCCTCACGGTCGGGACCTCGTGCAATGTTTTGCAATGCTCAAAAGCTTTGCTTAGTGGGATAGGCCGCAAAAGGAAGAGTGGCTACAAAGAACAAGTTATACCTAGGATGCGTAGGTGGCGATGAACACCAAGTTGCGATGATGGCGGTGGTGTCAAGAGAACGTTTGCAAGTCCGGGGTGTCTAGGTCGTCTTCACCTTTGTGTTGGAGCTGCGGGTTAGTTTCACGAACAAGGCACTCAAAACCGGACGAACAGACACAAAGTTAGTGTCAAAATGGTGCCATTTGGGTAGTTTGCGCTGCGCCGGTGGTACCGATATGTTTGTGCCGGTGGTACCGCTACTGCTGGGCTGGTGGTACTGCCTTGCTTGGGCCGGCAGCTGCTGGTGTGTTGCGCGCGCGTGGTGGAGCTGTGGCACCAGTAGGGGCGGGCGGTAGCGCGGGCGAGTGGCAGAAGCGAGCGGTGGTGCCGGGTGGGGTGGGGCGGTAGCAAGCGGCGGTGATACTGCTGGTCTTTGGACCGGTGGTAACGGTAGGCGGCAGGCGGTTGTACCTGTTCCAAATTTTTCTGGATGCTGTTCCTTCCGTGCACGAGCTGTTCTTCCCCAAATCCAACCCCAAAACAAGGAAATTGAAGAAATTAAAGGCTAAAAAGTGGAGAGGATGGTAGATCAACACTAGGGACACGAAATGATTGGACAAAAACCACCAAAAACGCAACCAAATCTCAGATCCATCAAAGGCAATTTTGTGGCTATTTTTTGGGACTTTTTTTTGAAATTTTCTAGAAACGACATTGGGTCGGTGGGGGTCAAATTCATAGCAACCAAGAGCTGCTGATACCATATGATGTGACGTGGGTCATCGATTTGTGCCCAATCTCACGAAATTGACCCATCAGCGGAGGAGGGGAAAGAGGAACACGACGAACTCGACAAAAGACACACACACAACCCGATACAAACCGATTTTACTTCTAGTGGCTCGATTAACCACTCCGATAGAATCAACCGAGAGAGACCGCGAGGTAGAATCCCGGTTGAGAGATCGGTGAAGGAATTGAGCACAACTGTGATAGAGAGAGTAGAGAAGCACTAGAATCTCACACAAAAGTATCCAAATCTCAACAAGAAGTGCCTTGATTACATAGGAATGGTTTTCCCAGAGGTAGAGGAGCTAAGCTCAAAAGGAAAATCTCAAATCTATGTCTAACCCTAGCTTGTGCGGTACGGGAGCTCATATGGCTCAAATCTGGTCAAGGGTAGTTTGGTAAATTCAGCGAACATAAGTTACAGCCACACATCATGAAAGTAACGGCTCAGATCTGATGGTCTTCGTGGTTGTAGCGGTGGTACCGGTAGTGGTCCCGGCAGTGGTACCGGTAGCACACTCAAACATAGAGAGCACGGACTTCGCACCGGTACCACTACCGGTGGTACCGGTTTAGACAGAGCGGTGGTACCGGCCCACAGTCGATGCGCGCGGGAGGCTTGGAGTGGTGCGGGTCGGCGGCTGGTGCTGCTGGCCCAGGCATCCTTGGGGATGGAGCAGGGTAGGTCTTGGTGGTGCTACCGCCTGGGGAGGCCGGTGGTACCGGTCCAAGCACCACTTCCACTTCCACTTGCTCTCTCTCTTCTCATCCTTCGTCCACGCTAGTTCCTTGTTGCTTCTTTGTCGAATGGAACTCGTACCTAAGCACACATAGAACATCGGACTGAGGTAGCTCCTTGTTGCTTCTTTGTTGAATCTTCTCGGAACTTGTACCTAAGCACACATGGAACATCGGACTGAGGCAGCACTCCATTCAACTGTGTGTCGAGGTTAAGGGTAGAGAGGAGAGAGTTCAACTTGTCGTGTATCGCTTTGACTCGAGCCCTTGTCATCGGTCCACTTGGAGTACTACCTGACCTTGGTGTAGTGTCGACCTTCGGAGGGGCTACATCAATAAGTCTCTATTCTTCACACATTATAGAGACGGTCATGAACGGAGCAAACCGGTGTGCTAGTAGATAACCTGCATAAGAGAATAACTTTTATCATTATAAAGCTTGTCATTGCTACAAAAGCCTAAATGGAGATACGATGCTGGTACCTTTTAGTGTCCTATTTTGACAGTTTAAGGTCTATAGCTGTAGTCCTTTTATTGCAGGAATGGGTTGTCCAAACAAATGAAAAAAGTAACGTTTGTGGATGGATTATTTGATGATGCTCAAGTTTCAAGGGAAGAAAGGTCATTTAGGCTATGGATTAATAGCCTTGGAATTTCCAGTTATATCAACAATGTATTTGAAGACCTTAGAAATGGGTAGGCCATAATTCTACTCGCCTCTATCTTAATCTTTTGTTAAAACCAAGCTGATTCTATCTTTGCTATTTCATCCTGGGATGGTAGATGGGTGCTCCTTGAGGTCATGGATAAGGTCTCCCCTGGCTCAGTTAATTGGAAGATGGCAAACCGGCCCCCAATAAAACTACCATTCAGAAAAGTTGAAAACTGTAATCAAGTTTTGAAGATCGGGAAGGACATACATTTTTCATTGGTGAATATTGCTGGTACTGATGTTGTGCAAGGAAACAAGAAATTGATCTTAGGTAAGTGGTTGCTGATTCAGTTGCAAAGGATAAAACGTATTTCAGTTTTGCACATAATTTAAAGTATGGGTTGTTTTCGATGGTTGATTTTTGTATCAATCCTTGGTGATACGTGAGTTGTAAACGATACCGTATTTGAACCAATTTTAAATAAATGGCCGTGTGCATCGTCATGATGCAGAAGCCGGGGTATACCCCCATTTCGAAAAAAAACATAATTTTGTAGGTGAGAAATGTGCAGAGGCTTTAACATGACAACGTGGACAACGGCTTATACATTTAAATCATGTTTGAGAAACTTATAGTTTGTAATAATCAACTTGAGAGTTATGAATGTGCTAATTTTGATATAATAGTTTACAATATATAACAGTTTGTCACATTGGGTTATAATAGTTTATATCCGCAAGTTTGTCGCACAAATTATGATTTTTGATTAAATGCTTTATAAGCTGTTCTTTCATGGAGCAAGTGGATCACTTCAGGAATTAAAGACATTTCAAATTTAGGATCTTCTTCAGTAAAAATTATTATAAATTTTGTTAATTTAGTACATTTCAAATTATCAACCTACCGTTGTTCTTCGGTACATTTTTTTGTACACAGTATTTAGTCTTGTAGGTATTCAGTTGGTCATATGATGACAAGGTACACCCCTCTCCCCAGCTTTTCTCTGGCAATTGATGCGGTACAATATCCTACAACTGCTGAAGAATCTTAGATTCCGTTCGAATGGAAAGGAGATGACGGATGACGACATACTGTTGTGGGCTAACAAACAGGTTAAGGATTCTGGAAAGCAGTCTCGGATGGAAAGTTTCAAGGTTTGATCTTTCAATATATTTATAATGCATGTCATCTTTCAAAATATTGTGCCATACATTTACAGTAGTATGATATTTGCTTTGTTGTTTCTTTTTTTGGGGATTTTTCCTGCAAAACTTCATCATAACCATATTGTTATATATAAGTTAAGAAAATAAATATGCAATGCAATAGAGACATATTCAAGGCCAATCACTTAATTATGTGCCCTCCAACTCCTCTCATGCCCCTGTCCCATCCCCTAGGCTGTGGCTGCCACTGTCTCCGGCCTTGTCGAGGAGGCGTCGTCGCCATGTTCGGGGGTGGCCGCACAGGTAGTGGTGGCGTTATAGCAATGTGGACCGCGCGGCATCGCTAGGCTGGCCTGCGCGCCCAAGGTACCATGTTGGTAGCGCTTCGGCTTCGCATGCCACGATGGGGATGCGCGTGATCTGATCTCAAATCTATTCGTGGACGAATGTCATCTCTGTTAGATCCAACGTGTGTTGGGCATTGCTACCTTTGCTGCTATCAGAGGACGGCTGTGGGGCTTTCGTCCATTGAAGGTAGTTGGATCGGTGGTTCTTTCTCCGTCATGCGTGGTCTTTGGGTGGTGTTGCATGCCGATGGAGATGGTGTGCTTCCTTCTGTTGCTCTGGCCTAAATTGTTTTTTTAGAGAAACCATGCGCTTTATTGATCAAATAATCATAATGTCATTACACAAATTGCCTCTTGGATACCAACAGGAGGAACACCACGCCACACGGCATCTGAAGAAAACTCACACTCTCTAGCTAAGTTGTGTGCAGCAACATTGAGCACACCATAGACATGATGAAAAACACAAGATTCAAGGGATTTGGCCAGCTTCACATCTTCAATCACCGGGCCGCACAAAGAACGATCAGACATGGACGATCCAATACGTTGCACAACCAGGCAGTCTAAACCAATAATCACCCTCAAGAAACCCTCATCCAGAGAAAAGGAAATAGCGCGACGAATCGCGAGGGCTTCCACCATCTCCGGAATGATAACCTCATTAATTTGCTCTCCACAGGCAACGATAATATTGCCATTATGATCACGGACAACAATACCGACACCCATATTCCTTGTAGAAGCAAAAGTAGCTTTATCGACATTAACAAAAACCGTACCTTCCAGCGGCAGGACCCATTTTGGTGTTGAAGAAGAAGGTTCACACCTGTTGAGAGGTGGCGGTTTGTACAAAAATGTGGAGATCAATTCAACATACACTTTGATCTTTGCGGCAATACAACTGGGATTTAACATGCCTTCTCCCTCGCGGCTTTTGTTCCGAGCATCCCATATATGCCAAAATGAAACCATCAGAGAATGGTAGCTTCAGCTCCTGAGCACTAATCCATGAAATAAGGGTCCACACCCTCAACTAAGTGAAAACCCTGCGACGTAGATGAATCACATGATCAGACTTAACTTCTTGCCAAACCTTAGCGGCAAAAGGGCAGAACAGCAGGGCGTGCTCGACAGTTTCATGTTGATTACAGTAGATACATGCTGACGAGACCGGGATGTGACCTTTCTGTAGCTGATGACCACATGGGATACAATTTTGAGAATTTGAGCAAAACGCTAAAGAGTTATCTTCATTTTCCCGGTGCCTTGCTAGCCCAGAGTTTCTTCCAAATCTTGGAATTATCCATGACAACAGATAAAGATCCCTGACCAGTCTTGCTACAGTCCCGCGCCACACATTCAGACCTAGCCAATTGGTTAGCTGACCGAACAGAATAGTGACCGAAATGAGACAATGGCTAGGAAGCAAAATCCTCACCGCCATATTGGCTTGTCGGCACCTGCAAGATCTTTACAGCGCCGTCCTCACTAAAAATGGCGCAAATGAGATCTGCATCCCATGTTCTGCATCCAACCATCATCAATGTATCGATAGTTTGGTCTTGATGGAGAGGCACCTGAGGCCATAGTGTATACGTAGGTACACCAGGAATCCACTTATCTGTCAAGATTTTGGTTTTCTCATCATTTCCAATACCGCAGTGGGTTCCGTCAGTAGCATGCCAAACTGGACACTCCTCTAGGTGTATGATGAAGTCCAAGGTTTTGGAGCATCCCAAAAATCACACTCAGGGTAATACCATCCTTTAAGGACTCTAGCACATAGGGAGGTAGGATCTATCAATAAGCGCCAACATTGACGGCCCGGCATGGCTTGGTTGAATAATTTAAGATCACGGAAACCCACCCCTCCCAGAGCTTTTGGAGTTGATAACCACTCCCAAGAAGGCCAATGAATTTTATTTTTTCCATTCTCAGACCCCCCACCATTGGTTTGCAATCGATCTACGCTCGCAAATGGAGACGGGCGCTTGAAAGCAGTTCATCACATACGTTGGTATAGCCTCAATAATTGCCTTCAATTTTTTTTCTATTCTAGCCCGAGATAGAGAGAGCGATCAGAGCAACCATTCATACGCTGCCAAATATGGTGAAGAAGGAACTTGAAGGTGCGGACAGGGGATCTCCTCACCTCCGTTGGCATTCCAAAAATGTTCCATGCAGGGCCTCAGAATGAGAGACGCCGCCCCGGACCCCTCGCGTAACCCCTCCCGTGGTGCCCCCCAGGGCGCCGCCGGGGGGCCGATCTCCCTCCTTTCGCCGCCCCTCCCTCCGTTTCTCTCCCTCCGCCGCTGCCGTCGGCGCTGGCCACGGTGGCGGAGGGCCCCGGTGCCAAAGTGCCCAGGGGGTTGTTGGAGGCGGCGACCTCCAGCTTCGGCTGCTTCGCGTCTAGGGCGGCGTCCCTGGATGTGCGGCGGCGGCTCCTCCTCCACGGCCTCTGGCGATGGATGGTGGTGGCGGCGGCTATTGGATCTTGTGCCTGCCGAGATCCATCGTCGGCTTCTGCTGGCGGCGCGAGGAAGGGGGCGGCGATGTGCGGGGCGAGGATGAAGACCTACCGGATGCTGATCCTTTTCATCTAGCCGGAGTGTTGAGTTCCGGAAGGCTCCGTCAGTGAATGCATCAGCGCATCTTTTGTGATGAGGTCTAAGACCCCGTAACAATAAGTGGGAAATAGGGAGGGGGGAGGATCAAGTCTGCCATTAAGTAAGCCTTGTAGTTCACCTTGGACCTCCCTATGTTGCAAAAGAAAAGATAATCCCTCCGTGCAAAGAAGAAAGAGGTAGGGACTGATTGCCCCCTGCATATATAACAGCAGTGATACATCTCATCACAACGTTGATCCAGTTCTTACCAAAACTTAGCTTCGGAAGGCAGCCTAAAAGATAGTTCTCCATTCGACACGGTCGTAGGCCTTCATCATATCCAGTTTAGCAAAATAAGGCCCTTTAACATATTTTTGTCTGATAGTATGCAAACACTCATATTAGGACACCTATGCCCCGGTGCATAATTCATGGTCGAGGAAGATGTGGTCTGCCGTTGCGGTTTGGGTTGTCTCTTGGAGGCCCATTCTGATTGTGGTTCTCTCTTCCCGGTCCATTTCTAGCTTGCAGTTGGTTAGGTGGTGCTACAGCCACTGCTCTTCTTGGGACCACTGCTGTTGCATTATAGTTCTTCTCATATTGTCTTGCAAAATAGTGCAGACATGAGTGTGTCATGATGTTGGCATTGAACCATATGCCTGATGTTTTCATTGAGCCCACGGATAAACCTGTCAACAAAGAAGTCTGTTGGCAAATAAGCACGCCCTCTCTTCATGACCTGAATCCAAGATTCATGTGCATTGATATAACTATCCACTGTTGTTCTCTGTTTTCAGTTGTTGTTACTGTTCCATTGGATCAATTGTGATAGTATCACGGAATCTGTCGATAAGGGTTGTATAGAGTTCTGCCCAAGATATTTGTTGCAAGTCCATGCCTGAGCTGCTGAGCCAGAGCTTGGCTTGGCCACGAATATGAGCTAGTCCCCATCTCACACGGGCTTCTCCAGTGATTCCCACCAACCTGAAAATGTCCTCAGTTTCTAATATCCAAGCTCTAGGGTTGTCGCCCGTAAAGCTTGGTAATTCCACATGTGGTGTTCTGAGTTGTGGTTCTATGGGGTAGGTTGTGGCATTGGAGTATGTGTGTGGTGTGGAATGGTGGTGGGTGTGTTTTGGTAGGGGTGTGTCGACGGTAGTGGTCATGGTAGGGTGGTTTGTGTGTCTTGTTGGGTTGGTATGTGTGGGTATGATCTCTTGAGATGAGTTGTGGTGTTGTGGTTGATAGGAGCGTGGGTATTGTTGTTCTTGTGGCTTGGTTTGTGGTCTTGGATCATCATGCTGCTGTTGGCGTGGGGAGTGGGGTTGGTAGAACTGGGGTTGGTTTATGGGAGTGGTTTGTTGTGTGATGTGTGTGTAGGATGAGGAGGCTCCAGCGGTCGACGTAATCGGGCCGGAGTAGGAGTTGGCATCGTCTTTCCGTCAAACACCCTGTGCGTGTGGTGGGAGTGGTAGTTGGTCCGGCGCGAATGGGCCTAGGGTAGGAGGAAAAGGAGGGAGATTTGCGGAGCGGGGGTGAGGATCGGTGTAGAACCCTCTGGGATCGGTGAAAGGTAGGTGTTTGTGCGTGTTGGCGGAGTGGAAAAGGTGCGGCCATTGCCGGTGGCGGGATGGGCAGTAGTTGTCATACCTTCTTCGGGGACGAAGCGGTTGAGGCTTCCCTGCATCTGATGCATCATGGTCGTCATCTGCGACTGCAACTGCGCCATGGATTCCATCCGGTTCTGCATCGCATCGAGGGTGGCCGACATCTCCACCTGATGCTTCTGTAGGCGGCGCCCTATAGAGCGCGCGTCGCGGTCGGCCCGCTGCTGGGAGCGCAACGCGGCGAGTTCCGCGTCGGTTGACGATGCGGAGCGGATTACTGGCCCGTTGCGGCTTGTGCGGGAGCCGGACCTGGAGCGGTGCGACATGGTGGCGACGGCGCAGTGGCTTGTTTGGGGTTTCTAGTGGTCGGCGGTGGCTAGTGGAGGTGAGGGTAGAGAGAGAGGGTAACGCCGTCGGTGCGGTGGCCGGAGAGAACGGTGGCTCTAGTACCAATTTGTCAAGGATCCGCTCGGGGGAATTGCCTGACAAGAAAGGGAAAGAAAGAGAGCACCGTGGTGCGGGAGCCGTCGCACGAGAGATAGACAAGATACTAATAAAATAAATTTATTTTTGATTTAGCTTGTTCCTCCCAACCACCCCACCTGTCTCTTATACACCGAGACAGGTTAAAGCTAATAGTTATATTACATTGCTAACACATGCTTAATTAAGGAAAACAAGAGTTTATCTTAAGCCTAAAGTAGGTCCTGGCTGCTGCTTCTGCTTAGTGTTGCGCCTGTTGACTCCAGTTCTGGATCCTGACACACGTGAAGATCGATGAAAAGTAAATCAGTGCCTTGTGCTGATCAATTTTGATATCTCCCCTTGGAACTTGATCCATGGTTGGTCCTTGGCCGATAGGAATTGTTCAAGATGGAATCGATCTCCAAGCCAGCGCGTACTGAAACGGCAGCATCCGAAAGAGTACCTGACTTCGGCAGATCGGTAACTCGACGGATTGGATGCTGATGCGGAAAGACGGACAGCCCAAGGCAGCGCACACGATGCTTACCAAAACTGTGTAAGATCTTGTAGATCCAATCTGACGAAAAACCACAACCGTGGTAACCTTGGCGAAGCTGCTTGATGCCGCAAGATGGCGGCGGTTGATCAAAACGCTGCTGCGCGGTGCTGCCTCAGGAGCGCAGCGAAATTCTCCCATGGCAGCGGATAGATCTTGTAACCTTATGCTCTGATACCACTTATTACAAAATTGGGCAATAAAAGTAGATCAAAACGAAGAACAAGAACATGGATTTTTACGTGAAAAATCTAAATAGAAAAAACCATGAAACGCACGGACGTATCACTATAATCGGGAGTATTACAATACACGAGAAGACAAACCAACGCACGGACGTATCACTATAATCGGGAGGAGTATTACAATACACGAGAAGACAAACCCTCTGCGTGCTATCAATATATGACTACTTGGAACTATATAAAGGGGCGAACAACTCTCTTTCTTGGCGGACACGAAATAGAGTTTTAGTATGCTAGGTCTAGCACGTCTGGCATGCCATAGTCCATCAGGACTCCTTTCATAGTAAAACAGGTAAATAGGTTTCGGATCATATTCAACACATATCCGCAGAGATCTGGGCATGTACTATATCTGTGATGATCTCTGGTTGCACATCTTGATCTGCAGTGTATAGACTTTTAAAGAAACTAGTTGCCGTGGCCTAAGGCTAGGCCATGTGGGTTGCCCGATCTCACGAATTTGACCAAGAACACAAGGGGTGAGGGATGAACACGAAGAACACGGCGAAGAACACGATGAACACACGCAACACAACCCGATACAATTCCGATACAATTCCGGTTTACTCCCGATAGCCTGAACTACTATCCCGATAGAATCTCTCGAGGGAAAGACACGAGGTTGAATCCCCGAGAGAAAGACCGATATACGATCTATAGAGCCACACGTGTGAGAGACCGCGGTAGAATCACAAGTGCGAAAGATAAATCATATAAGGAGTGCCTTGATACAACTCTAAGATTGATGTCTAAGAGAGGAGGGGGTTGCCCTAATCCACTAGGGACGGTGGAGGCATAAGCCAAGTTGGTTCATCCTAGTCTAGCCTCATGAAGGGGAGGTGGGAGCCTATATATAGGGAGCCACTAAAAGAGGGGTGGTTTAGGAATACATAGGGATAAAGGTACATAGTGCGATGCGTTTCGGCGGCAAGACCGGCGGTGCCGGGCTGGGCGCCAGTCTGGTTCGGTGTGGATTTCGGCACGCTGGATTGGGCGCTGGTTTGGATCGGCGTGGGATCCGGCGGTGCCGGTTTGTGCGCCGGTTTGACCATCTCTTCTTCCGTCTCCTCTTGCATGCTTCCACGACCTCGGCCTTGAGTCTTCGAGCGTCCATGGCATCCTCCCTTCCCTCCGTGCTTGTCGATGCATCCCTATCATAGGCATAGGACAGAGTCTGAAGTAGCATACCATTCCACATGGACATTTATAGGCACGCATAAAGGAGAAGATTCATCTTTGCGTGACGTGTCGGCGTTGACGGACAGGATGTGGTGAAGACCGAAGGTCGGGCTGCATCACCATTGCCTCCATTTCTTCCTTGTTTTCTGTGACAGTACCATTAGGTTTTGTAAGCGCTCAATATTGTTTTTCCTTGCCCTCCATGTAGCTTTTTGATGAAAGAATTTTGTGTTTCGGTCCCTCTCTTTTAGCCAATTGATTCTTGAACGTTATCTCCAATATATTTCTTGTTCCAGCAAGCTATCTAGCTCCCTCTCAATTCGTCTCTTCTCCTCCTGATTGTACTGATGTGTTCTCATATTAACAGGTTCTAGTTTCTTCTTTGATGAGGGACAGAAGAGAAAATAAAATAAAATAGAACCAACTAAAATGTAGTACTAGCTTCTACACACTTCTATTATATTCTAGGTAGTTTGGTCCTATAGTCATATGTGTTGTAGTGGTTTCAGAGTGTTCTAGCTATGAGTTGTAACTAGGTTGTGTGTTTCTTTTCGTAGCTTATGTGCTGTCTCTAGAACACTCTAGTTGTGAGTAGAGCTAAGTAGTGAAGGCTCATGTAGCCTATAAATAGAGATCCAACCTCTACCTATGAAATCGGACTATATACCCACTACCTATCAATAAAGAGAACTTTGTGTTCTTGTTTTAGATCTTTGTGTTGAGAGGTTTAGACTGAACTCTTGACAGCCCCCGCCCCTAGAGCGATATCTAGCTTACGCCCCTAGAGCGATATCTAGCGCAGAACGTTGAAGCGGTTCCTTCAATATTTGTGCTGTCCACGTTGTAGCAACACGGTGGAGTTGTTCCTCCACAACCTTGTGCTGCTTCAGGTGGTATCAGAGCCTTGCTGATCCGATCCAGCTGTTGATCTCCTCATTAAGAGCTGCACCAAGCAATGGAGGATTTGGGGAAAAGAGTGGATGTTGTAGATCAACAAATCCAAACGCTCCGTGAAGATCTTAACCGCGGATTTGATTAGCTAGTTGAGATGGTAAGAAAGGGTGTTCCTCCTGTTGCCAATGAAGAATCATCACAGTAGGCAGATGATAGACGCCGAAGAATGGGAGGTCGTCTTGAAGCAAAAACACCTCATTCAAGTGTTGTTCAGCGTACTTCAAGGAGGCCAATGTATGTTGAAGCTTCTGAAGGTGACGAATATGACAAGGGCCTTGAAGAACCTGATCTTTATATATATATCCGAGAGTACACAACTCCACATATGCGAGGGGTACATACAAGGTAAGAGCTGAGATCCCCACTTTTAATGGAAATGTTGATATTGAGGGGTGCCTTGATTGGTTGTGTGAGGTGGAGACTTTCTTTGAGATCATGAATATTCCAAAAGATCATAGAGTTCATTTGGTTGCATACAAGCTAAAAGGAGAAGCTGGTGCATGGTGGCATCGCCTTCAAGAAGATCACAGACTAAGAGGAGAACCTCATGTGAGATCTTGGCGACATATGAAGAATCTTTTGAAAGGGAGGTTTTCGCCTGCAGATTATGATCAGATCCTATTTATTCAGTTTCAGAATTGTGCTCAAGAAAATAGGACTGTTTCAGAATACACAGAGGAGTTCCTAAGGCTACAAGTGAGGTGCCACCTTGGTGAAACTGAAGATCAACAAGTTGCAAGGTACATCAATGTTCTCAATGATGCTATCCAGGATCGTTTGATGATGCAACAAATTTGGTCCCTTGATCAAGCACAAGCTGGGCCTTAAAAGGCTGAAAGGTTGGTATGGACAAGAAGGACAAGTAAAACTCCATACCTTCATACAGAAGGTTCATCTAGGAATTACTCCCATGGAGTTGAAGAAAAGGAAGTCCAACCTAAGGCAAAACAACCTGTCCCAAAGCAAGCTGGAGGCAAGAGTAGGGCAAAGCCAGTGATGAAATGCCACAAATGCGGTGAAGAGGGACACGTATCTAGCAATTGCCCATTGAGTAAATTTGTCAACACAACAATCCATGATGGCAAAGACGACGAAGATGACAAAAAATATGAATCTGAAGATGTAGAAGGACAAGATGTTTGTGAAGAGGAGGGAGAAGAGGTCTTATGCATGATTCAGCTCCTTGTGTGCTCAACACCACAGCCCGACAACACACAACGGAAGAAAATATTTGAGAGCGAATGCTCGGTGAATGGCAAGGTATGCAAATTAGTGATTGATAGTTGCAGCTGTGAAAATCTTATCTCTCAGAATTTGGTGAACCATTTAAAGCTTGAGACACATGATCATCCAAACCCCTACACTATTAGATGGATCAAGAAAGGAGTGGATATGAGGGTCACCAAACCATGCAACCTGCCACTCTCTTTGGGCAAGTACTATCGCTCAAGTGTGTTATGTGATGTTGTTGATATCGATGCCAAGCCATGTTCTTCTTGGGAGACCTTGGCAATTTGATGTGGATACAACCCACGAAGGGAAGGAAAATTCTTACTCTTTCACTAGGAACAAGCGGAAGATCATCATTCTACCAAACCAATCAAATTGTAATAGCTCCAAGGCGAAGGAGAAAAGTGACTATAAACGGAGGCTAAAATCATTCCAAGTTGGTGATAAGGTGATGGTATACCTCCGGAAAGAAAGACCGCCTTAGACATTAAAGGGAAACTTAGACGGCGGAATTATGGACCCTTCTCTATTCTAAGGAAGATAGATGATAGTGCTAATGTGATAGATCTTCCAACTAAGATGGGAATCTCCAACACATTTAATATGGTAGACTTGACTCTTTATCATCCAGAACAAGCACTCTATGAAGATAACTCGAGGTCGAGTTCTAAACAACCAGAGGAGGATGATGAGGGACAGAAGAGAAAATAAAATAAAATAAAATAAAACCAACTAAAATCTCGTACTAGCTTCTACACAATTCTATTATATTCTAGGTAGTTTGGTCATATAGTCATATGTGTTGTAGTGGTTTCTAGAGTGTTCTAGCTATGAGTTGTAAGTAGGTTGTGTGTTTCTTTTTCTAGCTTATGTACTGTTCTCTAGAACACTCTAGTTGTGAGTAGAGCTAAGTAGTGAAGGCTCATGCAGCCTATAAATAGAGATCCAACCTCTTCCTATGAAATTAGACTATGTACCCACTACCTATCAATAAAGAGAACTTTGTGTTCTTGTTTTAGATCTTGGATTAGATCTTGTATGTTGAGAGTTTTAAACTGAAACCCGTCCCTAGAGCGATATCTAGCTTACGCCCCTAGAGCGATATCTAGCGCAGCACGTTGAAGCGGTTCCTTCAACATTTGTGCTGTCCACGTTGTAGCAACACGGTGGAGCTGTTCCTCCACAACCTTGTGCTGCTTCATCCTTAGCTTCTCAATTCGTTTGGACACCGAGCCTACTGTCCTCTTACTCCAGGATTGCAAACAGTCCATTACTCCGGACAGATTTGATGCTACAACGCCAAGATCCCTTGGTCTGCTATGCCCTTCCCAAGCTAGCTTTACTTCATCAGCTAAGGCTTGTTCTCTCAACAGGCTTCATACCTCCTTGGTCGGCAAAGAGATTGCATGGCAGAATTCTCTTCTAAGGTTAGTAGAATAGGACAATGATCTGCCTCGTCCGAAGTCTTTTCCTCCTGTCTCTCCTCTCAGCCGCCGCCTCAACCCTAGCCGCCTCCGGTTCATCCTCCTCCATAGATTGGTTCCCCCTCCTCCGGTCGGCTTCACCGGCGTCAGGAGGAGTGGGGAACCCGATCTATGCGTGGAGTTTCGAATAAAAGTATTGTTTTCATTAGATTATGTTAGGATTTTGGTAGCCGTCTTCTTGTTGGTTTCCCCCAATGGAGATGGCATCGTCTGCAATAAGTGATCTTCGGCCTTTCGTTCGGCGACGAGATCTTCTCGGCGTCAATGGTGGTGTTGAACGATCACAATTTTCTACATATGGACCTTCGGATCTTGCTTCGTCAGATCGATTTTGGATCTTTTGTCGTTGTTGCCGCGGAGAGGATTATCCTCACAGCTTTTGTCCCGGCTGCTACGTCCTCGACAATGGTGATTCGTACTCTCGGCTCTCCATCGAACGACGACAAAGCTAGTCGGTTATTATTCCCTGACATACTGGTGTTGGTACTCTTGCTGATATTGTATGACTGCTTTAATGGTTGCGTGCGTGCACGCAGCCTTGGCATTGCGGCTCAAAAAATTATGGGAGAACTTCTATGGTTTGTTATCTACAGGTCTATGGTTTGTTATCTATTTTTGACTGCCTTCAGAAGAGTACAAGATTGTGTTCTGGAAGAGAAAGAAATTGAAGACCTCGAAGATTTGTTACTATCTTTTAGATTTTATTTTGTAATCGTTGGAGTTAGTTCACGTATCTCTACCATGTACTATTTGTTACTATGAATATATGTGGTATTGATTGTCAAAAGAAAATAGGACAATGATCTGTTTCATAAAATTATGGTTGTGTGCATCCTAGAATGTAGAGGCCAGGAGGTATCGCCTTCCTTTTCGAAAATAGAAAATTTATTATGTGCTTGGAAGGAACTTCTGGCTTTGAAATGCTCCTGCGCAGTTTAATCTTAAAATACCATAACTTATGGTATCTTTTCTAACTAGATTTTATTGTGCAGCGGTAATGGAATGAGTTTGTTACTCTAAGTTAAGGTTATATCAATAGATCAAGATCATCTCGTAATATTCAAATTTCAGCTAGATTTGAATAATTTCATATTTGCATAAGAAACTACTGCTCAGTATCACTTCTAGTATAATTGTGTGCTGTGTGCATATCGCTGTTTCACCTACTCAAATTTGTGCACTGAGTTTATATGTTTAAACCACACGTACTGTCTACAGGATAGAAGTCTTTCGAGTGGCATCTTTTTTGTCAACTTACTCGGTGCTGTGGAGCCTCGAGTAGTGAATTGGAGCCTGGTAACCAAAGGAGAGAAAGGTTGGATGTCTCATGTCTCTCTGATTCTTCTTCAGATTTTCCATAATTCATCATGGTTCATAATTTATCTCATTTCTTATAAGATGGGATTTTGAACCCCCATAACTTTCTGAATGTAGAATGCTAGCGCACATAGATTCAGTAGGTGATCTTATTTTGTTATGCGAGTGTATCCCAATAGTCACACTCCTTGATATATATCCTCAGAGGCATTTTTTTGTAGTCATGCTTCCTTATTTTCGTAACGCAAATCACCAGATTGAATGATCGATACAACCAAAAGAACTAAAAATAATTTATTTCGTTTTGGCACAGATGAAGAAAAACAAATGAATGCTTCATACATCATCTCTGTGGCTAGAAAGCTTGGTTGTTGTATCTTCTTGCTGCCAGAAGATATACTGGAGGTAAGATATTTCACTGAAGGCTGGAACCAACACTTGTTTCATACGGTATTTCTTACAAATTAAATCTGTGAATGCTTATCAGAACCTATAGTTTGTACAAGCAGCTAGATTATTAAGTAGTGAATACCACCCAAGCATTCTCAAGAAATGCGCAATGCTGAATCCTATCTGTTTGGTGATATCAACCAAATTTAACATTTGAAATATGATTTTGGCGATTTCTCCCAGGTGAACCAGAAGATGATGCTTTCTTTGACAGCAAGCATCATGTATTGGCATTTGAAAAGGCCAAAATCATATTCATTGGACCCTGAAAACAGTAGTTCTTGTGAGACAAGCTCCGTCTCAAATTCAGATGATTCAGCATCTGAAACATCGATTGATGATAGCGGAACCAGATAGATGAAATGGCATGATCTGTATTTCAGTAATCAGGATATCCTCACCCTACAAAGCATTGGTTATATTCTTGATTCCTTCATGTAATTTGGAGAGTGGGTGCATTCAAGAATGGGGCAGAGAATGGTCAAGAGTTTTGATTTGTTTCATTTGAGTCATATTATTAAATTTTTAAAAATTGTGAAAAAATATCCTGGATTTAGCCAATGATGCCGCAAACTTGAAAAATGTTAACGTGAAACTCTTTGTATTTTAGACTACACAAAAGTGATAAATATGAGGATCTAATTATAGTGAATAGTGCACATTTCAAAACTATAAAACATGCCATATTTTTTCATTTTTGTAAAGCCTAGAATACAAAGAATTTCACATTGAAAATTTACACATTTGTTGAATAGATCATTGAATAAATTTAGAATTCTAACTTTCCTTTTGAAATTTTAAAATATGATTTTCGTTTATTTGAAATAAAAGTTTACATGTAGCTTGACATCCATTTACATTTTGCACACATGTAGCTAGTATATATGTTGATGCACCAGCGCACCTCCTCTTTGCTCTTTGGCAGCTGGGTGTGTATTCTGTTGTCTTAGGTCTTGCTCTCCTCCAGATCCCTCCTTTTGTAGGTTAGCTTTCACATGGGCTTGGGTCTATTGGTCCAGAAACTAGTCTAGAGTTCAACACTCCCCCCTAAGATGGGTGATAGGTATTTATGAATTTCATCTTGTTACATGCAAAGTTGCAGTCCTTTGTTCCAAGTCCATTTGTCAAGCAATGCTACCTAGAGCTGTCATGAGTAAGATTGATGATCTCAACATCAAGTTTCTCCCTAATAAAGGAACGATCAATTTTCACATGTTTTATCCTATCATGTTGATCTAAATTATTTGCAATACTTATGGCTAACTGATTGTTACACCACACTCTCAAGGGTCCCTTCCTTAGAAGTTTCAACTCGCTCAGAAGATACTTTACCTAGAGTATCTCGCTCATCCGTTGAGATAAAGATCTATATTCAGCTTCTGTTGTTGATCTAGACACAATCGTTGATCTAGACATAACTACTCGTTTCTTGCTTTTCCATGACACCAAATTTCTTCCCACGCAAACACACAATAGCCCAAGGTAGATTCTCTATCATCTTGACAAATAGCCCTATCAGAATCATTATAGCAATCCACCTCAAGGTGTTCACACTTTGCAAACCACAACCCCTTTCCCAATGTCTTAGGATTATGCACACTATATCAAGATGCTAACCACACTCACGACATATGTTAGGCCAAAGAAGCATACGAGTGGGCCACGAGGGCCAAAAGAGACCAGGTGGCATGAGTGCCACCCAGGCTCGTTTCGCTCGGAAAACTTAAGCCATATTTTTCCCGAGATTTATTGAGGAAGCGGTGGAGGCGAAAGTTCACTCCTATTCCGGGAGAGCGCAGATCCTACCGCACCGGTGCCTTCGGTGAAGGGGAAATTGACGCCATCGTCACCACCACTCCTCCTTGATGCAGGCGAGGCATCTCCATCAACATCTCCATCAGCACCATCATCACCACCATCACCATCTCCGAGATCGACTTCATCCCCCTCAGAGTTTGTGTTTGATTGAACCTCGGATATTGTTGTAAGGGCTAGTTGCATGTTTGTGATTGGTAATTTGTCATTATTTGGTGGAGATATTATACTTTCAGATTGTGTTGTAATCATTATGCATCTGATCCATAACATGTTTGACACTTGTGAGTAGTTCCCCATGTTCCTGAGGACATATGATGATATCTGGCTATGATTATTATATATGATGTGCAATGAGTATTTGGTCAAGTTTTTATCTTTTATGTTGTTCTATGATGGTTTTATGTGAACGGCTACTGCATATTAATTCACCTATATGAGCTCATAGGATTACACTTTAATCACTACAAAGGAAAAACCTTTTTTTGACAAATCACTTTCGTCATGTGAAGGCCAATTTTCGTCAAGGATTACTTCGCGGTGACGAAATTTGATCGTCATGGGGTTCGTCAAGGAAGCTCCGTCGTAAAATATCGGGGGTGACGGTATGCATTTTTTCGTCAACGTCAAATGTTTGATGGTGACGACCTGCAAATTCGTCAACATCGAAGGTTGATTGTTGACAGACAGGTTTGTCACGAAAAATTGCAACTTTCGTCAATATCTAAATCTTGGGAAGTTTCTGATTGGTCCAAAAAAAGCATACATAGCCTTACATGTGGGTCCCATTTGGCTTCTGACAACATGGGTCCGACAGCGCTGACGTGGATATCTGTCATGTGGGACCCACAAAATATTATGACAAGCTGGACCCACAATATTCTGACCGGTGGGATCCACAAAATTCAGACAAGTGGGACCAGGTTGTTGCCGACATATGGGTCCCAATAATGCTGACTGGTGGGACCCACAAATTCTGACAAGTGGGACCAGAAGTTGGTGCCACGTGGTTTCATTTAATAGTGACGTTGTGACATTTTCTGTCATCTTTTGAATTTGACAAAATTTGAGAGCATTTGAATTATTTGCGAAATTTGGGAAACAAAAAAACTGGCGAAATATAAAAAAATAGACAATAAATATCATACATAAATGGTGGCACAAGAAGTATATATGTCTCTCACAGACCGAAAGATTCATAAGAAAAATTACAATTGGAACACAAAGAAATTAAAAGACCTATGATTAATAATGTTGTAGGACGGTGGTGCAATAGATTAGTTGCCCTGGGATTCAGACATGGATGGTGGCTAGGATGTCCTCAAGAGCAAATTAAGCACGACATCCATTTCTCTCTGCCTCTTTTCATAAGCCAGAGTCTTTTCTTCTTGGGCTTTCTTCAGAGCTTCAAGTTCTTCCTCCTGCTTCTCCTGATCTCTTCAAATTTTTGATCTTGTTCTTGCAGTCTTGCCTGCATCTCACTGTGGTACCTTTCAGCTGCCTGTATGGAGTTCTGCTCTTAATCTGCCAGTCTTTGTTGTAGCTCTCGGATGCGTGTAGCTGAGACAGAAGACTTCCTGGAGCTTGTTGCGACGCCCAATTTTGGTAGGAATGTGCTGTTGCGGGTGGTGGATGGGCTTTTCTCGCTCAGAACTAGCTGAACAATTTGCAAATCAGTCAAATCAGGTTCATCTTCATTGCGTGGCGCCGCTTTTTTTGCCACCATTTTATCCTGCATAAAGATTACAGTCATTGCATGGACAACATACAAAACTGGAATATATTATATTGTGCTAATATGAAATATTTCTTACATATGCACTTTTTGCTTCAGCACTCATAATGTTATCCTTGTTAGTGTGTGTGATTCTAAAAAATTCAATCGGAGAGGTTTCTTCTTCCTGCTGCTTAGCCTTCTGCTTGAAAAAATGTAGAATGCACATTACCATTGTACACTGTGTATGACAGAAGTATGAACTGTATGGGGAAATTCGAACACTTACTACATGTTCCCAGTGAGCAACATAGCTTTGAGATCCAGTGGTATGGAACTGCTTTCTGACTTCTCTGTTCTTTCCATTTTTTACACACACTCCCTATGTTCAGTACATGCATTTTATTTATCCAGATCAGAGAAATGTAAGAATTCAGTAGCTGTTATTGAAAGGAATAACGTTTATGTACCTGGTACTTCTCATCAAACCATATGTTCACCAGTTCTTTCCAGCTTTTCTCTTCTACATGATCTGGCTTCTTCAGATATGCTTGCTCCACTGTGAGATTTTTAATTTTGGGCCAATACTCCTTTTTAAGCCTATATCGGAACTGCCGAATACTAACTTGCAGCATATCAGTGCACACATCTTGAGCCACCTCATCATTTTTGTCCATAGTAAACTTTCCCTGCAAAATAGTGATGCATTAATCAGTAGATTCTTAGATAGTTGATCATGTAGCATACTAATTATGTTAAACCAAGATTGTACAGGACTCACCGCTACTGTATTTATAGCATGAGGAATGACATGTCTGAGAGTTTCATCTTTCTTGTACTGTGTCCAGTGTGTTGCAAGCGGCATTTTGGCACGGATGTGAATACCAACCTCACTGCTCAGCTTTGCTGACTGGATATAATCCTTGGGTGATGTTGCCCGACCTACGGTCTACGCTTCATCATGCGCGTCAACGTCAAGAACCACACTCAAGGCCGAGGTCACAGAGGCATGGAAGAGAAGAAGGAAGAAGATGCGTCCGAGGTCGCCAAGAAGAAGAAGTCGCATGAAGCATCACCTCCGGGCCGGATTGTCCACCCCCATCAAGGCCGGACAATCCGCCCTCCCCATGCACTTCCAACACTTGGGCCTAGCCCATGTAACCTCCCTCTATGTTATTTGTATGCCTAAACTACCCCTCCTTAGTGGCTCCCTATATATAGGCTCCCACCTCCCCCTTCATTAAAAAAGAGTTGAACTTGAGAGAACCTAGGCTTATGCCTCCACCATCCCTTTGGGATTAGGGAAACCCCCTCCTTAGATTATCAAATCTATTGTATCAAGGCACTCTTTATATGATTAGTCTCTCACACTTGTGATTCTACCACCGGTCTCTCACTTGTGTGATTCCACCAATCGTATACCGATCTTCCTCTCGGGGATTCTACCGCGTGTCTCTCCCTTGAGAGATTCTATCGGGATAGTGGTTTGGGCTATCGAGAGTAAACCGGAATTGTATCGAGTTGTGTTGTGTGCGTTCGCGTGTGTTCATTGTGTTCTTCGCCGTGTTCTTAGTGTTCTTCCTCTCCCCCGCCTTTCCCTCGGTCAATTCGTGAGATCGGGCAACCCACGTGGTCTTAGGCCGCATCATATGGTATCAGAGCAAAGGTTGCTACGAATTTGACCCTCGAATCTCTCCAATTTCGCCCAAAAAATTTCCCAAAAAATTGCCCCAAAAAATAGCTCGAAATTTGATCTGCGAATTTGTTGCGTTTTTTGTGGTTTTGATACAAAGATCTATTGTTATTGGTGCTGATCTATATTTTCCCTAATTTTCACCTTCTAATTCCATCAATTCCTTGCTAAATCTGAGGGATTTTGCGCCCTATTTTTGTGCTGTTCTTCGTGCGTTTCTTGGCCGAGTCGGGTCAATCCGCGCGCCTCTGGTCCCGCAGCCGCTGCGCCTCACCATCTGCGCCGCTCGCCGCCACCAAGCTCCTCAGCCCGTCGCGCGCATCTGGCCGACTGCGCCCCACCGGCCGCCACCACTCTGATTCCCGCGGGTCAACGCCGCCGGGCCGAGCCGCACGCCACCATCCGAGCCGCCGCCGGCCACATCCACCTGCAGCACACACCCGCATGCCTTCGCCCTCCACCCACCCGCTGCCCAACTCCTGGCCACTGCAACTCCCGCCGCCGGCAGGCCCGCGCCGCTCTCCACCAAGCACGGTCGCCCGCACGCGCGCATCTCCGGTTTCTGCAGCCAGCTTCCGCCGCCCGCGCTCGCGCCCCACCAGCAGCTGGCCACTGCCCGCACCTGCAGCGCCGCCTTGCTCACCTGCGCACGCACCGCGTGCAAGCTCTGCTCGCTCACCACCAGCAGCTCCCGCCCCAATCAGACTCCCCTGCCAACCGCCCCTGCTCTACGCGCGCAGCAACACCTTTGCCACCACCACCACGCGCTAAGCCGCCGCCGCCCTGCTCGCCTCGTACACCAAGCGCCTCGCTCCACTCGAGCTGCTCCCCAGCGCACGCAAGCTGCAGCATCCGCCAGGCCACCGACACCCAAGCTGCTCCTCTTGTTTTTCCTCACAGCGCGCTGCATCATCTTGCTTTTCCTCACGCTCAAGAAATCGCCCAGCACACCCAACCGGAGCCAAATCGGGCGGCACGCCGGATGGTCCGGCCCAGGATCCGGTCAAACCGGCCCATGACCGGATTTCACAATTTTGACTCCACTTTTTGGCCCAAATTTTAACAAATTTTCGGAGCCCGTTTGACTCCAAATTTTAACAGCATCCCCAAATACTCCACATAGCCCATCTTTAATTTTTGACGATTTTTGGAGCCCAACTTTTGACCGCTCGTTTTGACCCAACTTTTCGGGCATTGACTTAATTTGCCCGGTTTCCGTTTTGGAGTGCCTTTGGTCCGTGAGAGCCGCTTCCGCGCCTACATCAACACCGCGACAACGACATCGGCACCCCGGATTCCAGCGCATCTTCGACACCATCGTCATCACCATCATCGCAAGTTCGTGTGTTTGACACCGCCTAACGTCAATAGGTATAACTTGCCTCCCCTACCCCTTGTAGCCCATTTCTTCCTTTGCGTACCTATCCCATTGAGAGTGGCTTTCCGAGCGTTGCGAAGCATTGCACAATTGTCACGACCGTGAGAGGGTGTGTGTGTGCGTTGTGTTGAGCAAAGCTCCGAAGCAAGCTCGGTGAGAAAGATACACAAAAGAAGAAAAGCGTGACATATCCAGAGAGAAAAAAAGCTTCTAAGCATAAAAAAAAAGTGAAAAAAAAGAAATAGAAAAGTGTGTGTGTCCACCGATACTGAGAAGTGCAAAGCTTGTGAGCACTAAGAGAGAAAAGAGAAGAGTGGCATTTGTGCAAATCTTGTTGCTTCTTTCTTGTGCAACCGAGCTACGGTCTCTCTTGTGTTGGCGTGACACCGAGCATATAGTTTTCGTTAGGACCATCTTTGTCACTTGCTCACTTCCTTGGTCGCGCTAACCCCATTGTTCTCCTTTGTGTGTGTTTCCGTGTTTCCTTGGCATAGATCACCACTTTTGACATTTGACTTTGGATCTTACCCACATTTGACAATAGACTTTTCCGTTGATCTTTTTCGTTTGCTATCCACCCCTTACCCACCACATATAGTGTTTCTTAGCCTTTTGCGTGTGCTTTGAGTGTGTGTGTGAGTAACCCCGATACATTTCGACTTTGCTCTTGACTTGAACCATTTTTACGATACTTTCTTGAAAGGTGAGATACTTTTGTAGATTTCCTTCCACCACATACATATACACCTTCCTAGTGAGATACACATGATGACCCCACAAGAGCAAGCCGAGATGAGAGCATACTTCGCCGAGCTAGATGCTCGAGAAGCCCAAATGACACACAAAGATAAAGCCGAGTGCAACGCATACTTCAAACACCTTGAGAGCAAGAGTGATACACCCCATGAGTCAAGTGAGGATGTTTCGATTTCTAACAACTTAAACTCTACTCCTCTTGTGTTGTCTTCCTCTTTGCTAGGTTGCTCGGACATCGACGACGCCGTTGCCATGGAGATGAAGGACTCCACTATATGTGAGATGAGCGACTCCACTATATGTGAGATGAGTGCATCCACTATATGTGAGATTGAGAGCCACCACTTGGAGGGCATGAGTGATACACCGAGTGAGATGAGATTGGTAGTTGATAGGTCATGTGAGGCCATTTCGAATTCTAACAACTTACCCTCTACCTCTAGTGTGTTTCCTTGTGTCTTATTAGGTCCCATGGATGACGAGACGCCGATCATGGAGAAGATGTACATGGTGCATGAAGATGATGATATCACACCATGCTTGTTGCTTGAAGATGAACATGAAGGCCACATCGAGCCTACCTCTTCCACAACACCTACCTCATATGAGCGGGACTACAAAGGTATGTATATGGGTGTTGATGATGCCATGATCCCACTAGTGGACATGATGATTTGTGAGTGCTTGCATGAGTTGGATGATCCTATTGCCATGTCATATGCTTCGTTCTTATTCCCATGTGATGCTTTGCTTGATAACATTGTTGATCATGTGGAATTAGTTGCTTATGATAATATATCCATGCCATGCTATGAGAGTTTCACTTTCTCTCCTATTGCTTGCAACTTATCGAACAATTTCTCTTTCCCATGTGTTGATTGCAATGAGGACATTGATGCTTGTGTTGTGACAACCTTGCCGAACAATTGCTCTTTCTCTAGGTTTGTCGACAACAATGATGAAACTTTGAACATGTTTTGCTCACAATGCTTGCAATATTCTCCCATTAATGCATCCAAAATATTGAACACTTGCTCTTTCAAATGCTTGGTTTGCAATTATGTTAATGTGCTTGTTAGTGAGATTGCCCCCATAGCTCTCTCAAATTTTGGAGACTTTGCATATATCCATGTTGAGCATGTTCCCATGTTTACCCCGCATCTTCACCATATCTATTATGATGCATTTCTTAATGCTAATGGTGATGTGCAAACGAAATGGACCGTCATGATGGATGATGTGTTCATATACCATGCACACACGTTGTTCTTGTTGTCTAACATGTGTGTAGGTACCCAAACTCCAATGTCAACCTCGATTGAGCACGAGTTGACAAAAAGAGCTCTTGAGAGCATGATACAAGTGAGCTCCAATGAATGGTTTCGCTCGCACACTTCAACTACACAAGATCTCTCAATGAGAGCACACCGACATCTTGCTAAGGTGACCTCCTTCTACTTGCGCTCTCTTGCTAAATCCAATGAACCTTGGCTACGCTTTGATTGCTCCTTTGCTTTTCTTGTGCTATTGATAGGGCTCTTGACAAGTGAAGGAACATTCAAGCGTTGGTGTCATCTACCTCCTCTACACATTCACGAAGACTCATCATCGAGGACGACTCTTTTTCAAGTGGGGGGAGATGATGTAGCCCGACCTACGGTCTACGCTTCATCATGCGCGTCAACGTCAAGAACCACACTCAAGGCCGAGGTCACGGAGGCATGGAAGAGAAGAAGGAAGAAGATGCGTCCAAGGTCGCCAAGAAGAAGAAGTCGCATGAAGCATCACCTCCGGGCCGGATTGTCCACCCCCATCAAGGCCGGACAATCCGCCCTCCCCATGCACTTCCAACACTTGGGCCTAGCCCATGTAACCTCCCTCTATGCTATTTGTATGCCTAAACTACCCCTCCTTAGTGGCTCCCTATATATAGGCTCCCACCTCCCCCTTCATTAAAAAAGAGTTGAACTTGAGAGAACCTAGGCTTATGCCTCCACCATTCCTTTGGGATTAGGGAAACCCCCTCCTTAGATTATCAAATCTATTGTATCAAGGCACTCCTTATATGATTAGTCTCTCACACTTGTGATTCTACCACCGGTCTCTCACTTGTGTGATTCCACCAATCGTATACCGATCTTCCTCTCGGGGATTCTACCGCGTGTCTCTCCCTTGAGAGATTCTATCGGGATAGTGGTTCGGGCTATCGAGAGTAAACCGGAATTGTATCGGGTTGTGTTGTGTGCGTTCGCGTGTGTTCATTGTGTTCTTCGCCGTGTTCTTCGTGTTCTTCCTCTCCCCCGCCTTTCCCTCGGTCAATTCGTGAGATCGGGCAACCCACGTGGTCTTAGGCCGCATCATTGGGTCTCCTGACACCAGCAGTGAAGTCAATTTGCATCTTATTGCCACCATTTCTTCTTGTGTACTCATGTAGTCCATGGCCCATGGTAGGTCTGCGTCCACCTCTCTTTCTCTTACTACCGCCAGATGTTGTCAATGTCTCTAAAATAAGAGAGATGAAATGATTCTCTTTTATATGAAAATATGCGGTACAGTGTTTAGTTTTTACAAACTTTCATACCTTGCCGCTGAAAGTTTACAATTTGATTGTCCTCAGGAGATGAGTTGCTGCCTCCAGATGTCATGATCTGGTTAGGTGAGGGTGCTCCTTCAGTGTTCTGGCCAGCAGTGGCCGTCGGCTCATCAGATGACCCAGCTTCAGGTTCAGTTGTTGCCATTGATCTTGTTGCAATGTTGGATGGTGCAACTTCTGGTCTGGATCGCTTCTTCTGTGCAACTGTTGCAGAAGAAGCAACTATCTGCAAGCAAAGTAGAGGCTACATTAGTCGGAAACATTTAGCATGTACGTATTTCCTATCATAGTTCAGACATAGTTCCACAGACCTGAGCTGAAGTTTTACCGACAGTGCGCTGATCCTCATCTGAATGAAGATCATCAGCAGCATTAGCGATCTCTTCTCGATTCGGTTCATACGAAGGGTCCTCTTCGACCTCCTTGTCTTGGCAGTCTGTGTCCTTTAGATTGTTACTAGTTCCTATTTATCGCCCACCATACACTAATGAACGTGCAAAACCAGAGAAATCTTGGTGAATTTTGTGGCCAGGTCCATATCTTTCAGGCAAAACTTTTTCCATGCGTACAATATTTTCTTGCACTTGTTTCTCCTTGACAAGCTCATATGCCGGCTTGATGGGGTTTCTGTCTCCGCTGAAATAATCGGAAGAGCTGAGCGTGAATAAAACATAAGAGGGGGCCAATTCCATGGAAAACAGCAAATAATTGTCTTTGCAAAATATTGTACAGCAGCAAATGATTGAAAACATAAGAGTCTACGTATGATGTCGGCGAACAAAACATAAGAGGGGGCCAATCTACAACTACTTATAAAGCCAAGAACTTTTGGCAGATTTTGTGAAGCAATTGCGCCGCATCGATCACAGCCCAGTGCTGATCAAGGTTGAGTTCGTGTGCGCGAGTTCAAGGATTTGGATCGAGGTGGCTGAGTAGATGCAGTCGTACTGGTCTGGCTGAGGACTTGCGGTGTCTTAATTGATTAAATCCTACGATTTTGCTCCTGGCTTTTACCAATTTGATTGACAGCTCAACCTCTAGATCCTGTTATTGATGTATTGGCTGAATTCCATGTATGTACGTTCCATCTTTTTAGTAGCATCCCGGGCATATGCCAGGCTAAGGGACATCATGTGCTTTTAGATATCTACTCCTAACAAATAATTTTCAATGGGATGCAGCCAAGTGCCTCTACTTTTGTTTGAAGGTATCGTAATTAGGATGCACCATTTCTACCTGATTAATCCCTTGTCTCAGGTACTTACGCACATGCGCACCAAAAGCATCATTGAGGTTACAAAATTAGAATCAGAAAAGAACTTAAAAGGAAGTATGTTGTGTGATCACCTAGATATGGCTCAATTGTTTGGTAGTTTGGTTGATAGCCTTTGGACCTGATCAACCTCCTAGATGTAGAGTTGATTGACACATGAGACAAATTTCACAAGAAATGAAATTGATTTGGGAAACATGGGCATTTTTAGGCTGAAATTTGATTTTTGACTTTTAAAAGACATAGATAAACAAAAATTGTGGAAAGAAATAGACTGATGAAACAAAGTACTCTATATGATTCAAAAAACTTCATTATATTGTTAAGACGTGCATTGCACGTGCAAACTAACTAGTTCCATATAAAACAACAAACTATTATTGTAGATCAAACTCTGCTTCCCTCTGAAACTGAGGAATAAAAGTCTGAAGCAATGCCGTTGTTCAATGTAGCTCGTCAGGATGTTTTCGGCAACGGCTAGAATTAGTTCAGTTAAGTGTTTCTGGAATTAGTTCAGTTAAGTGTTTCGGCAAACAATTGTCTATGCAAAAGATTGTACAACAGCAGGATGGCAAAGATTGTATAGCACGACATGATTGTCTTGTAGGGATTCGTTGCATAGAAAAAAAAAATTTCCTACCGCGAACACGCAATCCAAGCCAAGATGCAATCTAGAAGACGGTAGCAACGAGGGGATTATCGAGTCTCACCCTTGAAGAGATTCCAAAGCCTACAAGATGAGGCTCTTGTTGCTGCGGTAGACGTTCACTTTCCGCTTGCAAAAGCGCGTAGAAGATCTTGATCACGGCGCCACGAACAGGCAGCACCTCCGTACTCGGTCACACGTTCGGTTGTTGATGAAGACGACGTCCACCTCCCCGTTCCAGCGGGCAGCGGAAGTAGTAGCTCCTCTTGAATCCGACAGCACGACGGTGTGGTGTCGGTGGTGGTGGAGAATCCCGGCGGAGCTTCGCTAAGCGTGCGGGGAAGAAGGAGTAGTGGGGCGGCTAGGGTTTGGGGAGAGGGGGGTGCCGGCCATCTAGTGGTGCGGCCACCTTTTGGTTGTTGGGGTGGCCGGCTCCCTCCCCTTGGCCCTCATTATATAGGTGGAACACCCAAGAGTTGGTCTACAAGTCTTCGAATAAGACCCCAAACCAAAACCTTCCATATCACATGAAACCTACCCAAGCTAGGACTCCCACTAGAGGTGGGATTCCCACCCTTCCTTGGGAGGGGGTGGCCGGCCCCCTTAGGGGAGTCCACTTGGGACTCCTCCCCCTTTAGGGTTGGCCGGCCATGGAGGTGGAGTCCCTCCGGGACTCCGCCTTCCTTAGTGGTTTCTTCCGGACTTTTCTAGAACCTTCTAGAACCTTCCATAGAACCTTCCGGATCATTTTAAATCTTATAAAATGACTTCCTATATATGAATCTTATTCTCCGGACCATTCCGGGACTCCTCGTGATGTCCGGGATCTCATCCGGGACTCCGAACAAATATTCGAACTCCATTCCATATTCAAGTTCTACCATTTCAACATCCAACTTTAAGTGTGTCACCCTACGGTTCGCGAACTATGCGGACATGGTTGAGTACTCACTCCGACCAATAACCAATAGCGGGATCTGGAGATCCATAATGGCTCCCACATATTCAACGATGACTTTAGTGATCGAATGAACCATTCACATACGATACCAATTCCGTTTGTCACACGATATTTTACTTGTCCGAGGTTTGATCATCGGTATCACTCTATACCTTGTTCAACCTCGTCTCCTGACAAGTACTCTTTACTCGTACCGTGGTATGTGGTCTCTTATGAACTTATTCATATGCTTGCAAGACATTAGAGGACATTCCACCGAGAGGGCCCAGAGTATATCTATCCGTCATCGGGATGGACAAATCCCACTGTTGATCCATATGCCTCAACTCATACTTTCCGGATACTTAATCCCACCTTTATAACCACCCATTTACGCAGTGGCGTTTGATGTAATCAAAGTACCTTTCCGGTATAAGTGATTTACATGATCTCATGGTCATAAGGATTAGGTAACTATGTATTGAAAGCTTATAGCAAATAACTTAATGACGTGATCTTATGCTATGCTTAATTGGGTGTGTCCATTACATCATTCATATAATGATATAACCTTGTTATTAATAACATCCAATGTTCATGATTATGAAACTAATCATCCATTAATCAACAAGCTAGTTAAGAGGCATACTAGGGACTCTTTGTTGTTTACATATCACACATGTATCAATGTTTCGGTTAATACAATTATAGCATGGTATATAAACATTTATCATAAACATAAAGATATATAATAACCACTTTATTATTGCCTCTAGGGCATATCTCCTTCAGTCTCCCACTTGCACTAGAGTCAATAATCTAGATTACATTATAATATACCTAACACCCATGGCATTCTGGTGTTGGTCATGCTTTGCCCTAGGGAGAGCTTTAGTCAACGGATCTGCTACATTCAGATCAGTGTGTACTTTGCAAATCTTTACTTCTCCATCTTCGATGTACTCGCGAATCGAGTGGTAACGCAGCTTGATATGCTTCAGCCTCTTGTGTGACCTTGGTTCTTGTGCATTGGCGATGGCACCCATGTTATCACAGTAAATGATTAATGGGTCCAATGCACTAGGAACCACACCGAGCTCTACAATGAACCTCTTCATCCATACCGCTTCTGATGAAGCCTCTGAAGCCGCTATGTACTCTGATTCTGTTGAAGACTTCGCCACCGTGCACTGCTTCGAGCTTGCCCAGCTTACTGCAGCACCATTCAATATAAACACGTACCCAGACTATGACTTAGAGTCATCAGGATCAGTGTTCCAACTTGCATCGGTGTAACCGCTTACAATGAGCTCTTGGTCACCTCCATAACAAAGAAACATATCCTTAGTTCTTTTCAAGTACTTCAGGATATTCTTGACCGCTGTCCAGTGTTCCATTCCTGGATCACTTTGATATCTGCTAGTCAAACTAACAGCATGTGCTATATCCGGTCTAGTACATAGCATGGCATACATGATAGATCCTACTGCCGAGGCATAGGGGATATTACTCATCCTTTCTCTTTCTTCTGCCGTAGCCGGTCCTTGAGTTTTACTCAAGACCTTGCCTGGTAACATATGTGAGAACCCTTTCTTACTTTCGTCCATTCTAAACTTCTTTAGAATCTTGTCCAGATATGTACTCTGTGATAGCCCTATTAGGCATCTTGATCTATCTCTATAAATCTTGATGCCTAATATATACGATGCTTCACCAAGGTCTTTCATTGAAAAACTATTATTCAAATAACCTTTTACACTGCTTAATAGTTCTATATCATTTCCAATCAATAATATGTCATCTACATATAATATCAGGAATGCTACAGAGCTCCCACTCACTTTCTTGTAAATACAGGCCTCTCCATGACACTGTATAAACCCGAAGTCTTTGATCACTTTATCAAAGCGTCGGTTCCAACTTCTTGATGCTTGCTTCAGTCCATAGAGTGAACGCTGAAGTTTGCATACTTTGTCAGCATTTTTAGGATCGACAAAACCTTTGGGTTGTACCATATACAACTCTTCCTCAATGTCTCCATTAAGGAACGCCGTTTTGACATCCATCTGCCAAATCTCATAATCGAAAAATGCAGCTATTGCTAACAAAATCCTCACAGATTTTAGCTTCGCTACAGGTGAGAAAGTCTCATCGTAGTCAACTCCTTGAATTTGTCGGAAACCCTTTGCGACAAGTCGAGCTTTATAGACAGTAATATTACCATCAGCATCTGTTTTTCTTTTGAAGATCCATTTATTCTCGACAGCCTTGCGGCTATCAGGTAAGTCTACCAAAGTCCATACTTTGTTATCATACATGGATCCCATTTCGGATTTCATGGCTTCTTGCCATTTGTTGGAATCTGGGCTCATCATCGCTTCTTCATACGTCGCAGGGTCCTCATCATTGTTGTCCACAATCATGACATTTAGACAAGGATCATACCAATCAGGAGTGGCACGTTCTCTTGTCGATCTGCGAGGTTCAGTAGTTTCCTCGTTCGAAGTTTCATGATCATTATCATTAGCTTCCTCTGTTGCCGGTGTAGGCGGTATAGGTACAACTTCTGGTACTGCGCTATTCTGATCAACGAGTATAGATTCATCAATATCATCGAGTTCTACTTTTCTTCCAGTCACTTCTTTAGTGAGAAATTCTTTCTCAAGAAAGGTTCCGTTCTTAGCAACAAAGATTTTGCCTAATATGTGGCTAGAGGATGGAGCTCCCACGTCCCCTCCCCAACCCCAAGCCCTAGACACCTTCACCGCCGGCGATCTCCTTGATCTCTGGTGATCTCCTCCTTCCCTGCCGACCATCTTCACCGGCGTCTCCTCCTCCTCAAGGTGATACCCTATGGCTCCCTCTCCTCTTGGACGTTGGAAGGTTTCCTTTGAAGTTCTCCTTGACTCTGGTAGAAGCAAGTCTTCCCCTGGTTTTCTCCTTCTTTGGCCAAGGAATTGGTTGGTCTTGGTTAATCATAAAGATTCTCCTTTGGTTGGTAAGCATCTAAATCCTGGTGAGGTTTTCTACACGGGATCCACAGTCAAGTTTGCATCTCATGTTGCTGTGGTTGAGGCTTGTTTAATTTCACCACCGGGTTTTTCTTCGTTCCCTGAAGCACCCCCTGTAAGATGGAGAGTTACTTATGCTGATATGGTTCCTTCGTCACATATCAAGGATTCCAAGCCCGTTTTCTCTAGATCTGCCTTCCTTATTCTCAAACCCAATGCCAAAAGAATTGTCCTGTTAGATTCAAAAGAACAAGTTTTAGATGCTAGATTTTTGCTTCTTGATGAGAAGATTTGTCTGGGGCAGTTCTTGGATCTCACTGTTTTCACGGTGCTAGTGGGGGAGCGTGTTGTTTCGGATTCTATCTCTCAAGCTTTGCAATTGGATAAGAAAGCTGCTGCACCCAGATCTTTTGTTGAGGTAGTGTCTAGCTCCCCTCCAAGGCAAGAAAATTGTTCTGTCTCTCATGGTGATGGTTTTAAGAGCTTGGATTTTTCTCAAGGCCAAGTCTTTGAATTGGAGTGTTCCAAGAAATTTGGACAAAAAGTGAATATGGATAAATTTTCTGTAAGGATGCCTTTCTTCATGGTCTGTTCTTTTGGTCGTGCTTGCTTCAGATTGGATGTTCATACAGTGGCCATTGCTCTACAAGCTTGTTTTGGTGGTTTGGCAACCCTATACAATGTTAAACATCTTCGAGACAGAAGCTTCAGGTTCTCAGTTTCCTCAAGTTTAGTTGGTTTTCAAATATATAATTTGGGTTCTCAAGTTCAGACCTCTTTCAAGATCTTTTTTCATCTCTGGGGTCAAGGTGGGCCTAATTGGATTGCTGAAGAGAGGAAATTTTACAAAGAACAATTGGAGGAATGGACAGAAGTTAAGTCTAATTTCCAAAATAGAAAGTCGGTTTTCTCAAGGTTATCTTATGCTCAAAAGGTGGCGGAAAACAATCACAGGGTGTCGGCTTTTGATAGATTGGCTTATGCAACGGCTACATCAACGGTCTTTATGCCACCGCGACAGTCTAATGAGGTAATTAAGGATTCTTATGGCAATTTTAATGCACCTTTTACTCCTGGTCAACGGTATAATCGATCGCTTCCCAATCAAAAGACAAGTTTTAATTTCGGCGCCAATTTGCCGGGCTTCCTTTCCTCTTTTAAATTTCCGAACTTTCCTTCTTTGGATTGGCCCGACATGTCCTTCCTTTCCTGGTTCAAGGCCCATGGGCCGGCGCCTCAAATCCAGCTTGTTTCCCATTTTGGAGACTTCTCTTTTTTCCAGTCTCAGAAAACAGAGAACTTCTTACACCTCGCCTCCTCGGCTTCTTCGTCCATCTCTCTCCTCTGTAAAAACCCTCCGACTCTCTCTGCCGTCACCGGGAGCTTCGCCGGCGACAATGGCCAACATTCCCATCGACCCTCGCCCGTTTGTGCCGCATGGATTTGAGATTCAGCAGATTGAGGGAAGAGTTGGGGTCAAGCGTGTCGTCGTGGCAAGGAAGCCGAGGTTGCATGAACAGTATGCCATCGCCACCATTAATCCTTTTCCCCAAGGTCAGGTACATTTCCCTAATGTCAGAAATGTCCTAGAAGAATACTTGAATGAGGTGGCAGAGGTAGGGTTTCAGAGTATCCAGGAATGTCCTTTTGGGGCAGCCTATGTTCAGTTCACCAATGTCAGTGATAGGGATAGGTTGATTCACACTAGTCCTAACCCTTTTGGAGATGTTGACATTTCTTTCTGTAAGCATGATGAGGGGAGGAACTGGCGTGCTGCTAATTTTAATAGAGATGCTTGGGTGCTTATTGTTGGACCTCCTTTAGATCATATGAATACTGAGGACCTAAATGCTTGTTTCCATGATATTGGCACTCTTCTGCTCTGGGAAAGAGATCCTAATAAGAAGGGAAGAGTGGTGGCCAAAGTGAGAGTTACTGATCTGGTTGAAATTCCAAAAAGTATCAGGTTTACTGAAGGAAATAGACCTGATGCTGAATCCTGGACATTCTCTGTGGAAGTTCTGCAGCACAATTTACTTGGTGGGGGCCCACCTGATGAGGACCCACTTCCTGGTGATGGGGTGGACCCACATCCTTTGCCAGATGACTTGGCTCCACCTGCTGCACCTCTTTTTCCAGCACAAATTGAAGACAATGATGCTGATGAAGGGGAAGATGATGGCTGGGGGCACTGGGCTATGGGAAATAATGTTCAGCAAGAGGAAGACAATCATATGGAAGTGGACCTTGCTCCTAATGCTGCTTTCCAAGGTCTTTTGGATGCCATTCAAGCTGAAGAGATGATTCTTGATAACCCCCCTGTGGCTGACACTAGCAGTGATATTACCTATTCCTCTGGCAGTTCTAATTCTTCAGTTAATGCTGCAAACCAACAGTTGGTGATTCATGCTGGAGTAGAAGTGGGCCTGCTTCCTTTCAACCAGATGGGTGAAGGCCTTCAGAACATTGCTCTAGCATATATAGAAGAAGGTGAAGAAGCAGATTCTGATGATGAGAATGGGATGATTCAACAAGCCAATGCTGTGAATATTCCTGAGGAAGATAATGGAAATGCTTTTCTTTTGCTTGAGGATGACAATATGGTACCACCACAGGAAGCACACCTTATTGTTGGAAGGGTGGAAACATCCTTTTTCTCTATTCCAGAAGAGCATGATCCTACTAGAAGATTCTCCAAGCAAGGCATGAAGATTTGGGAGGCATACTTTGCTCCTAACATTCACCATTCTTCTGCAAGTGGTTATTCCTGTGAGATACCTGTAAGTTGGTTCAATTTTGTCACTCTTATGCTTATGACACCTGATAAATTTGATTGGGCCAAGGGTTTCTTAACTTCTCAGCTATGGAATATTATCAAGGAATCTATTGCATATGAACACACTATTTCTTTTGTCATTCCTGATAAATGTGTTGCCAATCAGGCCCCTGTTTGCCAGTTGTTGGAAGAATCTCAGGAGAGTCCCAAGAGTAACTTACTGATAAATGGAGATAATTCTATTTCTCCAAGAAAGAAAAGGAGAGATGGAGGGGTGCCTCTGGTTGAATCAGAGGTAAGAAGGAGCCCCAGACTGGTTCTTTTAAATAATGGGTACAAAAGACATGATAACTGTGTTGATAAGAATTGTTTGACCTGCATTGCTGCTCCTCCTATAATCAATACCAAAGTGGTGAAAAATTTGGCTTCTTCTTTCTGTAAGGTACAGGAAGATGGCCTGGAAAAGAAGTTGCTGAAGAAGACTAAAATGGATACAAGGAAAAAAGCTCCAGGAACAGCACAAGAGGATCCTGCTCCTGGACCCAAGGTTACCAAAGGGAGAGCACAAGCCAGCACTAGTGGAAGCAACAAAGAGAAAGGATCAAATGCTGCTGATGGGGTGGCATCTCAGGCCAAAAAAAGGCCCCATAAATAGAGTGATTTAATGTTAGACAACAATCATGCTTTTGTGGCAGAAAAGGAATATCTTTTACATGCTTGTAATAGCTATATGGTGTATCAAACTTATCCTTGTTGCTTTTGTGGAGATCTTGATGCCTTCAGTTATATATCATGGATTAAGCTCTGCTCTGTGTATTGTGCTTGTCTTGGTTCTCTGTTTCCTTGTATGAATGGTGGTGTCAAAGCTTCTAGTGATTTCAGCTGTGGTGCTCACACACATAAAAAAATACCAATAGTTTCCCATGGATCACAACAGAAGTTGGAAAATATTAAATTGGAACTTGAGAGGAATTAATTCTGAAAAGAAATGGGTTGCTCTTTCTAGTAAAATTGATGAATCAAATTGTGACATCATTTGTCTGCAAGAAACAAAAAGAGAATCTTTTGATATGGATTATATAAGAAAATTCTGTCCGAAAAGATTTGATAAATTTGAATTCCTCCCTTCAATTGGATCTTCTGGGGGTCTTGTTACCATCTGGTGTAGTTCTTTGTTCTCTTGTACTTTGGCTTTTCAGAATGAGTTCTCCATCTCTGTTCAGCTCACCAGTAATCTTACAGATAGTACTTGGATTTTAACAAATGTTTATGGCCCAAGTCAAACAGAAAGGAAAAGTGACTTTATTGAATGGTTCACAAATATTGACATGCCTGATAATATGGATTGGTTAATCATGGGGGACTTCAATTTCATCAGGAAACCTTCAGACAGAAACAAACCAGGAGGGGACATTAATGGGATGCTTCTTTTCAATGAGGCAATCAGCAATTTGGGCCTAATAGAGTTGAAACTTAAAGGGAGAAAATACACTTGGAGCAATATGCAACATTCTCCTTTGCTTGAAAGACTGGACTGGTTTTTTTCTTCATCCTCATGGACTGTTAATTACCCTTTATCTATGGTTTTTCCTCTAGTGAAGCCAACTTCTGATCATGTCCCTTGTGTTGTTTCTATTGGCACTAATATTCCAAAGGCTAATGTGTTCAGATTTGAGAATTACTGGTTGACAACATAGTGACTTTAAGAATATTGTGGAAGCTAGTTGGAACATTCCAGTTGGACATTCTGACCCTGCCAAAAAAGTCACTGCCAAATTAAAGAATTTGAGGAAAAGTATAAAGCTTTGGGCAAAGAATTTGCCCTGCTTAAAGATTCTCATTGAAAAGGTCAACTCAGTTATCACCTTCTTGGATATGATGGAGGAATTTAGAACTCTTTCTCTAGAGGAGTGGAATCTAAGAGACATTCTTAAAGATCATATAATAAATCTGTTACAAAATCAAAAAGCTTACTGGAAACAAAGAGGAAAAATAAAATGGGTAAAGCTTAGAGATGCAAATACAAAGTTTTTTCACAACAAGGCAACAATCAATCACAGACACAATTATATCTCTGTGCTGATGAATGAAAGTTTAGCTGAAATTACAGATCATGATGGAAAAGCTGATATTCTTTGGAAGGCTTTCAAGGAAAGGATGGGGAAGACTGATAATCTTTTTATGCAGTTTAACTTGCATGATTTCTATGGAGAAGGGATGGATGCAGAGACAAGTGCACAATTGGAGTCACCTTTCACAGATAAAGAAATTGATGATATAATAAAAGATCTTCCCAATGAAAAATCCCCTGGGCCAGATGGTTTTAATAATGAATTCTTCAAGAATTGTTGGCATATTATTGGGAAAGATGTTAAGGATTTGATCAGAGGATTCTATGATGGTAATATCAATTTGGAGAGCATCAATTCTTCCTATATTTCTTTAATTCCAAAAGTGGATTCCCCAATGAGACCAAGTGATTTTAGGCCTATTTCTTTACTGAACACTGTGTTCAAAATCATCACCAAGCTGCTAGCAAATAGATTGCAAAAAATCATTCTACAACTAGTTCACAAAAACCAATATGGTTTCCTGAAGCAGAGGTCTATACAAGATTGTTTGGGTTGGGCTTTTGAATACATCTTTCAGTGCCATAAGTCAAAGGAGGAAATTGTCATACTCAAGTTAGACTTTGAGAAAGCTTTTGATAAGATTGAGCATAGCACAATTTTGGAAATTCTGAGAGCAAGAGGGTTTGGAGAAAAATGGATAAATTGGATATACTTAATTCTCAGTACTGGTACCTCTGCTGTACTTCTCAATGGTACACCTGGAAAAAGATTCTACTGTAAAAGAGGGGTAAGACAAGGGGATCCTCTTTCTCCTCTTCTTTTTGTGCTTGCAGCAGACTTGCTTCAATCGGTCCTAAACACAGCCATGAATCAAGGAATTATAGAGAGGCCTATTCCATCATCTGCTTGCCCTGATTTTCCAGTTGTTCAATATCTTTGATGATACCCTGATAATTATGAAAGCAAATGCTAACAATTTGATCTGTCTCAAAGCACTGCTACAAACTTTTGCTGACTCCACTGGCTTGAAAGTGAATTATAATAAATCCAATATGATTCCAATCAATTTAAGTGAAGAAAGGCTCAATCATTTCTCTGAAACAATGCAATGTCAGAAGGGATCTCTGCCTTTCACTTACCTGGGGCTGCCACTCAGTATTACCAAACCATCCATGGAGCATTTTCTTCCCATTGTACAAAGAACCCAAGCAAGGCTTGGAGGAATTGCAGATTTCTTAAACTATGGAGGGAAGCTACAACTGGTTAAATCTGTTCTTGCTTCTATGCCAGTTTTTTTCATGTGTTGCTTTGATGTTCCTGTGGCCATAAAGGAACAAGTTGTAAAATACATGAGACATTGCTTGTGGAGAAAGAAAAATAATGATGTCCAAGCAAATGGCTCAGCTCTTGTTGCATGGAAAAAGATCTGTAGGCCCAAAGAACAAGGTGGTTTGGGAGTACTCAATTTGGAAATTCAAAATAAAGCTCTCATGCTGAAAAATCTTCACAAATTCTTCAACAATCATGACATCCCTTGGGTTCATTTGGTCAGAGAGTCCTATTACTCAAATGGAAATTTACCTACAAATAACTTGGGTCATTCTTTCTGGTGGAGATCACATTTAAAATTGCTAGATATCTACAAAGCTATGGCTAGATTCAATATTGGAAATGGTAAAACTGTTAATTTCTGGACAGACCTTTGGGAAGACAGCTGCCTACACCAAAAGTTTCCTCATTTAGTGACTTATGCTAAGCATACTGATTGGTCTGTTGACAGAGTAATACACACTGAATATCTTGAGGATCTATTTTATCTGCCACTTTCCTAGCAAGCTTTTGGAGAATTTCAGGATCTTGAAGTTATATGTCAGAATGCACTCACAGTAGTACAAGATGGGAATCTAGATAATTGGTCCTATATCTGGGGGAATACAGATTTTTCTTCACAGAAAGCATATAAAGCTATGATTGGGTTTTCACCAGCACCTAACTTATTCTCCATTTTATGGAAATCTTCATGTCAAGCCAAGCACAAATTCTTCTTCTGGTTATTATTACATGATAGATTGAACACAAGAAACTTGCTGAGAAGGAAAAATTTCATTTTGCCATCTTATCAGTGTATTGTGGAAAATTGCAATGAGGAAGAAACTCTGGTCCACCTTTTCTGGGCTTGTTCTTTTGCAAAGAAATGTTGGGATTTCATTAGCCCACAGAGAAATAGAAACTTATCTATTATGGAAGCATTTGAGGATATGAGAGTTAAAATGAAACTACCTTTTGCATTGGAAGTTTTAATTCTAGCAGCATGGGGTATCTGGATAGTCAGAAACAACAAGATTTTCAAGGATCAGAATGCAGAATTTAATTCGTGGAAAGCAATATTACTTCAAGAACTAAGACTGCTGGTGCATAGAATGAAAAAGAAGCATGTAAATTCCTTCAAGGAATGGATTCACTCTTTAAATTAGTGTTAGCTCTAGGTTTTTTTTTCTTTTTAAGAGAGTTTCTCACTCTCTTTTGTATTTTTTTGGATGCTGTAATTTTATATTAATAAAAATTGCAGGGGGCTTTTGCCCACTGTTTTACTTCAAAAAAAAAAAACAAAGATTTTGCCTTCGGATCTGTGATAGAAAGTGTACCCTATAGTTTCCTTAGGGTATCCTATGAAGACGCATTTCTCCGCTTTGGGTTCTAGCTTGTCCGGTTGTAACTTCTTTACATAGGCTTCGCAACCCCAAACTTTAAGGAACGACAGCTTTGGTTTCTTATTAAACCATAATTCATGCGGTATCGTTTCTACGGATTTTGATGGTGCTCTATTTAAAGTGAATGCGGCTGTCTCTAATGCATAACTCCAAAATGATAAAGGCAAATCAGTAAGAGACATCATAGAACGAACTATATCTAAGAGAGTTCGATTACGACGTTCGGACACACCGTTTCGTTGTGGTGTTCCCGGCGGTGTCAATTGTGAAAGTATTCCGCATTTCTTTAAATGCATGCCAAACTCATAACTCAGATTTTCACCTCCACGATCAGATCGTAGAAATTTAATCTTCTTGTTACGTTGATTTTCTACTTCACTTTGGAATTCCTTAAACTTCTCGAAAGTTTCGTATTTATGTTTCATGAAATAGATATACCCATATCTACTCAGATCATCTGTGAAGGTTAGAACATAACGATAACCACCGCGCGATGCTACGCTCATTGGTCCGCACACATCGGTATGAATGATTTCCAATAAGTCAGTAGCTCGATCCATCATACCAGAAAATGGAGTCTTAGTCATTTTTCCCATTAGACATGCTTCACATCTATCAAGTGACTCAAAGTCAAGTGATTCAAGTAATCCATCGGTATGGAGTTTTGATACGCGTACAACACGCGTCCGTTGGGAACCCCAAGAGGAAGGTGTGATGCGTACAGCGGCAAGTTTTCCCTCAGTATGAAACCAAGGTTTATCGAACCAGTAGGAGCCAAGAAGCACGTTGAAGGTTGATGACGGCGAGATGTAGCGCGGCGCAACACCAGGGATTCCGGTGCCAACGTGGAACCTGCACAACACAAACCAAGTACTTTGCCCCAACGAAACAGTGAGGTTGTCAATCTCACCGGCTTGTTGTAACAAAGGATTAGATGTATAGTGTGGATGATGATTGTTTGCAGAGAACAGTAGAACAAGTATTGCAGTAGATTGTATTTCAGATGTAAAAGAATGGACCGGGGTCCACAGTTCACTAGTGGTGTCTCTCCCATAAGATAAATAGCATGTTGGGGGAACAAATTACAGTTGGGCAATTGACAAATAGAGAGGGCATGACCATGCACATACATATTATGATGAGTATTGTGAGATTTAATTGGGCATTACGACAAAGTACATAGACCGCTATCCAGCATGCATCTATGCCTAAAAAGTCCACCTTCAGGTTATCATCCGAACCCCTTCCAGTATTAAGTTGAAAACAACAGACAATTGCATTAAGTATGGTGCGTAATGTAATCAATAACTACCTCCTCGGACATAGCATCAATGTTTTATCCCTAGTGGCAACAGTACATCCATAACCTTAGAGGTTTCTGTCACTCCCCCAGATTCACGGAGACATGAACCCACTATCGAGCATAAATACTCCCTTTTGGAGTTAAGAGTAAAAACTTGGCCAGAGCCTCTACTAATAACGGAGAGCATGCAAGATCATAAACAACACATAGGTAATAAATTGATAATCAACATAACATAGTATTCTCCATCGGATCCCAACAAACACAACATATAGCATTACAGATAGATGATCTTGATCATGTTAGGCAGCTCACAAGACCCGACAATGAAGCATAATGAGGAGAAGACAACCATCTAGCTACTGTTATGGACCCATAGTCCAGGGGTGAACTACTCACTCATCACTCCGGAGGCGACCATGGCGGTGTAGAGTCCTCCGGGAGATGAATCCCCTCTCCGGCAGGGTGCCGGAGGCGATCTCCTGAATCCCCCGAGATGGGATTGGCGGCGGCGTCTCTGGAAGGTTTTCCGTATCGTGGCTCTCGGTACTGGGGGTTTCGCGACGAAGGCTATTTGTAGGCGGAAGGGCAGGTCAAGGGGCATCCCGAGGGGCCCAGGAGACAGGCCGGCGCGGCCAAGACCTGGGCCGCACCGCCCTACCTCCTGGCCACCTCGTGGCCCCACTTCGTTGACTCTTCGGTCTTCTGGAAGCTTCGTGTGAAAATAGGCCCCTGGGCGTTGATTTCGTCCAATTCCGAGAATATTTCCTTACTAGGATTTCTGAAACCAAAAACAGCAGAAAACAGCAACTGGCTCTTCGGCATCTTGTTAATAGGTTAGTTCCAGAAAATGCATAAATATGACATAAAGTATGCATAAAACATGTAGATATCATCAATAATGTGGCATGGAACATAAGAAATTATCGATACGTCGGAGACGTATCAGCATCCCCAAGCTTAGTTTCTGCTCGTCCCGAGCAGGTAAACGATAAACAAAGATAATTTCTGGAGTGACATGCCATCATAACCTTGATCATACTATTGTAAAGCATATGAGCTGAGATCAAATCATTCAAAGCAAGTATCTATATTGATATAAGAGATGATAATGCAAGAGTTAGACAAGCTAGAAGTTTTCATGAACTATTGCTTTAAAGACATGCAACCGTACAAAGTTCATTAAAGATGTATTAAGTATTCAGCATAGAAGTTCTATCCTTCATTCCAAGCATCAAGTAAATTTTCACAACATAAGAAGGATTCAGTCAAGTAAACATAAACATGAACGTCATGAATCAACTGTTTCGAAGTCTACTCAACCGGTGAGCGCAAGCATTTGGTATTAGCACCAGGATGTTATGGCATAAAGAACGTTAATGGGGGTTTGGAAGGCCAAATGGAAGAAAGGCTTGCAAAGCTGTAAATGACCATTAGACAAGAGGAAGCCTTATGATCGAAGCTATGCAAGGAGTAGTGATTGTCATGCAACGGATGCACATAGAGCTATATGTGTATGAAAGCTCTCCAATGGAACTAGTGGGGGTGCATCCAACTTGGTTGCTCACGAAGACCTAGAGCACTTTTGAGGAGGCTCATCATTGGAATATACAACCCGAGTTCTATAGTGTAAATTCCCCACATAGTTATACTAGTAAAACATGAAAACTCTCTCATATGAATGTAGGTGCTAAACATGAGCACAAATGATGACTATGAATAATGCGGGTGCTAAAACATGAGCACAAGTGTGGATAAAAGATAGTAATGCTGCCCCCTTTTTCTTTATTCTCTTTTTTTTTCTTTTTTTTTCTTTTTTTTTCTTTTTTCTTTCTTTTCATTTTTTTTCTTTCTTCTTTTTTTTCTTTTTGATGGCCTCCACGGCTCTTTTCATTTTTAGGGGCAACATCCTAATTATGACAACACACTTTTTGGTACAAATAACTCATAATGAATGAAACATGATGTATGAAACTGTATGCCTCTGCCAGTGTAGCAGGATGTGCAATGATCTAGCGTAACATGGGTAAACCACACATCAGCTGTATATGATCATGCAAAGCAATATATAAACATGGCATGTAATGTAAAATGGATGTTGCATGGCAATATATCTCGGAACAGCTATGAAAATGCTGTGATAGGTAGGTATGGTGGCTGTTTTGAGGAGATGTATGGGCTTATGTGTAGGAGAACAAGAGAAAGTCCCCCCACGGGTTTGGATGTACCGGCGAAGTATGCACAATTTTCAATGTGAGCAAAAGGCAATGCACAGTACCGAAGAGGCTAGCAAATTTGGATGGTGGAAGTGCCAAAAACCGTAGCTTAACATTAGTCAAAAAGAACTCACAAGCTTATTGCAATCAACTAGCAGGTTCAACATTAAGAGCATGATTAAAATTCACTCCAAGGAAGGCCGTTCACGGTGGCACAAGTACCCCGCTAGCTCCCTCGACCTTCAGCACAACTTAGTTATTACGATGAACTCTCAGACATGGAAAGCTATCAAGTCCAACTACGCCTTCAACTATTTAAATAGAGTTTGTAGTACGGCACAAGCTTAAAGACAACAATCCACTACTAATTTTAACTTATTTATCCAGCAAGCCTTACCATCTAAATACCTCAAAACATTTGCAAAGAATCAAGTTATCAAAGCTCAATGTTCTACAAGTATTTTATTATACACTACCACATGCAACATTTCCCGTTTCCAACCATACAACAATTTAACGAAGAAGAAACTTCGCCATGAATACTATGAGTAAAGCCTAAGGACATATTTGTCCATATGCAACAGCGGAGCGTGTCTCTCTCCCACACAAAGAATGCTAGGATCCATTTTATTCAAACAAAACAAAAACAAAAACAAACCGACGCTCCAAGCAAAGCACATAAGATGTGATGGAATAAAAATATAGTTTCAGGGGAGGAACCTGATAATGTTGTCGATGAAGAAGGGGATGCCTTGGGCATCCCCAAGCTTAGACGCTTGAGTATTCTTAATATATGCAGGGGTGAACCACCGGGGCATCCCCAAGCTTAGAGCTTTCACTCTCCTTGATCATGTTGTATCATCTCCCTCTCTTGATCCTTGAAAACTTCCTCCACACCAAACTCAAAACAACTCATTAGAGGGTTAGTGCACAATAAAAATATACATGTTCAGAGGTGAAATAATCATTCTTAACACTTCTGGACATTGCACAAAGCTACTGAAAGTCAATGGAATCGAAAAATCCATCGAACACATCAAAACAGGCAATGCGAAATAAAAGGCAGAATCTGTCAAAACAGAACAGTTCGTAAAGACGAATTTTATTGAGGCACCAGACTTGCTCAAATGAAAATTCTCAAATTGAATGAAAGTTGCGTACATATCTGAGGATCACTCACGTAAATTTGCATAATTTTCTGAGTTACCTACAGAGAATTTTGCCCAGATTCGTGACAGCAAAGAAATCTGTTTCTGCGCAGTAATCCAAATCTAGTATGAACCTTACTATCAACGACTTTACTTGGCACAACAATGCACTAAACTAAGATAAGGAGAGGTTGCTACAGTAGTAACAACTTCCAAGACTCAAATATAAAACAAAAGTGCAGTAGTAAAATCATGGGTTGTCTACCATAAGAGCTTTTCTTTAAAGCCATTAAGATGGGCTCAGTAATTTCAATGATGCACTCGCAAGAAATAAGAGTTGAAGTAAAAGAGAGCATCAAAAAGCAAATTCAAAATAAATTTAAGCCTAACCCACTTCCTATGAAAAGGAATCTTGTAAATAAACAAGTTCATGAAGAGCAAAGTGACAAGCATAGGAAGATAAAACAAGTGTAACTTCAAAAATTTCAGCATATAAAGAGGTGTTTTAGTAACATGAAAATTTCTACAGCCATATTTTCCTCTCTCATAAAGATTTTCAGTAGCATCATGAACAAACTCAACAATATAACTATCACATAAAGCATTCTTATCATGAGTCTCATGCATAAAATAATTACTACTCCCAATATAAGCATAGTCATTTTTATTAATTGTAGTGGGAGCAAATTCAACAAAGTAGCTATCATTATTATTCTCATCACCATAATAATCAAATGTAGGAGGCATAGTATAATCATAATAAACTTTATCCTCAATAGTAGGTGGCACCAAAATACCACTATCATCATAAATGGGAGGCAAAGCGTCATCAAAGTAAATTTTCTCCTCCATGCTTGGGGGACTAAAAATATCATGCTCATCAAAACCAGCTTCCCCAAGCTTAAATTCTTCCATAGCATTAGCAATAATAGTGTTCAAAGAGTTCATGCTAATAACATTGCTACAACTATTTTGTAAACAAAGTTCCATGGGTTTTTTAATTTTCTCTTCAAACACCTCATGTCCTAACTCAAGATAAATACTATAAAGATCTCTAATATTTTTGTTGTTTTCCATTAAGCCTAACTAGTGAAATAAAAACATGCATGGAATTAAGTAAAGTAAAACAAGTAACTAATTTTTTTGTATTTTGATATAAGAAAGAAAACAAAGCAGTAAATAAAATAAAGCAAGACAAAAATAAAGTAAAGAGATTGGAAGTGGAGACTCCCCTTGCAGCGTGTCTTGATCTCCCCGGAAACGGCGCCAGAAAAAGAGCTTGATACGCGTACAGCACGTGTCCGTTGGGAACCCCAAGAGGAAGGTGTGGTGCGTACAGCGGCAAGTTTTCCCTCAGTATGAAACCAAGGTTTATCGAACCAGTAGGAGCCAAGAAGCATGTTGAAGGTTGATGGCGGCGAGATGTAGCGCGGCGCAACACCAGGGATTCCGGCGCCAACGTGGAACCTGCACAACACAAACCAAGTACTTTGCCCCAACGAAACAGTGAGGTTGTCAATCTCACCGGCTTGCTGTAACAAAGGATTAGATGTATAGTGTGGATGATGATTGTTTGCAGAGAACAGTAGAACAAGTATTGCAGTAGATTGTATTTCAGATGTAAAAGAATGGACCGGGGTCCACAGTTCACTAGTGGTGTCTCTCCCATAAGATAAATAGCATGTTGGGTGAACAAATTACAGTTGGGCAATTGACAAATAGAGAGGGCATGACCATGCACATACATATTATGATGAGTATTGTGAGATTTAATTGGGCATTACGACAAAGTACATAGACCGCTATCCAGCATGCATCTATGCCTAAAAAGTCCACCTTCAGGTTATCATCCGAACCCCTTCCAGTATTAAGTTGAAAACAACAGACAATTGCATTAAGTATGGTGCGTAATGTAATCAATAACTACATCCTCAGACATAGCATCAATGTTTTATCCCTAGTGGCAACAGTACATCCATAACCTTAGAGGTTTCTCACTCCCCTGCATTCACGGAGACATGAACCCACTATCGAGCATAAATACTCCCTCTTGGAGTTAAGAGTAAAAACTTGGCCAGAGCCTCTACTAATAACGGAGAGCATGCAAGATCATAAACAACACATAGGTAATAAATTGATAATCAACATAACATAGTATTCTCCATCGGATCCCAACAAACACAACATATAGCATTACAGATAGATGATCTTGATCATGTTAGGCAGCTCACAAGACCCGACAATGAAGCATAATGAGGAGAAGACAACCATCTAGCTACTGTTATGGACCCATAGTCCAGGGGTGAACTACTCACTCATCACTCCGGAGGCGACCATGGCGGTGTAGAGTCCTCCGGGAGATGAATCCCCTCTCCGGCAGGGTGCCGGAGGCGATCTCCTGAATCCCCCGAGATGGGATTGGCGGCGGCGTCTCTGGAAGGTTTTCCGTATCGTGGCTCTCGGTACTGGGGGTTTCGCGACGAAGGCTATTTGTAGGCGGAAGGGCAGGTCAAGGGGCGTCGCGAGGCCCGGGAGACGGGCCGGCGCGGCCAAGACCCGGGCCGCGCCGCCCTACCTCCCCGGCCACCTCGTGGCCCCACTTCGTTGACTCTTCGGTCTTCTGGAAGCTTCGTGTGAAAATAGGCCCCTGGGCGTTGATTTCGTCCAATTCCGAGAATATTTCCTTACTAGGATTTCTGAAACCAAAAACAGCAGAAAACAAGAATCGGCTCTTCGGCATCTTGTTAATAGGTTAGTTCCAGAAAATGCATAAATATGACATAAAGTATGCATAAAACATGTAGATATCATCAATAATGTGGCATGGAACATAAGAAATTATCGATACGTCGGAGACGTATCAAGTTTCTTCATGCGTTTCACTCCAATATGACCAAGACGACAGTGCCACATATAAGTAGAATTATCATTCAATTTAATTCATTTAGCATCAATGTTATGTATATGCGTATCACTACTATCGAGATCTAACAGAAATAAGCCATTCTTTTCAGGTGCTCGACCATAAAAGATATTATTCATAAAAATAGAACAACCATTATTCTCAGACTTGAATGAATAACCGTCTTGCATTAAACAAGATCCAGATATAATGTTCATGCTCAACGCGGGTACAAAATAACAATTATTTAGGCTTAAAACTAATCCCGAAGGTAGATGTAGAGGAAGTGTGCCGACAGCGATCACATCGACTTTGGATCCGTTTCCAACGCGCATCGTCACTTCATCTTTCAGTAGTCTTCGTTTATTCTTTAGTTCCTGTTTCGAGTTACAAATATGAGCAACCGAACCAGTATCAAATACCCAGGTACTAGAACGAGAACCAGTGAGATAAACATCTATAACATGTATATCAGATATACCTTCTTTCTTCTTCTTGACAAGGCCGCTCTTCAGATCAGCCAGATACTTGGAGCAATTACGCTTCCAGTGTCCCTTCTCCTTGCAGTAATAGCACTCAGCATCAGGCTTAGGGCCGTTCTTAGGTTTCATAGGAGGCGTGGCAGCTTTCTTGCCACTCTTCTTGAATTTTCCCTTAGACTTGCCTTGTTTCTTGAAACTGGTGGTCTTGTTGACCATCAACACTTGGTCCTCTTTCTTGATCTCAATCTCAGCAGCTTTTAGCATGCCAAAGAGTTTAGGTAACTCCTTGTTCATGTTCTGCATATTGTAGTTCATCACAAAGTTCTTGTAACTTGGTGGCAGTGATTGAAGGACACGATTAATCCCCAGTCTGTTAGGAATCACTATTCCCAAGTCACTGAGTTTCTTCGCATGCCCGGTCATGGCGAGCATGTGCTCACTAACGGAGCTGCCTTCTTCCATCATACAGCTGAAGAAATGTTTCGATGCTTCATAGCATTCCACGGCCGCATGAGTCTCAAATATAGCTTTCAGCTCATTCATCAACTCATGAGGATCGTGGTGCTCAAAACGTTTTTGAAGATCGGATTCCAGACTGCACAGGATGGCACACTGAACTTGAGAGTACCGAGTTTTCCGAGTCGCGTAAACAGCCTTTACTTCATCGGTTTCAGTTTCTGCAGGAGGGTCACCTAGCGGTGAATCAAGCACATATTGCAGATTTCCGCCAGAGAGGAAGATCCTCACATGACGGAACCAGTCGGTGAAGTTGCTACCGTTGCTCTTAAGTTTTTCTTTCTCTAGGAACTGGTTAAAATTGATTGGGGACGCCATCTCTACAACATATATTTGCAAAAGTTTAGACTAAGTTTATGACAAATTGAGTTCAAATTTTAATTCAACATAATTAAAAATCTAGGTGAACTCCCACTCAAAACAATATCCCTCGCATTGTCTTAGTGATCACACGAACCAAATCCACCGCACCTAAGTCCGATCATCACGAGACAAGGTGTGATTTCAATGGCGAACACTCAAAGTGTTCATCATATCAACCATATGATTCATGCTCTACCTTTCGGTATCACGTGTTCCGAGACCATGTCTGTACATGCTAGGCTCGTCAAGGCCACCTTAGTATCCGCATGTGCAAAACTGTCTTGCACCCGTTGTATGCACTTGTTGATTCTATCACACCCGATCATCACGAGATGCTTCGAAACGACAAGTCTTGGCAACGGTGCTACTAAGGATGAACACTTTATTATCTTGAGATTTTAGTGAGGGATCATCTTATAATGCTACCGTCGCGATCTAAGCAAAATAAGATGCATAAAAGGATTAACATCACATGCAGTTCATATGTGATATGATATGGCCCTTTTGTCTTTGCGCCTTTGATCTTCATCTCCAAAGCACGGACATGATCTCCATCATCTTCAGGCATGATCTCCATCATCGTCGGCGTAGCGTCAAGGTCAATGGCGCCGTCTTCATGATTGTCCTCCATGTAGCAACTATTACAACTACTTTGAAATACTACTCAACATGAAATTTAAAGACAACCATAAGGCTCCTGCCGGTTGCCACAATACAATAATGATCATCTCATACATATTCATCATCACATTATGGCCATATCACATCACCAAACCCTGCAAAAACAAGTTAGACGTCTCTAATTTGGTTTGCATATTTTACGTGGTTTAGGGTTTTCGAGAGAGATCTAATCTACCTACGAACATGAACCACAACGTTGATACTAATGTTGTCAATAGAAAAGTAAATTGAATCTTCACTATAGTAGGAGAGACAGACACCCGCAAAGCCTCTTATGCAATACAAGTTGCATATCGAACGAGGAACAAGTCTCATGAACGCGGTCATGTAAAGTTAGTCCGAGCCGCTTCATCCCACCATGCCACAAAGATGCAAAGTACTCAAACTAAAGATAACAAGAGCATCAACGCCCACAAAACCATTGTGTTCTACTCGTGCAACCATCTATGCATAGACCTGGCTCTGATACCACTGTAGGGATTCGGTGCATACACTACAAGAAAAGTTCTGATAGACAACGTCTCAAAATCGTCCGCTAAGGGGTATTTTTCGTCGCCTATGGGCCTAACCCGACGATATGGGTTCTGTTGTGGAAACTGCGTCAGGCAAAGTCCAACGACGTTTTTTTCGGTCCGTCGCGCTTGGGCGCCCTTCCGCCACGGAAAATCGGACCGTTGCGCAAGTGTTTCCGGGAGCCCGTTGATTGCTGACGTCATGCAAACTGACACGTGGCAGACGCCGTTAGCGCGATTAACGGCGTTAACCGGCTGAAACCCCGTGGTAGATGGTAGGCCCACACGAGGCCTGCCACGTCTTAAGCGGGCCGGGCCAGCTGACATAGTTTGACCGGTCAACTATATAGCTGGGCTGGTCCATTAGTTACGTGGGCCGGGCCTAACCTCTAAGGTTGACTGGTCAAAACTTAAATGGGCCGGCCCATTTAACATGTGGGGTCCACCTTACAGCAACTGGGCCGGCCCAAGAAGCAAGTGGGCCGGGCCAAAACACAGGTGGGTCCCACTTTCCTGTTAAAGGGCCGGCCCATTTAGTGTGTGGGGTCCACCATATAGCAAGTGGGCCGGGCCAAAAACACAGGTGGGTCCCACTTTCCAGTTAAATGGACGGCCCATTTAGTATGTGGGGTCCACCATATAGCAAGTGGGCCGGCCCAACAAGATAGTGGGGCGGGCCATAAACACAGTGGGTCCCACTTTCCTGTTAAAGGGCCGGCCCATTTGGTGTGTGGGGTCCACCATATAGCAAGTGGGCCGGCCCAACAAGATAGTGGGCCGGGCCAAAAGCACAGGTGGGTTCCACCTTCCAGTTAAAAGGCCGGCCCATTTAGTATGTGGGGTCCACCATATAGCAGGTGGGCCGGCCCAACAAGATAGTGGGCCGGGCCAAAAACACAGGTGGGTCCCACTTTCCAGTTAAAAGGCCGGCCCATTTAGTATGTGGGGTCCACCATATAGCAAGTGGGCCGGCCCAACAAGATAGTGGGTCGGGCCAAAAACACAGGTGGGTCCCACCTTCCTGTTAAAGGGCCGGCCCATTTACCATGTGGGACCACCATATAGCAAATGGGCTGGCCCAACAAGATAGTGGGCCGGCCCAATAAGCATGTGGATCCCACTATCGTGTAACCGGGCCGGCCTACTAAAGAAGTGGGCTGGCCCAAAATGAAAGTGGGTCCCACACTACTGTAAGTGGGCCGGCCCAATCTGTTGTAGTGCCCTACTTGTTTGACTAGTCAACTTGCATTAAATTTCATGAGCCTAAAATCTGATATCAATGATACACACAATTACATACACAAATAAAACAAGTAGGAAAATTACAAGGCAATTAATGTGCCCAAATAAAAAAATTACATAGAATCATTGAGGACTTCTATTAGCATCATCAATAACACGTTGACATTTGGCAATCGCCTTGATTGAATCTTGTGTACTCTTTGTCAACATATCAGCTACAGATCTTAAAGCAGCAATACCATGTCTTTTATAAAGTACAGCCTTGAGATATTTACTGTTTGATGAAAGCAATGGTCTAGGTTGACGGCTATGAGAAGATGCATCAGAAGAAATATCAGAACTTTTGTGGGCCTCACTTCTAATGAAGATTGCTTCATCACAACTGCATTCTGATAATAATGCAAAAAGAGTTAAACGATGAACTATGCAAACATTTATTATGCAATGTAGATATAAGATAATAACAAGTTGCATAAATAAGACAATGTATGGAACTTGTACTAAGCACAAACTTACATCATAATGTTGCACAGGGCCGCTACAGATCCTTTTTTGGCGACTATCTTCTAATGATGACTGCTTCATTAAAGCGCATTCTGGTAACATTGCAAACATAGTTACAACAATTAACTATTCAAACATGTATTACGCAATGTAGAGATCAGATAACGACATGTAGCAGAAATAAGCACAAGATAAGATAAGATGCATGTACTAAGCACATCGGCTCATTGCAGGTCCTTCTCTTGCGTGCACTAGTCGTGGTCAACATGCTGTCATTTTAGGTTCAGCCATCAAGTGAAATGCTAATCCTCCTGCTCCATTGTCCTTAATCTGTGTTTAGATATCACATTTAAGACCAAGTCACCGGTTTCAAATAACAAAAAACTTGAGCTGCCAAATGAATAAGCCAATATTTACCAGATATCGATTAAAACCAACTAGATGTTGCTTTGCATGAGATACGAATTTCGAGACATTCAGATTTAGAGTAGGGTAATGCCAACGTTTTACACATAAAGTAAACTTGGCATTAAGAATGACCAAATGTCGAGTTCAAATCACCTTCGCAGTTTCTCCAAGACAAGCATATCAAATAGGCGAGAAACATAGTAAAGCATGAATGGCATTGCTATGGCAGGGTTCCAAGTGTTAATCTCTTGCATAAGGAACAATGCATATAGGTTATAGATAATAACGGAAGTAAACTGCCAAAATTACCAACCAAGAACTCAGATTCCAACCTTCCCTAGCGTCCCCGCTGTTAATGTTGGATGTTCTAATAAGTGGTTCGCATGATCAATCCCTAGGAAAAATAACATTGACAAGTCAGTCTACGATAATACAAAGACCAGACATGCACGCAGCAATAACTATATAAGCTAAAGACGAGGTATAAGAGCAAGCAGATTGGAAATGCACATAGCATGATTATAAAAGCAGTGTGAGAATAGCAGACACGAGAAAACAGCTAGCAGCTAGCGGTGAGCTAATGACGTGGTATAAGAACAAGCAGATTGGAAATGCCCATAGCATGACTATAAAAGCAGTGCGACAATAGCATGCAGTACAAAAACAGTTGGCAGCAAATGAATGGGTATAAGGCTATAAATATGTGGATGCACACAGTGTCGAGAGAATGAACAGGGATGGTAGCGACCGGATAATGCTTTTGTACTGTACAATATTTAAACAAACTTCATGCGAAGCAACACATCAAGAAAGTTAACGGCATATGAGATGTGCAAATAACTACACAAAACATGGCTAAAGAAACACCGCGATCTAATGGGCCAGCGTACTAACCAAGCTGCAGCGGGGTGGACGGGGGCGGCAACTTGCATTCCAGCGGCGACGAACGCGGGAGACGATGAATCGACCCTGTTTCAGTAGAAGCGAGCGTTAGTGAAGCAGATCTGGTTGGCTGGCAAGGGATTCGGTGAAGTTGATACAGCCGCTGCGCCGAGGTAGTCGGTGGCGAGGTCGGCGGTGAAGCAGATCCGTCGGTGGCGAGGTCAGCGGTGAAGCAGATCCGTCGGTGGCGAGGTCGGCGATGAAGCAGATCCATCGGTGACGAGGGCGGCGGGGGAGCGGATCAGGTGGGTGGACAGCCAACACGATCAAGGCTATGCTGTGGAGGAGTATGCCGGCGGCGAAGCAGATCTAGTACTGTAGAGAGTCAGAGCTTTGGCGTGTGAGAGTATTTTTGAGCTAATGGGGCGAATGGTTGGTGGGTGGGTGTGGGCCTGTGGGGAGGGTTCGGGATCTAGGCAAGATATTTCATTGTTACCGAATGAGCCCTCCATGGTCGGTGGGTTGTAGCTTCCGGACCAGGGTTAAAAGGGTAAAACTGGTCACGGGATTTTCGAATGGATGCGGCGGGATGATTTGGCACGCGGCCGAAATTTTCAGTTTCAAGCTACGAGCAGAACGACAAAAATAATGTTCTTCCCCAGGGAGCTCTCATTTCTTCCTCTTCTCTTTCTCTCTCGAGTCTCTCCCACTCCCCCGGCTCCTCTCCCCCTTCTCTCCGGCGGCCTCGCCGGCCGGAGACGAGGCCGACTTCTCTCTGTATATTGTACACCCTCCGAACTAAATTAATTGATTCAACTTTCCTTAGACGTGTATGTATCTAGAGTAAAAACATGTGTGGATACATCCATATTTAGATAAGCAAAGTTGAGTCAGCTAATTTGGATCCGAGGGAGTTAGTGTTGTTGTAAGCTTAGATCCAGTGTTTCCCATGAGCAGAATGGCGCAATGGAGTCGGGGATCTCGTCATCAGCTTCAGATCTGGCCTATGGTGAATCTGGCGGATCTTGCCGGCCAAACCCCGATCTGGTGCCATCAATGTGATGGCGCTAACGGTGAGGCTTGCTTTGGTCAGTGCTTCAGATCTGGCCAATGGGGAAGTCAAGCTGCTAAAGTTCACAAGCTCGGGGCATACGACGGCGTCATCCGTCTTGCCCGTGCACATCTTGGCCTTTCAGCGGCCCTTCTCAGAGCCAATATGCCGTTCTCGAGGCCCTTCTTCTCCTTCGTCCTGGCGACTACCGGCGACACCGTCCCAAGTGGTGCGTCCCCGGCGACGGAGTTGCTGGAAAGGATGCGGAGCAGAGATCTGATTTGCGGTCGAGAAGGACTCGATTGATTTTCTTCTATATGTTTTGGGGTCCTTTTTGTAAAGTTGCAGGTTCTATTAGTTATTGTCTAGTACTTTTGGCCCTCTATGTAATTTTTTGGACTAGTTTCCATTGGCACTAATAAACTTGAATTTTGACAAGTTCACAGGGAAAAAAATTCCTTTGCACATATGGCCTATCATGTATAAACATTCTTGAGATTTAAACTATATGTAATGTGCCATGCATTAACCCTAAACCATATATATGTAACTAACCCTAGCTGATCAAACCCTACTTAATTAAAACAAATAACCCTAAACTATACGCATGCACTTTATGCGCAAAGGCGCGGGTGCCTCTAATAATGTGTGTGTGCACTCGATCGATGATCCCTAAACCTTATACAACCCTGAAACCCTAATCCCTAATCCCTAAACCCTAAACACCCTAAACACTAAACCCTATACCCTAAACCCTAACCCTAACCCTAAACCCTAATTAAACCCTATATATAGGCCAACGACACTTAATTGTGCATCAAGCAGGCCAGGGGTGCCTCGCGGTCCTCTAATTAAATTAAATGTGCCATGCATTAACCCTAAACCATATATATGTAACTAACCATAGCTAATCAACCCTACTTAATGAAAACACATAACCCTAAAGTATACTAGCTATAACCCGATCTAATAAAAACATGCTCTATATATAGCAGCTAGCTAGCAAACCTTAGATTAACACCAATTAATATATACATGGCCTATATCGATCATGTTGTATAACATATCCCTGAGATTCATTAATTAATTATATAATTATCGTGATAAATTAATTAACTCTAATTTTGACAAGTTCTCTCGAATGAAAACACATTTGATTAAGTTGCCTCATAATATATATATAATTAGTGTGCATGCATGGCCTACCATGCATTCGTGCATATATTTTAATGTATATTTGAACATATTCTTGGGGATTTCAATCTCTCTCTCTCGATCATCTATATATCGTTGGTGGCCAAAAAACACA